>NW_028327183.1:9301417-9964200 GCF_987537825.1 Furipterus horrens
AGGACCTGAGGAAAGAGCCTTTTAAGTCTCATACAGAATTATTATCAAGTTTCCACTCTGTGGTCTCTTTATTGTTAATGTCATTTGGTTTATAGTTTTAAAACTGATTTAAAATTTTTTGACATAGTCTCTCTTTTCCTTTAGTCACCTATTACAAGGTCTTCTTTCAGAAATGTCCTAAGCATGTACCTACATGTATGTACTTTTTTACACAAATGGAAATATACACATTTCTTACATGATTTACCAAAGATCATCCAGCTAAAAGGAGGTGGAACTGAGACTTCAACCAGGAAGACCTAACACCCAAGCATGTGTTTTTAACTACTATTTTAACCTATTACAAATAAAAAGAAAGTACTATCTTGCATGTGACCCATATAATGACTGTGTCAAAGTAGCTATGATTGCCTCCCTGCTTGTACAGATGAGGGATTTGAGGGCCACAATGAGGAACTAAACTCCTGGGGATGAACTGCCAGTACAGAGTGGACCTGGGACCAGAGCTCACCTCTCTGCATACTCCAATGCCCCTGCGTTGGGGTGCACTGCACTCCCCATTGCCAAAAAAAAAGTGGTTTCTTTTCTGTTTGCTGTGCTCCATCAAACAAAAACAAAAGAATAAAAATGCCTTCTCAATCTTTACGAAGCCCACTTGATTTGATTAAGAGTCTTAAAAATTGAAAACAAATTGATACCCCTTGTTTTTCTAGCAAATGGTAGTGTTTGTTGCTATAATATTTAGTGGCACATTCTGTTCTTTTCCCCATCCTGTCCCTTATTGATGCTAAGGAGACATGATGGGAATGACAAACCACCTCGAGTACCTCTCCAAGCTATATATATCTTGAAGATTATAGACTAAGCTATATACAAAATCCGTCTATTCTTTTCAGCATCACTCTGTGGATTTGTCTTTTCTTGTAAAGATATTAATTGGGCCAAAGGGGCTCTGAGGAAGTGGTTTAGTGGGACTTAAAATCTATCAACAGGTATTTATTGAGTGCTTACTTTGGAACATATTGCCTCGTGAACACCTTGCAAAATTCTGTGGCGTTATTTGTATGTTATAGAAAGAGGTGATGGGGAGAGATTAAACTGAGAAATTTACTTCTTTATTCTATGCATAGTGTTTCCCACAGAACTCTGTATTAATAACTCCCGGAGTGTGGCCTTAGAGCTTGGTGGAAGGAAAGAAGAGGAATAATACACAGGGAAGGGACATTAGCAAAGATGTAAAAAAAAAAAAAGAAAAAATGGGGAAGAATCAAGTAATCTCAAAAGGAAAGTGTAGAAAACATTTCCTGAGTACCTTCTACCCTCTCTTTCCTTTATACAAAGAACCACACTCTTTTTCTGTCCATCCTAGACTGGTTGGGAGAAGCTTCAGGCTTGGAGGCAGTGACCAGGCCGGGCATAACTGAGACCCAAATGTCGCTGGGCACAGGAATGGGTTTGGTGCCTGTCCGAGGTCCTGAATCTACCCCAGACCCTGAACTTTTCAAATCCAGTGCATGCTGTCCATTGACAAGTATATATTGTTATTGTTTAATCTAGTTCGGGTTGATTTTCTGTCACTTGGAACGTACAGATTAATAATTTATCGAGGGAGAACAGTGGCTAGGGTGCAAAGCCAACGAGAGGAGAGCAAACCCAGACTGGGGCCTAGACAAGTTCCAAGAGAGTATTTGGATTGCAGTTTCAGAACTGAAGTGTAAAAGTGCTACCCTATTGTGGAAGGTTAGGGGAAGGAGGGCCCTCCAGGAATCATGTTGGGGATCAAAAGCCCAGACACAAGACATAGAACTGGAAGGAACAGTAAAGAAATATGCCCTCGGGTAGTCCACTGGAATCTTAGACAAGGGCTTAGGTGGGGTGTTCAGGTAACCTGGTTTTCCTGTGTAGTGTATTAGAAGTGGCAGGTATTTACAAGTTATTGTCACAAATGTTTTCAATCATGCTGACACCTTGAAATGTAATGTAATATCGACTCTGCATTGCTTCCAGGAGACGGGAATTGTTGGGTTTTAGAGGCAAGCAGTACTGTCTTGGGAACAGAAGAGAAGACCATGAAGGGATTTCACAAATACAGATAAGCAAGGGATGGTGAAACTACATACATAAAGATAGACAGGAGGAGTGTTTTTACTCCTAGAGTTGAAAGGGGGAAGGAGAAGAGACGAGAATGGGTAAGAGAAGTCCGGAAGTTGGGAAAGTGGCAGGTAGACATTCGCTGGTGGGTTAATTTAAGTCCTCAATACTTGATGTTCAGCTCCTGTTTCTTGGTTGTGCTTTGCTAAAATTTCTCTTTCAGTTTTACCCCAAATCATCGCTCAGTCTGCTATGCTTTGTGGCCATGTCATTTCTTTCTACATTTGCCCAAAATTCATACTTAGTTTCTTCCTCGCCTGAAAAAGAGAAGCCCAGAACACAGAGTCAAAATGAACATGGAGACTCTAATGCACCGTGAAAAGGTGTTTGGAAAAACTCTTAATCCATGAAATAGATATTTAAGCTAGGGCAGTACTATGTGCCAATTTTCTTGGGAGAATCCTGGTTGGATTCCGTAGTCCTAGAACATTATTAACAGTGTCCCTTTTCACTTTCACGTTTATCGCAGTGTGTAAAATGACAATATGGGCACCTTGATTTAAGCCCATCTTATGCAGGTTTCAAGTGGTTGAGAGGACCCTCCCCTCCCTTAAAAATCACACAAGAGTATTTAGCAGAATGACTGATGCATAATCATTTCTTGACCATAATAGTGGCATGTAATATTTTATCATTCAAATTCTCTAAGGTTCTAACTCTTTACTTGTCAGATGGGAATAATAATGCTGCTGACCTTTTAGAATTAGGTAAATTCTGTAAGGACAGCTGCCCGCTCATTTATTTACTGACTGACGTGTTCACTCAGTTCCTCATAGATACACCCACTCTTTCCTTCTCTTTTCACCAATTCAAACAGTTATCTGGGGGCTCCCCCATGCTTGGGAGAATGCTAGGATCTGGGTATAAAAAGGTTAATCAAAACTGGTTCTTGCAAAATTTATGGTGTAAAGAAAAGGGCGATGAGTGGAAAAGTGAACTGAAATGTGCAGGACGCCAAATTTACAGAACAGATGATAAAATAAATAACAGCATTGATTCCAAATTAAATGTTTATATGTTTGAACAAAAGTCAGTATCAATATCAAGGACAAGAGCACATATGTCACAGATACTTTTTTTTTTATAATTTAACTACAGCTTCCAGGGAGTCTCTACTTTCCAGTAAAGGGACATACTCTCAGGGCTTAATAATAATATTTCCAAAGAAGGTATAGGGGTAGTTGTTTATTGTTTTCTGAACTCTCAAAACCAAGTATCGTATGATTACGACAAAGATGTCATTGCTTTTGAGTCAAGACATATTTGTTGGAATATATTCTATGCCATTGCTAAAGACAAATTGTCACAAAAATAGTAGCTGTTTTATCTCTCACTTTTATAGATTAACCACTTATGTACAACACACACACACACACACACACACACACACACACACAATTGGCCAAGGTAATTCAGGGTTGAGTTCATGGAGTCATGATACATTTGACTTTAATCAGTCGTTGGCTCATGGAAATTAGAAAAACTCATTTTACACAATACATAAAAGGGTCTTTAAATAATTTATCAAAATGAATAGAGCATTTACTTGATACATATTTGAATGAATGAATCAATGATAAAATCTCAGACATTGGCTTAAGTGGCTTTGTTGCTTTGTAATGATGCAAATTTTATCAGACTTCTATGAGGTTACATTTCTTTTTGGTTTGATTTTCATATTTTTTTGGCTTTTCTTTTTTTTTTTTTAATGGTTTTAAGTGAGCATGTGACTATTGCCTGAAAGATCCATATCTGTGTATGCGTGTGTGCATGTGTTTGATGTGATACCTGGAACAAAACATATCCTCCATAATGAGAGCTATTGCACAGAACTAGCATTTTGACTTTTGTGTTTTTAATTAGAGGAGTTAATGATGACAATGATAATGTGCCCTGGATAAAGGTCCAAGTTTAAACCTTTCTTAGGTCCTGATACTGTATCAAATTTTGTTTATCCAAGAGATCCCTAAAGATCAATGACATGGCCTAATGCATTCAACTTTCTGTTAACAGGGCGGGGTAAGAAAATGGTCATTCCTGTGACACCTAGAAATCCTGTATTTTAAAATATTCTTGTCTGGGCTTCAGGCCTGGTCTCCTGCTCCACTCCCTTCTTCCTGCCTGCCACCTTTACACTTCGCAAATTGCTTCATACCTTGTCCCGCTGTCCTTATAATCTCCTCTGGCTGGAATGGCCTTCCTGACTTAGTCTATTGTGACAAACTCAAAACTACTATCTGTCCTGTGAGTGCTGCTCAAATACTACTGCCTCTATGAAGCCTCCTATAAATTTCTAAGAAGGGGCAATCATTGGTTTGTACCAAAATTGTGCCCTACCACTGCCTCTGCAATCGTCCTTAGTTTATAATAATGCTCCTAGGCTCCTGTGTCTCCTACTCAAGGGTAAACTTTTGAAAAAGTAATGTTTCTTGAAGTTGACTACAAATTCTTTTTAATCAAATGTCCTTTAGAGTTGTCATCACAAACCTTTTAACCATTTATGTTCTGAACTCAGCCTGACACTTGATTAATGAAAGGGAATGAACCGGTCACCATAAAAAGTATCTGTTGAAAGTATAGTGATATTAATGTTATATCTACTATTATTCACTAAACTCAAGATGGCATTAATTGTAAGACCTACTACAGTTTTATAAACCAATATAAAGAAATACATTGTCAATTATGCTGTAGCATCATGCTTTCTAACAGGATAATTAAAAAAAACTTATTGTAAAGGTCTATTTTAGACTTGTAATTAAAATTTTTTAAAATAATTTGTGTTGGGGGGTTGGGAGTAAGAAATGCACTAGAAATAAGTTATTTATAGAACATCTTAATACACAGAGGCAGACCCTTTGAAGCTGTTTGAGAATTTATTGAGCTGTTGATGTTCATTTATTATCATTCAGTATCATACTTTGTGCCATCCAGAGCGCTGATAATATTGCATTTTCTAAAAGAGGGCTTCCTGAGTAACTGTGATATTTGCTTCTAAACTGCTGACATTAATTTTGCATTTTTTTAAAAAAACTGCGGTGAAATTCACAAAACACAAAATTAACCATTTGAAAGTACAGAGTCAGTGACATTTAGTCCATTCACAGATCTGCACCACTGTCTCTGTGCAGTTCTGACACCATTTTATGATCCAAAGGAGAACCCATACCAAGTTTCTTGATCATGTGAAGTTTTAAGGAATAGGACTCCCAGATTAGGAAAGAGATACCTACTGTCTGTGACCAAGTCAGTGCAATCTGGATTTTAAGTTAATCAAACAATTTATAACGATCATTAGTATGCATTAGCGTTACCTGGGCAGTGAGTGATTCTCCGCAGGTGGTCTGTGGCTAGTTTGAGATGTATGTCCAATGAGAATAATAAACCTCTAGCGATCTAACAAGAGAGGTAAAGAGGGGAAGGTGCATCTTTACGGCAGCCTATGATGCTGATTACTTATTGCCATTTTAAAAGCAAAGAAACTGCTTCTGAGATACGAGATATTAAAGAATCTTATGTAACAAAGTCAATACATGGAGAAGCCTTGATTCAAAGCCGGTCTTCCCAACACAGAGGTTTCTGTGCTTTCTCCTTGGTGTCTACGATATAGGCTTTAATTAAGACACTGAGACAAAGAGAATAGGATATTCCTGCTAGTTTGAAAAACTTCAGATGTGAAAATAAAGGCCCAGTGCTGGCCCAGCGACAGCTCGGACTGAGTACGCCACCGCGTTCTAACTAATCAGCTGTCTGCCCGCTTCCTGTGATCCTGTTCGCATTGGCAGAAAGCACCCCCCTGCTCTGGGGGAGGGTGCCCGTCTCCCAGCTGGAGAGGAACTGCGGGGCAGAGGAGCGGAGAGAAGCAGATGTTCTGGGCGCGGCGCTGAGACGCGCGCCTCCGGAGCGCAGCCCCGCGATGACATCTGCCGGTCCCCAGCTCAGCTGCCCCCGAGGAGACAGGAAAAGCAATTTGGAGTGTTTGCGCGGTCTCTGCCGCCGAGGCCTGGTGTTCCTCATTAGCCTGAGACCCACCAGGCTCATTTCATTAGGCAGATCCTTAGGAGCGTAATTGTGTGAGGTGTGCCGAAGCCATTCCGGAATAATGCGAACTCGAGAACTTGCTCTCTCGTCGTTTGGGATTGCTCTAATTCCCTGAATTGGGGGAAGGCCACCACTTTTCAGTTACTTAACAAATATCATGTACTTTGTGCTGATATAGGGAACACAAAAATAAGTGAGGTGACAGCCACTGTCTTCTTGGAGGATAGTCTATTGGGGGCAAAGCGGCAATAAGCAAAATAATCCCCAGATAAATATTTGCTATTAAGGGATGTGCAATTATGTGTCACCACCTGGCTCCATAGGTGGTCCTTTGATCCCCTGACTCTCTTTTTATCCCCACAAGAAGAGGAAACTCTGGGTTCTTTGGTTTGTTTATTCATCTTATTTTGTTTTAGCGGGAGGGGTTGATCATTGGACAGGAATGTGTTCTGTGAGGTGGGTGGGATAATATCAAGGCCAAGAAGGGAAAGAATTTGGGATAGGAGAAACTTCTCACTGAAGGCAGTAAGGTGCTAAAGGGAGCCAGGCACTTTCTGGTAACTTGACGTTGCTCCTTAGAGTGGGAGGGTGGGTAAACTTTGGGAAGAAACACGTAAGGGTGTTTTTTATTAGCTTTCCTAGTAGTTGCCTGTAAGATTCTTGTGTAGAAACATTAATGGCTTCAAGGCAGTTCCTTATGTAATAATTTGTGAAGATAGTAGCTTTTTAATCTTTCTGTATCTCCTGCTCTATCTTTCTACGAGTCTCTGTTTCACACCCACACACTTGGCACAACTGCACGGATGATAGATCTACGGAATGGTAAAGGCTGGCATAGTTTCCCAAATTTCACGTTGAAAAGAGTAGTGGGAAGTTAGTTGTGAGAAAATGAGCCATATTTCATTGTACCACGGGGGCTGAGGATGCATAAGTAGACAAAGGAGCATGAATTTCAATCCTAATTCTGCCGTCCACCAAATGTCTGAGCTTAGGGAAGTCGCTGCACGTATCTCATGTTTTGTCGTCTGTAAAATGAGGATAATAAAATGGCCGCCCGGCCACCCTTCGGAATGATATGAAATCACATGTGTCAGGCTCCTAAATCCATTCCTATGGACCCCAGGATTTTATGCGAAAGGTTGTATTTATATGCATTCTGGGAGCCTAAGTATGCATAAACCTTATCAGATTTGTCAGATTGCTTGAGTCATTAATCTCAAAGGACCCAAGGCTCAAAACAAAGGCTCTAAAAAGATGACTTCCCTGTTCCCTGGCCTTCAAAATATTATATTTATGACTTTTCAAATGGTAACTTGTATTTTTATTGGAGATGCAGTCAAGGTACATTACTAAATGATTTCTCCCATCAACACAATAACAAGAGAGTGGGCAAAGAGGATGGGATGCAGCAAGTGTTCAGAATTCTAGTGAGGGGGATATATTTATTCACCAGGCTTAAGAACGGTAGAGCATGGCAGTTAATATCCTGTTCTCCAGAACCACACAATCAGATCTCAACACTCAGTTATGCCCCTGAAGGCCACTAGCATTTACAAAAATCTTATATAGCTAATAACCAATATATATTACTATATTAAGCCACATTTTATTTATATTTTAATTTTAGCTTTTAATCTGTTTTTTAATTACACTTGGCATTTAATATTATTTTATATTCGTTTTGGTTGTATAGCATAGTGGTTGGACAATTACGTAATTTACGAAGTGACCCCCGCAATAATTCTAATACCCACCTGACAGCATAAATATGCTAGTTATCACAACATCATTGACTATATTCCCTGTGCTGTGCTTTACTTCTCTGTGACTATTTGGTAAATAGTAATTTGTATTTCTTAATCTCTTCACTTTTTTCACCTAGCCCCCCAACACCCCTCACATCTAAGCCACAGTCATTTTAAAAGTTGATTTCTTACTTAAAGTCTAATGTACAGCTAAGAGAGTTTGCAAGATATGCTTTCTTTCTGCAGTCCAAGATGTAGGCTCTTACTCTTTTGTGGGTTCGTTGTTGAATGGACTTGGCACATTCTTCATTCAGAGGTGGACTTGTGAAGGGCCTACTTTTTAAATAGGTTCACGTGGATGGACTCACGCTCTTCCTGCTCACATTCTGTTGGCCAGAAGTTAATTGCACCATGAGACCCGTTAGCAGGGAGAGTGAGAAAATGGAGGCCGGAACCCTATAAACAAAGAAAATGGATTTTGATGAGCTCAGAGGGCCCTCAGCCCCACTGCCCTTATGGAATTGAGCTAGTCTTTTATTTTCTTCTGTCTCGGCCTCACTGTTACTATCTGTATGATAGAGAACGTAATGCTTTCTTCATGGGGTCGTGAGCATTAGATGTACTAATCCATGTTAAGCTTCCATACAGTTCTTCATGATAAATGTTTGCTATCACGAGTTATGCTATCATTTCTACAGGAGCCAGAGCACCTTTGCTGAGAGGAGCTAACAGGGCCTGGGTCAATACAGGCTTCCTATCCCAAAAGGTTTGAAGGAATTCAGTGCCTCAAAAGACTTCCATTAAACAAACAAAAAACCAATAAAACATTTTGGCATCGGATGCTTAAAGGGAGGCCTTGGTGATCTCTTGTTCCAGTTCAAAGGCGAGTTTGTCTTGAGGTCCTGGAATGAGAAGGAACAGATTCCAACTTCATTCTTTGGTCAGGTGGTGGTCAGCAGGCCTGATTGCTCCAGGCACGGTTAAATGTGAATTGAATTATGGCCCAAATGCCTTCTCATTCAGCTTTTTGGTTTATGACTTGACCACAGCTTTGGGTATCTGGCTGGTGAATGAAGAAAAAAGGACACAGAAGCCACCAGAATCCAAAGGACCGTAACCACAGATCATTCTGACTTTTCAAAATTCAATCTGGGTCCTTTTGAAGAATGTAGAGTACAGGCATTTGTTCCCTGGCAAATTCAAGTACAAGCTGGTATTTGAAAGACATATTTTGATCTGGCAAGCAATCTTCACCCTTGGAATGTTCTCGAGTGTATAATTTAGTTCTTCTTCCTCTTCTTTTTTCTATCCTTCCTTCCCATGCAGGCAATTATTATGATAGGTCTTCAGATCACACATTGAACATTTGAACATCCTAAAATAGGAGTACAGTCTTGCGGGCCATTTAACAAATATTAGGTAGAAAAACAAAAACAAAGAGAGCCTTTAAGTCACAAGATATTAATATTTAGAATTAGAACCAAGAAATATAAAGCCAGAACTGTATAAGGGGAGCTGTTTTCCTGTTTATTTTCATTCTGGGAAACAGAAATTTGATATCCACCGTGAGGTGGGGTTCATGCAGACTTTATCTATTGATCAGTTGATCAATTAATCAGCCAATAGATGTATACATAGCTATAGCTACATACACATATAGCTGTATTTATAAATATGTAACTATATCTCTTTATATACATGTATGTCTATTTAGATATATATTAATCAATAGATATAAATAGGTAACTGGGAAGGTTATTTAAATAACAAAGTAATAAAAAGAAATTTGATGAGAATGGCTGAACCACCACTGTGGAATAAGAACTCCATATATTTTACTATAATAATAAAACCGATACTGATTTAATTTCTACTTTGGACCAAGCTCCTTACTACAAACTTTGTGTATGCATTATTTTGAACACTTACAATAACTCTGTAGATTCTACTTTATTATTCCATTTCCTGGATAAAGAAATTAAGGTTTGGTGAAGTTGGTTTGCTCAACTGCACCCAGGGGTCAAGTGGCAGAGCCAGGATTTGAGTCCACAACCTCAAAGTCTTTACTTCTCTTATTGTACAACATAAAGAAAAAAAATCATGTATAGCAAACTAGTCACTGCCTTATGTTTTTGTGTGTGTGTTTCTTTCTAGCTATAACATAACTTAGGAAGTGCCCCTCATGTTCTCTTTCTGTATCAACCTTGCCATTCTGTTGGCCAAGTAGTGGAGTTGCAAGGAGAATCTTCTACTCATTATAATTGTTGACTTTTTTTTCCCTCATAATACATGAAAGGCAAGCTCTGGAAGGGACTTATTTAATGTAGGCCGCACTCTAGGGTGATCCAGCTTGGGAACTGTGAATCCTAGTAGTTTTTGTTTTTTCACATGAGTTGGCTGGAGTCCTCAGAGAAGACATTTTTATTGTCCAGTTGGGCAGATAAAGCCATGTGCTCATCCCCTGAGAGCTATCAGGGAAAAGCTCTCAGGGAAGTTTAGGATTCAACATGCCATTCAGTCCCTCCCCCATTAGTAGTAACCAGTTGCTCTCTTTAGCTCATCTCTCTGCCCTGTGAGTATGTACCTTTGGTTGTTGTACTTTTATTTCTACTCTACAAGTTTTTGAGGAAGAAAAAAATTCATGCGTGTATTGAATCTGCAGACTAAAAGCAAAAACATTCTCATCATAATTTTCTTTTTGATTACCAATGAGGGAATATATGTACATATTTTTTAGTATGTGTGTTAAATATCTAAATGTATTCTGCACATTTAAAAAAATCAGTTATCTTTGTACATATCTATAGAAATTCTTTATATATTCTAGTACTCTTCCTGTATTATATGTGTTGCAAAAGAGATAATTACTCTTGAATAATTACACATAACTCAAGAAGGTACTAAATAAATATAATCCAGTCAATAACAGACTCTATCATCTAACACATGTAATCTTCATAACAATAGTACAAGAGAAGGTGAGATTTTTCTCTACTTGTAGATAAGCAATTGAAGGTTTAGAACATTTATGATTTAATTCAAGTCCCCCACAATTTATTAGATAGATAGACCTGAATATAAAACCCAAATCTGAAACACTATTTCATCTATTCTTCTGACATTTACTACTCTCAAGAGAATATAGTACTAGACTATATCTTTTTGTGAATAGTCTTTAAAACACAAAATGTAACAGAACATTCTTATTCTAATAACATTAAATTCTCCTTCCATCCTTCCCTCCCTTCTTTCCTTTCTTCCTCTGTTCTTTCTTCGAAACAAGGCTTATTTTGTTCAATCAGGACTTACCTGTTCCTAAAATTCAAATCCTCCAATTAGCAATTTTATTTTGCCAGTCAAAAACACAGAGAATTAGATATCAAATTCCCTTTGTTATTTGATTTAATTATATCACAGTTCCTTCTAGCGTTTTCTATTACTTTAATATTGTGCCAGTTATTTGAAATAAGTGTCAGAAATCAAACTAAGAGATAAAATACGTTGGTGTTTCTTTTGCATGTTCTGTGTGTGTTGTGTTAACGAGGCGAGGAAGCCTACTATAAAGTGTGGGAAATATGTAGAGTAAAATTGCTCAATAAGCTAAAAGGCACAGGCTTTTTAGTGAAACAAAGAAAGAAAAAAACTTCTTATATGGTATGTTGTGAAAGTATGGGTGGGGGTTGACAGCAGAAAATGCTTTAAGTGTTTTCCTTAAGATCGCAGAAACGTTCCCACGTTGTAAATGGCATGAAGGATGTCAGACCCAAATCTGAATTCTCAGGGCAATGCAATGGCCTTTGAAACACATTTTCCATGGAGGAGAGAACAGAACCGTAACTAGGACCTAAGCTTGCAGGGTAAAGGGTAGTTACCCATGAAAGGAACAGAGCACAGGTGATTTCTGAACAGGGGAAGTTCTCCTACAAACTCGGCCCCTGATCGTCTTGCCCCATTGGAAAGTGACCCACATTGTGTTTAGAAAATATAAGATACTGAACTAGAATTCATTCATTTCTCAGCTGTGACTTCTTTAAAGGTTTCATGATTTGGAGGAAGGTCGGTACATTTCTTTGAGCCTTGATTTCTTCACCTATAAGTTAGGAGGAAAATTCCTGCCACAGATCATCGTTTTAAGAATCAAATGATGTAATTACCTGAAAGTGCTTTGTAAGCAGTAAAACACTGCAACAATTAGGTTATCATTAGTGCTTTGATTAGCTAATCTCTGTTAATTATGCACCCAGTGAACTTTGCTATAAAGGTTTAAATACTTAACCACCGACATGACTCAGTAGTTTTGCATCATGGATCAAAATCATGACATCTCTTATGGTTGGGGAGGAGATGATGTCAGAATGGAAATCAGAATATGTGTTCCACAGAACGGGGTGCCCCTCATTCCTTCACCTGCTCCCTGTGTGGCCTCGGCAAGATTCTGAACCTCTCCGATATCTGATTTCCTTATCTGTAAGATAAGGGTGTGCCTTTCTACCTCTGAGTGTTGTGATAATTAAATCAGATGATAAATAAGTTCTTGGAACTTGCTGGAATTTAAGTAATTATTACTCTTATGCTTCCACTCACATCGTTTCATTCTAAACATGATGTAAATGTTCAAAGAAACAGATGTGGGTTATTCGTATGTTGGATGAAGAATTAAGTTTTGGCAGGCACCAGAATTTGAAGAGAAGGGTAGTCTGTTGGCTACCTGAGAATGGCAAGTCCTCTACCTGGATTTGGCTGTATTACAGGATTCCCTCACTTATCACGGATATTACATTCTAGACACCCCCCGCCCCCCGCGATAGGTGAAAATCCGTGAAGTAGGAATCTTACATTTATTTTAGTATTTATATATATTTTAAGGCTTTATAAACTCTTCCCACACACTCATAAACCATTCCTAGGCCCTTATTAACCTTCTCCACTTCTTTATTAACCTCCTCCACACTTTTATAAACACTACTTATGTTCTTAAACATATTCTACACTCTTAAACCTATGTAACTTTAACAACATACGTATACAGTACTGCAAAATCCCGTGATATAGGGAAAAATCCGCGATAAATAGTGAAATAAAATATTTTTAAAAACCCCGCGATACAGGGAGGCTGCGATAAGTGAACCGCGATATAGAGAGGGACTTGTCGTCGGCAGCCGTCCGTCTCGAGAGACGATGGTGTAGCTTCTTAAGAGTCTATCTGCACCGCCGAGAATGGCTGTGCAGTCCGACTCGGGAGTGACACAGTATCTGTCTCCTCCCGTGTTGAATCGACATCTTGCGATGATGCTGGAGTGTCCTCTCCAGTGAAGCTGAAGCTACAGAGCCTGGGCAGGGTGATATGGAGGGTCTGCTGTTGCCCATGCAGCAGACCCCCCCTCTCTTCGCAGCTGAAGGGTCCAAGGGAAAGACGGAGTCAATACAGCTTGGCTTCAGGTGCGCCGCAGGAGTTGCCGGTGTTGACTACAACGTCAAACCGCCTTAGGGACTCCGGCTCCGGATTTTCTGTCGGGGTTTACTCCCTTAGCCTTTCCCCTGAAGAGGTATGCCGCAAGGCAGCGGAGGTTTTTTGGAGTCAGAGTTTTCCTTCTCTGATGTGCCCTGACTGGAAGATCGAACCAGCGACACTTAGCTCGCAGGCCGACGCTCAATCCACTGAGCCAAACCAGCCAGGGTTAGAGAGGGACTGCTGTATATGAAAACAATAAAGTCCAAATGCTATATGGCATGGTGTTTATATTTATTTCTTAAAGAATTGGTGAGAACCCTCTCTATCTAGGTTCTTGCTGTCTTTTGGTAGTCAAATATGACTGCCTTTGTCTTTACCCAGGCACACTCACCCCCATATTTTTCATACAAGAAGGGACAGGTTTGTAGTAGGTCCTTAATCACTATTGTTAATGAGTAAAGACATTCTTATTTCTACAGCTGGCTAATTGTGTATGTTTTCTACTATACAGAGGCTGCTGCTGCTGCTGCTACTGATAATAATGATGATGAAATAACTAATAATATAACAACCCTTTATTTAATTAATATAATGTTCCACGCACTGTGCTCCGTTGTTTAACATGATTTCTTTGTTGAATCTTCAAAATAATTCTTTGCACAAATTAATGTGTTAACTGTGGAACAAAGCAAGTCACTTTTTCAAACTTACAGCTAGTGTTTTATGGTGGGGAAGACGAGAAAGCGACAGAGAGATAGACATACTATGTTCAGTTACCAACTTGAATCAAAATATCAGGTCTGCTTTATCTAAGATTCTTACTGATGTAGGACCACATCAGGTTACGAATTGTTTCTGCCCGCCTTCCTAATTTTTTCCACAAATTTTTCTCTGTATAAATAACCATGTGTATTCTGTGTTCCATTTTTTATCTGTGTCATTCTATGTATTTCATCTGTAGCTTTACATTTACTTTGTAAACCTCATGAAATCTCAGTGAGTCTGTGCTCAAGTGCATTTCCATTTTGGAGTAAGATTAACTACATCCTTTCACAGAAGTATTTTTCCCAAGCATCTCAGCCATGTCCAGAATCTGAACCTCATTGGTGGCTGTCCATTTGCCTCCCCAGAATTAATGTTTTCTTCCCAATTATTCATGGAATTTCCCAATTATTCAGCAATTTCCTTCCTATGGCATACATAACGACCTCATGGCCTCTTTTGTTGGTTTTATTAACCACCACAAGAATCTGTAGATGAAATAAATGTCAGTGACTTTGCATTATGGCCTCAGTAACTGTTTTAGAAAGAGAGCAAACCACCTCTTCTCTGCCACGTTCTTCATTTTCTCACTGTTTGTTTTTCTTCCTATTCATTTTCATAAGGACACCCAATACTTAGCACAGGTATCTGGTACATAGTCGTTGTGATTTATCTGAGTTTTAAAAATATAATAGTTTTGATTTTGTTTTTATTATTTGAGAACTGTTGGTTAGCTTCAAATATGCATAGCTTTGCATAATTATTTAAGTGTCTGCTTAAAATATTTGTCCTTAATGCATCACAGTCCACTTAGAGTTTATATTGTACTATGTATGTCACATCACATTCTAAAGACATTGTAACAATAGAGTTCTCTTTCTTCCCCATTTTTTTTTTTTTTTTGCAGTTTTTGTCATACACCGTGTAGCAGATCTAATGGCTTATAAACTCCATGATATCGCGGAGCTTGTATTTCTTACAGTAATCAGTAAACGTATATCTCGTGTAGCAAGTAGAACAAAACATATATTATCTTCTCCATTTATACACATATTTCCATTCCTGATATTGTTCATATTTTTGCCTTTTAGTCCCATGTTTCTGTGTAGTATCATTCCTTTTGAGCCAGAAAACTGTCCTTTAGTGTTTCTTAGAGTAGGTCGGTTGGTGATGAAGTATAAAATGGCTTTAATTTACCTTTATTTTTGAAGGGTAAATGAGTTTTCTAGGATCTGGAATTTTGGCTTGGCAGGTATTTACACTTTAGCACTAAAGATGTTGTTCCATTGTTGTCTTGCTACTGTTTTATTCTGATGAAAACTCAGTCCTGTCTCACATTGTTGTTTGCATGATGTGTGTAAAATGTATAGAATGTAATTTTACTTTACACATGGCTTTGAAGATTTCCCCTTTATCTTTGGTTTTTAAACTTTGACCCTTACTGTACCCAAGTATAATTACGTTTGTGTGCATCTTGCTTGGTGTTTGATGAGTTTTGTGTTCTTATGTTATTGTCTTTTACAGAATTTGGGGATTTTTAACCTATAATTCCTTTGAGCTTTTTATTTTTTCAATTCCATTTGTTTGTTCTTCTCTTTTGAGACTTAAATTACATATATTTTAGACAGTTTACTATGTTCTCATAGTCAATGAGGAGCTGTTCTTTTTTTGTAAATATTTCTTTCTGTTTTTTAGATTGGGTAATTTATCTTTGTATTGACCCATTTTACAATTCACTGACCCTTCTCTTCCTACTATCTCAAATCTAGCATTAAGCCCATATAGGAAATTTTTGTAAATCTAGATGTTATATTATATAGGTCTAGAATGTCCATTGTGGTTTTTTTTTTTTTATTTTTTTTATTCTTTCTAATTTTCTCTTGTTATTCCCCATCTGTTTATTTATTTTGGCCAACTTATCTTTGATGTATTGCACATATTTATAATAGCCACTTTAAAGTCCTTATCTGCAGATCCTAACATCTGGATCTTCTGGTTGTCAGTTTTTATCCTTTATTTTTTTCTCTTGACTATGGATTACATTCTTATGTGGCTGTGAAAGTTTACACTTTTCCAAACATTGTTTACAAGAGAGGCTCTAGAGCCAGTTCTCCTTTTTTGAACCACGTTGACTTTTCTATAGTGGTCTAAAGAAGCTCCGTGGCTGTACTCAACTCTAAAGCGTGTCTTCTTTGAAGTGGGCAGGCGGCAGATGAAATATCCAAGGTGGTTTTTGTACTTGTTGTTTCTGTTGGTTTGTTTTCCTCCCAGTCTCCCAGTTTCTGCCTTTGCAAGAAAACATGGTGTGTCTCAGGCTTAGTATGCCTAGTTTCAGGACTTGGCCATGTGTTTGGGTAGAGTTTGTAAGCAGATTTGGAAGATCCCCCTCTGTGGTTCCCTTTGTTCTGAGATTTTGCTGTCAAACTCCATGCACACTGGCAGCCTCAGACCTCATCCTTTCCCTTCAGTAGGTACACAGACTGTGGATTTCTGCTGGAATTCTAGCCACACAGTCCTGGGTGGACTGGAGTGTGCACTCGGACCATCTAAACAGGAAACTGACTCAGTGTCATTTTTTCCCTTCATTTTCTGACCACTTTTCACTTTCTCCAGTGAGTTCACATAGTTGTTGTTCTACCAGTTGGGTGATTAGTCTAAGACCAGTTCCAATGCCATTACTAAAAGAAAAACTCTTTATTTTTGTACAATTTTAATTTTAATTTTTCAAATTAAAGCAAATTCTAGTGAAGTATTTCTGCTACCAGCATTGTCTTTTTTAACTCCCTATTTTTCTGACATGAAAGCATTGTGGTTAAATATCGGTAGAGCTGGAAGTTCCTGGCTAATTAGCCTGGAATAGAGTCTTAATGAATATACGGAGGATGCATGAAGAAATAACAGTGCAGTAGATGATGTAACGGATCTTCTAGTTCTCTGACCTTCAGTGGGATTCTTACCTTTCGGTGACACCATGCTGGCCGAGTGGATTCCTCCTTCTAAGGGGGAATATGAGTCCACCAACACTGGGTGATAAGAATTTTACTACTTCCTTAGACATTTGAAACTTGTTCCTTTACTGTCTTTTCTTTTTTCTTTTGGTATGGCATTCTAAGTCATCGTTTATAGATATAAACAATCTTAATATGGGTTAAAATCATTGCATTTTCATGTGCCTAATACAGACTCATCATTTAGTCACGCTACACCTTCAGCTTTTCCAGGGTGGGTGAGTCCACGCACCTCCTGCATTGCTTCCTCTGCCTCCTGGGTTTTAGCAACCTGGGACCAGGTTTCCCCATAGCTGAACATCTGAACTTAGTAATTTTAACACCTTTGGCACTTTGAGAAGGCAATATATTGACATATTTCGAACATTAAGCTTAATATTTCATAGAAATGTACTCTGGTGTTTGCAAACAACAAAGAATTCCCCGGTCTCTGAACATTAACTTTTATTTAACTAGGTATTTATTTAAATTGAATTATTTTAGGGGAAACCGTAGGCTGAGATTGCAAGAAAAGTATTTACTAAGACCTTGGGCCCATATTAAAATTCTACTTCAAAATATGGTGGCTAGGCAATCAATCTTATTTTGATCCTCTTTGAATGTGAATGTTCCATTGTCCGTAGGTCCTTTATACATGTTCCTTGACTAGACCCTTCATGGACAACAGGGTGGGGATTGACTATGGGAGCAGGGGCTGGGGGCATTGGAGGGGCAGGGGAGAGCAATGGGGAAAAATTGGGACAACTGTAATACAACAGCAATAAAAAATGTGAATGTTACATTGACTCTATAAATATTTAAATTATTAGTGAATCAGAGAGGATACAAAGATAATAAAGCAATATATCTTACTAAATAATGTCCTTCAAACAAACAAACAAACAAACAAAAACCCTCCTGTTATTTCTCACAGAAATGATGTCTTAGCTCCCATCTACTGAAAGGTCAAACCTGTTAATCTTTATCATCCTCTCATTATCATAACAATCTGATGCTTCAAGTAAGCATATTATTTCTGAGAGCCATCTGTCCAAGTGATGCTATGAACATTGCTGAGCTATAGAATGTCGATATCTGATAATGCACATACAAGAGGCTGCTTCATTTCTAGTTCATTCCTGGGGCATCCCAGGCCGTTTTCAAGCAAGCAGTAACCTCTGTGACCAGATCTTTGATCAAACGATTCTGCCATATGGAGTGACTATTATAGGTAGCAGGGAAAAACTAAAAGAAACACAGATAGCCCTTCTCCTTGGCCCATGTAATCTTTCTTAAACTCAGACAGATCTTCATTGTAATCTATTGCTAAATCATGTCCGCTATCTGGAGAGTAGGTCACATGAAGGTATGGGAGCTGCAACAGCAGATGTACCTGGGGAAATGCAAACCACTGGAGGTGGAGAAGGCAGAGCAGGGCATTCAAACGGAGACAGATGGACTTGAAAATGCTGTCAAAAACCATGGAGGTGGGTCTTAGGTGATAAATATTTAAGAATGTTGTCAGGGAGGTGACATGGTTGGATGTGTATTCTAAAAAGGTTAGTCTAACAGTCTTCTCAACTCAGGGCACTGCTGCTCTGAGGGAGTATGTGGAAGTGTGTTGGAGGGGCACTTTATTTATTTATTTATATTGAATTTAGTGGGGTGATGTTGGTTAATAAAATTATATAGGTGTCAGGTGTACAATACTATAATACATCATCTGTATATTATGTATTCACCAGCCCAAGTCTCCTTCCTCTTAAAAAAGAAATCTTTTTATTTTAGATTTACAAAAAACTTGTAAGGGTATTACAGATAGTTGCATATACCTCTCACTTAATGCCCTCTATTATTAATGTATTAAAATACTGAAGTACATTTGTCAAAACATTAGTGCATTAATATTTCCTAAGTTCCGGACTTCATTTAGATGTCACCAATTTTTCCACTTATGTCCTCTTTTGGTCCAGGGTCTCAACGAGCATATTTCTTGCCTTAAATGGTTATGCCTTTGTAGTGTCCTCTGGTCTGCGAAGTTGCTCAGTTTTTTCTGTTATTTGTGACCTTGACAATTTTAGGAATTACTGACTGGTGAGATAGTTTCCAGAATGAGCCCTCCACCCCCCAGTTTGGGCTTTTCTCATATCTTTATGATTGAATCAGAGTTATTCCTTTTTGAAAGAATATCACAGAGACAAAGTGCCCTTCTAATGATATCATACCACAGGACATCACCGGGGAGGATAAACTTTATCACGTGGTTGAAATGGCGTGTGCCTTGTTCTTCCACCATGAAATTATTATTATTTTTTCTTTCCCTACTCAATTTACTGGAAACCAATCATAAATCTCGTCCCATGTCAGAGGAGGAGAGGTGAAGCTCCTCTTCCTAGATGAGGAGTATCTACATATGTTATTTGGAATTCTTCCGTAAGAAAACTTTGTCTGCTAAGAAGCATTTTTTGTTACTAGAATGACTAGATATCGCTGATATTTATTGGGCAGGATCTAAAGAAGCTGAGGGTCCTGCAATCTGTGGGTCATTCCTGTATAATACAGGAGTGTGTTTCTAAGCACCGGTGACCAGCCCTTCCTGTGAGAAGCAGCCTAGTACCTGCGCCCTCAGTTGGGGCGACAGCACCTCCAAGAGTGTGAACGTTGGTTCTTTGGACAGAAAAAAAATCTTCCTCTTGGTATGTATAAAGTACAGATATACAAACAAAGAGTATACCTGTGGCGTTAAAATTTCATGGAGCACAATTAGGAAAATATGTCTAAGATGTATTCTTGGGGGGTTGACTTTAAAAAAAGTTGAGAAACATTGGTCTAGCAAAAGAGTGGGAATGTGTCCAACTGTGGAAGGGGAGGGATTGGGTGAGGAGGGGTGAGGAGGAGGAGGAGAAGCAAGGGTGTTGAGGAGGAAGATGCTTCAATTAACCTCCAGATGGGGCGTATCATGAAGTCAAATAAAAATAGTCTTTCTTTTTGATTAAAATTAATTTGCATGTGGTGTTTGGATTATTACTTTTTATAAGGTTTTGGGCACTCTGAATAAGACATACAGTTATTAAAATGTTACAGGAAAAATTAAAGATTGTATTTTATATGATCACCTTTTTTCAAAGCCAATAAAATTTTTAAATGTATTATGTCCATATAGCAGCGTTCCTCATACTTTTCCGTGGTTTTGTGATAATTTCCCCATAGCTTCCTAGACATTTTCTGTATAGCTAAAGTTCCTGGGTCACTAGACTCTGGAAAACAAGGTGGTGACTACTGTACATTTTCTGACTATTTTTAAAAATTTAACTGTGGCAGGAAGCCCTCAGTTATGGCTTCAAGATACTGTGCTTTAAAAAAAAATCTGACAGTAAGCAAATAAAATTTAATTTTTTTGATGGGAGGCAGAGAGGAGAGTAAAAATCAAACATCATCTTTAATCTAATCTTGAGGTACTATGTGCTTAGAAAGTTGGGAGAATAAAGGAATACATTGCATTGGCCAAGAAGTTCATTATGTTTTTTCCATAAAAGACACATTTTTCATTTTTACCAATAACTTTGTTGATGTGGATATTTTGAGCATGTCGGCTATCTCCCGCTGTTGGCTTCTAGTGGGTAGAGGCCAGGGGTGCTGCTAAACATCTTCCAGTGCGTAAGACAGCCCCACAGCAAAGAATTATTTGACCAAAATGTCAGTAGTATCAAGAAACATCGCAAACCACTTTTGACACATTCGATCAGTCACAGCAGCTTCTCCATACATACATAAATATTTTTTTGTATCTTAGTTGTGCTTTTAAACCTTTGTTGCAATAATAAAGCACAATATGTTGAAAATATCACGTATCTTCTTCCATCTTCAATATTAAAATGACTGCACAAAAGTTCACCAATTTTGTTAAGTTTTTTTAAATGCGTACTGATATGACAGCTGTCACAACACAATCTAGCAAAACTGTTTCAAATGAAGCTAAAGGTGACTAAGCACTTACTAGAGCCATCGTTTGGGAAAAATGTAACAGACTTTTTGGCCAACCCAGTAAAAGGAATAAAATGCACAAGCCATATAATTTTATTTCAAATAAAATGCTATACAGTATTTTTCCATGACTATTTTTCTTTTATAATGTTTACTTTTTAATAATTCTGTAATATTCCAACATTTAAGGTGTGTGTGTGTGTGTGTGTATATATATATATATATACACACACACACACACATATATATATATTTCCTATCTGTATCTATATATTTTTCAAACCTTCTTTCTCTTCCTACTCATTATTCAATTTCTTTACATTCAAATAGCCTTGACTTAATATCACTTGCCTCCTTTTATGAGCAACTCTATCATTCTTCCTTCTCCATCTTCATGACCTTTACTGTGTGCATTATCTAAGGCTGCCCTTTAAACACTATTCTTCCATGGACAAAGCACAGAGAGAAGTTAAAAAAAAATATCAGTGAGTCTTATTTAGTACAATGCAAACTTTAAATGATTATGGAAATGAGTAGTTATATTTAATGCATCTCACAGTCAGATGTGTGTATACATTATAATGACACCAAAATAGAGATCTTAAATGAGTTCAAGGACCCCGTCAGGATTTATGACTTCCCAGGGTATTGAAGTAAGTAGGAAATTAAATTGCCAAACCACTGATCTCTGAAGAATAATGGTGAGTAAATGAGGAGCAGGAAGACTGAAGACAGAAAAGTGATATCCTGATTTTCACAAAGACAAGGAAGTTACATTTCTTAAACAGTGAGCTGTGCGCACAGCATTAATACCCAATGAAGCTGACTTTTTTTCTTTATTTGTCCATTTAATCTCCATTTCTACTTCCTAAGGTTATTAGAGATTTTTATTGAGGTCTATCCTCCTTTTGAATCTCAGATCATGTGATTTGGTGTAGTGGTGGCTGTTGGCGGGAGTCAACCTTACCTCTGATCCTGGAGATGAGTTCTGAGTGACTTGAAACAATGACCATATTTTATTTCCCAGGTCCTAGTGGTCTGTTGATGTGTGAGCATGAGACACACTTGGATCAATGAGAGACGGGGCCAGAACTTGATTTATTCACTGAGCAGGAGTAGCTCCTCTATGCACTAGAGCTAATGGACCTGGGAGAATGTGAGGTCGGCAGGGGCTGGAAGTTAAACGGGACTTAACAGGAGGGAACGTGGTAGAGAAAGAAGCTGGCAGAGATGGTGGAAGAGGGGATGGGAGTCCTGTTTTGAGGCCATGCTGAGTTTCTTAATCTGACCTGGGCTGAGGACGGATCAACTCTTCAAATGTTAATTTACGTAACTTTGAAGTGCCTCGTTTGCTTCTTGCTTCTAATTACATTCTCTATTTGCTTTGGAGTTTGAGTTTTTAAAATTAAATCTTACTTTCCTCAAGAAAATGCTTCTTGAGTAATATCACCAGCCTCTATGGGTTCAGTGATGATCTTTGTGCTGATGACTCCCAAATATTTATTTCCGGTTTCCTAAATGACATATATCTATTTCCAAGAGCCCACTGGATTCATCTCATTGAGAATACATCACAATATTTTATCTTCTCAGTAATGTCAATTTCAGTTATTAGAATTGCCATTTCCTTGTTTTCTCTAAGTACCAGTTATAACAATTTTGATACATCTCCATTTTTACCCCCAGACCCTATCTGTCATTATGTTAACATAATTATTCTGAAAGTTAGCATATATTAGGCATACCTGAGACACCTTTAGATTGCAATTTTTCCTTCCTCTGCCAAGATTTTCATTCATTAGATTTGGGTTGGGGGTCTAGAAATGTGTAAGCTCACATTTCTGATGAAGTTGCTTGTGGACAATATTGTGAGAAAAGTGACAGGTTGTAAAATTATTTGGGATAAAGATCATAACTTATTAAATGTGTATCTCCAGCATTTAGGAAAATGCCTGATCCATATTAAGGGATTAAAACATTGGAAAAAAATGAATGGATACTCAATAAAACAAACTTAGAAATGTCACTAATTTGGTCATTTCTATCATTAAATCTGCCACTGCTTTAGTCTACTAAGAATTAATCTATGACATTAAACTTCACAGAATTTCAGTGAGGTCTAAACATCTGTGTTGTTAAGTGTAAGGCCAAATTATATTTGAGACAACCCCCAAATTTAAAGAACCAGTAGATTTTCTTCATTATATTTCATCTTCACTTTCAAAAATATATTCCTTATCAACAGTTTTTCTTTACTACAATCTATTTCCATACTTCTGTAGGAGCTACATTTACAAAACACTAACAATGTATGTTATTTCTTTTTACAAATATTTATGTAGGCTCTTCATTTCCTAGAGGATATCATCCCTAGATGCCAGTCTCTTTTATGACTAGATGCCTTTGCTTGTGATGCTTCTTTAGAATGGCTTGCCCTCTCTGCTTTGAAAAAAATGGATGGGTGGATGGATGGATGGATAGGATTCCCCTCTCAAGATCCAGCTAAACGGCCCCTCATCAGCAAGGCTGAGAAACCCCTCTCAAGGAAAACCATTTGCTTTATCCTCTGCAACTCTGAGAAGAGCTTTGTTTATATTCCATGGTATTGTAAACTCGTATTCCAATGTTTCCACTTGTGTGTCCTGTGTTTGCAAATCTGAGAGTTATGTTTCCCAGAGTTCCTAAACATCCTGGTAGTAATCAAATATTTCAGTCAAGCTCAGGTATCAAAATAATTATGAGAGGCTTCCACCAGCAGGCTGTCCACGGATCACAAAGCGTGAATGTCTAAAATTCTCACAGCTCGTGTTTCATAGAGTTGCCAACATGCCATGGTTTGGACGATGGAGAATTTTTAAAAGAAATGCTGCTAGACTGGCAAAAATCAATATACCTTCCCCACAGTTCTTTCAGAACCAACAGCAAGCCCGTTAAGGGGTTTCATTAGCTCTCCAAGGGCTGACTTCAGCATGCAGTCTCTCCTGCATCTCCAAATTCAACTCTTTCTCCTTTTCAGCTCATGTTCTGTATGCTGGCCGAGATGGCCTGCTTTCCAGGCCTAAATAAAATGCGCTCTCTCTCTCTCTCTCCTCTCTGCTTTTGCCTAACTTGTTCATTTTGCATAAAAAACTCCACTCTCTTCATCCCCGACCCTCCCAGACACTTTCTGAATTCAGTTCAGGTTTCACTTCCCCAGGTATGAGCACTGAGAACGGCCCCCCTCTTTCCTGGCCTGTCCTGTCGGAAGAGACCGTCCTCTGTGCTGCTAAGTGATCACATGCAATTTCACTGCTCCCATGGCTGCTTATTTTCCTGCCAGGAACCCCGCGCTTCATCACCCCTGCACACTCTGTATCTACCACAGACCTGGGCCAGCTAATTAACGATGCATCAATTCCATAAGTACCTGATAAATATTAATAGTTAATATAGTAGATTATTAGTATGTTAATAAACAAATGCTTCAGGTGCACCTGAAGCCAAGCTGTATTGACTCCGTCTTTCCCTTGGACCCTTCAGCTGCGAAGAGAGGGGGGGTCTGCTGCATGGGCAACAGCAGACCCTCCATATCACCCTGCCCAGGCTCTGTAGCTTCGGCTTCACTGGAGAGGACACCCCAGCGTCATCGCAAGATGTCGATTCAACACGGGAGGAGACAGATACCGTGTCACTCCTGAGTCGGACTGCACAGCCATTCTCGGCGGTGCAGATAGACTCTTAAGAAGCTACACCATCGTCTCTCGAGACGGACGGCTGCCGACGACGGAATAAACAAATGACAATATATAGCTTCTTTCTGGTAAGGATCGAAGGAGGCTGTTTTGACACCACCTTCTGCCAGGCCCCCCCGCCCCCAACCCCAGCGCTTCTGATCACACAACAACCTAATGCCACTCATTTAAACCAATGTGTTTAATGATAACGTCTGGACCTATGAAAGTTGCTGATTTATAAAACTAAAAGAGAAGGTCAGAGCATTATACCTAAGATGATGTACATTAGAGCATCCCTGAGATAATTTTTATTTATAGCTTTCTTATTCTCATTCTTTCTTTCATTTACTAAAAAAAAAAGAAAGAAAAAAAAGGACTTGGTGGGTTTTTTATTTTATTTTTTGCAAAAGCATTATTCAAGTTTTAATTCCAACAATAAGTCAAAGAAGAAAGAGGTAGGACCCTTAAAAATCACTGTGCATCCAGACAAGAGTAATTATTATCCAAAACATTTGCAAGGAGACTTCCTCTTGGAGGTGGCCTTAGAGCTATGTTATAGCAAAGTCTGCCTTCACAGCTTTTAATGAAGCGATGCTTGAAATGTGACATGATCGGAGTCTGGTAGTAACTTTTCGTATCCTCTGACTTCATTTCTAAGTTAAATTTACACATGTAGACAGGAGAAAATTAGATAAATAATAGTCTCCATCACTGGGTCCCTTGGAGTCAGAGAGAAGGTTCTGTAACACTATCAGGAGATAACATTCTTTCTTTCCCTTTCCCCATCCTCTTCCACTTCCTTGTCCTCCCGATTGTTTCTCTAACATGGCAACTGAGATGCCTCTATTTGAACGGTAAGATGGAAAGGCTTAGCTGGTCTTCCGTCATAATTTTTGTCTTTCCTTCATCAGTAGTTTCCTGGACTATATTTCTAACCAAACCAATTTGTGTTTGGGGAAAAGCCAAGTGTGCTTGACAGCAAGAGATAAGGGGGCTCCATGTGTATAGGGGACCAGATGACTGTACCGTCTACATATGGCTGCCTGAATCATTTAGATTTGAATAGAATTAAAAATCAGTGTCTTCACTTACACAGGCTACGTTTCCAATGCTCAACAGCCACATGTGGCAAGGAGCTTCTATGCTGTACAGAACATAGAACACAGAACTCAGGGCTTAGCTCATCTCCTTAGGTTCACTATATCTAACTATTCCTCTTGTTCTCGACTTTAACGAGACCCCTCTTTCGAATTGTTACCGCAGTTTGCAAAGGTACCTTGATTTGTTCAGTAACTCAGTGTTCACTTCTCTAAGCTCCTTTAGGAAAAGTACTATCACAGCAAATAGAGTCAATGAGTAGTTTTTGAGTAAATGACTGGATGGGATAGCAGATAATATGACTTGGGAAAACATCAGCAAAACATCAGATGGGGTATGGAGGTCATAGAAGTTCAACAAAGAGAAAGCATTGCAATATTATTTTTAAGTGGCACTGTTTATACTCTTAAGCAAGGGATGCTGTTAAAGGAGAAACATTTCTTTTTCCTCCTCCCCTTCTAGGTTCTGTGGCTGAAGTCTTGTGACTTGGACTGACAAATGGCAGATTAAAAAGAGAGTAACAAATAGAAGGTTATTAGCATGTGTATCACGTTTCCTTACACAAGCGAATAGTCAGAGATGAATAACACAAAGGGCCTGTTAGAACCTGGGCTCCAATAGCATCTCAGCAAAGAGACAATAAGTATTTAGAAACGTGATGGGACAAAGAAAAGGATTTTGAGTTTTCAGGCCTGCAAACTGCGAGAAGGCAAATCTATAGGAAATAATGGCAGATAAAGGCTGTTAGTCAAGTTTACTTTGCATATTTCTTTGGTGCTGAGAAAGTCCTAAAATGATCTTGAATGATTAATTTTTGTCCTTCTTGGTAGACAGGAGAGGGGCACACCTTTTAAAATGTATTTTCTGCTCTTGGCCAGATAGATAGAGGGAGGGTGGAAAGCTTTTCTTATACCTACATTTTTTTTTCAAATTACTGTCAGCTCAAAATAACGCTTATGCCAAAGTGGCATGTTTTGGACTGGCGTGTTCTGCCACCACAAATGCTCAATGTCCTGGACCCCACACCCAGGACTTGGCATGTCTGTTGTAGAATCATGCCACCTGGGCCTCCCACTTGACAATAAGAAAGACTTGTGTGTTTCGTGTGTGTCACTACCTTCTTCTCTATGTAGACAGTTTCTTTCAATAGCGTTAAAAAAAAAACGATGTGAAAATCTTGTTAAGAATTCATACCGAGATTAGAGATGGTACTTCAAAGGACAGACTTGAAGATGCTTATCTAATATACTCTAAAGATAATCATATAAAATCCCCGCCTAGGATTCAAACTACACTTATTATATTCTTTAATAAAGCAATAATTTTCCTTTTGTCCCAACTACAGAATGTTCTTTATTTTTAACTTTCAGATATGACATGATTATCTGACTTTATGAAGTTATAAAGTTGCAACTAACTCCTCGGAATGCTTTATTTCAATCTTAAAAAAAGAGGGAGAAGAAAAAAGAAGCTTCCACGTTGGGCCCACGATTTCCCAGTTGGTAAGCAGTAAAACTGCCACTTTTTTATTCAATGAAATATGATGGATGGGAACATATTTACCTACTAGTAGAAAAATATTAATGCTGAAAAATTCATTTGTCCCAGGCTTAAGAAATATATGTTGCTCTTTAAAAATGAAATACAGTTAGTGCTAACCATCCTCTTCTATCTAATGGAACAGAAACATTCTTTATAAATAATGTGATCTAAAGAATATATAAAGAATATAAGCATTCTTTAGCCAATTAACTTAAAGCTTGCTTCTTGGCTCTACCAAATGTCATGGTTCCAGAGTCATCAAAATGTGTTATTGCAGCTATTTTTTTGTAAACTTCTGTTTGTCATATAAGTTTGGTGTTCCTCAGTTTCCCTACCATGAAGCAGTATGACAAATAGATAACATCAAATTATCCAGGGTCTGAGGAGTAAGTAGCAAGCTAGTTGCCAGACAGATGGCATTTTTTCTAAGGGTATCAGTTGTACACTTTTCTTGGAATTCACAATGTACAATATGATTAAAATAGCTAAGAAGATAAATGCTGGGTAAAAATGTTGTTCTGGCAAGATTAAAAAAGAAAAGATTAACATTTTTGTTACTGGTGGCTATATAACTATCACAAAGGTTTCTCCCCCCCCCCCCTTTTTTTGCCATATCTTAGGATAAAACACTTAAAATGAATGGGTTATAAATTAGATGTCTGTTGTATCCTTCTCAGTGTTAAATGCGCAGGAAGTATTTGGTTTTAAGAAACAATCTACATAATGAGGCAGAATGTCTTTGTTCCATAAAATGGTAGATGAATTGCAGTTTTGATAATCCTGCAAAAATGCTGGTTACTTGTAACCACATTTTTATTTTCTGAAGCAAAATTATGACCCTGCATCTTTCAACCTAAGTACCTTTTCTCATTTGAGGGTTTATAAGTTATTATTGTCTTTTCATTTGAAGGTAATATGTGAAAACCATAAGAAAAAAAGGAACATGGGATTACCTTTAATTTTTAGTGAATGATCATCTGTGGAGTTCTGTTTTCTTAGGAAAAGGGAGGTGATTTAAGTGAGAAATGTAAAATAAACAAACTTAAATCATGACTTCAAGATTGGGTGAGAACAAGTTTTAGCAAGAATAATTCAGCTGCAATTTTACTATTCTTCCTTATGGTTCACACAAGTATAAAACTCTTACTTCAATATTTCAGTAGAGATGGGAGCCTACTGAATCGGGGAAACTATGCTGCGGATTCTGGGTGCAATGGAGTGTAGGATATATTCCATGATCTTTGATAGACATATAAACCAAGAGTTTAATAACCATCATAGTAAGAATAACACCAGAATTATTCAGGAGACACAGAGTAACTCAGATCAGAGTATGATTTACTCTGTATGGGGTGCCAGTAAAGATTTCCTAAAGAAGGTAATTAGGATTATCAGTATCAAAGGAAGGCCTAATATTCTGATGTTGTATGCAGATACATTATGATGCTGAGTGCTTTTCTTTGTTTTATTCCTTTAGTACATAAAGTAAAAATGATTGTAAGCACACATAACCTTCGCATAGTAAATATTCAAATGCAAGAGCTGTAATTCATTCAAAATAGTCTGCAGGCTTTTGTGCTCAATAAAAATAAATGTAAAATGCACAAAGAAAAAGGAAAGAGTTTTTTGTTTTTTTTAACAATATGTCATTGTGTGGGGAAGGTTGGTTTCTGTGAGTAGTAAGTCTGCAGGGTAATGTAACAGAAAAGTCATAACAAAGCAGGGCGTTTGCCTGTAATCAGAAACTACAGCTAGAATGTGCCTATAGTGACTGTAATTAAGTCAGTCGACAGGTGCCTTATCACCAGTGAAAATTCAGCCAAGTTTGACCAAAAAATTCAAAATATAATTCAGTGAGTACACTGTGGAAGGCCAACGGGAGAAAAAGTCCTTTCTGTGTGCTCGTTTTTAAATATTCATATTATTTAACCGCTCCCGTTCAATGCATACGTGACAACAAGTGTTTGACTGTAACAGTTGGTAGAGGCCATTTGAAGTAGCAGTTTAACAAACAGAGATGAATTTTAATTTGCAATGCCAGTTGAGTTGTAATAAAAACTAGTATTCCAGCTGTGAAAAAAAACAAAACAAAACACACTACTTGGTTTAGAGCTATGTACAATTTTTTCCCCTTTACAGTACAGTAAAGCCCTGTTCTTTCCATTCACACTAGAAGTTCATGGAATCCCCAAACATGTCTTAGGGAATGAGAAAGGCATGTCTTTAGGGAAATAAAAAATGTCTTTGTTGTATTAGATTACAGTGTTCAATTTAGTACAAGCTAACTTAGCAGCTGACTGTATTACAGTGCTAGCACTATTGCAGAGATTGTGAAGATTACTTTAGAGGAAATGGAAAATTTGGGCCGTTACTTTGGAAGTAAATGGAAAACAGGTAATTTTCAAACACTGAAGTTCACGGAAATGTATTTTTCAATCAGTGCTCACTACCTGAATTGTTACTTTTATTAGCAACAATATCAACTTGCCATTTACCAGGAAAGCATTGTAGAGAAACCCATTTGCATTCTTGACAGTAAATGCTAAGTTGTACCAATAGAGAGAGTTTTATAGATCCACTATCATATTTCCAAAAAGATAGTCTTGTTAGTAAATAGTAACCAAACCTATATAAATGGGCAACGTAGGTTTTCAACTTACTACTCTATTTTACTATGATGTTTATTTTTTCTTTTTTTATTGACTTGATTGGGGTGACATTGGTCAATGAAACCATATATGTTTCAGGTATGCACATCAATGCTATGACACATCATCTGCATATTTATTGTATGTTCACTGTGATGCGTCAAGTGATGCCGCCATCTTTAAGAATAGTTACTCACAGGATTCTGTGGATTTATAGATATAAATTTATTTTTTAAAATGAAGGTGATGAAAGGAACTATGTGACAAGAAAAAAATAATAAGGATGATGAACAATAGCCACTGCCCCTCTTTGCCTTCCGAGGATGCTGGAATGTAAGAGAGGTGCTCTGCTGTGCGAAGTGGGGAGGCTATCCGGGACCACGGAGACTATGTAGAGATGCAGGATGAGGAACACACGGCTTTATATATAGGAGACGGTTTCTGTGACCAAGTGGCCCACCTCCAGAAAAGAGGGAGGAGGAGGGAGAAGAGGAGGCTGGAAAAGAAGGGGAGTGGAAAATGAGAGAGAGAGAGAGAGAGAGACAGAGAGAGAGAGAAGAGCTGCTAAGAAGAAAGGAAGGAAAAAGGCAGATGATAAAATGGAATATGTAGGTATTTTTGCCTGACGAATGACATGTGATATCATCTCTCTGTTCACTCAGGTAAACTTTGGTACGTTTTGCATTGGTCAGCACTGCTTTTGGAATTGAGACTGCGGTCTTTGAATAAGAACATATTCTGTGAGGAGCATCCGGCCGAGAGCTGGAGTCCCCATGGGGATCCAGTGACTGAAATTTTACTTAAGTTATGTACATACCACTCCAGAGACATAAACGTTTACCGTTCTTTATGTCGGAGAATATATAAACTTTTGATATTCCGATTAGGCAGGTATCCTCAAATAGCTCTTCACCATTGTGTATCTAATGATCAAGGAGGAAAAAAACTACTTTCTTTCCCTGTGATATCAGGTCCTGGGACTTCACAGGCCCATGACAAAATGTGACTTGAAGGAATGGATGCCCAAATCAATGTTCTGAACCATGTCGTTTTTGCTCTAATTTAATATTATGATTATCATCCTCATTGTTTTAATAAAGTGTCTTTGGACCTTTTGGCAGACTCCGGATCTCAAACACGGTCTCTTCTGTTGGATTTGGCTTGAAAATCTGACATAGTGACGGGGCTGCTCCGGAGGCCCTTCTGATCGCCTCATTTTTCAGAGCGGTGTCAGCAAAAAGTCTCTGCAGAGCGCAGAGCCACGCAGCGACACTGTCACTTCCTGTAATGACACCTAATGAAAAAAATCTCGGGGCTGGATTCGATGGTGATCCGCTGCGAGGCCTCGCAAAAGGGACGACTTCAGAGAAGGCTGTAGAGTTGAAGTTCCGCTTTGTAGAAGTGCAGGCAGGACGCGGGAGGAGCTGCAGGCGCATTACCAACCCCCAGCGGTGCGCTCTGCGTTGTTTAAAAACGTCCCGAGGGACCGGCTGTGAACCGACTGCTTCGGGAGGAGGGCAGCGTGAGCACCCGGGGACCGGGGAACAGGGATCAGGGATCGGGGTCGGCGCCTGCGTCCTCAGCAGCGTGGGTGGTCCCACAGGTGCCAGGGCATTCCTGCGGACAGTGGCGCCGGGCGTTTGAAATGGGAACTGTCAAGTCCTGTTGGGCTACCTTACAATTCCTGGAGATCCATAGGGACGCACCGCAAACAACCAGCTTTTCTCTTCTCGTTTGGCCCAGGAAATGTCAACTCACCTGCGAACGAGCTTGTCCTTGTGCAGTTTCTCCTGCCAATGACGCAATTCTTGAGTCTCGGGGTCGCAGCGAGCCTGGAAACCCCCCGCAAAGCTTTAGTTCCTTTTCCGCTTTTCTGTACCTTCGCTTGTTTACCCTGCGTGGAAAATCCCTTGCAAACCAATGTGATAGACTTTTGATTCCCAAGGAATTATCTCGACTCCTAAAGCTCATGTCAAATTTGAGCATAAATGAGGCTGTGTGAAGATTTGCAATTCTAATGACAGGTGGAAAGCTAAAACCATGCTGTCTGATAGAAATATAATGTAGCCACGTAATTAATTTTAAATGTTTTTGCAGTCTCATTTTAAAACGTAGAAACAAGCTGGTGACATTACTATTATTATTTAATCCTCACCCAGGGACATGCGTATTGATTTTAGAGAGAAGGAAAGGGAGGAAGGGAGGGAGGGAGCGAGGGAGGGGGGGAGAGAGAGAGAGAGAGAGAGAGAGAGAGAGAGAGAGAGAGAGAGAGAGAGAGAGAGAGAGAGAGAGAGAGAGAGAGAGAGAGAAATGTCAATCGGTTGCCTCTCTCTTATGTGCCTAACCGGGGACTGAATCTGCAACCTATGTAAGTACCCTGATCAGGAATTGAACCCATGGCCTTTTGGTCTACGGAACGATGCTCGAACCAACTGATCCACATCAGCCAGGGCTGGTCACATTATTTTAAAGGATATATTTTATTTAACCTAAAAGACCCAAGATATATCATTTCAACACATAATCAATATGAAATATTACCTACAAGATCATCTCATGTTGTCTTGCATTTTTCTAAAAAAGGCACTCTCAGAGAGGAATGAGTAGGAGAATGAGAGTGAGGCTTGGAGAGAAATGTAAGTGCTAAGGGGAAACGGAGAAAAACTGAAGGAGCAGAGTGACCCTCATACAAAGTCTCTGCAAATCTCACCCCGTCCAGATTCTCAGAAAACTGAGCTGGATATGAAAGCAATTATATAAATTTATAGTGCAAAGCATGCAAACAAGCCAACTAAGTATGTTTTTCAGACACTCAGGACAATTCATGCCCCATATCAAAATAAAAGGAAAAGACGAACCATCTGAGTAGTGGTTGGTGATTTGATGATCAAGGCAAAAAAAAAAAAAAAAAAAAAAGAAAGACAGAAAGAAAGACAAACCAACCAATCTGGAAGTGTTTTTTAGATCATTTCATCGCTTAATCAGAATTTATTTATTTTATTATATGAACATGAGACTGTCCTCAGCATTGTCAGGGATACCCAACAAGTAGAAATGCAACTATTTCCCAGTATCTGCGTGGCCTTATTTTGAGACCAAACACTAATAATAAGATCAGAGAGGCAGCCCTGGCCGGTGTGGCTCAGTTGATTGAGTGCTGGCCTGTGAACCAAAGGGTCGCTGGTTCAATTCCCAGTCAGGGCACATGCCTGGGTTGTGGGCCAGGCACCCAGTTGAGGACACATGAGAGGCAACCACACATTGATGTTTCTCTCCCTCTCTTTCTCCCTCCCTTCTCCTCTCTCTAAAAATAAATAAATAAAATCTTTAAAAAAAATCAGAGAAGCAGCCAGTGTCTGTAGTAATGTGGGCAAATCTGGCTCCCACTCCTAGCTCCTCCAGGCTCTCTACCCATGTGACAGCAGGCAAGCCACTGACCTTGTCTTTACGTGAGATTCTCAGCTGTGCAACTGAGGTGCTCAAGGGTACCCAGAGAAGTGCGGGGAGACAATGTTTCCTGCAGTCCCTGGTGCATGTTAATGACTGATAGACTCCAAAAGGAGTCACCTTTACTTGTTAATCAAGTAACAATTGGTGCACATGGAATATTTTAACCTAGGCTTGGATCAAGGCACAGACTGTTTTAATAAAATAGGAATAAGGCCAACTCTTTAAAAGGGGGGAAAAAATCTTTAACAGTAAGAAGTAATTTTTAAAAGGCAAAAGCAACCATCATATCATAATATGTTACCTTACAGTTCCTGGAGATCAAAAGGCGAGCTCCGAAAGGAACGCGTAGGAAAACGGGAGTAAGATCTGGGGAGAGAGAAAGGTCAGCAGTGAGGGGAAAACAGAGCGGCGTGGTTATTTCGTGCTCGAGTGTGCACAGGCCAGGATCAGGCAGCCTGGGTCTGAATCCTGGCTCTACATCCCTGTCTGTAAAACATAGAAAATAGCAGGACCAGTCCCCCCAGTCTGTGCGCTCAGAGCTGCGCCTGGCACGTGGTGCGCACTCCACGGTCGCTGGCAGTGAGTCCTAGTATTCCGACAGCTGGGAGTGGCTACCTGTCTCGCAGTTTCCTCAGGGACCTGGCGTGCCCTCAGATGAGGTCAGATTTCCTTGTTAATTGCTTTCTCAGTTACCTGTCTTTATCTTTCCTTCTGCTCACCACTATTTACATTTTTAAAAATTAAAAGCAATTATTGTCATGAATATTAATGATCGGCTCCCCCAGGATCCAGGAAGCCCCCCGAGGGCAGGTGTCACATTGTTCCTGAGCATCAGGACTGTGTCCGCCATGCCTGGCCCAGCCTCCAGCGCTCAGAAGGCACTCAAATGTGCATTGAATCATGGAGGCAGTGGAAAGCAGAAGGTGAATGGCTACCTCCAAGGGCTAGTATTTAATGTGTCATTTTGCTTTAATTTTTCCTTTTCATCACAAGCATTTTTTCTATTTGGAATGTGTATGGAACAGCGTGCACAGCAGTGCAAAATATTTCATTAGCAGACTGAGGAGAAGGAGAAGAGGAGCCCATTTACATGTAAATGCATGCTTAACTCAGCCCCTGATGGGGAACACCCAAAGGGTACAGCCAGCTTCCTTGATGGTAATGGGAAGCCTAATTCAGACAGGTTAATTGTAGGGTGGTCGCCATGGGTGCTGGGCTGTGCAGAAGAGCCGAGGAGAGGCTGACTAACTGCCTCCACCGGCTCCAGAAAAAATAACACCATGACATTCACTTTGTTTGACTTCAACCCGTCACTAGTCAAGGGCAACCGGGAGAAATGGGGAAGTTTCTGCGGATAATAAAAATAGGGCCTCCTCTGACCTATGAGTTATTTTAATAAGAAGAGCTTAGGCTGTAGTATCGGTCCTAATTGAAACTCTGTGTTTTATGAGCAGATCTGGGGCAAGAACAAGTCTTTGTCCCCAGCCCATAATCATGTCGAGGCAAGGACAGCTGGCGTCACACACCTACAGCAACACTTGCTGAGAGCGGGATTTGGAGCACGCGTCTTACCCTCTCTGAATTTCAGTTCACCGTCCTGTGAATCAGGGCTAAAAATAGAATCTAGCTCATGGTGTTAAACAAAGATTAGACGAAATCACCAATGTCAAGCCCACAGTCTAGTGTCTGCCCTGCGTGAGTCCTCAGAACAGGTTAGCTTCATTGTCTTCAGACTGGTTGGAAGCTTGCCATAAAGTTAAACCTGCATCTGCCCTATGATCCAGCATTTCCACTGTTAGGTTGTTTTTTTTTTTTTTTTTTACCCCGAAGAAATGGAAGTGTATGTCCGCAAAAATACTTACATGTAAGTATCTAAGTACCAATAACTAGAGAGGAGAGGGCGAGTATGTAAAGAAGGAAAACGAAGTGTTCGGACTTTTTTTAAAAAAAAACGGTATTCATCTCATTGAATATTTTCCCAAAGGGCTATCTGCATTAAAGCTTTTAGTACTATAGCCCACCTCCAATTTCAGCCTTGACATGTAAGATATTTGATAACCACACTTCCTCCATCCCGACCCTGTCCCGTCAGTAGCCTCATCAAGCCAGCTGCGTGGTCCTCAGAAAGACTAGGAGGTAGAACTACGGGAATGCATTTTTGTTAGTTTGGAAAATGCCAGTATCCATCATTACACAGTTTAACCAGAAGCAGTGGTACATAATGAGAGGGTCTCGGCCCTTGGAGTTGAGAGGATTTTGCCCCTGTCCAGCCACACAATAAGAGAGGCATTGCTCTCCCATTTCCCAGAAAACCAAAGCATCATCCAAGGTCTCGTAATTACAGGATAGAGCAAGGTGTCAACCCAGGATATTTCTGATTTCCAATTCCATAAGTGACTTCAAATCAAGCGCTCCATTTTTACTCTTAATCAAGGAATAAAGAAAATTTACTTTTTGAGGGGTTAGCATATGCTGAGTTTCTCCTCGTCTGTTTATTTGAGTGGCTTTTTAAGTAGAGATTTGCAATCGAATTCCACACAATATGCTCTAAGGTTCTCCAGTGAAAAGGCTAAAGGAGTTTAATTGTAGAAAGGCTGTGTATAGGATTCCAGAGGAGTAGTCAGAGACTGCACCTTATAAACTCAAGTGGGGTGTGAGCGGATGAATACAGAATGTAACTTTCTGTTATTTAATTGCTGCAAAAGACTATATCAGACCAGCTGCTCCAACCTTATTATTAAAGTCCACGTATTTCAGCTGAATAAAACTTGAGCAATTTTTTTTTCTAGTAAGATTTCTTATTTTCAGCATTGCCTAATCCTAACAGTTATATGAAACCATCATCTCATATCAAATAAACTAATTTCCATTCTTTCTGGGAAGAAATATAATAAAATCTCAGCCACATTAATGCTAACAGCTTATCTACTATATTTAGAATAAACACAAAATTGTTATGATATTCTTTTAGTCATTTCATGGCAATATAATAAGGATTAGGATATGAACACTAGACTATAATAAAGAGGGGAATTAAAATCACTCTCATATTTGCAGCAGGTAAACCTTTGAAAATAGGTTAAAATGCTCCCTTAAATATCATAATAATTGAAATGTGTGAATATCTTTTCCCTTGAAGTCCCACTTATCAGCACGGTACAGAAGGTAGAAATTATGTTTTCACATATAGGGAGATTTAAGACATCAAAGTAGAGGAATGAAAAAAAGACTCATATCCTTTCTATTGTAAAGCTAAATAAAAAAACAAACAAATAAATAAATAAATAAGACGTCATTACCTGCTGCCCTCAGAGAAGACCTGCTACCCACCAGTGAGTACATAGAGGAGAGCTACTGAGGTCTGCAGAGGTTTGGCATCTCCCTATGTTTACTGTGTCTTGTATGAACTCTTAAAACTGTTCAAAGAAGGACCCAGATCCCACCCTTCTGTTCATCATATTTGCTAATCTACATACTTTTTTTTTTTTTGGCCAGTACCCCTGAAATGTCATTTTTCATTCTCCTTTAGTTATAGGGTGGCCATATTCTTAAGGACAGAAACTCATGGGTTAATCCTGACCCCAATCCTAATTTTTATCTCCATTGGGGTGACCAACACTTCAGGTTTTCTCAAGACCCTTCAAATTTTAGCACAGAAAATTCCACGTTTAAGGGACTCCCCGATACCTGGGCAGACTGAGGCATTTGGTGACATTTCCTGGCATTCTGTATCCATATGTTTTATATCCATTGGATAAGGGGATGGGGATTACCTCTCAAATTATTATTATTTTTTTTTTGGTTAAAAATAGTTACTCTGCCCTATATTATACCACATTAATAGTTTTAGTTTTCTTACAGTGTTGGTGATCAAAAAAGTGATTATGATAAACTGTACAGTTGACCCTTGAACAACACATGATTAAACTGCATATATTCAGTTTTTTGCAGATTTTTAAAAATGAATCTATTGGAAAAATTTTCAGAGATTGGTGATAACTTGAAAACAACTTGCAGAAGAACTTTATGACTTCCTTAATATTTTCTATTTTCCAGCTTACTTTATTGTAAGAGTATAGTATGTGATACACATACAAGTCATGTATGAACTGGCTGTGGGGCCAGTTGCCTCATGATCACAAGATGGCTGCTGCAGCTTTAGACATCATGTATGCTTTCTTTTTTAAATAGATTTTTTAAATCCTCACCCGGGACATTCCCCCTCCCATTACTTTTAGAGAGAGGGAGGGAGAGACAGATTTTTAGAGCAAGGGGAAGGGAAGGAGAAAGAGAGGGAGAGAAACATCGATTGGTTATCTTTCATAGACTCCCCGACTGGGACCTGAACTCACAACCCAGGCATGTGCCCTGACTGGGAATCAAACTCTCGAGCTTTCGGTTTGTGCGATGTCCTCCAATCAATTGAGCCATGATGGCCAGGGCCATGTGTACTTTTAAAGGCAAGGAGGCACGTGGGTTGAAGAAGTGGGAGAAAAGGCCCTTTTCCAGGAGTGAGTGTCTCCTTTTACTCTCTCCTCCAGCAGAATTCCTATGCTTTATTAGCCCAAACAGGCACATGGCCGCTTACAGTTTTAAGAGAGGCGACATAATTAATAAATGACATCTCCCAACTTCTATAGTTAAAGGCTAGCGAGGGAAAGGCTATGAGAGATAGCTATTGGACTATTTCTGTCTACCACAGATGTATTAAGTAACATAAATACAAAAAGGTGGTCATGGTTATTAATTTGTTAAGAAAAAAGTCAGCCAACCTTTCCCAAGTTCCACGTTCTGTGCAGAATTTATTTATTGATGGTATTCTGGTTTGTGTTACTAGATGCTCTAATCTTTTTATCTGTTAAGAAGAAGAGCAATTTTTTTCCTTGCTATTACAGATGAGACAAGTTCCTTTGAAACCGAGAAGGCACATAATGATTGACATCTAGCCTGCATTCTTATTTTATTGAGATGTTAGCATGCCACTCATTGGGAAATAGACCGCTAAATGACGTTCATGTTTCCCTGATGGACTGTCAAGGTGTATTCAGTGCCATCTCTTCTCCAGAAGAATATAATTTAATGCCTGATGCTACTTTGTTAGGAGTTTCAGGTTTGATGCTCCAGGGTAAGTTGGCTCACACCATATAAACTCTCTGTGTGTTTCCTTGCTTGGGGTAAGCATGCTGCAGCTCTGATTTCTCATCTGAAAATATGCACAATGCCAAGAAAAATCGTCTTTGGTCTGCTCCATTTAACTGCATCTCCTCAATGTTATTGGAATTTTTATTATTTTTTTTGATATTACATGTTGACCTGCTGGAACAGTGAACAGGGAAATCCAGTTAGAAGTCATATATGAAGCCTTAACTCAAGGGGTTTTATTTATAGACCTCAGCATTCTCAGATCCTTTAGAATTTGAAAACAAAGCTGCTGATCACATCTCCTCTGCAAGAAAAATATAAGAGCTTTGGAGATACCCCAATTCTGAAACTGTTTTCCTTTAAAAGTAGATATCAATTTCAAAGGCGGAAATTAACTCCAAATCTGTTACTAAGAAAAAACAACAGACACAGCTGATATTCTATCTTTTACTTCATATTAAATACTATTCTCATTTGTCTTAATTAACTGTTGCATCCCATTACTGTCCGCGTTTTAGAGATGAGGAATCTGAAATACTGTCTTGGTTTGCTTGAGCTGCCATAACAAAATGCCACAGAACGGGGATTTAAACAGCAGACAGCTATTTCCTCTCAGCCCTGCAGACTGGAAGTCTGAGCTCAGGTTGTTTTCTTGTGCGACCTCTCCTGTTGGTTTGCAGATTGTGCTGACATGACCTTTGGGTGGAAGCTCTCAGGGAGAAAGAGTGAGTTGTCTGTGTCTCTTCTTATAAGGGCACTAATCTCATTAAGAGGGCCCCACCTAACCCTGGTTACCTCCTGAGGCCCTATCTCCTAATGCCATTACATTTAGGGTTGAAGATTCAATATGTAAATTTAGGGGAAACACTATTATTCAGACCTTAAGTGATACAGGCAGTCTCAGTATCTTGGTTATGGCTACACAACTAATAAGAAAGAAAGTCAATATACAAACCCACAGAATCAGACTGCAAAATCCTTAATCTTAATAAGTGGTCAGGGCAGCCTCTTTGATGTTCTATAATCACGGGCCTTAGAAGGTGGGATAGGAGGAAATAGAGACAATGCACCAAACTTTGTATGGCATTTCAATCTAGAAATTATCTTCTTTCCACTTGTCCTATTTGTCAGAAGGAATGTATTTACTCTTTCAGCATATTGACTACAGTCTTTATAGTCAGCTTCCCAAATGTAAAACTCCTAGACTTCAAGTATTTGTAAAATTATAATTAAGAGTCATTATTTTAAAAAAGTAGTTCAAAAGATCTAACCAACTTTGTTAACAGTTCTCTGAAGCCTTAAATCTTTTATTTGAGTTACAGTCACATTAATTTGGTGCAATGACACTAATTATTGAATGTTGCTAATAGGCTCTGATTGGGTTTTGTTAAAATCAAGGAAAATTTCTTGGAGATAATTGCACCTGGCTAATCTGTGTGCTAGGAAGCAATATACTCTCACTAGAGGTACAATCAACAAGATACAACTGAAAATAGGAGATTACATTCTAAAGTCTTTATAGGCTAACTAGAGCAATTGATTGATTGTTGCTTATTAGAATGTGGGTCTGTGTGTAACTTAATATAGCATGTCATTATGAATTTTCAATCACTTTAGAGCACAGAGTATTATTTTTGCTTTCTGTTTTATAGTTGAGGACTCTTTATATGTCTGATGAATTTTAACGGGATGAATGTATGTACTATGTATGTACTCACTGGCACCACATTCTACTTTTGTGTTGTAATCTAAATCTTAGGTTTGTGGGCTGATCCTGAGGGCAGAATTAAAATAAGCCAATGAACAGTTTCCTATAGGACATAGCAAAAGAGGTGGCTGGGCACTAACTTGGGCTTTAAGGTGTGAAAATTCTGATTTCCAGTATTCTAGCTACTTGACTAGTTTTTTGGTCTCTCATTCAACATGGCTGACATGTAGGAATCAGCTCTGAATGGAACACATGCTTCTTACCCTGCCTTGAGGAAGCCTACAACATAGGGAAGAACTGTAGGAGATAGTGCCTCTGTATGCAAATCTTCCTTTGCAGATGTTTGAAAGTGAGTCCCAAAGATACTGTTTAGTAGTGAGCATTTGGGAGACCAGAATGTATTATATATTGGAGATATTTTTGTGTTGTCAACAGGACGTATATGAAAAAAAATTTTTAGGATATAAAACACAATGATTTAATATACATATGAGTATATGTTGCACAAATGATTATCACAGTCAAGTTAATTAACACATCCATCACCACACATAGTTACTTTTTAAAAAACAATCTGAATATGTACAGTTTTTATTGTGCATCATAACTCAATAAGGCTGGGAAAGAAAAAGAATGTTCTGATTATATTATTGTATTAGCCTGCCCCCTCTCGCAGGAAAGCCGAGCTTGTGATATTTAGTACAAATACTTTATCTTAGAAAGTGGAAAGGTTGTGTAGGGATGAAAAGAAAATTAAAGAGTGGAAAACAGGCAGTGATGGAAAACCAATGTGCAGACTCTAGAACAGGGACGGCGGTTCTTCCCGGTCTATAGCAGCTACTGGCCTTCGGACTGACACTGGGATGTTAGCTCTGCAGATTTTGGACTTGCCAGCCTCCATAATCATGTGATCCAATTCCTTATAGTAAATAAGTATAAAGTTCTCATACACACACATACACACAGTATTGGTTCTGTTTTCTCTGGAGGACCATGACTAAAATCGGATGTCAAGTCTCTTCTAGACAAGGAATTGTCTAAGTCCTTGGCAGATACAGGATTCCCTCACTTATCACGGGTATTACGTCCTAGACACCTCCACCCCCGCGATAGGTGAAAATCCGCGAAGTAGGAACCTCACATTTATTTTAGTATTTATATATATTTTAAGGCTTTATAAACCCTTCCCACACACTTATAAACCATCCCCAGTCCCTTATTAACCTTTCCCACTCCCTTATTAACTTTTCCACACTTTTATAAACACTACTTATGTTATTAAACATATTCTACACTCTTAAACCTAAGTAACTTTAACAACATGTGTATACAGTATTGCAAAATCTTGCGATATAGTGAAAAACTTGTGATAAATAATTAAAGATAATATTTTTAAAAATCCTGCAATGCAGTGAGGCCATGATTAGTGAACTGTGATATAGAGAGGGACTACTGTATATGAAGATGTCTTTTGAGAAAAGACCTAGGGCAGGTGGAGAATTAAGCGATGCAGCTCAGGCAGGAGTGCCATTAGGTTCCACATGCAGGAAGCTGGTTTGTTGCAGCAATAGGTGGATTAACAGCAAACAGTTATGTGGAGAGGGTGTAAAATGGGGCACTAGAGGCACTGGGCACATTTACTTACAAAGAGAAGACATAGAGCTTCTCAGGTTAAGGGTAAGCACATCACATAAGCTCTTTCATTCTCCTATGCAATATTGGAAAACCAAGAATATTTTTGCTTATTCCTGTATTTTTTTTTCTCCAAAAATCTGATTCTCAAGTCCATTGAAATTTTGAGGGAAGGTCCCATTCTGGCTGCCATCATTGTTTAAGCAGAAAAGCACCAATGGTTCGGAAGGAAGAAAAAAAGAAGGAAAGAAGCCAACAGAATATGATGTGTCTTTGTCTTCAGTGACAGAATTTTTATGCAATGCATGATTTATTAAAGGAATTTTAACTATTAAATCAAGGCAAGAGAGAATGAAAATTCATATCCTGTTTATAATGAGGCTTTGAAAGTGATGCCAATTCATTAAACAGTCACTTTATGAATATTTATTAAGACCTACTGCGTTTCTGGAACTGTGCTATGTAGTAGCATGTCACAGGGAATCAGATAAATGTACTTCCTTCCCTTGTGAGGGTCCTATCAGGTGTGGCGTACAAAGAACTTTCCATGTGGACAACTTGCTGGAAGACAAGAGGATTCAAGAAAATTCTCCCAAACAGTGTAATAGGACCAATACTTTGAACAAATACAGGTCTTCAATAACATTAATTGATATGATATACAAAACATCCAGAGCCAGAGACACACTCTTTTAGTATAGATAATAAAAATTTTATGAGCACAGGACCACAGGGTGAAAAAAAAAAAGGAAGGAACAAATTGATAGCCACAGTTAATTCTCACTAAGAAGTGGAATCTCTTCCCCAAAAGTCAGAGTCTCTCTTACAATTATTTACATAAAATGGAAGGTTTAGTCATCTGGTGTCCCAGCAGCACCTACTCTAGTATTTTACCATGAAGGCAGCTACTTCTATACTTTGCTGACTCCGACCAATTGCTTCTTTTTATAACTCTTATTGTGAGAGGATGATTGGGCTGCAAATCATCCTTCTGAGTAGCCTATTATGCCAAGTCCCTTATAGTTTTCTGTGCACTTTGTCAGGAGACAATGTGTGTTTTGGCAATGGAAGGCGATGATGTTTAATGCAAGAGCCTGCAGCGACTTCCTTCAGAAGGGAGGACAGTCATAAAACAATAGGTATCTTCATTGCAGAGACAAGATGTGTAAGCACATATCTTTATTCCTTCTTTTACTGGCCCCTCCCCAAAATAAATAAAGAGGGTATGCTCTGTATCATGCAGTGTTCTGGGAACTAGAAAAAGCCAGGAAGTCCTTGATTATTTCAGTTCCTTTTTCCTTTTCCAAAAATCTAATTTTCATCCACTAAATTGGTTAGTGAAATACGGCCCGTTGCATCATGGAGCCTCCATCCTGTCTAGCAGGGGAAATGGACATTAAACTAGATTCTCACAAGTAAACACGCACCGAAGAAAACATTGAAAATCTCTATGCTACTCAGATGTAGCTATGACGAACTCGAACTCTTAATTCCGCAGCTGTAAGATTCCCCGTATCTCCCCCGAATTTCTTGGCGTTTTTGGAATCTGCTGCCTTATTATTGCTGCTCCCTCTGTACTTCCGTGTTCTCTTATCTGATGTGATTTCACACCATGAGACAATTATGCAGAAAAGTCAGTTGTTTCACTGACTTCCACCATAAAAATCTGTTGGCCATTTTGAAGTTGATTTTACTGACGATTTTAGGAGTCATGAGGTAAAATGACATGTCACAGGGGATGAGCTTCTGCAGCGTTGCTCAATACACAGTAACTGACTTTGTCCTGTCCACTACCAGCTTCTTCCTTAGTAAGAGTACCCCGGTTTTATTCAGAGTCACAAAGTGTTCTTTTTCTCAGCTTCTCTTTAAAATGATCATGGTAGGTGATCTCAGAGACAGCCAAACATGAACACCATTTCCTGGGACTCAGCCCTTATGTAATCTCTGGCCCTTGAGTGTGGGCTGGAGTTATTGACTTGACCGTAATGAAGAGAAAAGGGCTGAAATGATGAGCTGTCATTTCTGAGGTTAGGTTGTAAAGAACGGCAGCTTTCAGGTTGGGTGCTCTCCCACATTCCCTCTTGGGCTCCCTGCTCCGAGGAAGTCAGCTGCCAGGCTGGGAGGCTGACCTGTGGAGAGGCCCGTGTGAATGAACTGGGGAGCGCGGGTCGTCTGCACTGCCGACCCCACAGGAATGAAGTGGGGCATGTGCCCTCCCCAGTTTAGCTGAGATGGCGATCGCCCTGGCTAGCACTTGGATGCCTTCGGGAGACCCTAACCCAGATCCGCCAGCCAAGTCACTGCAGAAATTGTGCAATAACAAATTTTGTTGTTTCAAACTATTAATCTGGGGGTAATTTTCAGGCAGCAGTAGATAACTACCACAGTGTTCAAGTTGCCTAAATACTGAACACGTGTAAGGGGTAGGTAGGCTTTAAGTACTACTGCTTGATACATTGAGCGTACAAAGGAGAATCAAAAAGTGTGCCTGCCCTCAAAGAGCTTCTGATCTATTGAGTGTAATCAGGATCTAGACAAGCAGAAAGTAAAGAGAAAAGAATCTAGCCTGGGGAATATGCCATCATTTTTATTTTTTGTTTGTTTTTTTTTTGTTTGTTTTTTTGGTCTCTCTTTAGATTTAAGAATAAAATTCCTGTAAGTCCTATTAATGTGCTTAGCCCAAATTTATATTTATAGGAAAAGACTTACAGGCATTCTCTGTGTGTATTGTCTGGTGAGCAGGTATCTGGATTTCTGCACAGTTTTAGTACATAACTGGGACTAGAGTATCTTAATTTTTCCTGCTGGAATCAAGCTTACATCCGACAATGTTGTTTTGTGCCCGATATCAGAGCCAGCAGAAGAAAGTCCCTTGAGACAACGGTGTGTTGCAAGTCTGAACTCTGTTGTATACGGTGTACCTTGGTTTTCTTTGTTTTATTTCTTATTGATAAGTGTGTTAGATGGGAGATTAAACTGTCCCGCCAAAGAGCACACGGGTTTGGACAGAGTCTTGCTGAGAAGCTGAACTCCACAGTCTCGGTTTTCATCATCCCCCGAGACTCTGCTTTCCAGCCGCATGGAAGCTTTTGTGTGGTCTGAGTGTTCCCAGACCTCTCCGACCTTCCGGCCTTCGAGCATTCCTTCTGTGTATCTGGCAGTCTCTTCTCCGTTTATCTGGGTAAGGTCAGTCATTCTCTAGTATTGGGATATCACTTCTCCTAGGATGCCATTTATAACTGAATTCTACAGCTTCTTTTTCCCATAGAACCTTTTACATGATATTAATTTCTTGCCTAATTATTAAGACCAGAGTTTGGACATCAGAGACCCTGTGGGCTAAATAGTTTCTATCTAGCTCCCAGATATATCGTCGTCGTCGGCAGCCGTCCGTCTCGAGAGACGATGGCGTAGCTTCTTGAGAGTCTATCTGCACCGCCGAGAATGGCTGTGCAGTCCGATTCGGGAGTGACAATCCCTGCCACACTTGTTACAGGTGAAGGCAGATGGCTGTTGTTGCTGCTGCTGACGCTGCTTCCGCCTCGATCTTTTCTGGACCGCCTCCTCGTTGCGCGCAGCCTCTGCGCGTGATGTACCTTGCCTGACCGCGAGCCTCCAGGCTAGGCGGTCGTCTGCTTGAACTTCCCATGTGTTGAGATTGATGGAGCATTGTGTCATGTCCTTTTTGCAGATGTCTTTGAACCGCAGTTTTGGGCGCCCTGTCATCCTCTTGCCTTCTGCTAGCTCGCCGTAGAGGAGGTCTTTGGGGATACGGCCTGCATCCATTCTTTTGACATGGCCGAGCCACCTGAGGCGTCTCTCGCTGAGAACTGCATGCAAACTGCTCATATTGGCTCGCTTCAGCACCTCGGTGTTGGGAACCTTATCCTGCCAGGCGACATGCAGGACGCGTCGCAGGCACCTCATGTGGAAGCTGTTGAGTTTCCTTTCGTGCCTTGCGTAGGTGGTCCACGTCTCGCTGCCATAGAGGAGAGTGCTGAGTACGCAGGCTTGGTAGATGCGCAGTCTGGTTTTCTCAGTGAGGCTGGAATTGTTCCACGCTCGCCGGTTCAGTCTGGCCATAACTGTGGCTGCCCTGGCGATTCTCCGGTTGACCTCCAAGTCGACTGACAGAGAGCTCGAGATGGTGGACCCGAGGTAAGTGAAGTCGTTGACAACCTCCAGGGTGTATCCGTTGATGGTGATGCATGGGGGAGTCCCCGTGCCTTGAGCCATAACATTCGTCTTCGTCAGGCTAATGGCTAGTCCGAACTCCTTGCATGCGTGGGAAAGGCAAGTGACTAGCTGCTGGAGTCCCTCTTCGGAGTGTGATGTCAAAGCTGCGTCGTCGGCGAAGAGCATCTCACGGATGAGCACCTCTTTGACTTTGGTCTTGGCTCGTAGACGGGCCAGGTTGTAGAGCTTGCCATGGGATCTGGTGTGAATGAAGACACCCTCGCTGCAGTCCTTAAAGGCGTATTGGAGGAGCATGGAGAAGAAGATTCCGAACAGCGTAGGCGCGAGGACGCAGCCCTGCTTTACTCCGCTGCTGACTGGGAAGGCCTCAGAGGTTGCGCCGTTGTAGGACAGCGTGCTGTGCATGTTGTCATGAAAGGACATGACCACAGCAAGCAGATGTGGTGGACAGCCAATCTTCCGTAGCAAGCTGAAGAGACCGCTTCGACTGACCAGATCAAACGCCTTCGTGAGGTCGATAAAGGCGAGGTAGAGTGGTTTATGCTGCTCGTGACACTTCTCCTGCAGCTGGCGTAGGGAGAAGATCATGTCCACTGTTGAGCGGCCAGCTCTGAAGCCACACTGGGACTCTGGGTAGACGCGGGAAGCAAGGGTCTGCAGGCGGGCAAGAGCGACCCGGGCGAATACTTTGCCGACGACGCTGAGGAGAGAGATGCCCCGGTAGTTGTTGCAGTCGCTGCGGTCTCCTTTGTTCTTGTACATGGTGATAATGTTGGCGTCTCTCATATCCTGGGGGATGTAACCCTCCTTCCAGCAGAGACAGAGTAGATGGTGGAGCGGCTGTAGCAGGACTGGTTTCCTGCTCTTTAGGATTTCTGGAGGGATTCCGTCGCTTCCTGGTGCTTTCCCGCAAGCGAGGCGGTCGATGGCTTTGCCGAGCTCTGCCGCAGTAGGTGGGGTGTCTAGCTCCTCCATGACTGGTAGGTCTGGGATGGCGTTAAGAGCAGTGTCTGTTACGGTGTTCTTCGTTGCGTACAGCTCGAGGTAGTGCTCGGTCCACCGCCGCATTTGCTGTTCCTGGTCAGTGATGACCTCACCTGTCTTGGACTTAAGGGGGGCGATCTTGGAGGGGATTGGGCCTGTTGCCTTCTTGATACCCTCATACATTCCTCGTGCGTTGCCTATATCGGCGGCTTCCTGAATGCTTCTGCACAGGTTTAGCCAATAGGTGTTGGCACAGTGGCGGGCGGTGTTCTGGACTTTGTTCCTGGCAGCCCGTAGAGCTTGAAGTGTACTGGGAGTGGGCGTGGCCTTGTAAGCCAGTAGGGCCTTCCTCTTAGCCTCGATCACGGGTTCCATTTCTTCCCAGTGAGCCTCGTACCAGTCAGCGTTCTTCTGCTCTTTCTTCCCGTACGCAATAATGGCGGAGTTGTATATGGCGTCGCGGAGACGTGGCCAATTGGATTCGATAATGTCATCTGCCGCCACTCCCTCGCCGAGTGCATCTTCCATCTTGTTGATGAATTGCTGGGTCTTAACTGGGTTGCTGGCACAACTGGTGTTGATGCGTGGGCGACCCTTCATCTTGGAGTGGTGCAACCTCTTCGGCATTATGCGCACCTTGCTTACCACGAGGGCATGGTCCGTGTCGCAGTCTGCACTGTGGTAGCTGCGGGTGAGGAGGGTGCTGCCAATATCCGTTCTTCTGGTGATGACGAGGTCAAGCTGGTGCCAATGGCGGGAGCGGGGGTGCCTCCATGACACCTGGTGGATCTCTTTGCACTTGAAGAATGTGTTTGTCACGCACAGGCCGTGGTGACACAAAAGCTCAAGCAGTCGTTGACCATTCTCATTGATCTTTCCTCTCCCAAAGTTTCCAAGGCAGGTGGGCCAGGCCATGTGGTCGGCTCCTACTCTTGCGTTGAAGTCTCCAAGGAGATAGAGAGCGTTACTTCTGGGAATCTTGGATAACGCTTCGTCCAGTGCATGGTAGAACTGTTCTTTCTCTTCGGTGGTGGCGCAGAGGGTTGGGGCATACGCGCTAAGAATGCTGACTGGGCCGAAAGTTGTTGACAATCGGAGGGTAAGTAATCTCTCTGTGCCTCCTGTGGGTGGCTCTATGGAGTTAACAAGCGTGTTCTTCACAGCGAACCCAACACCGTGCTGTCTTGGTTGGTCCGGAGACTTCCCTTGCCAGTAGAAGGTGTAGTTGGTTTCTCTGATAGTTCCGTTGTCGGCCAACCGGGTCTCCTGTAGAGCCGCAATGTCGATGTTTAGTCGTGCCAGTTCCCTATCGATGACAGCGGTTTTCCTGGCACCCTTGATCCACGGAAGGTCTGCAGTAAGTCCAGGGCACATGGTCCTGATGTTCCAGCTAGCGAGGCGAAGAGCCGGAGGCTTCTTTCTTGTTGTTTGCTTGGAATTAACTGGTGCGGGTGTTTTGTGGCCCACTTTTCGAGAGGCGCCTCTCTGATCCCCACGCACCCAGTGGGGCAGGCGAGCCATGGCGAGACGGTAGCTGTCCAGTGAGGTGCGATGACCTCTCCCACCGTCAGAGGAGACCCCTGGCGCTCGTTTCCTTCGCCAATCGGATGAGCTTATAACCGGTATCTGTCTCCTCCCGTGTTGAGTCGACATCTTGCGATGACGCTGGAGTGTCCTCTCAAGTGAAACTGAAGCTACAGAGCCTGGGCAGGGTGATATGGAGGGTCTGCTGTTGCCCATGCAGCAGACCCCCCCTCTCTTCACAGCTGAAGGGTCCAAGGGAAAGACAAAGTCAATACAGCTTGGCTTCAGGTGCGCCGCAGGAGTTGCCGGTGTTGACTACAACGTCAAACCGCCTTAGGGACTCCGGCTCCGGATTTTCTGTCGGGGTTTACTCCCTTAGCCTTTCCCCTGAAGAGGTATGCCGCAAGGCAGCGGAGGTTTTTTGGAGTCAGAGTTTTCCTTCTCTGATTTTAGAGATGTCCTTCCTCTTTCCTCCTTTACAGTCTTGAGGGCAGCATTTACAGGCTAAAATAGAAAACTGGCAGTGTAACCTTCTAAGCAGATACTACCAATACCCTGCTTGGGTATACTCACCCAACAATAAACATCTCTTAAATGTCCTCCAAGTGCCATGCCTCGAATTAGTAAATGGCAGTGCAATGGCAGCCAAACATTTGGATCAGTTTCACTAAGTAAACCACCAACACAATTAGGTTTTTAAAACAATAGAATAGTGTCTCATTTTATTAAAAATAATAACTATTTTTAAGCAACTTACCAGCAACACTGAATAAACACCTTATTGCCTCATGGTGAATGATTAACTAAATGTGTGAACTAAATGAAATATTTGGAGATGTCAATGAACAGGGGTCAAATTTAAATTTCTGTAAAATAATAACTGAAACTGATTTTTCTCTAGGCCGCTACTGGGAGGGACATTCTAACTTTCATCAGCCCCACTGGGTTGGCACCTGAGGTGAGATGAGCTGTGGCTCAGACATCAGACAGGAGAGAGAGCACAGTGCTTCCCACCACTGAGGCCTCCGGTGATTCTGGGTGTGAGGAGAATTTAGAACAAATACTCCAAAAATTCATATGGAACCAAAAAGACCCCGAATAGCAAAAGCAATCTTGAGACAGAAGAACACAGTAGGAGGAATCACAACACCAGATACCAAACAATACTACAAAGCCACTGTGATCAAAACAGTCTGGTACTGACACAAGAACAGACATATAGATCAGTGGAACAGAATAGAGAGTCCAGAAATAAACCCAGGCCTCTATGGTCAACTAATATTTGATAAAGGAGGAAGGAACATAAAATGGAGTGAGAAGAGCCTCTTTAACAAATGGTGTTGGGAGGAGAAACAAGATGGAGGAAGAGTAAGTAGAAGCTACCCTAGAACTAGTCTGAATTTACAACTTAATTTTGGAGAAATCATCTGGAATAACCAACCAAACACTAGCTGGAGAGAAGTCTTATAACCACGGAGAGACAGAAAAGGCCTCTACATCACAACGTGACCGGTAGAGAGTGCGGAGACACAGAAGGGCTGGCTGGGCTCACACGGGTGGCAGCTGAAGGGACTGAGAAACAGCTCAGAAGCCGGAGGTTCCCCCTGAGAAGGGCAGGGTCTAAACCCCCAGCTGAGCTTCCCAGCCTACAGCAACAGAGTGGAAAGTAAAATAGTATCCAGCTGTGAAAAGTGAAAAGCCACTTTTCCCAGATATATATATATATATATATATATATATTTAAAACAAAACAAAAACCCCACAAAAACAAAACTAATATTGAATATTTTAATCACTTCATCTCACAATCTGCCACTGTTTCTTCTTATCTTGTAAATGGCTGGTATCCTCAGTTTGCATTACTTACCTGCCTTTGTAGGATTTATTATATATCTGAGAACTGAGACCCTTTGAAGACAGAGACTTTAAAAAAAAAACTTTCATGTCCATATAATCTGTTATAGTTCTTTGCATATTATATGTACCCTGTAAGCAATTGTTGAATGAATAAATGACAATTTAATTATTAATCAGCGAACAATTATCCTTGAAGCTCTGTATGATCAGGGTGATGTCCTTTCTTTAGCCTTAATCTCTTCAGATACCCTGGCTGGTTTGGCTCAGTGGATTGAGCGTCGGCCTGCGAGCTAAGTGTCGCTGGTTCGATCTTCCAGTCAGGGCACATCAGAGAAGGAAAACTCTGACTCCAAAAAACCTCCGCTGCCTTGCGGCATACCTCTTCAGGGGAAAGGCTAAGGGAGTAAACCCCGACAGAAAATCCGGAGCCGGAGTCCCTAAGGCGGTTTGACGTTGTAGTCAACACCGGCAACTCCTGCGGCGCACCTGAAGCCAAGCTGTATTGACTCCGTCTTTCCCTTGGACCCTTCAGCTGCGAAGAGATGGGGGGTCTGCTGCATGGGCAACAGCAGACCCTCCATATCACCCTGCCCAGGCTCTGTAGCTTCAGCTTCACTGGAGAGGACACTCCAGCGTCATCGCAAGATGTCGATTCAACACGGGAGGAGACAGATACCGTGTCACTCCCGAGTCGGACTGCACAGCCATTCTCGGCGGTGCAGATAGACTCTTAAGAAGCTACACCATCGTCTCTCGAGACAGATGGCTGCCGACGAATCTCTTCAGACTGCTTGCCAGCTTTCTTCTCCACAGGGGGCCATTCATCAAGCAGCTCCTAATGAATGAATGGATTCCAAGTAAACTCTAGAGAGTCAGTCTACTCCCATTCAATCTCCTGTTCTTATCTCCTAAATCACATGACCTTTAAAAATATTCCTGTTTATGTTGTCCTTATAAATCAGAGGTTTTGTGAGGTTTTTCTTTTAAAATTGTTTCATTTTTTTTCTCATCCAGTTCAGAAAGAGAGGAAAACACGTATGTTGCATCCAAAACTCTTACTTTACCATCAATAAACTTTTTTAACCACCTGCTGTATCAGGCAGTACTCTTTTCTCTTTTTTTGGTGAGAGATGCTAGCCTGACTCAAACTTAATCAAGAGGGAAGTGTTGGCTCACCTGACCTAGAAAATACCCAGTCTTAGTGACAACTTCAGAAAAGTACAGACCTTGGAACTCTTGTTTTCTCTTTGAATGTTTGATTCTTCTTCAGACCATCATTTTCACAATGCAGGGAATCTGCATCCCAGTGCTTTAAGTTCAGTGTCCTAGCCTTTCTGCTAATACTAATCAAACCTCAAATAAAAACAGTAATTATAAGAAGAATTAAGGAAGGCTGTTCACTGGTCCAGGGAAAAACAGAGGCTCTAAATTGGGCCAAACCTGTTGGTCAAAAGATTATGATGCACTCAGTCCCGGGTCTAGGAAGTTTTGGTACTTTGATTGGCAAGCTCCTGTAGAATGACATGAGTTGGAAGAGGATTTCAAATAAGTCAAGGATGATTGGGTGGGTCTGAGCTATTTTGCATTAAAAATACAGTGAATATCCACTACAACTACCTATGTGGCAAGAAGTGTGGATAAATAAAATATTTTTTTAAGAAAAGGAACATAAAATGTGTTCTGTCATCAAGTTATGGTGATAGGTCATATAATTATATGTAAATGATTATCAGTAATATTTAAAGGTAAATACAAGTGTTTATTAGAGTTTTGTGCTTCACATGAGCACAATACACTGCGGTTTTCTTTTTCCATATATAGTAAATTTTATCAAGTATATATTTTGACTGTTTCCCTCTGAGATCCATTTCTTCTATCACCGAATCAAAGCGAGTTCCTTTTAAAAATGAATTTGGAGCTTAGAGATAAGAGGTTAGAAATATAATCACCTTATACAGAATAGAACCCAAACTGGTTATTTTGTGTTGGAGGAAAGAGGCCCGTAAACTTTCACTTTCAGACAGTCAAGTGTGCCATTTTATTGTTAGAAAAGTATTTCTTAAGATACTTAGGAAAGCCAGACACCCAGGAGCTCCCCTGGGTTCCTCTTCCTGCCTCACCTGCGCATCCTCCGTCTCCTTGTCCATCATCCGTGGTTCTCAGCAACACACGGAACGGTACCGCACACAAAGAATTACCCGTCTCAACATGTCAGCAGTTCCGAGGCTGAGAGGCTCCGCTGCAGACTTTCCCTCCAGAGAATACTCCACGTTTGCTCCTGCTGCTCTCTGCAATGCCACCATTCTCTCTCCCATGAGCCACTTTAAACACTTCCTGGATGATTTGGTTAACTCCTTTCATGTCTGCGATAATTCAGTCTTCATAAAGCTGCCAAAGTGAACTTTCAAAAGTATTACAGAGTTGTGTAAACACGGCACCAACCTTTTCAATAACCGTAGGGAAGAAATAGCTCTCACAGAATCATGTAAACGATGTTAAGAAGGTGGAGTATTACTCTCATTCTCATTTTTTTCCCTCTTTTTCCTACGTCTTTCTGCCCTCCTCCTGTTTGAAAAGCATTCCAAACTTTTGCTGGCTTTAGTACTTTTATTTATTTATTTATTTATTTAGTTTTGTTTTGTTTTGTTTATTTCTAGAGAGAGGGGAAAGGATAAAGAGGGAGAGAAACATCTCTGTGTGGTTGCCTCTCACTCGCGCCCCCCACTGGGGACCTGACGTGCAACCTAGTCATGTGCCCTGACTGGGAATTGAACCAGCGACTCTTGGCTCACAGGCCGACACTGAATCCACTGAGCCACAACAGCCAGGGCTGACTTTGGTACTTTTTAACGCCACAGTCTGAGGGCCTTTTCCCTGGATATCCACCTAACTCCTCGGTCATTCAGTTCTCAGAGAGACCTTGCCTCTATACGTTGAACTTGCTCACACCTTCATGGCCCTCTCACTTTCCACTCACTTTCTGTCTTATTTATATTTCTATAGTTTAAATATATCTTATTTTTATCTTGATGAAGAGTATTACCTGAAATATGTTTAGATCATGGTAATAATTAAATCGTCATTCTCCATATTCATAATAAAAGCCGCTATAGTGGGCAGAACAATGGCCCCTCAAAGATGTCCACATGCTGTATATGCACCGCTCTGTTCATTGCCGTGTATTTACAATGGCCAAGATCTGGAAGCAGCCTGCGTATGTACTTAGAAGTAGGTGAGTGGATAAAAAAAGCTGTGGCACATTTACACAGTGGAATACTAGTCGATTGTAAAAGAAGCAAATCTTACCTTTCATGACAGCGTGGGTGGACCTGGAGATCATTACGCTAAGTGAAGTAAGCCGGTCAGAGAGAGACAAGTATCATAGGATTTCATTTATATGTGGAATCTAATGTACACACTAAATTAACAAAAAAATAGAAACAGACTCACAGATACAGAGAACAGACTGACAGCTGTCAGAGGGAAGGGTGGTTGGGAGGCTGGAAGTAAAAGGTGAAGAGATTAACAACAACAAAAAAGAAGACTTATAGACAATCACAAGAGTATGGTGATGACCAGAGGAAAAGGGGGGAGGGGGAGGTAGGAGAAGGGGAGGATAAATGGTGATGGAAGGAGATTTGACTTGGGGTGGTGAGCACACAATGTAATATACAGATGATGTATTATAGAGTTGTACACTCAAAACCTATATAATTTTACTAGCCAATGTCACCCCAATAAATACAATGAAAATTAAAAAAATAAAGATATCTGTATCCTAAAGCCAGGTACCTGTGGATATGTGAGGTTATTCAGAAAGGAAGAATTAAGGTCACAGGTGGGACTGAGATCGCTAATCAGCGGCCCCTGAGATGAGAGGCTCTCTTGGATTATTCAGGTGGCCCAATGCCATCACAAGGGTCGTTGCAGGTGGAAGAGGGAGGCAGAAGATTCAGTGTCAGAATGATGTAATCAGAGAAAGGTTGGGCTGGCCTCTGCTGACTTTTGATGTAAGGGGCTTCCAACCAAGTAATACAGAAAGCCTCTAGAAGCTGGCAAAAGCAAAGAAATGAGTTCTTATCCAGAATTTCTAGAAAAGGCACAGTCCTGCTGACACCTTCATTTTATCCCAGTGAACCCCATTTTGAACTTTCGACCTTCAGAACTGTACTGTCGTATATCTGTCGCATCAGCAATAAGAAACTCACATAGCCTCTGACACACTTACCTGGTCTGTCTTGTTCACCTGGTATCTTCAGGGTTTAGAGCTGTGCCCAGCACATAACAGGCACTCAATTCACACATAATATCACTGAGTGAATGAAACAGAGAGATAAGCATACCCATTTGACTTAAATAACCATCGATTTGAACTCTACGAATAATTTTGATGTTTGAGGCAAATTACTCAGCTCACCTCCCTTAGCTTCAGTAATCTTATTTTCAAGCCAAAAGACTATGACTCCAGAATGTTAGGTTTATTGGGAACGCCGGGATGATGTCCGGGTGTGTCCTGTGGAAGGCTTTCAGCTGGGGCCCTGTGTTTCTTCTGCTTGCGCACTCCACGCTGTCCTGTGTGGACAGGTTCAGTTTCAGGTAGAGAGAAAGTAAAGATAAAAATTAAAACACGTCTTCATCTTTTCTAGTCAACCATTAGTATTACCTTGCTGAGTTCTTACTTATCTTACAGCTAGAACATGAGAATATTTCACTTTTTAAAAAAGAAGTATAGGACTAAGATAATGTCAGCACTGTTATCATTCTCTGGTAGAGAACAGAATAACCTATAGAATCAGGTTGACCTGTAGTCAAACTACTTTCCTTAGTAGGGTTGTCAGGTTTAGCAAATAAAAATATAGGATGCCCAGTGAAATTTGAATTCTGTAGAAAAAGAAAACTTCTTTTTTCTTTTTTAGTAGTAGTATGTCCCAAATACTGCATGGATATACTTAATATTTTTTTAAATGTTTTTTTTATGGTTATATGAAATTCAAATTTAACTGGATACCCATTATTTAATCTAGCAATGCTAGTTTTTATAACTGTGTAGCCTAGTGTAAATTATTTAACTGTTCTATGTGTTAGCTTCTGATTTGTAAACTGGGTAACTTTGGTACCCAAACATTTGGTTGTTCTGAAAATTAAATGAGATAATACACATGATCACTTAGTACAGTGATTTGCCCTGTGCACTCAACACATCTGGCACTCGTTTTCAGGTATGCATTGAACATTTAAATAAATGACAGTGTGTTAGGTCAAAGAAAGCATAAATTTAAATTAAAAAGCAGAAAAGGTATAGTTTATATTTATTTGATTAAAATAAATTTAAATTATTAATTGATATTTCTATCCAACAGGTTTAACTAGAAGAAACACTTCTTTGGCACAGAACCTGGGATAAAGAATAAACACAAATTTAGTAACACACTTTCTAGAAAAAAAAAGTCATGGCTTCAAATTATTTTTGAACAAAAAAATCAAATGAAAGAATTAAATATTCAACTAAAGCTAAAGAACAAAAGTTTGAGGAGAAAATATCTATGAGTGGCATTGTTTTTTAAAAAAATCTAATAAGAAAATGAATTGAATCATTGACTGAATTGAGATTTAAAATGATAAAAAATGAAATTATTTTAATTTGTGATTGGTGTTGGCTTTACATTAGGATGTTACATTGTTTGAGGATATAGAAAAACAAAATTATGGGGATAATTCTTGGTTGGGTGGCAAATGTCTCCTGGAAAGGGATTCATGTAAACACCTCTATGTTCTGGGAATAGCTGGTGACCTACAACTTATAATTTAAAATATCTGTCTAATGTAAAAGTAAAAGAAAAATACAGTAACAACATATGGATGTGCCTTCTAGTAAAAGATAAAGCTCCTGCTCATAAAATTTTGGAACTGTAGGCACCTTAACTAGAATTTTTAAAAATCTCATGCAAATTTTCCTTGGTTGAGTGACAAATCCCGATTACAGATAACTTATTAGAGTTGTCCCTCAATGTAGGGTCTATATTATACACTGGAAAAATAATGGCCAGACTGCACAGGTCAACATAAATAAGACAGGCCTAACCCACTCACAAAGCAAGTTCTATGCTAACAAGGAATGAATGGGTAACGGTTCCCTCGTTGCCTCATCTGTCTGAACAGCTGTAGAGTTTATACATTTATTTATTCCTGGGAATGCTACCAACTACGAAACACCATTGTATAGAATACACACTGTCTTGCTAAATTGTCACATCTCATTGTATGTGGCAGGGTGGTCACAATTACTAATTGTGGGTGTTTAATTGGATTATATGGGCAGCCAAACCACTGGAGAACAGAAGGGAAAGTCCTTATCTCTAGCATTTGAATATATATCCTATAAAGATGCAACAACACTTGCAATTAATGTAATGCCATATATTTAGCACGATTGACGACTGCCAGACGCTGTCTGTTGTGGTACGTACCAACTTGTTAAGCATTTGATTTCCTCCTGAAGAAATCAGTGCTGTTTTATGTCTACTCAAAAATAGAAATGAATTGCTTCCCTTCTCTGTCTGTCTGTCTGTCTGTCTCTCTGTGTGTGTGTGTGTGTGTGTGTGTGTGTGTGTAGGCATGTGTTGTAGTTCACTTATGGAAGCAGAGAATGTATTTCTCCTGTTAAATTAATTAAACAAGGAGGCCATTAGAGGTGGTTCTAATGTCATAGCAGCCGAGTAATCAACCCAAAATCTAAGCCAGTAAATGCCTCAAGGTTACAAAATCAAAATGCTTAGCACAACCAGTCACAAATGGCCAACCCGACTTGAAGCTGTAATCAACCAGATGATATCCTATCTTTGTTTCTGCACTCTGTCTGTACGAATCTTTTCCCTGGCTCCTGTCTGCAGAATGTTCTTAACCACTTCTGGACTGATGCTGCCCCATTCAAATGGATTTTTACCTCAATAAGTTCTTAAAATATTTACTATGCCTCAGTTAATCTCCCCCATATCCCCAGACTCTTTTGATGACACGCTACCTTGAGGCTGCTGCCCATGCAAGTCCTCTTGTTGTCCTTGGAGAAGCAGGTCTGGAATAATAGGTTGCAGTGGCTTTTGCAACCACTCTGTGAAGAGTTCTGCAATTTATTACCGTTAGTGAAGTTTTAAGGCTTGATGATACGCTTTTAAACAATAGGACCAAATAAATGTTTTATTAATTAAATCACACTGACACATTAAAAGTGTGGGTTTATTGAATGCCTTCCACGTGATTGGGGAGTTTTAGCCCAGGTGCTGATAATTTGACATTTGTCAAACTCTGTGGCAAAGTGGGGACAAGTGAACATCATTCATCATTGATTTGGTTCTAATTCAGGTTGAAAGCTTCTGGGTCAAAGAACAATGAGAGATGCTATTTTTGCAAAACTGATTTAGGGACCCCAAATCCAAACTTCTAGTATCCCTGGGAGAGTCACCTAACCAAGCCTTGAAAAGTATTTTATCTTCTAATGTTAAGTATTTTTTGACCTCGTAAAAAATAACAAATTTGGGGCTGATTGGATTATTGTTCTTAAAAACTGATATCAGAGCAATGGACTTTTGTTTTATATTTTTCTTGATTTTTCCTCCTGTATTTATGCTCATATGAACACTGTTCTGATAAGTATTACAGAATTTAGAGTGACATTTAATGTCAGAAAGACATTCTTGATGTTTATAAACTGTGTAAACTTGAACCAGTAAATAATCCCCAATAAGCCTGATATATCTTCATTTATGGACAGGAATCATCACATCTACCTTAAAGGGGTATAATGGAGGTTAAATGAACAAATACTCAAAAAGGCATAAAAACAGGTATCATATATTGAGAGTTTACGATGAGTAAAAAAGGACCACAATCTCTAGTCTAAATTCTTGGTGTCACACATTTCAGACTTCAGAATACTTTCTTGATTTTAGAAAAATAATATTGAGTATATATTTCATATTATTAATAACTCAATGATATTGTGAATATTAGGACAGAGTTTTTAATTACCACGATTGACTTAACATCTTTTTGTATCAGATCTGGCCACAAAACGAGTTGTAGGTCAGGTCAGATTTTGCACTTACAAGTTACAAAATTGTATTATTAAGAGGTCTGGGATTTCAAAATGGAAGTTTATTGTATATATTGTAGGAGGTAATATCCTTGAAATGCCTGGCACACAGCTGGCTGTATCCTGGATGCATATTAAGTGTTAATTTCTTCTTCACCTTTGCTCTTGTTCTTCCCCCCAACATGTGGCCCATTCCTGGCTTCCCCAGCGCTGTGGGCTTCAATCCCCGAGTCTCCTTTTAAGAAGGCCGTATGTTCCAACACGAGTTCTCACAGGGCATTGGACCTCCAAACAGCTCTTACTCTGGGAGGTTTTCCCTAAACATGATCATCTTTCTCCCCTCATCTTCCACTTCCCCTTTCGATGAATTTCCTACTTCCTGACATGTTGTTACTTAAAACTGTTGCTGGCAATCATATCCGTGGATTGAGCCTAATTCACTAGGATGATTCTTTAACAAGAAATTTTTTTCCAAATGCTGCTTTTAACCCTTTGCTGGGTCAATAATCATTGCAGAACCAGGTAAAGGAGCAAATACACATACACAAACATAAATATGTATAATGCCTATATTATAGGGTCTGTGCATTTATAAACATCATACACAGATATATAGTATATGTGTACACATGCATATCTTTCCCCTCAGGAATATAGACCTAAGACAAGACTGAGATGTGTCTTTTGACCTGTATTGCCTGGGAAGCCATTGATGTCTCAGTGATTACCCTGTGTTGAAGGCAGGAGAAAAGCTCCCTCCCATGCCTTTAAAATCTCCTTCCTTAAAGGGCAACTCATAAAAAAAAAAAAAAAAAAGTCAGTGATATTTGAAACAGTTTAAACATCATAATAGGTTCTATTCTGGGTCACTTTGCACACCCAAATTGTTTTTTTGAGACTATTAACAATGTCATGCTGAGCAATTTAATAAACACAATCAGTGGTAAAGATTGTTACTTCTGTTTCACTGGTTTGAAAAATCCTCCTCATCTATGTATCTGCTCGTGGTTATAAGCCTGCTCACTTAACTAGGGAATCTTGAGGAGTAACTTCTGTATGTGTGATAGGGATCTTTTATTCCTGGGTGACAAAGCCTATTTTGCAGTTTCTATTCACACCCAAATTGTTCTTGAGAAACAATTCAGGCATCATTTGTGTGGGCCTCCCACGCTCAGAATAGGTTAATAGCCTATGTCACCTTCACTGGGCTGTTCTTTGGATAGAGACCATTAAGGGAAATAGCTATTTCAGTGAGTGGCACATTCAAGTTCTAGCCCAGAGCTCTGTCTGCACCTGGTTCCAATGTATGTGATTGTGGCTCAGTGAGGAGGTTGCGTGGTACCATATCACGGGTGTAAATATAAGGAAACCCGGCCACGAAGCTCAAGCATGAAAGAGGTAGGGGCCCAGAGTGACCCGCAGGAAGGCGGAAGGGAATGCTGAATGGTCACTATAACTCCCTCTTCTCCAGGGACCTGTGGCCACCAGACACCCATTTCCTGCTGATGCTCCCATTCTTAATATCAGCCTGGGCTCTCTACTTCCCCTGAGCACTCCAGTTACCCTTGTCCATGAGTTGATTAGCCTAGAATCTTGCCTCTGAGCTAATTTCTCTGCCCTCTGTTTATTATTTCTCAATATTTATGCACATAAAAGGTCATTTTCTAGTAAAGTGTTAGGGAAAGCTTGGCTTCTCCCCAAGGAGCGGGTCTGTTTACTGCATGTGGAAAATAAGAATTATAAAGCTAGCCGTGTTTCCCTTTAAATTTGGGCTGCCTGGAGGCTCAGAGCCCATTATTCAGGTCTAAGGACACACTCTAAGTATGTTGTTTTGGTGTTTTATTCGTCACTCAGCCCAAGACTAGAGCTCACATGCTTTTTTTAAAATTTTATTTTTTCACTAAATGTATTGGGGTGACATTAGTTACTAAAATTATGTAGATTTCCAGTGTACATTTCTATGATGCATCATCTGTATATTTCATTGTGCGCCCGCCACCCAAAGTCACATCTCCTCCCGTCACCATATGTTTGACCCCCTTTACCTTTTACTATGCCCAGACCCCCTTCTTTCTCTAACATATACCTTTTCTGACCTTAACATCTCATTTTAATTCATTTGTTCCACACCCCCCCCCCATTTTTGACTCCCGTTGAACAAAAATTGGATTAATCATAATCCTTTGTTTGCATTGTACTTTGGGTTTTATTTGTATTTATTTTTATTGCAGGTGATCCTGCCATACCACGGAGCCTTTGTCGAATGAGGTAAGGGATAAATAAACTACGAGGAAGTCAGCAGTATCTCTGTAGCAAGGAGACCAATGGCTATAGAAGCAGCACTGGGAGGAAGGAGACCTAAATGGCGCTGCGCGATGCACCAGGCTGGGGAGGAGGTGGCATTTTCTGGGAAGGTGGAGAGTGAAGAGTTGTGAGGAGCCAGGAAAGATAGGAACAAAGTACAGTTACTCAGGGCAGCTTGTGTGGGGAGCAGCGATCACTCCGTAGGAACAGTGAAACCTGGTGTTCAGTGTAAGGGTTGCCCACCTGAAAGGATTTCCCTCGGCCACAGCAAACCTTTAAGTGAATTCTGCTACCACAAGAGCCTGGAATTGATAGCACCTGGAGAAAAAGATGGTTTCCACCGTGTGACTGGACAGGCCATTGAGAAGGGATGGCGGGACCGAGGAAGGAAGTTAGCAAGAATTGTTAAAACTAGATACAGCAGGTTTAGTGGGGACTCGTGAGGAAATAGGTCTGTCTCCCAGGTCTGCGGGATAAAGCTTGAATCATTTCCCCTGTCCTCTTTCAATTCTTTCCTCCTCCTTTGCCCTTCTCTTCCTTTCTTCCCTCTGTCACTGCGTTCTTTTTCTTCCTTCTGTTCTTCCCTCTCTTGCTTACTGTCTCATTTTGCCTCATTGCTCTCAAAGTATTTAGCCATCTTCTTGGTGCCAGAGACTCTAATCAACATTAGACACAAGGGTGAGAAGAAGGGATATATCACTTCTATCACCCTGGCACTTCCATTCGAGTAGAGAACATAAAAGAAAAATTAAACTAAAAGTAAAATGAGAAGAATTTGTGATTAGGGCTATCATTCAAATAATAAAAGTATACAGAGAGTGTGAAAGAGGGGTGAGGTTGGATTAGAAGTTGTTCCGTTAGGAAACCTGTTTCTTCAACCATATGAATTGACGACTGAAGCAATGAAAGACACCCTCGAAAGGGGGAGGTATTTGGGACATCAAATCTTATTTCAATAGTTGTTCTCATTATGTTGCGTTAAAATTGGGTACAGGAAGGAAAGCAAATGGGTCTGCGGCTGTACCTTCCTAGTTGTGTCTTGGTTCCCTTATGCATCCAGTATTTATTTAGCTATTCAAAAGGTAATGCCTTTATGTAAGAGCAAACAGGGTAGGTTCTCAGAAAACCTTTTTAAATGGAAACCTATTTGATTTTTCACAAGAATTAAAAGATCTCCAAAGCAGGCAATTTAGTTTCAAATCAGTTGATATTACTCCCCTTGTGCCACGTGAAGGAGGGATTCTCAGAAATCAGTCATATTATAGATTGGATTTATGGCTTTTAGGTCTCTGGACTCCCAGTTTTCTTCAACCTTTTTTTTTTTTTTTGGTTCAATGTATACATCTTGGGTGTTTTTATTATAATTTATTTGCAGGAAGTATTTGAATTTTTCCAAAATGGGGGACTGAGCCAGTAAAAATTAGGCCATGAGTATGAGCATTTTTGAGAATAGCTTGTGATCATCTGGTGAATTAGCCTGTGAGGAGCACCTGTCTGTCTAGTGACCTTCCTGACTAGCAACACCTTTGTCTTCAGCAGAGAGACAAAGAGGACAAGCCTAGAATTCAAGGTCTGGCTGGAGACTGCAAACCAGGGCATTACCAGTTAGTACTGTTTTTTAAAAATGATGTAAAAATAATAATTAGAGTAATAGCCCTCATTTCCCTTCCATGTAGGCATTTTGTATACATTTATTTTATTCCTACAAACCTTACAGGATGGGGATCATTAGTCCTCTATATGAAATGAGGAAATTGAGGCTTAGAAAAATTAGGTAAGAACCTTCACAGTAAGCTTGTTTGTATCAGAGAAGGGCTAATTAGAGGTCAGGAAGAGCGAAGTTGAATTCGTTTTCTAACATTTAACATTTATTCTCTTAACTTCTACGGTACAATCTTGATCTCTAGTCAGAGACAACGATAGACCTTGATAGAAAAGTAGCAGAGCCTCTCACTGGAGATTCTGCAAGGTAGGTCCTCCGAAAATACCGAGTGAGCGAAAGGGGCTGTCCCATCATGAGCTAACGGGAAACAGGAAGTTGGATGTCTATAGAAGCAGCTCGTAGACATGCCAGGCATTTAGTCCAAGTCATAGTACCATTGAATCATTCTGACACTTGAGAGTGCTTGTTATTATCTATCTTCAGATATGCAGATTAAGAAATAAGGTTTAGAGGAGTTAAAGGACTTCACTAGCAGAGTGAAAGAGCCTGGGTGTATATTATCTTTTAAAAATTGGACCTGGCTGCTGTGGCTCAATGGATTGAGCATCGGCCTGTGAACCAAGTGTCGCTGGTTCGATTCCCAGTCAGGGCACATGACTAGGTTGCATGTCAGGTCCCCAGTTGGGGGTGTGAGTGAGAGGCAACCACACAGTAATGTTTCTCTCTCTCTCTCTCCTTTCCCCTCTCTCTAAAAATAAACAAACAAATTATTTTTTAAAAATTGGAGAAAAATGTACCCCTTATTACCTAATGAGACCTTCAGCATTAACTCATTAAACGGTTATTAGAATGACCAGTGACTAGAAGACACTTAATAATCATCACCCGTCTTGTTTATCATTATCGTCACTACCTGAAGTATTGCCCTCTTTTCTTTGTCTTATCAAGGTCTCCTAACTGTGAGACCTTTGTTGCTTTCCAACAATGAATTGTCATCCATTGCCAATTAAAATCTCTCTTTAGAGGCCAAAAAACATTTCTACTGCAGGTAAAGAATATTAGAGGACACCTTTAGATCTATGAGAAAAGGGGCATTAGTTGGTTAGGATACCATGATGGCCATTAAAATGTCTGTCCCAAATCTTCAATTGCAGGAGGCATACCTGAGTAATGGCCCCAGCTGCTATGCTCTCACTTCACAGCTTTTATATGCAGAAACTGCTCCAGCCAATGGCTTGGCAGGCTGGTTGCTGGGAGACAGGGGACGCCTCTGATTGGCAGCCTTAGCTCTAGGTCTTATCATTGGATTTACCAAAACTTTTTCAGAGCAGTATGCAGTCTAAGACATTTGCAGCCATTTTTCCCTTCCCTCTTTATTCCATAGACGTTAGCCTGCACTGAGGTCTGATGGTGCTCCGTCTCCCCTCATTTCTTTTATTCCTCAGAGGAACTTCCCCTTGTAAATGTCTTCCAAGCTGATTCTCTGCTGGCATCTGTTGCTAACAAAAAGAAGCAAGCAAAGAAAACAAACAAGACAAAAACAAAACCCCAGGTAATTTAGGGGTTTTCCAACATCTGGATTTCCATCTCTAGTTGACTGACAACTTACTTGAGTCTTGATTTCTCACCACACCGGAACGAGGCAGGTTTGCAGTAGTTGGCTGTCTTAATTACTTTTATTTGTGATTCTAACACTATCACATGCTGTCTGTAATATGGACTAACACATTGTTTCCTTTATTTCAGTGTTACATTGTAGTGGTGCTAAATGGCTAATCCATGTGTAAATTATTCTTTGATCTGGGAACAAATATTGTTTTGTCAGAGAGTAAATATTGCTTTGATGTTTGGCTGATGAATACCAACATGTTGGAACACAGCAACAAGAACAGAAACGTATCTTTGAAGATTTGCTAATAATAACCCCGTTGATCCAGAACTACTTATAAAATATTAGAGTAAAGCATAAAATATTTTCCTAATTGACTTTGACCCCCAAATTAAAAGTACCTTAATTAAACAAAATGATTCATTTATTATCATCATCAGAAGCCAACTTAAAGATCAGCTGTTCGCTTCTATTAGTTTTGAACTAGTAGCAATAGTAGCAGAGCTTTAAATTCAATCATGATGAAAAATACAATCTTACTCCTAGGTAGATTGCTTCTTCCTAAGTCAATACTTGATTCTTTAAAAGGCACAATAGTTGTATTACTCAGCTAAATAACAAATAGATAAAATATAAGATTTTTAATACAGAAGGGAAAGGTTATGGTATTTGTGCTACAGCTATAAGAAGCAATAGTTATTGTTTGTCCTTAATTAAGAGGCGATCAGTGATAATCCATCTTTATCAATGGAATGAAACTTGAGTCTGAAAATGCACTAGATTTAATCTAAAATGGAGTGTTGAGATTTTTCAAAATCTCTTACATATTATCTCAGTGTAGGACTATTTTTTAAAATAATCTTGCTCTAAGGCAATGATCAATGAGAACTTTAAGAAGGCTTTAGTGGTGATGATAGGATTTTCTTCCCTTGAAAAGTGCCACACTGGGGACAGATGCATTAATGGAAAAGAATTTTTGAAACTCATTACTTGATAAAATTTTACAACACATGTTTAAGACCTTTGTTTTCAAAAGCTTTTAAAAACCCAATTTTCAAGGTAACAGTCTTGATATATTGGCGTGTTCAACCTTGACATAGTACAAGAGCTGAAACAGTGATCCTCCCAGACCTCGAGGCCTCCCAAATGAAACTGCAATCAGATCGGGTGGAGGCAAAGGTCATCAATAACGTGTTTATTTAAATCCATCCCGCCGGTGAGATGTATATTCAGATTTTATTAAAATGATTTACATTTTAAACATTTTCATTGCATTTGTAGATTTGTACACCTTTGGGTTTTATTCAAATAAAGGAGAAAACAGACATATCTTTAGTGCTCATGGAGCTTGGAGTAAATCCATGCCTGCTGTCTGATAGGAGTAACCTGCCTGCGTTCAGGTTGTGATCAGATTACCTGTCACTTCAGTTAGAAGAAATTTTAGCATGGCAAAAATAGCGTCCCTCTTTCCAGATGAAAGTCAATAGTATCAACACAGGAAGACAGTGCCAACAACATTATTTCTAGGAATTTATACCACTCCTCCACCTCACGGTGACCAGCTGAAACATTGAGTGCCGCTGTACCAATTCTGTGCCAATTGGCAGGTCACACTTAGATTTTAGCAATGACTGTGGACATTTTAAAATTTGATAAAGCAAAATGTGGTTGGCCAGGTTCTTCCATTTTCATTTTTAAAGTCACGTGTAAAGTAAACAAAATCCTTTGCAGTGGGTAGAGCTGGACTCAGTAAGGTTGTTTACGGAGAATGGTTTCATTTTTAACCCTTTTTTGCTCATGTACTTCTTGTATACCTCATAGTGAGTGTTTCTCTCCCTCAAAATCAAAGCATATCCATATAAGTTTATATCTACACATATATGTGTATATACATGTCAGTGTATATGTATGTACACACACATATGTATTGTGTTCACACACTTCAACTCTGTTATTGAGCAGATTCTTCATTTGAAAAGCTCCTTTTCCTCCTGATAGCAGCTTCGTTTTAATTCTAATGAAAATGTTTTACCAATAAAATAACAGATTAGGAAGGGTGGAGTCCCTTGCTCTTACCTCTTTGCCCTTCTGATGGGATATTTTAAAGTCTTGGTTGTCATTCATCCACTGAAAACATTGTTTTCTTTTTGAAGGCAGCCTGGCCGTATCCCTGCCAGCTCTTAGTTTCTGTTACTGTCATGGTTTTATATTCATCACATCTTTCCATTCATTTGTCACGTTTTCTTTCCTGTTGGCTTTGCTTTTGTCTCTCCCCCAATACTGCAACATTTTCGGGCCAACGTCCTTCCCCACTCTCCACACTTTATCTAGTCTACTAATTTTGCTGAAAACACCATCTTTCCTTGTCCCCTCCCTTAGGCATTTTACTTCCTGATTTTACGGTTAGAAAATCCCTGTTTCTTTCAGACTCTAAAATATCAGCATATTACAAGCTCAATTAAATATTCATTCCCAGGTTCTACTCCTCAATTAAAAAATCAAACCTCCACTATCCTACCTATTGTTATTACTGTTATTATTATCATTGGTAGTTGTAATGGTAGCAGTAGCGCTTACACATTTGGAGAATACTGAAGAATAACAGCAAATATTAGGGATTTGATGGATGGTTTACAGACATAATTGCATTGAACAAAAGCAATAGCACCACCTAATTAAACAAGCCAGTCTACCTGGAATTCTCTTGAGGCGAGTTTACACATTGGCCCTTGACTGGCTATCTTCCATATACAGTTGTGTTGTGTTTACCTCCAAGTACTCAAAAACTAAGTTATCAGAAGAGTTTACAAATATATAAAAACCATTATTATTATTATTATTATTATTATTATTATTATTGGTGACAAGACCAGTAGATCGGGCAGCATTTGGCCCAGACTTCTATAAGGCTTCACCTGTCAAGAGGCTGTTGTCCCTTTAGGAAGAGCCCACACTCCCTCTGGCTGCAGTCTGCCGCAGTCTATCATTTCACACCTCCCCAACTTCACTCGTATTTTCTGTCCAGGCCCAGTAAGCATTTGAATTTTTGAAGGTCTGTTTAATTCCTTTATGCTATTCATTACATGTACTTGACCTGAAAGTTGTGGCGATTTTATCCCAAGAATCAGGGCTTGGCAACCTTTTTCTTTAAAGAGCCAGAGAGTATGCGTGTTAGGCTTTGCAGATGCCCAGGTCTCTGTTGTTAATTTGTCAGCTCTGCCATTGTCGCCCCAACACACCCTAGACAATATGTAAGCAATGGGGAACGACTGTATTATAATACAGCTCTATTTACAAAAACAGGCAGCAAACTGGATTTAGTCCACAGCTGCAAGTTTGCTTAATCCTTCTCAAGATGATTATGTGCCAAAGTGTTCTGTCCAGAATATTTTATCCATGAAATGCTCTATGAAGAAAAAAGATTCCCTCGGAGAATGAAATATACACATATCGGATATTTACATTCTCTGAAAAAACGGTGCTACTGACAAGCCTTCACCTTTGTTTACTGATAGTATTCCCAATCATATTGGACTATAAAATCTTTATTTTAAACCTAATAACTCTTCTGTCTCAAAGCACCGCGTGAACCATGTTTCCAGGGGAAGTCTTGAGTCCATCACTCTGCTTTGTCGTTGCCTCTTACCTTGTTCAGTTCCTCCAGACCTGTTTCCAATCACCTGTCCTTTCAAATTCCCTTCAGTTCTATGCACCTCAGTTTTCCTATCTGTAAGTGGATGGGAAAGAGGAAATTACAACACTGTGTCATAGACATTTTAGGAAAATTAATGTGGTGCTATCTGTATACTATGTAGTATAAATAAGTATTCAATAAATAATAGCAGGAGAGGATTCATAGCAGGAGTAGCGGCTACAGGTAGAGTTTAAGAGCCATTGTGCAGCTGAGATATTACCAACAAGGACGTGATACTTCATGGCATTTTGGGGTTTAAAAATTATTTTAAGTGTATCAATCCATTTCATCCCTATCTGTACAGTCATCAACTGTTGATCTATTCTCCCAAGCACAGTAAGTGGAACATAGTAAGAATTCAAATGTTAGACGTTACTGGCAAGGACACTGATTTCAAGGAATGTATATGCTGAAATGTAAAACAGATGGTAAACTACCAACACACAAAGTTGATGATTGTACGTTCCTGTGATTCTGCCAACAATAAAGAAGGTGCTATAGGACAGGTTCAAGGGAAGTTGCTGTGGAGTTTAGAGAGCTGGGTTGCTAGAATCGATCCCCACCTGTGTACCATTATCCTCAGATAAGTGTCGTTGTTGGCTCTGGGGCTAGAACACCAAGGTGGCCCTGCTTAACTTTGAGGACCCCAGGAAATCCCCGGAACGTATTTTAACCTGAACTCAGGGGAAATCGTTACCAGACTTCTTATAGAACTGATTTCCTCTAAGACTCAGGGATCTTGGTAAAAAGAAGGTAGGCTTCTATCCTAGACTTGCGGCGGGAGGATTAAAAGCAGAGCAAGACAACAGCGAAAGGACCTTCAGCTCACTTCTTGGTTAAGTACAATGGGCCCACAGGCAAAAACGCTCGTTCCATGCTTCCTTAAGTATTTTGTAAGAGAACAGAATGAGAGAAGGTACAACCACATGCTCAGGAAAGGTTAACTCAGCCACTTTTGCTGAGATATACCGTATTTGATCAAGGAATATGTCGGCAAATGGTTGTCAGAAGTTACTAGGTAGAAGAATGGAGTTGTGTAATACATTTTGGTCACTTTTTCTTCATCGGACAAAGGGAAGTCATTGAATTATTTGGTCCATCTAGTAATGTAAAGCATTAACAAAAGGGAGAAATATTTACTGTATAGCTCTTACAAATATTCCCTATATTATAGTTATTTTATATATACTTGTATACATTGTCTTATTAATGCACAGAACAATCACAGAAAGTAAACATTAATATTTCTACTTTTCCATTGAAGAAACACCCACTAAGTCTCTGAGAAAAACATGAAACTATTTAGGAGACCCTGTATTTCAGTCCAGATGTATATGCTCTCTACCACGCCTCTGTCCCTTATATATACCAGGTTCTTAGCATGGACTGATTGAAATTAATATGCTTTCCATCAAATCAGTACCATGAATAATGGCATGTTCTTTGCCTATGACTATTTTAAATGACTTCACCCTGTCTACCTGAACAGGTAACTGAAGACTCTGAGGTCCAGCCGCAGTTGGGCCAGTAGTGATCTGAGGAGGGGGCTGCCAGAGGAAAGGCAGGTTAGGAAGGTTTGCCTCCACAGGCCTGGGCATGGAGGGGCCCCAGTAGCGGCCACAAGGACCAGGGTTCTGAACACACCATGACCTCCTGTGACAAAAGCCTTTTCATCCACAGAGAAAGATGTCTATGGGCAGGGTCTTATAACCTTTATAAGAATGCCAGGTGTTTAAAAATTAGAAATGTGCGCGTGTGTGTGTGTGTGGAGGAGATACTCTGTTTGAAATCTGAATCTGGGTGAAAAACACCATTACTTTTTTCCAGTGTGTGTGTGTGTGTTTTTTTAAATATAAATTTCTTTTTTGAAAAAATTAATTAATTTTTTAACAAGGTTACTTTTTTATTTATTTTATTTTATCTTATTTATCTGTTTTTAGAGAGAGGGGAAAGGAGAAAGAGAGGGAGAGAAACATCAATGTGTGGTTGCCTCTCGTGCACCCCCAACCGGGGACCTGATGTGCAACCTAGTCATGTGCCCTGACTGGGTATCGAACCAGCGACACTTGGTTCACAGACTGACGCTCAATCCACTGAGCCACAGCAGCCAGGGCTTCTAGTGTGTTTTTGACTTTTCTTTCTTTCTTTTTTTTTTTTAGTCTGAAGTTCTTTGCCACACTTCCTCTGCCTGCTAACTCCATCAGCCTTCTACATTCAGCTCAGTCCTAACCTCTTCCATGAAGCCTTCCTAGACTGCATTCAATCCTCTCCTTTTTGCTTGGCACAGCCCTCGATTGCCATGCCGACCACAGTAGCAGATGGTGTATTCCTATTCTTTCCTTACCTGCCTGTCTCTTTCGACTCTGAAGCTGCTTGAGGGCAAGGGTTGGTGGTGCCCTCTCCATCTCTCTGTCCCGTGTCAATCCCAGTAAGTGTAGCACAACTCATCTTTTATCTGAATTAGATGGGAAATGAATATTTGCACGTTTCCCATGGAAAGGCAAAGCGGGGTTAATGAGCTGGAACTTCCAGGGCAACGGTAGAGGGAAAGACTGCACGCCGTTGTCCCGCCCGAATCCACTTCTCCCCGCTCCCATCCTCAGATTTTCCAGTTGATGATAGAAGCTGAAAAGCTGTTGGGATTTTATGAATCTTGCCGCTAGCCTACAAAACCTTTCAAATATGATTCAATTTCATGCAGACAGAGACTCAGAGCAACTTGGCATTTAACAGCTAATGGCTTTTAAGGGTTTAAGTCAGCCCTAAACATTATTCCAATGAGTTTTTGTAGTTTAATTACCTTAAAGCATTACGTCGTCCAAGCCCATCAACACAGATACGTTTAGAGACAGCAAATGTGTGCGGCTCACAAACACTGCCCTGGAGGTGTCTAATACGGCATCTTATTTTGCCAAAGAAGCATGTAAAAATAGTTTAAGCTTTCATATGTGTGCCATTATTAAGCTGGGAGACATGTGAATTCACAAGGGTTCTCGAAACAGCAAAGACGAAAGAGCGTTACAGAGTGAGGGACAGAAAGATGTCTTTCCTACCCGGTTGCTGCCCATTCCACGTTCACTGTAAGTGGTGGTGAAGATCCCCAGCCCTGGATTTCAACAGCTCAGAGTTCAGATCTCACCTCTGCAATTTGTAGGAAAGTTAAGTGACAAGGCGAGTAATAATAATAATAATAATTAGTTTGGGGGAAGATTTCTGAAATGATACATGTAGAGATGTTAATAATAATGGCTAATACGTGTTAGAGATTTATTTTTAAAAGGCTGATCTTGTGATTTTTGGAGGAGCAAAGAAGTGAGCTTGAAGGGTCAGTATCCAATGTTGAGCCTGTAAAAACAGGCCTAATATTTTCATTGTGATTTTCCTTACTTGGCGTGTAAAGAAACCAAAGGTGGTCACTTCTTTTAGGCACCGTTTCCGATATTTCCTTCTGCAAAACTCATTTCTGTCCTCGGTCTCACAATGACTTCCTTACTCTTTTCAGGTCAAATCATATCCCAATCTCAACCATTCAAGTTGGCCGACGATCCCACACTAACAAAATGTTAATATTTATGAGGAAAGCATTTTGGGTTCAGAGATAGGGAGAGAAAGCTTCGGGAGGCAGAAATGAGTTATTGGCCTGCTATAGAATGTGTCGTTTGGAAAGAGCTGGATTGTGGGGAGAGAGGATTCAAATGCACATTTTCCAGAGGAATGCAATCTAGCTGACTAATCTCTCAATATGCTAAGGGGAGACTTTTGTGGACATTGGCCGCTCATTACCATCTCAGTCCCACCGAAGAATGCAGACCATGGGTGCTGGGTTTATTCTCGTGACTGGGTAATTTGAATGTTTGCATTTCTTTCAAATCACCATCACTTAAAAAACGAAGGGTCGCCAAAGGTAAAGGTAGATCGTGTGAGTCATATAATTATGGACATTTTCTGCTAGATGATATTTATTTTTAATGTGAAAGTCTCTAAGTCATTTCAGTGAACACCTCAAGACCTCTGGGGTCCCTTTTGTCTCTTCTTGAGCCACCTGTCCCTCTGCTGATAGTGGGCGCATTCAATTTTCAATTTTTGCTCCCATACCAGGCAAGCTGGTGTCACCCCTCTGATAGAATTCAGTTTTAAGATTGCACCTAAAATCTGTAGGTCTGTTTTGATCTAATGCATAGAAAAGTGTTTTGCCCACTTGCTGGTTACCAAAAAAGGCATTTTTTCCCCCTCTTCACATTAAGGAGACAGCAGGAAAGTTGGATAGGCTAGTAGAAAGCTATAACGATATTGTTAGTTAAAGCGGGGCAAGCCAATTCCCAAAATTGTCATATAACCCCCTTGAGTGAGGGAAACTTCAAATGCTATCTCAGAGGTTTCAATTAGATTATAATAGGGGATCTTAACTGATATTCAGCCATGGGGAAGGGTAATTTAACGTGGGCAAAAGGAAAGAATACCTATAAGCTTTTCTGCTTCTTTATATCAGTTAGGTTGAACATGACCTTGCTTCCATCAGACAAGCAAAATAATAAACATAAGTGCCAACAAGTTCAGTCCTCAGTACCTGAATGCCTTTAGAGGGTCCAAGTGTGGGGTGGAGGGGGGGAGCTACATGTGAGAATCACAGGAGTGGGGTACAAACCAATGAAGTAAATCCCATGGAATGCACGCGTAAGTTGCACAATATAAATCTAAGGTGCTGTTAGAGTAACAGAATAATTACTAACCATGAATCACCAAAGTACCTATTAGCTTTTAATTGCCCTAATAATAATGGTAGTAGAAAGTACTAGGATAATTATAAACCTGTCTCTATTGTGCTCTGGTTGGAGTCAGACAGATCTAAATTAACCCTGTGGTTTCATCCTCATAACTCTATGACATTGGACAATGTACTTTTTACCTCTATGAAATGCGGATAATAATTTCCATTTCCAGGTTTGTTTTAAGGGTTAGAGATAATGTATCTGAAGCATCTTGCATACTGCCTGACACATAAATATTCAATATCCAGGAGCAGCAGTGGCAGCAATAACTGTTGTTATTATAGTTCTTGCTCCAAGATATTTCTATCATAAACAGAGAGAAGTAAAACAAAGTCAGCGCGCTCTCTAAAGGGGCCTGAGGCAGGAGCAGCAGTGAAGCAGAGATAGTAGATGGACCGAGTCTGGATTCTGGCTGGTTAAATGAGGTCTGGCAGATGCTACTGATGAGCCACGCAGGCAGACACTTGTTCTTCAGGGTCATTTTGGTTCTCTGTGTTATAGGACATCCAGAGAAGACATTTCCGCTTAGAGGTGCCCTGTTTCATGCAAGCACGCCATGACAACTTGATATGTTCCACCAGCATCATGGGCTTCTGTCACAAGAAGAATAGGAATCAAGTTTCCCTGTCGGTTTTATCTCAAGAGGCAACTATTGAGCAATTTGTTACATCCTTGGTCTTGGTTCCTTATTGAACTGGCTCTAAGTTTTTAAAGGTAAATTGCTAAATCACTCTGAGTATCAATGTCCTTATCAGTGAAATGTTGCCAATCATGAAATCTGATAAACAGGGACAGGGCATGCCATTTGGCTCTATCCTCACATCAGGTGTCTACTGTGGGTCTTTTCAGGTGAGGTGTTGAGGCCTCTGCTCCAACTCCTGCTAGGAACATCTCCTCCATGACCAGGGGAAACTAAGAGGGTGCCCTTGGCATTATCAGCTCATTCTCCTTGCTTCCACTTCCACTGTGTTCTGTGTCAGAGTCACCAAGTGACACCAACCCCTCTTCTTTCTTCTTAATACTAAATAACAGGCCAGTACATTAAAATCCCTGCTGCTAAGTATTGTCAATAGCTCTACCACTGATCTCATTAGGAAGGGTTAAATGGTTTCATCCAAAACAAAGTCACATATCTCCCCCCCTCCCACCCCCTCCCCCTTCCCCTCCTCCTTCACCTCCTCCTCCTCCTCCTTCTTCTTCTTCTTCTTCATCATCATCACCGTCATCATCATACGTCAAATGTTTTCTATATGGCCATTGTTAAAGCCTAAGTATTTGTGTCCCCCAAAATACATATGTTAAAATCCTCACCCCCACACTGATGGTATTTGGAGGCAGGGCCCTTGGTGGGTGATTAGGATATGAAGATGGAGCCATTATTGGGATTCAGGCTCTTGTGGAAGAGATCCCACAGAGTCCCTAAGCTCTTCCACCATGTGAGGGCACAGTGAGAAGTCAGCGGTCTGTCCCCCAGAAGAGGGACTTCCTCAGAACCTGAGCATGGTGGCACCCTGATCTCAGACCTTCAGCCTCCAAAACTTAGAGGACTAAAGTTTCTCTTGTTCACGAGCCGCCCGATCTGCAGTCTGATGTTATAGCAGCCCAGGGAGACTGAGACAGCTGTCATTGTGCTGTGCTGCGTGCATGGTGTCACTCAGCCCCTCAAACAGCTTTATAAGATGTTATTAGTATCTCCATTCTTTACATAAGGAAGCTGAGCTTGCTTTAGGAAATGAATATATCTGCCCCAAGTTTTAGAGCTCAGACCCAAGAGTCTGGAGTGGGAACCACATTTTCTGGTTGAATTATCTCTTTGCCATTATTTACACATTATTCTCATCTAAGATCATGTGACTAAAGCTAAGTGACTTAAAATCATTATGATGTTTTCATACCTTATAACTTGGACATTGGTTAGCTATTCCTCCATTGTGACAGTGATCTGTCAATCATTTTTTTTCCCATAAAACATCTTTATCTCTAAGAAAAGTCCCTATTATTACAATCTGCAGTGTATCAACTGTAAACATATCTACTTCTAAGTGCCTGTGGATGATATATCCCTGAATTGTTTTAATTTATAGCGGGATTGGAGGAATATTATACACATCAGTCTTATAAATAATGTGACATAAATAACAGCTGCATGTAGTGCCAAAGCAATTACTTTCTTGAGAAGTAATCATTCATTTTTTAGTGGGTACTGAAAATGTGCATCCAACGTTGTCTTCTTAACTTGGGTAAGGCTCCTTTACTCCATTGCTTGGATGGTTAGTGTCTAAAAATAATTAGTTTTTCTTTGAGAATTGTCAAGATCTACTGGCACTTTTTATTTTTGTCTGGGGTAAGGAGAAAGATGACGTCTATGGTAATAGTGATACTAGTACCTATCTTACCATCAGGATTGTGAGGTTCCTGCAGAGTTGATACAATGAATCTCAAATGCCTGGTGCTGTGATCAGCTCGTTCATATATTAATTCGTTCTACAGTTATTTGGAGAAAACCTACTATGTGCTGAGCCCTGTGCTGCGCCCTGTGCTGCATCCTGGGTACACAATGGTGGGTACAAGAGCATCAGGTCTAAACACTGAGCTCAAGAAGATTTTTGTTGAGGGTAGGATGGAGCAATAAAAAAAAAAAGAAAGAAAAAAATCAAATTTCAATAAGTCCTATAAAAAATAGATACCTATGAAAGAGAATAGCTTATTGATCAGGGACTACTAAGGATATAACTTTAAGTAGGACTCTGAAGTAGTAGAGTCATCTAGGCCAGTAAAGGGCAAAGGTGTGTTCTAGGAAGAGGGGATCTGTGATTCTTTGGAGCTGGGAACAATGCGATACTTTTGAGGAATAAAAAGAAGAGCAGTGTAGACAGGATTTAGTAAGCACAGAAGAATGGTAGCTCTTGGTACGGTCACAGAAGTTGGTGGAAAGCAATGAGACTTCACAAAGTTAAGGAATTTTCTCTGGACTGCGTGGCTAAATAGTGATAATGTGAACCCAGGTTTCTGTGACTGCAAAGCCCAGTCTATTTCTCATTGAGTCCCTAGAATTGAAATGAAAAATAAACTAACAATAGTAATGATAATAATAATAGCCAAACTGATTTAGTGCTTCTGTATTGAGCACTCTTGCAGTAACTTTTCATGCCCAAAGAACTTAATCCTCACATGAAACCTATGAGATATTTTAAGTTTTGCATGAAACTCAATATTATCCTCATCCTACTAATGTATGGAGGTTAAATAACTGTTTTATATCACATAACTACTAAACGATAGATTTAAATTTGAAGCCAGGGTATATATGTGTTCAAATATGAGATATATAACACTTTAGAAATTAGACATTTAATGACAGATTAAAACTTTTTTAAATTATAAAGCTATTTACAGTTAACCAAAAAGCTGTGAGAACAATATAATTTCTTTTTCTTGAACTGTCTGAGAGTAAGTTGTTGACATGATACACCACTCAAGAGTATATTATCCATAACCAACACTTCCTCTTATATTGCCACAATATAACTACTAAAATCAGACATTTGAAATTGATGCCTATCTTTTAAAATGCGAGACTCAATTCAAGTTTAGCTTATTGTGCCAATAATGCTTTTACAGCAAAAGCATCAAACCCTAGATTCTGCATTATATTTAGCTGTCATACCTACTTCGTCTCTTTCAATCTGTAGAATTCCCCATTCTTTGCTTGACTTTTATGATCTAATTGCTTTGGAAGATTATAGGTCAGTTGTTTTCTAGAATGCTATTTTCTCCTGATCGGGTTTATGTTCTATGGTGTTTGAGGGTGGGAATGACAGAAATATTGCCATGTCTTTCTCGTTGCCGCCTATCGGGTAACGCACAATTTCAAGTTGCCCCACTTTGAAGATACTAATGTTGATTACTTAGTTCAAGTGGTGTTGGTGAGGCTTCGCACTCTTGGAGTTCCAGCGTCCTGGGCTGGGATTCTGCTGCCAATCTGCTCCTGCGCCTGTGAAGCTCTGACTCGCTGTGCCAGGTCACCTCGGCCGCTCCTCGCCCCTTCTCGCTGGTGCTTGTTCTCTCCCTGTCCCAACATGTGTGTCCCTCACACCCCTCAGGCTCTGACCCTCCCCAGCCTCTCTTATTCAGTCCCACCCAATGATTGTTGGACAGAAGCTATCAAGGAAAGAAGAAAGGAAGGACAGAAGACCAAAGAATAACGTTTAATATGAAATATAAGGTGCAGAGAAATCAATTGTTTCCATTTGAGAAAAGTGCTCCGAGTGATGCTAGCTGAAATAATGTTGAACACATTATTCTTTCTCATTACACACCACAGAAATTATTGCTCCTGCCCCAAACCTCACCAACAGCAAAAAAGGCATTGTTCATCTGACTTCGCTTCTTTCAACAAGATACAATTAGGCTATGGTCCGTGTGCAGTCAGAGAATAGCCATTATTAACAAAAGGACCAACCCTAGATAGTGGCTTTAATGGGGCTACCATCTCTTAGTCTGCCTCTTCGTATCTGCTGTTCGGTTGTCTTATCACTGCTCGCGGGAACTTAGTTATTTTTTTAGTGAGAAGAGGCTGTCATTAATTATTTACCCGAGTTCTTTCTTCTGGACAATAAAAATATGAAACTGGGGGACACATTTCTGTTGTCTGTTACCTTAATACCATCATGTTCTTAGCATTTGCCTCAAGGCCCCTCATCTGTAAAGGCAGCAGCAGAGTGTTAACAAGAACTAATTTTGGGGCCAAGTTTACTATCTACTACTTATAATTTGACTTTGACCACGTGACTTACGTAAGCTTCCGACTCTTTATCTCTAAAATGAGTATAATACTATGGAGCAATTATTGTTATCAGGACTAAATGAAATAACTTAAAGTGCTCAGCATGGTTCATGGACTGTAGAGTGTAGGTTAAGTTTATCAAATGCTTCTCATACCTGACAGCTACTCTCCTTGATCCTCAATAGTACTTCGTGAATTTCTCTCACATAATAAAAGTTGTGTCTTATTTGCGAATCATGTGGACGTCATCCCCACTGGGCTGGGGTCTTCTTAAGGGCAGGAATTGTTTATCATTGCTTGTATCTCAGCACTCAGTAAAGTTACTCCTAATATAGAAGGTGCTTGATATATATGTGGGTTGAAGGTGATGGGATTGTGGAACAGTTAGATGAGTGGATAAAAGGATGAAACAATAAATACCTAAGAGGCTAAGTGAACAAAAGAATACATAATTATAATAAGGTAGAGGTAAGAAACTCAGTGTTTATTGAACATCTGTCATGGGCCACACAGTTTACTGGCTGTTTAAAGAAGCAAAACTTAAAGAAGTAAAAAATAAAAGCCAACCTATCTGAGGAGGATATGTTTTAAGATTTCCCCAGTGGATGCCCGAGACTGTAGGTAATACCAAGCCCTATATATATTGTTTTTTTTTCTATACATGCATATCTATGATGAAGTTTAATTTATAAGTTAGGCACAGTTAAGAGGCTAACAATAATTGATAATAATACGAAATAGAAGAGTTATAACAATATACTATAATAAAAGTTATGTGAATGTGATCTCTCTCTCTCTCTCTCTCTCTCTCTCTCTCTCTCTCTCTCTCTCTCTCATAATTGATTTAATAACCCAAATAGCTACTAATTGACTAACTGGCAGGTAGTGTATACAGTGTGGATAAGCTAGACGAAGAGATGATTTATGTCTTGGGTGGGATGGAACAAAACAGTAAGATTTTGTGATGTTACTCAGAATGGTGCACAATTTAAAACTTTTGAATTATATATTTCTAGAATTTTCTGTTAAAAAATTATGGACCATGACTGACCATGTGTAACTGAAGCTGTGGAAAGTAGGATCACAGTTGGGGGCAGGTTGTTGGAAGCTAGCATAGTCCATACTTTTGACTTTATTAAGGAGCTCAATAGTTCTTTCTGCTTTGATATGATATACAGTAGACTCTGTCTATTCAACAGAAGACAGAAATATTTGTTGTCTACCCAGGATATTGTGTTATGCAATTACTAAGAAAACTCAGCATAGTCTACATTACTAAGGTAGAAAATTTGTAGCGATCAATTTTAAAAAAGAAAAGGAAAGGCTTGGTGAACATTTCCAAATACAAGCAAGCCTGTGATCATCTCTAGGTGAGATAATTTCTTTACTTTCTACTTCTGGATTCAGTCCAATGATGTCAAACATGAAGAGTCATCCTTATGCAACATCTTTGAAGAATTGTGTTGGCAGAGAACTTATGGGCTCACACAGATCATTGCTATAGCATTACATAATTTCTTGGTAAAAGTTCATGCTTCTGAGTGTGATATAACCTAAACTGTAAGGAAATGGAGCTTACCACAAAGGAATGGTTAAAGGAATCCTAAAAATATACACACATAGTATATAGTAGCCCATTCATATAGCAATATTTGTGGAATATGAGTGCATTTGTAGATTGAGCGTCGGCCTGCGAGCTAAGTGTCGCTGGTTCGATCTTCCAGTCAGGGCACATCAGAGAAGGAAAACTCTGATTCCAAAAAACCTCCGCTGCCTTGCGGCATACTTCTTCAGGGGAAAGGCTAAGGGAGTAAACCCCGACAGAAAATCCGGAGCCGGAGTCCCTAAGGCGGTTTGACATTGTAGTCAACACCGGCAACTCCTGCGGCGCACCTGAAGCCAAGCTGTATTGACTTTGTCTTTCCCTTGGACCCTTCAGCTGCGAAGAGAGGGGGGGTCTGCTGCATGGGCAACAGCGGACCCTCCATATCACCCTGCCCAGGCTCTGTAGCTTCAGTTTCACTGGAGAGGACACTCCAGCGTCATCGCAAGATGTCGACTCAACACGGGAGGAGACAGATACCGGTTATAAGCTCATCCGATTGGCGAAGGAAACGAGCGCCAGGGGTCTCCTCTGACGGTGGGAGAGGTCATCGCACCTCACTGGACAGCTACCGCCCGCCTCAAGCTGGGCAGCCCCAGCCAATTAGGTGCCGTCTCGCCATGGCTCACCTGCCCCATTGGGTGCGTGGGGATCAGAGAGGCGCCTCTCGAAAAGTGGGCCACAAAACACCCGCACCAGTTAATTCCAAGCAAACAACAAGAAAGAAGCCTCCGGCTCTTCGTCTCGCTAGCTGGAACATCAGGACCATGTGCCCCGGACTTACTGCAGACCTTCCGTGGATCAAGGGTGCCAGGAAAACCGCTGTCATCGATAGGGTACTGGCACGACTAAACATCGACATTGCGGCTCTACAGGAGACCCGGTTGGCCGACAACGGAACTATCAGAGAAACCAACTACACCTTCTACTGGCAAGGGAAGTCTCCGGACCAACCAAGACAGCACGGTGTTGGGTTCGCTGTGAAGAACACGCTTGTTAACTCCATAGAGCCACCCACAGGAGGCACAGAGAGATTACTTACCCTCCGATTGTCAACAACTTTCGGCCCAGTCAGCATTCTTAGCGCGTATGCCCCAACCCTCTGCGCCACCACCGAAGAGAAAGAACAGTTCTACCATGCACTGGACGAAGCGTTATCCAAGATCCCCAGAAGTAACGCTATCTCCTTGGAGACTTCAACGCAAGAGTAGGAGCCGACCACATGGCCTGGCCCACCTGCCTTGGAAACTTTGGGAGAGGAAAGATCAATGAGAATGGTCAGCGACTGCTTGAGCTTTCGTGTCACCATGGCCTGTGCGTGACAAACACATTCTTCAAGTGCAAAGAGATCCACCAGGTGTCATGGAGGCACCCCCGCTCCCGCCACTGGCACCAGCTTGACCTCGTCATCACCAGAAGAATGGATATTGGCAGCACCCTCCTCACCCGTAGCTACCACAGTGCAGACTGCGACACGGACCATGCCCTCGTGGTAAGCAAGGTGCGCATAATGCCGAAGAGGTTGCACCACTCCAAGATGAAGGGTCGCCCACGCATCAACACCAGTTGTGCCAGCAACCCAGTTAAGACCCAGCAATTCATCAACAGGATGGAAGATGCACTCGGCGAGGGAGTGGCGGCAGATGACATTATCGAATCCAATTGGCCACGTCTCCGCGACGCCATATACAACTCCACCATTATTGCTTACGGGAAGAAAGAGCGGAAGAACGCTGACTGGTACGAGGCTCACTGGGAAGAAATGGAACCCGTGACTGAGGCTAAGAGGAAGGCCCTACTGGCTTACAAGGTCACGCCCACTCCCAGTACACTTCAAGCTCTACGGGCTGCCAGGAACAAAGTCCAGAAGACCGCCCGCCACTGTGCCAACACCTATTGGCTAAACCTGTGCAGAAGCATTCAGGAAGCCGCCGATATAGGCAACGCACGAGGAATGTATGAGGGTATCAAGAAGGCAACAGGCCCAATCCCCTCCAAGATCGCCCCCCCTTAAGTCCAAGACAGGTGAGGTCATCACTGACCAGGAACAGCAAATGCGGCGGTGGACTGAGCACTACCTCGAGCTGTACGCAACGAAGAACACCGTAACAGACACTGCTCTTAACGCCATCCCAGACCTACCAGTCATGGAGGAGCTAGACACCCCACCTACTGCGGCAGAGCTCGGCAAAGCCATCGACCGCCTCGCTTGCGGGAAAGCACCAGGAAGCGACGGAATCCCTCCAGAAATCCTAAAGAGCGGGAAACCAGTCCTGCTACAGCCGCTCCACCATCTACTCTGTCTCTGCTGGAAGGAGGGTTACATCCCCCAGGATATGAGAGACGCCAACATTATCACCATGTGCAAGAACAAAGGAGACCGCAGCGACTGCAACAACTACCGGGGCATCTCTCTCTTCAGCGTCGTCGGCAAAGTATTCGCCCGGGTCGCTCTTGCCCGCCTGCAGACCCTTGCTTCCCGCGTCTACCCAGAGTCCCAGTGTGGCTTCAGAGCTGGCCGATCAACAGTGGACATGATCTTCTCCCTACGCCAGCTGCAGGAGAAGTGTCACGAGCAGCATAAACCACTCTACCTCGCCTTTATCGACCTCACGAAGGTGTTTGATCTGGTCAGTCGAAGCGGTCTCTTCAGCTTGCTACGGAAGATTGGCTGTCCACCACATCTGCTTGCTGTGGTCATGTCCTTTCACGACAACATGCACAGCACGGTGTCCTACAACGGCGCAACCTCTGAGGCCTTCCCAGTCAGCAGCGGAGTAAAGCAGGGCTGTGTCCTCGCGCCTATGCTGTTCGGAATCTTCTTCTCCATGCTCCTCCAATATGCCTTTAAGGACTGCAGTGAGGGTGTCTTCATTCACACCAGATCCGATGGCAAGCTCTACAACCTGGCCCGTCTACGAGCCAAGACCAAAGTCAAAGAGGTGCTCATCCGTGAGATGCTCTTCGCCGACGACGCAGCTTTGACATCACACTCCGAAGAGGGACTCCAGCAGCTAGTCACTTGCCTTTCCCACGCATGCAAGGAGTTCGGACTAGCCATCAGCCTGACGAAGACGAATGTTATGGCTCAAGGCACGGGGACTCCCCCATGCATCACCATCGACGGGTACACCCTGGAGGTTGTCAACGACTTCACTTACCTCGGGTCCACCATCTCGAGCTCTCTGTCAGTCGACTTGGAGGTCAACCGGAGAATCGCCAGGGCAGCCACAGTTATGGCCAGACTGAACCGGCGAGCGTGGAACAATTCCAGCCTCACTGAGAAAACCAGACTGCGCATCTACCAAGCCTGCGTGCTCAGCACTCTCCTCTATGGCAGCGAGACGTGGACCACCTACGCAAGGCACGAAAGGAAACTCAACAGCTTCCACATGAGGTGCCTGCGACGTGTCCTGCATGTCGCCTGGCAGGATAAGGTCCCCAACACCGAGGTGCTGAAGCGAGCCAATATGAGCAGTTTGCATGCAGTTCTTAGCGAGAGACGCCTCAGGTGGCTCGGCCATGTCAAAAGAATGGATGCAGGCCGTATTCCCAAAGACCTCCTCTACGGCGAGCTAGCAGAAGGCCGGAGGATGACAGGGCACCCAAAACTGCGGTTCAAAGACATCTGCAAAAAGGACATGACACAATGCTCCATCAATCTCAACACATGGGAAGTTCAAGCAGACGACCGCCTAGCCTGGAGGCTCGCGGTCAGGCAAGGTACGTCACGTGCAGAGGCTGCGCGCAACGAGGAGGCGGCCCAGAAAAGATCGAGGCGGAAGCAGCGTCAACAGCAGCAACAACGGCCATCTGCCTTCACCTGTAACAAGTGTGGCAGGGATTGTCACTCCCGAGTCGGACTGCACAGCCATTCTCGGCGGTGCAGATAGACTCTCAAGAAGCTACGCCATCGTCTCTCCAGACGGACGGCTGCCGCCGCCGCCGCCGCCGCCGACGACGATGAGTGCATTTGAGAACCTGAAATCTGCATCTAGAATGTTGTACTAGTTATTTGACAGGAAAAGTCAATGATAGATGTTGCCTACCCTCTAGTGTCTCCTAGTCTATAGAGGTAAAGATTTGGGGTAAATAAATACTTGATTTCAGAGATATGATGAATTTTTGTGAAAAGGTATGGGAGAGCAGCTAGTGGAGAACTGAGAATATGGCTCTTAATGGGTTCAATGAGTGAATGATGGTTCTCTAAACAAGTGGTGTTTTATTTCAGTCATATAAAGTGAAGGGAAGTCTGCTGTATGGCTAAGGTGAGGTATATTCTGAGAGAGGAAAGTGCAATAAGATGCCCAAACACACATCCGGGGCTTCAGTTGGTTCCTTATGTCTCCATGTGGTTCAAAGGATCAAATACAAAGGTTCATTTTGGAGGGAGAGAGTTGAGGCTGGAAAGTTGAGGTAGCCTGGGATGAGACTATGAACCATAAAGAGGGGCCCGCAAAAGCACATCTTTGGCATTTTGGAGCCCCGTCAAATTATATATTTATAATTATAAGTTGTATATATATAATTTAGAGACACTTTTAAAATATATACATATATACATACACAGTGCAGATATATATATATATATGTATATATATATAGTACATATGTTTATAAATTTTTTAAGTACAAGTTCAAAGCTACACTTCTGTCAATTATTATGTGCATGCACAAGAGTGAGCTTGATAACGGTTTCCCCCTTTCTTTTTAAATTTCTCCTGGCTTTCTCTCACAGGAATAAGCACAGTTTCCTTCCTCTTGACGAATCTTATTCTTTCTTATTTTGTTCTGCGCAGAGCTCTAAGCTTGAGTGAATAATAAAAAGCATTTCTTGTGCCCTTCCTTATTATTCTGAGTCCCGAATGAAGCTTAATAGGATTCAGAAAATTGTTACATCCCATTTAATGGTCTTGTGAGGACCCTATTTTCCCCTGTTGTCACCTGCATGCCCTCTCCTGCTTCTTGAAATTCCTTGTGTTCTGGAGCTTAATTAGTGTCCAGGGAAGGACCTTCAGGAGTTGGTCGGTAACAGTTTAGCTTATGTGGGAAGTGTGTTCTTGGAGCATTTTTTTTGGCTCACAGCTTCTCAGCCCACATCATTGCTCCTAGATGCGCTCTGTCTGTGATTTCTAAAATGCCTATTGATATCTGACTTTTGTCAAAGAGCCAAGATAAACAAATACATAAAAACAGCTTCGTATGGCAAAAGATATGAATTGTTCTGGTCCCTTTAGTTAGATGAGAATGGGCATAAGAAAACACTTTCCTCACCCAAACGCTAGCTCAATTGCAATTCACAGGCCTCTTCTCTATTAAACTGTATTTTGTGCCACTCATAATCCATATTTGAAAAATATCTTTAATTTTCCTAAGCAGATTATTAGGTTTTCAAAAATAAGATAACAGTTTCATTTTGTTAAAAAAAAAAAAAAAATCAAAGCGCCCCTTCAAGAAAGGCATTCTCTTCCCTTCCCTTTGAAGGTAATCATTTGTTGGAAACAGTTGGCGAAGAACAAAAGAATCAGCGGCGTGACTGAGGCTTAGAGAATTCGCTCAGAAAAGTTCCCCAAATGCAAGTCTTTGGGAGCCAGGAATTTAAACCTCTGATGCACTGTCTCAAGGGCCCCCAACACACGGGGTCTTCTGATTATGCCTCCGCATAAAAGGCCACATTAATCTCAGTCCTTTTAAAAGTTGCTATGCCTGTAGAACTCAAGAATATGTGCTTAGTGTACGGTCACTCCTGAGGAGTTCTGCTTCTCTGGTTGTAACTGATAAAGAAGGGGATTTCTCAAAGTCAGCCGCTCAAAATAAAGAACTTAAATCCATTTTAACGTACCTCTGGGAAGCAGATCTGCATTAACCTAGTCCACGACTTCTCTGGCAATAATAAGGTATAAAGAGAGCAGGCAGCCGCTGGTGGTTTCTGTAAGTGATCCAGTGAGGGGACAGAGACAATGAGGCAGGCCTAAAACGGGAGCTGGGATTAAGGGATCTTGCATTTAGCCATGTGTGGAGCATTGAAAATTAACGTGGTATTGTGTAGCGAGCAGCTGTCAAGTTATTGCAAGTTGCAAAACGTCCCCCCCTCTTCTCATTCACAGAAGGCATATTAGAAATGGCTTCGTTTTTGAGGGATGACAAAGTTAATCCTATTTTGAGTTCCATTTGAAGCAAATCACACTGAAAGCTTGTTTTGCATTCGTCCAATGAGCCAGTGAGTTCAACATTGACTGAGGGAATCTGAGTGAAAGACATGGTGTAGACACCAGGGTTACGAAGACAAATTGAGACCAAGCACTTCCATCAAGACATTTATTATCTGGTGGGAGTTACAAGCAGGGCAGAACTTTGCAGTTTTCTGTTGCTGCAAATTTATGGGGAGAAGCAAGCAAATGATGCTAGAGGAGGACATCGGTGGGCCTGATGGGCTGCCTTAAAGTTAAGGGACAATGTCCTGGGGACAGAGGTACGCCAAAACCAAAGAAAGTAGGCTGGCAAGGTCCTGGGGCAGGCACTGGCCTCTTGAGGCCTTTATTTAACACATCCAGGGAGAATCCATGTCCCCATAGATACACCTCACTGTATGTCATTGCTACAACAATGATTTAATTACAGGCACAGGGGCTAGAGTGTTGTGTTTTCATCTCTCAGCATCTAGCAATGGGTGGCATTTTGTAGGCACAAAGCAAATATTTGAATAAAGAAATAAAAAAATAGCAGAAATGTAGTCATGCCTCAAGAAAGTTTTTGAGAGCCGTATCAGTGGCACGATATCCAAGTTCAAAAGCAACCCAAACGCAGGGCTGTTATTGTGATACAAAAGAGTAATGCAGAAGCTCGGACAATAATATACTCTTCAGAATATGAGGGTCTAACGTGGGCAAGATGAAATCGTCTGAGATATTGTCCGTAAAAAGCAGAGGGATGCTTAGGAATAACTCATAGGAGGTGGTGAATTTTGCTGGCCGGTTGGTAAGTGTAACAGTATAGGAGTTGCTCGGATGCACTGCAGATAAATAAATGAGCGAATAAATAAATAGATAACCTCTAACCCTTTGCATCCCCTTTACGCCAAGGCATGCCAGAAGGACCATTGCTTTACATTTTCATGAGCCCTTCACTACATTGTTCTGCTGATAAAAAACCTTTCAATCATAAGGACTGCATTGCACCTGCAAATAGAAACGCTATAAAGTTTATTCTGATAAGTTGAACTCATTCTGTATCTGAGAGGTCTGCCATGAATGTATCCATCGGGCGATTATCTCAGTTCCCACTTGCTGGTGGCTTCCTGTTGCCCAGCTGTCAGAGCTGATCACGTGATGCAGTCTCATGTTGGTCCACTGCATTTTATTTTCTCCTGCAGCCGAAGAACATGGCCTCTATGCCGAAGTGTCATCACTCGCTACTGGTTATGCATATATCATTTGAGCCTCCCATTCAGCAGCAGGATATTTATCGGTCTCTCTGATGGAAGAAAAGACGGTGCTTTAGGAAAAGTTCCTCTCATGTCTGTGGATTATCAAGGTAAGGGTTTTTCCCATCCAGTATCTGCTTTGCTTCTAATTTTCTCAGTTTGGGTGAACAAATTGTAGGGGAAATAAGGAGACTTCAGAAATACCATTTTGAGACATCAGGGCAGTGACCTGGATTATAAACATAGATGTGCCACTTTTTAGATGACATATGGTTAATCAGTCAACTTCTCTGGACTTCAATTTCCTTATCTGTAAAAATTTTCCATGATTTATCCCTGCATTTATTCATTCAAAAAGTATATGTTGAGAATATAGTCTGTGTCAGTCTAGGTACTAGGAACACAACAGTAAGAAAGAAAATCCATTATTAATGCATTTAATTTACTTGAAAGTTTCCTATAATATGAAGATGTATAAAAGGGACTTTAACCTTATACAGAAAGATGGCTGTGACAAAGTGACACCTGACACTTGACCTCAGACCTGAAGTCTAAAGGTAAGTTGCGAGGTGAAAAGAAAGAGAGTTTTCAAGTCAGAGAAAACAATTTTCAAAGGCACTGTGTCCGGATAAAAGGCCAGTGTGAATTGTGCACAGAACCTGGGAAACCGTGCAGCTAGATCAGTGCTGCTCAGCTTTCCTGTGCACAGAAAACACCTGGGATTTCCTTTCAAATGCAGATTCTGGCTGAGCAGGTTTGAAGCGGAGCCTGAGATTCTGCTGTCTATTGAGACCGCCCAAGTGAAGTCAGGACTCCTGGTCCACAGACCACACTTTGAATAATAAAGTGCTGGATGGAGTTTGGTTTCTGCTACTGTGACCATACAGGGAGATCTTACTGTTTATTTTAACACCACCTAAGAAAAGCAGGGGAGGTCCATGAGGCATATCAAAAACATCGACTCTTTTCCTGCTGTGACCTCCATTTTCTCTCCAAAGCAAATGTAGAGAGAAGAGCATTTTGCCCTAGGACAGAAGGCCCTTTTCTACCCAGGGAGAACAGGACATGATTGGCTGGCTCAAGTCTTGTGCCAATAGTCTGAAAAAATCGTTGTATCTAGGGGATGGGTTATTGACCATTTTGGATCATAAGCACAGTGGTTATGCTGTTTTTGGTTAAAAACTTCTGAACACTCAACGTGATATGGGCAGGTGCATCCATAAATCACCCATCATGAAATGGGCAAACGTGTTAAAAGTCTTCAAAAAAATTTCACTGAAGCCAAACGCAGCCTCTCACAACAACACCAGCTAGTACAGGTGGGTTCCTAGAACACTGACCTAGCAGGGGAAGCCTGTACTACAAGGGGCCCACCCTCCAGAAGACAATTCTTTTTATTTGGCGGAGTCCCACCTTTATGTATAAGTTCATCTACATGAGCCATGTGTGTGCACACCGATATATATATGTATCTGTATGTGTAAGCTTGTTTCTCAACATACAGATTTGTGTCTGTATGTGTGTTTGTGTTGCGTGTATACATGTCTATATATGTGTATTTGTTTATGCATTTGTGTGCCTCTCCAGATACATATATTTCTCTGAGCCCCTGTGTGCCTTTATGCATGTGTGTTTATGTGTCTGTGTGTGTAGGTGACTGCTTGTTGGTACGTCTGTACACATTCATCATTTAACATAGTCCCTACTTTTTAAATAAATGAAAGTGTTGCTTGCAGAAAAAAATAAACTACTTCGCACTTAATGTTCTGGAAAAATTCATATTAAAAGACATCTGCTTATACAAAATTCTATTTTGTCTACAGTTAGCCACAGGTGTTAAAAAAATGATAAGCACTGGGAAAGTAGACAAACCAAAAATTGTAAGAGTGTTCATATTCAGCTTAGCTTTCACAATGAATCAAATGACAAACAATGATGAAAAGTCAGTTTAAAACTTTCATAAATAAGTTCTGTTTGGTATAAATAGGACTCATTTCTCATGGAAAGGTGCCAATACCTCACACATTCTGAAAGCTTATAATGCAATGAATTCACTTACCTAATATAATTTACTTTTTATAGTGTTCTTAAATATAGTATTGACTAAATTAGCATTTGGATGAATTACCTTTTAAATTCAGAGGACTGAAGCAGTAATCTTTTAATACAGAATGGTAACAGAACTGCCAAAGTGTTAGAAAATTAGTTTTCTAAATATTTTGTATCTACATATTCCACTGCACATATCGTTATATGTTTATAGTACATATTTATACTTATGCTATATAAATGTACAAACATAAATATGTAGATATTCAGGTATCATATGGTCACATGCATGCACACACACACACATACACATACATATATATATATCAAATTAAATTAATATACATTACTTCTAAAAGCATTTGAATACCTGGTCGTCGGCAGCCGTCCGTCTCAAGAGACGATGGTGTAGCTTCTTAAGAGTCTATCTGCACCGCCGAGAATGGCTGTGCAGTCCGACTCGGGAGTGACACGGTATCTGTCTCCTCCCGTGTTGAATCGACATCTTGCGATGAAGCTACAGAGCCTGGGCAGGGTGATATGGAGGGTCTGCTGTTGCCCATGCAGCAGACCCCCCCTCTCTTCGCAGCTGAAGGATCCAAGGGAAAGACGGAGTCAATACAGCTTGGCTTCAGGTGCGCCGCAGGAGTTGCCGGTGTTGACTACAACGTCAAACCGCCTTAGGGACTCCGGCTCCGGATTTTCTGTCGGGGTTTACTCCCTTAGCCTTTCCCCTGAAGAGGTATGCCGCAAGGCAGCGGAGGTTTTTTGGAGTCAGAGTTTTCCTTCTCTGAATACCTGGTAAATGCCATATATTATGTTAAATGAAGAGGAGCAAGATGAGAAACAAGGGCCCTGACTCTGAAGAAGTCAGTGTCAAGTAGGAACAGGGCTGGCTACATAATTTGCAGGTCCTAGCAAAAAAAAAAAAAAAAAAAAAAAAAAAAAAGTAGAGTTCTTTCTCCAAAAAGCAGGGAATAAATGAGAGTAAAGGTACACAAAAATATTTTTCTTATTTTCCATGGTTTCCCCATCTCAATCAGTTTTATTTTTTTAATATTTTCTAGACAGTGCCTTTCTAAGTAAAGGAGACTTAAAATTGTAAATTATTAGTGAGAATTTTACCATTCATCTGTATACTGTGCAATGACAGTTTTAAGTGCACATAGCAGGGTATGGAACCCTTCTGCAGAATTACTGAAATTATGAACCCTTACCACATGGCGTGACCCTGGAGGGTGACCAGTTTGTGAGAAGGAGCAAACGTAAGCCAGACTCCAAAAGCCTGGCAGGAGTGGGGGAGGGTTTCTTTAGACAGGCGGAACACTCTGCAAGGTACTCTTTGAGCAGTGAGAACTGTCCCAGGGTGTTGCGTAACAGGTTCCTTCCTATCACCCACTCGACCTATTCCTGATGTCCTAGCCAGGAAAGGGCTCTGGAAAGTTGAGTTAGGCATCTCCCCTTTCTTATGAGTCCATCACCTCCAAACCATGGCAGGTGGGAAAACTCCTCCAGGTCTTTAAACGTGTGTGCCAGGAACCTGAGAGAGCTTACAGAGCCTCACTCCTCTGGCCAGCCACCTGCCAGGCGCTCTGGGGTACTGCCAGCTGGTGGGATAATCACTACAATGTCCCTCTTTGATAGGTTGCGGGATATGTGCACCCAACTTCTCCCCCACTCGCAGGGATGGGGAAGGGATGCGGGGCTGGGCTGTGAGGAAATGGGCACCTGAGAATCTGTTCCTGGGAGGCCGTGGGAAGTGAAGCCACTTATGAACCAAGGCTCCAAGCTCCAGGCACATGCTCCATGGGCCCACCTTACGAAGCGTAAATTCAAAGGAAAAGATGGTTAATTATTTGAAGATGACAACCGCAGAGCATTATTCCCCAAGCAAAACCCTTCTGGAGGTGGTAAGGGGCGACTCTCACACACCCAGGAAGCCAGCCCTCAGTAGGCAAGACAGGCACATAGTTTAGCAGTAGAAATATGTATTTAGGACAGAGCTGACGTAGAGGAGGGTATTATTAACCCATAAGTCTGGCGTAAAGAAAGGACAGTTACCAGAGGCGTGAGGACCTACGCTAAGTTTTGAATCTGAATCTGCATCAGTGAAGGATGGGAAATGGTATTTTCGGCACAGGAAAGCCCCTGTGCAAGGCTTCGGGCATTTGGAAGGTCATGGCATATATAAAAAGCTCCAAATGATGGTACAGGAACAACATGGCCATGCAGGCATGCTCACAGGTGCACACAGGGTGAAAAATGATGCAGGAGGAGCTGTGAGCATTAGGGGGTTGGGCTGCCTTGTGATAGGACGTCTGTTCTTTCCCAAGAAACCTGGGCTCCGTAGATAATTGTAATGAATGAAGACTTAGGTACACTCAAGCTCAAAACTGAGATCCTCAATTACCAAACACCAAAAGAAGAAAACAGGGCAGATTCTACATTACAGTATCAAAGTGTTAGAAATTCTCCAATTATATGCAAGAACATTAAGCCTTCCAAGGTCTTATGTTAAACTGGAAGAGCCCACGTGGTAGTACGGTCATCCGCCCTTCTCTTTGGTTTGGGTTTCTGTAGATTCACCCACACGCAAGTCAACTGGGGCACACAAATATTAAGCAGAAAATTCCCGAAATAATTCTTACGTTTTCTACTGCATGCCATTCTGAGTAGCGAGATGAAATCTTAGTGTCAGGCTCCGCCCTGCCCTGGTTGTGAATCATCCCTTTGTCCAGTGTCTCTGCCTGTCAGTCACTTAATAGCTGTCCTGGTTATCAGATCGACTGTCATGGTAGCACAGTCCTTGTGTTCAAGTGGCCATTATTTTAATTAATAATGACCCCAATGCTTAAGAGTAGTGATGCTGGCAATTCAGACAGGCCAAAGAGAAGCTGTCGAGTGTATAATGAGGTTGCTAAGATCTACAGTAAGAACGAATTGTCCATCCATGAAATTATGGAGAAATAAAAAGAAATTCATGCCAGTCTTGCTGTTGCACCTCTAATTGCAGAAGTCACGGCCATCGTGTGGGTGAAGGGCCTAGTGAAGATGGAAAGACATCACATTGAGGGTGGAAGACACGAACAGCCATGTGTTCCGATTCACGCCAACGCTGAGTCCGTTAGAAGACTGGAGCCAGGGCTCCTCTGAAAGGACTGACACCAAGCCATTTACTGCAAGAATGGGACAGCAACTCAGATGCGGGGACAGGTAGGTTTGGCATCTTGTCTTCTCCCATCATCCCAAGAGGCAGGGCGAGTGCAATACAGTTAAGATATTTTGAGGGGGTAGGACATCATACTCACATAACTTTTATCACAGTTATTGTTAAAATGTGTTATATTATATTATTAGGCATTGTTGTTAACCTATTACTGTGCCTAATTTATAAATTGAACTTGACCATAGGTGTGCACATAGAGGAAAACATAGTATATGCAGTGTTTCCTACTATTTGTGGTTTCAGGCCTCCACTGGGGGTCTTGGAACGTGTCCCCAGCAGACAGGGGAGGACTATCATAAACTACTTTTTTGGAAAAGATCTGATTTTTCTCCATTAGGGTATGTCATCCAAGTTACGAGATGAACTATAGTTAAATTGAACTTGGTGGTGAGTACTTTAGGCCACTGTTACTATAGCTGTGTGCCTCTGGATAACACGCCAGATATAATTTTCTTATTAAGCAGGACAATTGCTTGTTTTGTTCATTTGCTTTTGTTTAGGAAGGGATCATATAAACTTAGAGTGTCCAAACCAAAGAAATAAATAAACACGATATTTTCCTCTCTTCCACTTTGCTTATACAGTTGGGATTATAAATCTGCTATGCCAATTAAAACAAAACCAGAGATGTTTGCATGACTTATTTTTTGTCATTGACTCATGACAAAGAAGAGATTTTCAGGGGTCACTACTTAATCTGCTCTCTACCAACAAAACTCTTAGGGTGTCCCTCATGTGCCTTCATCATGCCACTTTATCAAGGGTCCTGCTTCTGATGTTTGCAAAGTACACATGTTGTTTCTATTTTATACCTCCTGAAATCCTCTGTTAATTTGCCACAACAATGGTGAATATATTTAATTATGTATATATGTTAATACATACTTAATGCAGTATCCTCTTCTAGTCTGATTGCTCAGAGAGAACAGGGACCACTATGCTTTCTATCCCCTCTGGTATATACAGGACACTAGCATTGATTTGGGCTTAGAGACAGCTCTTAATATTTATTGTATTAAAATGTGGTCAATTAAAGCAATTAGTCATGATAGTTAACTACTACTTTAAAAAATCATCAAGTGTAAAAATAGCCCTGAAAAATTTTTTTCAAAGCCTACATTTAAAGTGTTTCCCTTAAGGTGTGGGGTAGCTTGCAGATTCACAGCCCGAGTCATACACCCCTTTTCTGGGTGTAGGAAGGGTGGGAGTAGACCACGTAGAGGCGGGTGTATCATTATAAAAGGGATCCAAATGTCCATAAGCATGTTAACACATGTCAGTTAGTAAGTAACTCAGTTTTAATGGATATTATGTGAGCGTTTATGGAATTTGAACTCGGTCTCTTCCTTCTCAACAGAATGAGGGATGCCTGGCCTGTCAGAGATCAGAACAGAGTTTACAACTTTTTAAAAATGTACATGGGTGTGTGTGTTTGACGTGGGAAGAGAGTAGAGATGAAGGGGTGTATGTGTTTGTCACTGTGCGCTGTAGTGTCTGGTTGTATTTGTCACCAGCCTCACTTTATTTTTTACACCTTAACAATGATATTTTGATAAACTGTCCTTTTGAGTACTTACTGTATTTAAGCACAAGACAGACATTAATGTTCATGTTCAGAACAGTCTTTCCAAGTAAATCTTTTTACCTTTTTTCAACAAATGAACAAATTGAGGCTGCCAGGGTTTAAGAGACTTTCTTCTCCGAGTCCCGGAGATCTTGATAGGCAGAACCTGAGACTCGAACCTGAGTCATTTTGATTGCAAAGCCGCTGTTATTTTCTCCATATATGTTTGTCAGTGTGGTGTGCCGGCCAGGTATGACAGATTTGCCTGGGGATATAGATGCATGGCCCGAATGCGTTTGCACAGACATAGGGAAAGTCATTCACAGGACACACCTGCCTGGGCTGCATCTGCAGAACTACAGCATCTCTATGATACCACATCATACTGTTATGGAAGAAAAATTGCAATGGATGGAATTTTTAGTTAAATATTGAATCAAAATTGGGAGAAATAAGAAATAGCGAAACAAGACCTGATCATTGCTGTAGCAAGAAGTCACCTCCTTGTATTTACTTTAAACAACTCCCAGGTTGATATTGCTGAGTACCCACCATCTGTGAACATTTCCAAGGACTTCAGGCTGATAGATTTGGGCACTAGATTTGGGTCAGCACTTGCTGTGGCTAGGAATTGGGTACTGGAGCTGCTACATGTATAGTAAGCTTTGCCTATGACGTCAAAGGTCTATTTTCAGACTTCAAAGCTGATTGGGATTTGCTTAGTCTTTGTTTATTTTGAGAAGCCGTTTAATGTAATCTTCACATATTCTAAGAAAATGTCGGTTTTAGCTTCAGTCTAAATATTGTGTAATCACAGCTCTCTGATGTAAACTCCAGAGCTAAACTTGGGCAAACTTCACACGTTTTCCGTTTTGTAATGTATCAACCAAGTTTAAGTCCGACCGCACTAGGAAATGACCAAGAACGTAAGGACAATGTCAGCCTAATGGTCATATTTGCTGCTGCTGCCGGGGAGGATAATGCTTGTTCCCTAAAATGACTCTAGCCATGCAATTGATCCCGAGCTTCCAAATTTAAAAGGAAAATAGTAAAGAGAGAAAGAAAAATAAATAAAAGAAGGAAATTCTTTTATTAAGGGAATTATTTGACTCCGGAAATGTTCTCCAGCTCTCCCCAAGTGCAAAATGTTTCATTTTCAGTAGATGTAAATCTATCTTCCCCGGCCCAGATCAAAACTGAGAAAGACGAAGTTTATACCTCCACCTCTGTCATATCTACTCTGCCTATGCAATAAATACTTCTTATTTTCCTCGTTTTTGGCAATTGCCTTGCTGCAGGAAGCAGCATGTGTTTAGCAGGCAAGAACAGGTGTACTGCAAAAAGACTGGTATAAATCAGAACCCTGCCTCTTTTATGGTGTAAATAAACTTGATCTTGTCACTCTTTGGCTTTCACTCCATTACCTAAAGAGAGGCATGATAAGGTTGCCTACCCCAGAGATTGTTGTTAATATTAAACAAAATGATATATGCAAAACAGCCAGGAGATTACTACACATTATATTTGCATGGGTGTTAATCGTTATTATTAATAAACCATTTTAGATTTTAGAACAAAGGACTAGTGAAGACATTTCTAAGGATGATTGATTTAGAGATCTAGCTGGGAGGGAGCTGGTCAAGGAGAATAGTGGAGGTCTTGATGGTATCACAGCTTAACAAGCAGAGAGTTTATTGGGGGGGTGTGACAATGTACCCCCTTAGAAGAAAAGGGACCTGACATCAATTTCTTGATTTTTAGGAGCAAATACTGTGCTCTGTACTCTACATTTATTAATTCATGCATCCAGGTTTGAAACTTTGGGAATTACCCAGAAAGCAATAGCTAGGAAGATGGAATGAAGAATTTCATCTTGGGGAAGGTCATTTGACATCGCAGAAATAGCAGACTTAGAGTCCCTGACATGGACTTGCTCTAAGAGCCTGAGCAAATCAGTGCCCCTCCACAGACCTTCACCTTTTCATCTGCAAAGTGTGGATAATACTGCTTGCTACATTATATCCCAACAGGATGGGGCATACAGTCCTCAGACAACAAGCAGACTATTTACATAATATTAGAATTTGTAAAGTATTTTTTTCAGACATTATAATCCAATTATTTAATTTGTAATATTTTTTCCTGCTTTGTCTCCATGTACTTACTAATCTATAGAGTTGCTACAGCTTGGCCATACCAAGACCCAAATTCATTTTTTGAATGTCTTTTTTAACCTTCTCATTTCACTTTGCGGAGTCCCTGTCCTATGCTGTTGGATGAGCTATTGTTATCCTTTAAGACACAGCAGAGTGTCCTCTTCTCTGTGACGCCGGTCTCACTTCCACCACTTTCTCTCTCACATTGGGTCGTTCCCTCTCCCAGAGCCGCATGGCGATTTCTTGTACCTCTTGATACTCACATCAATTATCCTGTAATGGTCTGCCCTCCCCTCTACATCCCAGACAGCAAGCTTCTTGTAATAAAGACTTATTTATTTTCATATTCATAGCACCTGACATCCATCTGGCAAAGAGATGGCACTCAATACATGCTTGTTAAATGTGATAATATTAGCTCATTGATATCAGTACTATTAACATTAGCATGACATTCCTATTTTAGTTTTGGACACATTATCATTAGGGAGAAAACCAGAAGTAAGGAAGAAATTTCCATGATGCTTCATATAAAGCATGAAAAAAGTCCAGCCCACCTACTATATAACAGGAATGATGGGGTGATGGTGCAGCTTTAATATAATCCAATATATAGTCTTCCATAGCACACATAATGAGTCATCCCATCTTCAAATGTATTTTAGATATTGCTGGATCTAAGCTGTTCAAAGGGTCAGTGGCTTCTTCCTGATTCAATGCCTCCCTCCACCGCTCCACTCCAGATAGACATAGTTGCGTTCTAAACTTAAACATTTCATGACCTCGACTCTCCCCATTTTTCTCAGCAACCATTTATTCTGTCGCTAGCTACAAAAGTCTAAGTAGAACTTTGATCTCACCATTCTTTCACGACACCCACTTGACATGACCCTTCACCGCACCCAGGATCGAGGGGTCGTCATGCTGTGAGATGCTGGCCAAGGTTGATGGTCAGGTTCATTAGCACTGGGAGCTGAGCCTACGTTTAAAACTCTTGTCCAACAACACCTGGGTTTCCTTGTGGCCCCATCTCCGTCTATAGATAAGTGGATGTGAAATCAATATCCACTCTTGGATAGCTGGTCCCTGTGATATGCATTCTAAATAACGTAGCGTATCGTAACCATCGGACGGTGCATAATTTCCTCCATCTAAAACAAAATTGATTTTTGTCTCCTAACTATTATCCCTGCTCTGCAGAGGGATCTATTTTCATTTAAAGTTTCAAACTTTTCAGCCATGCACCATAAACAAACACTGAAAGATTCCATAATATTCTAAAGCTTGTCCACTCTCAGTAGCACAGAAGTGCCACTGAGGATGCTAAAGGCTAAGAAGTAACAAACCATCAAAAGCTCCATTGAAAACTCTCTAAAAAAAAGAAGTCCCTTTCCTTCGCCCAGCTCAGCAGGACACAGCCCTGTTTACACTTTCAGGTCATGACCCAGGAAGCTGCCATTGGCTTTGTCTGTCCCCTGTTTTCCATGTCGGAAAGGGAGAGGAGAGACACTCACTAGCTGGAATGAAGAATGAAATGCTCCGCTTCTGGTTTCTGCCAACCCAGTCAGTGTCTGCTACAGAAAGGGTGGAGGGGAAGGAAATTCATAATATGCATATGAATCTGGTGATTTGATAAATTTCTGCTTCAGCAGGTCCGGGGGGAGGCCTGACATTCTGCATTTTTAGCAAGCTTCCAGGTGTTGCTGACGTTGCTGATGCTGAGGACCACATTTTGAGTAGCATGTTAGGCAGAATTGGAAAGATGACCCTCTCTAGCCAAGATTCTTGGACACTGGTTATTCAATCAAACACCAATCTAGGGAGTTTGCAGTTGTAATTTAAGTTCCCAGTCAGTTGACCTTAAGATATGAAGGTACTTCGGTTGAGCCTGATCTAATCTAACAAGACCTTTAAAAGGCAGACTAGGGAGGCAGAAGAGGAGGCAGATATGTGACGCATAAGAGGGACTTGACATGCTGTTGCTGCCTTGAGCATGGAAGGAGCATGTGAGAAGGACTGTGTCAGCCTCCAAGACATGAGGTGGCCCTCAGCTGACAGCCAGTGAGGAAGTGGAGTCCTCCAGCTTGACTTATACCATTGAAGAACTGGATTCCACCAACAATCAGATTGAACTTGGGAGTTCATGTTCAGAAGCTCCAGAATGCACCATGACCGATCTGCCTCATTACATTGTAAGCAGGGAATCGAACGCAGCTCAGCCACGCTGTGCCCAGGCTCGTGACCCCCAGGAATTGTGCAATAATGATGGCTGCTGTGTTGAGCTGCTGAATTGGTGGTAATTTGTTACACAGCAACAGGAAGTTAATCTAAGTGGGAAGGTTCTAATTTAACACAACCTACTCAAATCTTTCCATTCATGTGTGGGTAAGAAAGAAGTTTTGATCATTGTTTCTCAAAATCTAAGGATAGCCTTTTTAATGCAGAGAATAAAGGATTTCCAGTTAGCAATACACATGTCTCGTTTATTATGGCTTTGACTTTGAAGAAGTCTTTAAACCTCTCTGGGCCTCAGTGTCCTCAAATTTTTAAAAAAAAAGAGGTTAATAGTACTACTTGTTCTAACCAACTGCTAAAGATAGGTTAAGAATAGCATAGAAAATAAGTGAAGAAGACTCGTAAGCTGTGAAAATCCTTGGCACACACACTTATAGAATCAGAAAAACACACGCTTAGATTACGCCTCATTGAACTTTTCTCTAGTTCTTGAGATCTTAATATACCATACCTTATTGTTCAAAACTCTCCTCAGTCCAAGTGAGAATAGATGAATGTGAACATAAACATTTTAAAAAGTACCTCGTCATCATTCCCTCTTTTTTTATCAGAGGTAGTAATTTAAGAGCAGAGTCTCAAATACAAATGTACATGATGGCTTCTTTAAGAGCTGTAAAGTAAAAGCTGTATTTCATTCGATGAACTGGAGAAACTTGTTCATTCCAACTTTCTCTCTCCTTTGCTGTCTTGTGCACTTAGGGAGACTGTAAATTATTCAGGTATTATTTGCAAACAGGATTGCTCTCAGATGAACAGAATGGGAATTGCTGAGAGAAAGGTTATGGGTGAGTTGTGTGTTAGAAAACAGCAATGCAGGGACGCGCTTAGGGTTAGCAGAAGAGGCATTGAATAGTTAATGGCTTTGCCAAATCATAATTTTATGGCAACCTTGCCTCTGCTTTGAGTGTGTGTTAACTTGCTGTCATGAGCAGATGTACCACACACGTTCCGTTTGGCAGAAGGCAGATGCCGGCCCCTGAAATGGGTGCCCCGTTCCAAGGGCAACATCTGGATCCCTGGCCTGGCTGTGTTCCTGTCTGCGCTTGTGGCTATACAATGCCCCCTGGAGACATTTTGTGATTAGTCTTCGACAGAGTTGGCATGAGTGTCCTGTCTCCCTGGCAACCATTTTCCCTTTGATTCTTATACATCTGCTCAGTAATATACAGTATTTGGGAAACTGCTCCCCACCTCATTTCTAATCACAAAGCAGGCCGATGACAGAGGACTGTTGTTGAATAGTACATCATTTTCCCTGGTGTCTGAAGCCATTGTTTATCAGAGCACTCACAACTGCATCAAATTGCAGTGAGCCCTCTCTGCAAGGCCAGTGGGTTTAAGACAAAGCGTTGGAGTCTAAAAGATACTCAGTAGCACATCTTGAACCTGTGAATATTTTTTTCAGCTGTCAGGAGGGAGCCAGGTGGTTGGAGCTGCTGCCCAGGCATCTTTCCTGGACAAGAAAGACCTGGTTGGATGAATCTGTACCGTTCATTTTTAGTTTCTCTCTGTCTCTCTCTCTCATTGCCAGGTTATTAAGGCTGTGAAAACTCATACTTCCTTATGTAAAAGAGCATAAGGCTATGACTTTATTAACTCCCTCCCAGAAAAGTGCTGTTATTAACCAGGTGGTATCCCTCAGGCTGCTCTTTTGTTTGCAAAGAAACAGGTTTTTGGCAAAACAGAATCTGTTTGGCTACATTCCCCACGTGACACAGGAGTAGAGATTGGATTGTGGGAGACAGAGCCTTCTTCCCAGCCCATTCTCACACAATTCCATAAGGAAGGGTTTTGAATTACGTACAGAAGGGAAAGAGTCACCATTTTACAAGAATTTACTAGAACCAGGAATTTACAAAAGTAACAAAAACAATTACAGCCACCCTTTTGGATAGGAGTGTGTATTGCCATTTTACCAATGAGGAGATCGAGACTCAGAAAAGTTCAACAATTTGAGAGCAAAGTAGGCAAAACTGGATTTAGCCTTGTATTCCAAGGACTTGGGTAAGAACAGCAGTACCACATCTACAAGGCCGGGAGGATTCATCTAATCAGGAAGGAGCTGCCGAGGAAGATAGCCTTTGTGAATTAGCTTAACATCACTCCTTTTTTAGGAAGAGTTGGCATTATTCGTGTGAGATTAGAGATGCTTCCAAAAAGAGGGAATCCCTCAAGCTCGGGCCAAGAGTTGAGAATAAGAGGTCATGATATGCACAAGGAGTTGCTAACAAAACAGACAAGCAAACCAACCAACTTCACTCACCTCTACTAATTCATAAAAACACGTGTTAAATACCACACGTTCCATGGGAAGCCTTCCTAAATTACCAACCTATTATTTAGCCAGAAACTATAGTTTCTGGCTAAAGAGATGATGAGGAAGCTAAAAACAATGTCAGCCCAAGAGCAGGTCTGCCCCTTGTGAGAACTCGTAGCTCTTTGCTCATTGCCAGTGTTCTGACAACGGGGCAGTTTTGGGTGTGAAGGACTCTTGTATAATAGAGCTTAACCCAGGATCTGACCTAATAAATCAATTGTTCTACCTTTACAACAACCAAGCCTCATCATTTTTTTCTTTCTCTTCGAGACCATCAACCTTCTGTCCTGCTTCCTTTCCTGTTGCACACATTATAGAAGTGATAGCTATATAAACTTTTATAGACTAAAAACATTGATTAGACACTATAGACAAACTATAATCTTGACTGGATCCAGATTAATCCCCCCCGCAAAGTAACCACCATAAAAATGAGAGATGAATAAGTGGTGAATGAAAATACAATATCCAATTATCAAGAGTGTCTTCCATTGCTGTAGAAAGGTGTCAAAGCTGGCGAATACCGGAAGTTCTTGCTGCCACTTTAACTATCCGACCTTCCGTCACTTTCTTTCACTTCGTTCTAAAGTGAGTATTAACAAGGACTCCTACTTCGTCAGAGGACAGTGAGATTCAATGAAATGGTTTACAGCAAATGGTCAGGAAGAGCCTGACTATAATAGAACACTAATAAGCATCGTGACTAGGAGGCTTACAGGAAAGCTGACTCTGAGACAGACGAAGATGAAGGAAGACCACTGGGGGGTGAGGTGAGGATCGGCACGTGGGGAGGGAGGCCAGGCCACGGGCCTGGGCAGCGGGAGCAGGTCTCTGCCGACGCCAGAGGGAGCCCAGACCGTGAGGAACATTCTGAATTGCCCTGAATCGGCGTGAGCTTCTGTCTTCCGGGCGAGGCAGCTCTTCAGCAGAACGTAGTCCCCAGCAAGGGCTACTCCACGTGGCTGCAGTAGCGAGGCCTTCAGTTACGAAGGCAGGTTTGGGATGCACAGCTGAGTATGACTAAAGCATTTGAAAACAATTGTACGTTATTATTGGTTCTCTGATTCTTTGGTTCTTTTGTTCATCTTGAACTGTTTTCTTTTATCTTTTAGTTCCTTACACACACACACACACACACACACACACAACTAACATTGTAGAGCCCAGATAATAGTACCCACGGGGGGGCTATATACCAGCTGTCTAAACATGTAAAAGGCCTATAGTAGGCTACCGGGCAATTAAGTGCATATGTGTGCTGCATCTTATGCATGATGTACCTTTATCATGATCCGGAAGGCTAAATGGGAAGCTAGAAATTGCAGACTCCTTGGAAATCTGTTCTGTCCCACAGTGGGGAGGGAAAAGCCAGTCCCCAGGTGCCCGACCATCCCAGCTGTGGCTTTGTTCTACAACACACTGGGCTCGTATGAATGTGTGTAAAATTCCATTTCCAAGCACTGTTCATCACACCCATAAATAGCTGCACTTTTCTGTCTGTCGGGCTAATGGACATATATACTGGTGACATGATTCATCTTCTGAGAGGCAGGCTTGGGCAAGAGGCATAGAGAGAGTGTCAAAGCACACTTGGGACCTTTAGGAAAAGGAATTCTGGAAGCCCACAGACCTGCAGCGAGGTGTAGAAGGTGATGCTTTCAGGTGGCCTGTCCCCTTGGCCCTGGACAGACTTTATTCTGTTGAGAAGGGGACAGCTGAAGGAAGAGCAGCAAATTCTCTAAAATCAGTTGAAATGAGCTAAGGCCTGGGTTAGCCCAGGAGTGGAGGGCTTCCCAGATTTAAGAAATTCAAGGATTAAAAACCACGTCCAGACTGGAACAAGTTGCTCACCCTCACAGGGCCCAAGGCAGGGTCCCTCTTCCTCAGACCTACGAACAGTCCTACGCGTGCACACCCCTATGCTTCTGCCCAGGACATGTGCACATGCTGTCCCCTCCCTGGAGGTGGGAGCCTCCTGCCACTCTTTCCCTCTGTCTAGGTAACTCGTTGTCACGCCTCAGATCTCAGCTCAGTAGTCTCTTCTCAGGGAAGACTCACCAGGCCACCTTCCCAGGCCATTGGACCTAATGTGGTGGCCCTCCAGCCACGGGAGCCATCTGTCAGAGCTCTTGCAGATGTCCACGTGTGTCCCCACAGCAGGCCATCGGTTTCTCTCCTGAGCATCCCGAGCCCTGTCCTACCTGATGGAGCACAGCAGCTTCTCCTCGTCGTGTGCCCAGCAGAAGGGAGGTTCTCTTCATGTTAGTGCAGAGTCTGAGGACAAATGCAGGCTGTCGTGGAAGGGGCAGCCGCGCCCCCCGGGGCCTGGGACCGCGCCTCTTACTCAAGGCTGCAGGAGAGCAAAGGCCTTGCCGGAAGGTTCTCCTTTCGCTGTGTGACTGAATAGAATTTGAACACATTTCTGGGGGTGCGATGCGCTATCTCTTTTGGATTTTGTGGTAACTGTTCTTAAGCATGTGGGGTGTCAACCCTAATTAACTGGTTAATTAATTAACTAGTATTGATGGAACCGGTATAGTACCTGCCTCCCCAAATAAATATTATCATTTAAATTAGCAGTTAGAGCTGTAACGAAAGCAAAACACGGTAAAGAGACACCCCTCCCACTGTTTTGAATGGTGCGGCCGCAGAAGGAGTCCCCAAGGAGGCAGCATTAGATCTGGCACCTGTGAGGACAGAAGGAGCCATTCAGCTATCAGGGAGAAGGGTCCCTCCAGCAGAAGGCACCGCAATGGGAAAGGCTGGGCGCAGGCAGGATTCTGCAGGTGTGCCTCAGAGAGGGAGGGGTGCTGCGGCTGGAATCTGTCTCCGCAGAGACAGCAGGACAGGGTCAGAGAGCCGCATGGACCCCTGAATGCACGAGACTTCTGATGGCGAGAAGTTGGTAAAGGGTAGGTGACTGCCTCCAATTTACACCTCTGCAGCCTCTGTATGTGGGGGTCTCAGTACAGAACAGCTGGGACTTGGCATTGACCTGTTGACAGAACAGGAGAGGGCACCCAACCCAGGGGTCCTAGGAAGGAGACCAGGTGAGGGAGGGCACTGTGACGTGAGGAAGGACGTAACATGCAGAGAGGAGAGAAACCAAGGAGTCGGTAAATGCTCAGTACAGGCTAGATTATTAAAGGCCAGGCAATCCTCTATACTCTTTTAAAATAATAAGTTCCCCTATTTTCTCTCTCTATCTATGGATATAACATTTTCCACTACCAGTTAGGTTATGCATATTAAATGTTTTCTCCTAGTTTATACAATTAATAAGTTCCGGAGACACAATATTAAACCAAGCGGACTGACTCTGGAACCCGGGCTCCTAACTAACCGTTACACACCATGTGACCGCCACCAGCGAAGGATGGAGAGGCAGGCGGTGCGCAGGCGTGCCGGGGAGGCCTGGTGGACACCTGCAGCGCGCGGCCACATTTTAACACGTAACTGTAACAATTTCTCTCCTGAAATGTTTTCCTCACAAGTAACAAAAATAATCACTTAAAACTAAGAGAGGAAAAGTTATATGAAAATCTCAATGCTATTAAATATAAACCCTGTGAACACACTGATGTATGCTTTCCATAATCTTTCTGTGATATATTAACATATATTTAAAATGAAATATCTAAGTTGTACTATCCTCCCCTATTTACATACTCCCATGGCATTACATATTCTTTGAAGCTATTTTTTTATTGTCTGCGCAATACTTCACCATAAACAACCGTAATTTATTTTACCCATCCCCTTCTATAATCACTTACTTATTTATTATATTTATTATTAATCAAAGATTAATCTGTTTTCTCTATGTAGTTTGATATAAGTGAGACATATGTATATGTTCATTTATATTATATAAACAACATAATTTACCTTCTCATTATTTTTTCTTTTTATTCTCTCGCCTACAGTATTTGTCTCCCATGCCTAGGTCGGTGCCTGGGTTTGTAATAAGAGCTCAATAATTCTTTTGTTGAATGAGATTTTGAATGCAATTTCTGGCCAAAGGGTATGAGTAAGTGCAAGAGAAAACATTTTTTAAAGGGATCAGAAGTGTGCCAAGACTAGGACTTCTGTAAGGTGCACACGAACCCAGCTTTATTTAGCCGTGACGCCTCGGTGAGGAGGGAGGCCTTGCCTGCCCAGGTTGCCCCACATTCCGGCAGTCCTGGGGTGCCCTCATTTCCTGATGTTCAACAGAACACCAGTCTTCACTTAACACAGTTAATGATATAATTTTTATTTTTAAAAGGCAGTGCTGATGTTCCGACCAGCTTCAGAAGATGTTTCAAATCTGGTGGTGGAGCTGTTCTATTTCCAATTAAGCAGTGGGGGGATTCAATTACAAGCTGTGGGAAGCGAAGAGTTTATGTCAATAAACCAGCAGTGGTATTAAGGGTGGTTGTCTGGTGTGCAAATATTAACAGCTTGAAACCTAAAGGCGTATGCTTTGAAATCATCTGACTATTGCTTCTCATGTCGGCAGGATTAAGAATACCTGAAACCCAGCCCAGGGTTTTCTTCAGAGGCATTTCCTCTCGTGGAACTCATGAATTTGGGCAGCTAAGTGGTGTACGGAAGGGCTCATTGGGAGCTCGCTAACAAGATTAAAGCCATTTTAAAATATTGTGTCAGAATACTATCCAGAAGAAAGTGAAATAATTTCTTGCAGAATCTCGTCAGGGAGAGAAAAAGGAAGATTCACTTAAAATTTAAAAAAAAAAATTGTTTAGAGCTTAAATGGCTTTTGGGAATTTATATACTATATACAGAACAGGAAACTGATACCTTAGAAAGTGAAGGCAATATTTAAGGCCTGCCAACTGTTACAATAAAATAAAGTGAAGATTAGACTTGAAAATCCCCAGAACAGTCAAAACCACTTAAGCCATGCAAAACTAAATCTCGCATATTTCATGAATGTAAGTGAAATTTAGGCTATTGCTTGTAAATGCTTCTGATAATCATAAACAAACCTCAGTCATCTTCCTAAAATGGTACGAGGTGATCACTTGTAACCAATCCTCTGCCCCATTCTGGGAGCCCTGACTTTAAAAAGCTGTCATTGTCAAGGTTAGAGGACTTCCTCATTTTCACGTTATCAGCCACGCTGTGACGGTCACTTCATACCAGGTTTAGGTGTGAATGCCCGTGTTTGCGAACAGTTTGTTTCTCACCCAATAAAATATCGGTATCAGGTATAAAGGGCCTACTATGTGTCGGGTACTCTGCCAAGACTCAGATACACACATGGAATAATCCTTAGTATCTCTCCTGAAAGAATGCACAGCTCTGCTAGGATCTGTCAGTCAATCCAGAACTCGTTTTCTTTGGTTCTTTTGACTAACCTAAACCATGCTGATCCCTCTGCCAAACAAGTTAATCTTCCAAATATTTCTAAACTCTACTTCGTCCCCTACTGTTCACTTAGTTCGCTATGTTTTTTTTTCTGCTTGGCAATACAACAATTTAAAATTGTTTCATTATAGTTGGCTTTAAAAGACATTTTTGCTAATAGGTCTGGTTGAGAGTAGTTAGCCCTCATTTCATCCCCTTTGGAAAGAAAATATTCCTCATTTTAAGAGGGAAGTTCTTTTCCCTCAACCTGTATTGCTTCCAAAAAGAGGACAGATCCATTTAATTACCACTTCCAGCTTCTCTCAAATTACCACTAACTGTTCCCTTGGGGAAGAGAATAATTCTCTGATTAGTGACTTTGAGAAAAGAAATCAGATGCTCTCTCATGAGCCTCCCCCGCTTTTTAAAAGCTAATATTCAAGGTAAGCTGGGCAATAAAGTCACAGTAGCCTTCTATGGGCTGACTTGAAGTTTCAATTACAGAAGTGAGGTGGTAGCATCCCTGATTTAAAATAAACCACATTTTCTAATCTCCTTTTTTTGGGAGCAGATTTTTAGATTTTGACCTCTACCTGTCTATTGGTTTATCATTTGCTCCAGACTTGGGCAGGGGAGAGGGATCTAAAAAGACATCACATCTGTGGAGAAGCTATATTTTACTGTGAATGAAACTCTTTCTAGGCCAAGAGAACCATCTACACTAAACACCCCCAGAGACAGTAGTTTCCTGGTTAGCAAGGTAAGAGATAGAATAAAGAAGTTGGCTCTTGCTTTTCTTGCTTCTTTCAAAAGACACGGGATTAACAGGGGAGAGGAAAGGGAGCAGGTGATACATAAAATAAATTAAATCACGGCTCCAAAACCTTAATCCTGTCAACTAAGAGTGAATTGAATTTGTTCTGGGGCGCTTCAGATAACCAGGTATGGCAGGGTGGAATTTTACTTTCAGCTTTCTCTCCCGCTCTCTTTTTTTTCTGTATCTTTTATCATTGGGAAGGTGTCTGTGTCTGGGTGGGGGGAGTCCTGGATGTATATAAAATGCTAATGCTATCGATGTCTCTTTTTTCTTCCAAATATGCTGCCTTACAGATGAGGAAAAAGCTCAAGTCTTTAAGAGAGACTCACTTTTCTAGGATGGAATTGGGAACTTGATGTGAATAGGTGTATATGTGAATGTGTGGGTATGCATGTTCCTGTGTGTGTGTGTGTGTACAAGCAAAAGCACATGCAGGCTAGCAGAAGCAGTTACAAAGAAGAGGTGGAAAAAATGTTTCCCATCCTCTTCTCTTGTCCATATATGGAAACAGCTGATGAGCTGAAATAGATTCTGTACAAAACTGTGAAAGGCTGAACGATCGCTCTCCAAAGACGTCCACACCCTAATCCCTGAAACCTTTCCATATGGATTTTGCAGATGTGAATTAACGAGGAATCTTGAGATGAGGAGGTTATCTTGTATTTTGGGCGGAAGGTCCAATAAAATTATAAGGGTCCTTATAAGAAAGGGATGGGAGGGTCAGAGTCAGAGAAGGAGATGGGACATTCGAAGCAGAGGCTGGAGGGATGTGGGCAGCATCTTGAAGCTGGAAAAGATAAGGAGATCGATTCTTCCCGAAAGCTTCTGCAAGGAATGAGCCTTGCCCACTCATTTTAGACGTCAGAACTCCAGAACTGTGAGCGAATACATTTGTGTTGGGCTAAGCCTCTAAACTTGGGGTAATTTGTTATCGTAGCAATTGGAAACTAATACAGGGATGATGAATGATGAATGGATATTACACAGTTATTCTGATTTCCGCATACTTGTGATAAACTAATATACACCTTCTATTTGTAAATGCAGGACTTTCCTAAAGGTGGGGGCTCTTAAAAATATACGGACCTTTGCCACGATTTTTCTTCCTCTTCAGAGATTTTGAAGTTTCTGGGAGACTCAACAGGAAACTGAACTGACCCCTTTCCTTGTCTCCGTAGCTATTAAGTGAACTATTATTATGAGCAAGTTCTTAAACACACAGGAGCAGATTTGTGGCCTGGGCCCGGGCTTAGGCAGAACGCAAGGTGGGCTTAATGTGAGCAGTTCTGAGAACCTGGCAGGTTGCAAACGTTGGGGTTCATTAACCAACTAAAACCCCATTAAATACCACGGAGCCATTCTTCGCTAAGCCATTCAGTCCACTTCTTACACACGGAAAGGCATTTAGTAGCTTATTCAGAAAATAATTGGATTTTTAAAACCCTGAAATTAATTATAATATAAAATTATTACATTTTTCCTTAAATAAAATAGAGTAGTAAAACTCGGAGTGTCTTAACTAAACCCATCTTTTTCTTCCCATTTCAACTTCCCTTTCAAAGAAGTTCAGATTTTAATAGTTTTTAAAACTCTCTTTTTTAAGAAACTCTAAAGTTTATTATTACAGTTAAAATTGGATTATAAAAAACAATCTAATATAAACGGAATCATTAATTAAGTCAATTTTAAAAGAAATAATTCAATTTCATTAAGGAATTGCTACACTGATATTACAAAGTGAATGGATTCCTGTAATTAAAAAGCATTGAATTCCATATGACCACTTATCTTTTCCCCTCTTTTAACTATTTTGGTGATTTTCTAGAAGTGAATATAATTAAAGGCTGAAACAAAGACATAATTCAAAATTAAACTTCTTTAGAAGAATGCACTGGCAAATCATCACAGTGGTCCACCCCCATCTTCAGGAACCTTAACAACATTAAATATACATGAATTACAATCCTGTCTGTCATAGAATCACAGTTATAAAATGCCATTCATTATCGATGTGATCTCTCACCAGGTAAAGGGATCCTTTTCTAAATGTGTGTTAGACCAACATTTATTAGGTGATCGACATTTTCCTGGAGTTTAGACCCTGATTCAAACTATGTTTTCCAGTGTTAGATTTGGTGTTATTCAAATCTTACAGAAACTAAACCACACTTTTCAAAGATCGTAATTTTAAGGGTAGAGTCTTGGAGGTCAGATAGACTTCAGCTTGCCTGTTACCAGTGGGGCTGAGCTTTGTCAAAGAGTTGCTTTGACTGAGGCTCAGTTTCTTCATCTGTAAAGAGAGGAGCCGCACTTTTCACATGGAATTATTATGAGGATTACATGGAATATGATGTGTCAACTGTCCACTGCAGGCCCTGGATCGTAGGAGGGGACTGGTAAATATTCATTCTTTTTGCCTCATAAAATTGTGGAAGTGTAGTAGAAGAGGGAACATTTGATCTCTGGTACAGGGTATATGCTAGTGGGAGACACTTGTTTCTATCTTTGCTTCAAAATTGTACGCTGCGACTTCTAATAGGTAGTTAAAGGGGACATCTTTTCGGTAAAATAAGCCTACGATGAAATGGCATTGATAGCAGATTTGTAAACTATATAAAAATATTGATACATATGCATGTGAAATAATACTGTTATTATTCTAGTGTTCTATCAATCCGTTTTATCTTATACTATTTTCCCATTTTCTCTTTGGCTTCAAGGATATATGCGCTTGAATAACTTTCATCAGTGATTTCATCCACAGACCTGTATCTCTAAAGAGGCTTTGACTGGGCCTTCTGTTTTGCCTCTCTCTAATAATTTGGACCACAGCAGCTAATTGCGGTGTCTAATTGTATCCTCAATTGGCTGATTGCACCCACAATTAACTAAATATAAGTACCAAGCATCTCAGTACATTCAATTTTATGCCTCAAAGAAAGCCTGTGTGAGGGGGTAGTTCACAGCTGGCTGTCTTCAGGAAAACAATTCAGACTTGGAATTGTAGGTCTAGTTTTTAAAGCTTCCGAATATTTTCTAGTTGGCACAATCCATAAACCCAGTGACTGTCTTCGCACACTTTGAAGGACATTAAATCCAGATGAGTTGCAGGCAGGCTACAGTTGAAAGAAAAATATCATCAGAGGCTGAGGTTACATCTCATTGAATCTTTCCTTACAATATGCGGAGCGGTTCGTGGAACTGCTGACCTGATGTGTGTGCAGTCATGGGAGACAGGCACAGAACTGGCGCCTTCATGCGTTGCACCCCACAGGAGGTTGGACTGCTCTTCCGAAGCAATTTGAAGGGCCTCTTTGATGAATCAGTAGCAACAATGCATTTTTGATGCAGGTGCTTTTCCTGCAAAGGAAGTGTCTTAAAAACTGATTGGGAGCCAACGTTAACCTCCTTGTGGAAACTGGACTGAAAATCCATCAGGATGGAAGCTAGCTGTAGCCTGCACTTGACCTTCCAAATGATCTCAGGTCTTTCCTAGATGTGCCAACGATACTATTGGTTGATCCACCACTTAAGGTAGAAGGCAAAACTCAGAATTTTGCAAAAATTGCTCAGCAATCACTAGAATGTTTTTTTTTCTTTTTGTGAAAGCAAATCAAAATTTTGGAGACGTCTTTCTCTCTAGATTAATTACTTAATAACAGAAGTTCCTCAGGCCTGTCTCTAGAAATAAACATTACATCGCCAGAGAGGGAAGGGAAATGCATATGGAAGAAATGTCCAGCCTTTGTTTTTATCGCATGATTTAAGTCTCAGAACCCCCCCCCGCCCCCCCTCCCCCCCACAGCTTGGCCACTGTCCCCAACACAGGTTTTACTGGATGGTCTCAGCAGCAGCCTCTCCATCGCTGAGAATGTGGAGGCTCTAACTCGGAGAGATGGATTAATCTGAGGCTACGGACCAGTCTGGGACTTCTAATTCCAATGCAGATTAGTGTTTCCACAGTATAAGCAATATGATTGCACAATTATTTAAATCTGAGCGGGGCAGACAGAGCCTAGAATTTATCCAGGTACTCACTCAATATGTTATTTATGCTATTTATTCTTCTAGGTCATTAAATTCTCACCGCCACCTTGTTGTAGACCTGCCTTCATCTATGTATCTGACCTCGCTTGATCAATGAGATGAGATTAACAATGTTTTTTTTTCTTCTTCTTTTCTTTTTCCTCACCAGCTGATAGGTAGCAGTCTTTGTCTGGTAAAAATAAAATAGTTGATAACCGTGTTTAGGATTTGATAGGCAAGGTATACTTCCTAGAAAAACTTGAAGATTAAAAATATGAAAGAGAAATGTAGAAATAAATTTTTTCCTCTCAAGTGTGGGCACTGGAAGTAGAGGGTATAACCAAAAAGAAAAGAAAAAAGGAAAGGACCCAGAGGAGTGTGTAAGTACAACCCTTGACTGGGATTTTGGCGGGGTTATTTTGGGACAGGAATGCCTACAATGAGATTTTATTTCTGTTTGGGTATTGATCCACAATGCTACCTCAGTAGGGTCAACTCTATTCACAGGAAAATGCGTGTTGAAACCAGTGTATTAATCAGGATCTATCATTATATATAACACGTTCAGAGGTATGAACTCAGAAAAAAAAAGGATCCATGAAAAAATAAGTTCCTAGGAACTTCCCTATATGGAGGGGTGGCCTTAGACTTCTCCACGTCATGAACATGGTTATTCCAGGTAACCCTCGTAAAAGCCAAGGAGCCAGGGAAATCCCAGCTCACATCTGAGCTACATACACTCTCCTGAGTTTCTCTGAACATTCAGAAGAGCTTATGAACATAAGGCATCCCTGTGAGATGCTTCCACCTTATGAAAGGAGACCGTTAGAGCCACACACTGATATTGAAACGTGATCCATGTAGCCTCAAGAATGTGTACAGTTCGCCGTGGCAATACAGAGAAAGCTCAAACGGGGGACTCGTTCCTGGGACGCTCAAGGCCTCCCTGACGTAGGTGATTCTGCAGGGTGCGTGCAGAGAACAGAGCCGGCTCTATCCCATGAGCCTTCACTTCCGGGAGTATTACAGCAGAATTAGATGCATTAGAGTGTCTGGAGACCATGAAAAATCAGCGATTTCCTAGCCTATCCAGGATTCCTTTGAACAGTCATCTTTTGATGCCTATCTCTTATCCTGTTGGATTTTCACCGCAGAACTTTTCCAGTTCAGCACTGAGAAATCTGAAGTTAAAGCTTCTTATTTTCGAGATGGTGGAATTTTAAAGAGTTTAGAAAGTTCAAATGAGGTTTGCATGGTAATTTACAATTCTGAATGCTTTATCAGAAACGACATGGTGTCGCAAATCCATCACTAAAGGAACAGACTAAATAGCCCTCCTTTAATTTTTCTTAGAACTGATTTTTTTTTCCATCTGTGGGAGAAAAGACTCTGCCTTTACCAGTAAGCAGGCGGCTATCATTAATTTTGGGGGGCATATTTTAAAGCCCCTTAAGTGCTTTTAATTTTAATAATTTTGGAGGTGTTCACTTGTGCATTAAAATTCAGGAAGCTGGCATAGCCCTTGGCTTACCTTCAGGGCAAAACTGTGTGCAAGATACGCTTCTATGAGATAATTTGCTTCTTAATTGGCATCCGTTTGCTGAAATACAATTAAAGTTATTGCTCTAATATTAACATCAACATCTTGATTGCTCTATAAGGTATGAATATTTATAAATCTTTTTCTTTCATGGCAGATATCTCTTAGGCACTTTATCTTTCGGCGTTGGCAGTTTCTTATTTATGGAGGAGTTTTCATTTCTTACAGAATGGTAATATACCATCAAGAGGGCCTGGGTAACTTTCCGAGGTTTAAAATTCTGCGGAGTTAGACCACTTTGGGTCTGAGGAGCTATGCAGTGTCCTTCCCGAGGAACTGTGTTTGGATTCTGGAGCCCAATTGACTTGAAAAGTAGAGAAGTGACTAATGCTCGCTACGTGCTTTGCACCATTATGGTGAGGTCCACATGCGCTAGATAGTTGAGGAATCTTTATTGACGAGAAACAAGACCTTTATAACTTACTGCGCGCTTTGCATCCGTGCCAAGTGTGAGGGATTTAGCAGCCATGCTATTTTATTACTAAGCTCTTAGAGTTACCATTTGCAGGATTTCTTCCCTTTCCTTTTTCAATGAACTGAAATGTGCATAGTTCCTTAAAAGCAAGAATACAGGAGCATTATTCTGCAACTAGGTATTCAGAACAAAATGATTACTGTTTATCAGTTAAAATGTTTTGATTGCATTGATTTACCTCTCAAAGTCTTTTCACACATCTTTTAAATTGGACAAGTGATATAGGGTATCATTCATGGTAAACACAGTGGATACTAAGGAAAGGTACACATATGCTGAAGTAAATAAGAGCACCTGCTCATCTTTGAATTCTCAGTTCACCTCGCTTGTGGCCACTGCAGTTAAGAGTCCTTGGCTCATCCTCTTCCTTCTCCTTTCTCTTTCTTTCCTGAATGATGATCTAAAATCAATAGGTGAGGCCAAGCAAGGCAGATATCCCAGTGACTCAGTGCATTGATCAGAGCCACTGTGAAATGAAGCAAGGGATAGGAAGGCCACTTGATGGGGGTGGGAGAGTCCAAGAGGGAGAGAAGGGGGACATATACATAGTGTGGGAATGAGACGGGCAGCGTCTCCACCATACACAGGCGTGACGGGGAGACCTGAGGAGAGGCCAGCTCCCTGCAGAGCCCTGATCCATAAGTGACACATTATGTATAATGGCAGCCTGGTTCCCCGTGATCAGATAAGGCTGCTTCGAATGCAGAAAGGGAAAAAACCGTGATCAGGCTCTGGAGTTGAATTGGAAAATGAGATATTGGTATGAACTTAGAGTTTTCAATAGATAGATTGATTGATAAAGATGGAGATTGGTTATAAGTGTAGTTGCGAAATTGGTGTGTATGTGTCTGTGTGTGAGTGTAAATACATGTATGTCCTGCCCTTCATCACTGAGAAGTCCCGTGCGCTATAACACCCAATAGCAAAGAGCATACCTAGGGCCAAGATCATGGGTTCCAAGTATAACTTTCTACCAAATGGAGTTAGAGCTCCTGGGAAAAATGGCTGAGTCCAAGGCTCAGGCAGGAAAAAATAAGCTAGACAGTATGGCAGAAAATAAGAATGGCGAGGGCGTATAAACAACAGGGATGCCAAATCGGAATGAATTTCGGCATCCCAGTAAACAATACAAATAATGTATTAAAGCCCATGGAATACAAAGAACTCACAAGAGCACGGTAAAATAAATATATAAGCAAATAAATGGAAAGTTTTGTGAGGAATGGACTTTGCATAATCTTGTAATTCCCCCAATACTTATTATTTATAATGGGAAACTTCCTTTATAGGCAAGAAGTCTGAAATACCCGCTCGATCAAAAGTAGCACTAGCCGTAGTGGAATATTGCATTAAAATTCAGTGGCACCTGAGAGGGGGCAGTGGCAACACAGCATTGTCACCATGTCAGTGCCAAGGAAGTGTCACCTGAGACTAATAAAGAAGAAGCTTTAGACAAACGGAAACTCAGAGAAAATCTATACTGTAACTGGCCTATAGTCTTTGAAAGAATCATGATCATGAAAGTCAAGCAAGGACTGAGGAACCGTTCAGGATCAAAGGGGACTAATGAGGATATGAAAACTGAATGTAATTTCAACTCCTGATTGAAAATTCTACTAAGAAGGAGATTTGTTGGGAACTGGCAAAATTTTCAAAGGACATTGGTGAAACCTGAAGTGGCTTAGGATTAAGTGGTAATGAGATAGCAACGTTAATTTCCTAATTTTTATGGTTCTATCATGCTATCAAGAATATCCTTGTTGAAAGAAAATAGTTTTAATTATTCAGGGGCTTGGGAATATTTGGTCTGAAATTATTCCAGAAAAACTCCTGTGTACTGTCTTGCAACTTTTATCTACGTTTCAAAACAAAAAGTAGAAGAAAAAAATTCTAAGGTGTTTCTAGAAATACAGTCTGCATGTGAATTAGTTATGAGTATAGAAGTGCATGTTTGTGTTTTCTCTTAAAACTGAGAGAACAGACTTGCTATTCTTCACTTGGGTTTTTTCTCCTCGGGATGATCTTGGCAATCACTGCATATTAACATATGTACCAGGCATTCGAAATCAGTCTTTTTTTTTTTTTTTAATGGGAAATTACCGGTCTGTTTTCATTGAACCAAAATTCTGAACGAAACTATATGGTCATATTCTGATCTCAAAAGTCTACTACCTATAGTTTACATGTCTTTCTGGGGCTTAATATACACATAAAAAGCTGGGTTATTAGTTGAATTCATTTCCAGTCACCTTTTTCTCATGTAAATTTAATTAATGTGCGTGTTTGTGTGTGTATACGTTAGAGAGAGAAAAAAGGAGAGGGAAAGTACATCAGAATGTTAACTTTTTTGACATTTGGGATCACTAAATTTTAAAATATTTTAATTTTTATCTCTAACATTGTTTTAGAAAAGTGTAGAGACTAGTGAATTATTTTTTAAAGATTTTATTTGTTTACTTTTAGAGAGAGGGGAAGGGAGGGGGAAGGAGAGGGAAAGAAACATCAATGTGTGGTTGCCTCACGCACGTCCCCAACTGGGGAGCTCGCCCATAACCAAGGCCTGTGGCCTGACTAAGAATCGAATTTGCAACCCTTTGGTTCACAGGTAACTGTTAAATCCACTGAGCCACGCCAGCCAGGGCATGAATTATTTTTAAAGTGCAGTATGGTTAACATGACATTCTTTAAGTCAATACTTATTTGGGTCCCATCATTGAGCCTCATTCCTCCATGTACAAATACCTGACAACCCGCTTTGTCACAAAACTGAGTATGGCTTATTAAAACCAGAGTACAGAGTGACCACAGTAAAGAAACCTGTGGTTCTAGGAGACTTAGGTTAATATTTGCCTATGTCAAGGATTCTGGAAGTTAGAACCTGAGACAGAGGAGATGTAGGATAATGGGTATAGAAGACTTACTGGTGCCTCATTCAGACCCCCCAGGGAGCATACTGATGGCTTAAAAGTAGAGTAGAACTCTCTTTCACCTCTCTTCTGCACATGGCACAGTTAAAAGTTCATCCAAAGATGGTATTAGCTTTTTCTGCTACTGTTTGATTAGAAGACAGTTGTCCCCAAAGCCTGATGGTAACCCCATTGGCCTCACTGTTCCAATGGCCACTCAGATGCCTGCCCATGGCTATGCCGCTAGCACTGCCCTCCTCTGCAGGTAGGCAGGTTATACTAACATAGCCAAGAAATCCCATATTAACCCTCGTTAAGAGCTCATAAACATGGAATTTTCCCTGTCTAACTAGCTTTGGATACCTGTGATTTTTTTTTCTAATCCAACTGATTATTGATAGCAAAGACAGGGATGCGCACTATGGAATTGAGTTTATTCCTGTCAAACCAGAGAGAGCAACCAGTGAAGTGAAGCCTCACCTGAGGCAGCAAAGAAAGCTGCAGGATTCTTTTTTTTTTTTTTTTTTTCTTTTTTGGAGCAAAGTATCAGGGTAGCATCATCTGCATAGGCCCAGGAGTACTTGTGGACAGAAATACAATAATGTTTTATTTAAATTGAGAAACAATCCTTGCAGAAGCCTCAGGACATCAGCCACACTTTCTAGGCTGGAGATTTGAAGGCAATTCCTGGAGCGATGCAAGAGCGCGGAGCGGCAGAGCATTAGACAGGGGAGGAGAGGTGAGTGGGGCAGCACAAGCAGGACACATCCCACGGAGCCCAGGCGGTTTGGTGAGGTTTGAAGAGCAGGAAGAAACAAACAGGTGAACTTTTCATACTGTGAGTTTAATTCCTCGAAGAGAGAGAGAGAGAAAGACAGCAAGAGCCTTGCTTGTACATAAAATTAACTGCATTTTTAAAAATGTTCCCTAAAGCCATCTGAGTCTTAGAGGAAAATTCTTCTTCACTCCTTACTTTCAGAGAACATATCCAAAAGGTAAAAACATACTCAAAAACTTCGTCTGGATCAACTTAGGCTGGTTATTTTCAACCTGTCGTCATTTTCCCTATGCTCCTACATCTCCTCTGCACTGGGGACATCAGGGTTTCTGGTGAAACATCTTGTTCAGTTCTGGACACACATTTGAACAACGCCATTGGGAAATGGAGCCAAGTTCAGCGGCAACAGACCAGCAGGGCAACATAATGTCACACAATGTCCAACAAAGCATAAGGACCTTGAATACATGGTTTGCCCATATCTGTGCAGGGATAATATAAAAAAAAAGTTTTAATAATTAATTGATTACTTTTATCTCTCCATCATGTGTACAGATAGCATTCTTGAGTGTGGGGATGGTTTCTATCCACAGCAGGAAAATTCTTTTTTTATTGTTGTTTTTTACATATAGTAGAGAATCAGTAAATGTTGCTTAAAATCTTTTTCAGTTGAACATAAAATGGAAGTTTAGTGAGGGTTACCAAACTACTTCCATTGACAGTTTGTAAAACGATCAATTACAGTGTGAATTTCACTGCATAGGGCTTCTTTTTTACTTGTTGGCCTTCTACACCAGACGAGATTCCTTGAGGGTCAGATATCATCTCTGAATTATTAACACCACGCACTAGTATCCCTTCAATGAAGGTGAATGAGTCAATGAATGAATGAATGAATGAAGATCCTCTAACCTCTGCCTGCAGTCCTCAGATAAGTACACTTGGGTACTATAGTTCATTTTCAGTTTCTTTTTGTTGTACTTTTTAATCTTAGGTAGCGCATTTAGTCCATCAGCTAATGACGACTTCATCTTCTATCTAAATATTTCCTAGTTTTTAAAAAAGTCTTCGTCCTACAAGAAAATAATGCCTTGCTACTAGTCATTATAGCTTTTCTTCTAGAAAGGAAGAAGTTTGTGTGAGAAACATATCAAACTCACATATTACAGCTCAAGAGATTTCTGGGCCCAGTCAATCCCAGCTGGCCCCTAGGTTTTGGAACTGACAGGGTATAGGAATGAATGACATCTTCACTGTATTAATTCATTTCCCTGTTGCCCCCTTGAGGTGAACCAGTTCCTCCTTTCCTCGCACAAAACTCTCTGAATTACCTTCCTTGAGAATTGAGACCTTACTTTCTCAGTGTAATTATATTGTCAGACTCACCTGCCAGTTTGTCCAAAGAATGCTTCAATGATCTCATTGTTAGTAGCTGAAGTAGTCCCCAGAAATATGTGGCATGGCAGCTGTGAAACTCCATTTGGAAGAGCTGCTAATTATATTCGCTAGTTTTAAGTAGCCTCCGATCACATATTAATTCCAGAGTATTAACATTTGTATTTCCTCCGTTTGTGACATGGAAGTTCAGAGATACCTCATGACCATAACGACAGCTGTACTGGTGTTCAGTGGTAGAGTTCTTTGATCTGGAGTGTGAAAGTCACTCAATAATTATCAGACATGTTGGTGGATTACCTGGCCCACCCTTCATGCTTTATCTTCTTTTGTTGTGCACCGACCATGTCCTGGAAGGTTTCACACATCGTTTTAGAAAGGTTAAAGGATTTTGTTAAAATTAGAAAGCTAGTATGTAGCAGAACTATATTTTGATTTCAGACTCATATAAATGCCTAAGCTTGTGTTTATTCCACCAAAGTACGCTGACTTTGGGTATGTGCGTAATATTGATTTTTAATCAGATATTTTATTGTCGTGAATCGACACTTTGTGGCTATATGAAATACAACACTTCGCAAGCACATGACAACTTTACAGATAACCGGTTTTCAAAGTTTTAAAGAGTAAGCATGCACCCATTTCATCGATCCCTGACAAACTCAGAGATGCTTCTTGTATTGTATTCGGTTTCTAACATTCTTTGCAGAAATAGTTCCTTGGATTAGAAAAAAATGTTTAAAAGGTCAAGGCAGTCACCAATGCTCAAATGACCCTGCAGACATTTGGCCTCATTATATGCCTCAGTCTTAAGCTGTAGCAAAAAAGGATTGTGGGAGTTATTTCACAGTACATAAGTATATCAGATTATCACAATGTACATTTAAATATATTATGATTTATCAGTTATACCTCAATAAAGGAAAGGAAAAAAAGTCCTAGAAGTTTTCTTGATGCTCTTTCAAGATTTTTTTCTACTCTGACCGTTTTGGTAGAGGTGAATGAATCATTGAGAAGTCCAGAGTTTAGGTCCATTTCCACAATATCACCACCAATAATAAATACCAGTCCTGTGGCTGACAGTTTAGTTTAACTTAAGCTTTAAAAAATGATAACCTGTGCTTGCAAAGATACGGTGAAGTAATCACTCTCTTATAAAGCTACATTTTAATAACGTATTTGGTAAGCAACTTGACAATATAAGCAAGAGCTTCAAAATGCAGTGGGGGGGGAGTAAAAGGCTTACAGTTGTTTGTATGGAAACTAATACAAGAAATAATAAATAATAACACCAGAAAAGCTCCGTTTGGTATATTTCATAACTGTAAGCCTGTTTTAATCCTGCACTGTACTGTATTTACAAACTTTGACCTAATAAATATTTATGCGAAGATAACCCAACAAAAATATTCTGAATACATAAAAGATGTGGGGAAAGAGGAAGTAATGATGTGCCAAGGAGGTCATTGTAACGTGTTTTATTACAGTACAACATCGGGGAGAAAATGGGAATGTCTTCAGCTGGGAACTAGTTAAGCAGCCTGTGGTGCATCTACTGTATGAAATACCATGCGGGCAGCAGAGTTATACTTCTGGAGATAGAACCATGACGTAGAAAATGCCAATAGTACCGTGTTCAGCTAATTTACTTTGCTTTACCTGTGTCTGCATCCATCATCCCTTTCTACCAAGTTTTCCATACCTTTGCTCCTGAGAAACAGGTTGCAGGATTCGAACTCATTTCTGGCCCCAAGGCTCCTTCTGCAACACATCTTCATTAAAATTGAAGAGCCCTTCATACTCCTGGGAGAGAAGAGAATCTAAGTAGTGATGTGAAGTTGATACGGAAGCCTGCACCTGAACAATACGACAGTTTCAGTCTCCGATGAAATTGTGTGTGTGTGTTTTTTTTTTCCTTCTTTGCTTCCCGAAGATCCTTTAAAATCTTATTTCTCAGTGAGTAATTTTGTCTTTATGGTACAAAAGGTAATTCCCATACCTAATATTGTTTCTGAGCACATGTGAGTACCCTGCTGGGTTATATATGAGTTTTTTTTATGAATATGACACAAAATGAAAATTCCATTTCTTGAATTGAAAAAAAAATGTAAATTGACTTTCACGCTCAAGGGAGTTGTTTCAGGACTGGGGGTGGGTAGAGTCAGTGCCTCATTTACTTACATTCGTGTGTAATTGATGAAACTTTTAGGGATTGTTCTGCATTTACCAACTGCATATTCAAAGAGTAAAGTGGCAGGTGCTATTGATTTTAAACAGATCTTAGGTTGCCCTCATCAAAAGTTGTCTGCTCTTGGGTAAAGGCTTCAACGATCTCTTTAAAAAATATTATAGACTGATGAGCACTCTGAGTTTTAGTTCTTGTGTTGTGCAAGTTAGTTTCCTGGATATTCTGCATTATGCTTATGATGTAGCGAGGAATGGGCAGCTGACTTTCTCGATGGCATCGTTTGTATGTTCCTCAGTTTCTAGGCAGTTGTGACACAGCTCCCTAGATGGATCAGGAATACTTTGGTCTGGCAGAAGGAAACGTTTTTAGGGACCCAGGTGGGTCACTAACAAGGATTTCATTTCTGCCAGACGAAACACTTAATGTGGTCAATAGACAACACATTAGCGCTGAAATATAAGAGTTTTCTTTCTAAAGGTTGTAAAGGAAGTTTCACAGAGAAAAGATGGTGAAAACAAAAGCGCGTACGTGTTGGTGATGTTCAGGGCAGTTTGTTCCCATCCTAAGTATAGACCGGGAAGTAGCACACATTACCTAAAGGCATGTTCACAGGCAAAACAACACTGGCGAGCCGTTCTTATATTCCACGTGTCCTATTAGGTTCTCAAGTTGATTAGCTAAGCAACAGATATTTGGCTCTTAAGGATGGAGTTGTGGGATCAAACTCAGATCACGTGATTGTGAAACCTTGCACTACATCATTACACAGCAGTCATGCAGCCTCAGGAAACATGCGCACACATATGTGGATGAGCACACTCACACACATACACACACAATGCATCTTCAATGAACAATAGCAATGAAGTGCATTCCTTGAGGAAGAGTATTGCATTATTCTTACAGAGGTATCTGTAAAGGTTATCACTGTGTCAGATATATAATCAATTCCCAGTATCTTTTAAATGTGTGAGGGATTGTGTATATCATGTATTTATTGTGAGAATATGTTCCATCTTCTTTAGAAATGGCCTAGAGAAATGCTTTATATATTTATCAATTCTAGTAATTTTTTGTATTAAGAATAAATAACACCATTGCATAATCAATAGTAAAAGGCTAGTTTTATCGACTTTGTAATGACAAACATGAATTAGTTACTTACTAGTTCTTATATTTAGGACTCTCTCAACCTGCCTTAAATAGATAGTCCTCTTTGTCTTCTTCATGCTATAAAATACTTCTGTTCTCAGCTCATATGTATTTTATGATTATGTTCAAACCGTATTTGGCCTATTTAGGGTTCCTCTCAGAGAAGCAGAGCCACCAGGTGATGTGCCCGCACCCCACAACAACTCTGGACTGAGGAACGTAAGACAGCACACAATAAAATGCTAGGTGCATACCAAGAATAGTAAAAGGAGACTTATTCAATTTGATACCCACCTACCTTTGCAGAGGAGGGTTTGGGGGCAGGGTACGGCTGGACAGTGTGATTGACATCCTTCTCGAGGACTCTTCCCTCGGCACTGACAGAGCTGCCAGGACACTGAGCCTTGTAGGCTGCTTATTATTACCTTGCTGTGCAGGACCCGTAAATACAGCTCATCTGAAGGAGTTCCAAGTGCAGGCTAATTTTTAAGTGTATGTAGTGGCAGCCTTCTAAGGTCATTGGTCATTATTTGTAGTATTATCCATCCTTCTGAAAATGAAAATGTAGTATTTAAAGGAGAGAACAGACTTCCGTGTCCAAATTAAAATGATATGTTTAACTGATGATACAGATCAGAGGTATTCAGTTGGTACTGTTATGGTAAAACTTTACGGGTGGTTCTGATTTCTGTACACTGTTCACTCTCTCAGTTAAGCACATTATTGCCATCGTTTAGAACTACAAAAGTGTTCATGTTAGAAAACACTCCATACTATTAAGCCAACCTCCTTATTTTGAGGATGGTCACGAAAAGGTCTTAGCATAGAAGGTCCCTCATGATATCAGGTGGCACGTGACTTTCCATTTTGAATGAAGGACTCTGTGTAGAAATCTAGCCACCTAACATCTCTAGATTCTCAATTTACATGATAGACTAACTCAATAGCAAAACTTGCTCCTCGGGAAATATTGAGCCTCTGGGCCTAGAGAACTTGCAAATTTACTTCTCACCAACTGACCCTGAAGCTGACCTTTGTTGTCCTTGATGTTTTTGTTGTTTCATTTTTGCATTTGAACTGAATAATTCCAGGAACCTAAATTCGTATTATTAGTAGTAGTATTATTACTGTTGTCATAGTTATTTAGTACAGCATATTTCTAACATAAAAAGTTAACAGCCAAATTGACATTTGTGAAAATATCCTTAAAAGAGGACAGGCTTTCATGAAAGAAAGAGAGTAGGCCTGTCATGTCACAGTACTAAAAACTCCTTGTGAATATAATGTGATATTTTATTCTTTATGACCTCCTTAATGCCCTTTTTGGCTAAGACTTTTCCAGGGGAAGGGATAGAGAGAAGACCAAGGTGAAGGTTAGGCAGGAAGGGGAGTCACCCAGAGAGCACGGATTATGGAGAAAGAAGATAGAATCACAGACAGTAGCACTCTCACTAACTGTGAATGCTCATGATTATTGGAAACCAAAGGCAATGAATGTGCCTAGTTTATTGATTGAAAGTACAGTTTGGTCTTTGCAAGGTTGTGAATATGAGAAATGAAATTTTAAAAGTCATCAGTGTGTGTATCATATGGTCCAACTTAAAATATATTTTACGTGTTTCCTTTCACGTACGTAAGAATTACATAAAATTACATAAGAATTACGTAAGAATCCGTTCACTTCTAAGAGCAATGCTAAGTGCTGAGCAGACAAAGCTAAGACAGAAGCCAGACTAAGGAGCAACTCAGCTCGGTGAAGTCACCACCATATAAAATAAGTATCTGAAAGTACATATCGTAAACAGCAACCGTGCTGAAAGCATGATTTGTTTCTCTTATGGAAGCCAAGGCAGGGAAAGTGCTAATGCCAGAATGATTTTTAAAGGAGAAATATATTTCCATGTAAATAAGCAAGAAGGGAAAGAATACCCTTAATAAGATGGGCATTTCATAGCTAAATAGTCCTTCAGGTATCCTGACAATTCTTAAAGACAGAGAGAGGTTATCAGAATGAACACAGAGACCCACCTGCGGCAGAGGTGGGTCTCTATTTCTTACCCGTCGTTTCTGGACTTAGGTCATTCATTCCCTCCTTCTTTCCTATTCTGAACCTCCAGGGTCTCAGCCATCATTTCAGTCTTTCCAAGCTTGTGTGTTCCATGCTGATTGCACAGTAAGTGCCTGGGTTGGACCACAGAATCTTCCAAAATGCCCAACGAGCTGCCCCATACTGGGCACGAGGTCTGAAGTGTGCCTCTCACATTGTACATAGCACAGATGCGTGTGTCTGATAGGAAAACTTTGTTTTTTCTCTCAGAGGGATAGTAAGTGCTCTTGAGAAATGAAAGCCTTTTGTTAATGTCCAAAGTCTTTCACAGGTGGTGGTTGTCCTTCCTGCCAAGATCCCTTGCAATCCAAGGGAGAAGCTACACCCTCAAGAACCCCAGAGGTCAAAAATCCTGCTGGGAAGAAAAAGACACATTGGTGGTGTCCTTGGCTGTGGTGAGGAGTATCCTTGGCTTCATTCAGGTAGGAAATGTGTGTCTCTTGAATGAATCCTGGCCTGGTTGTGGCCACTTTCTAAGTCCTGTGAGAGCTAAGTCCTTTCACAACAGAGTTTGTCTTCTGTTTAGAATTTTGTGCCTGTCGTGGGCACCTCCTACATGATCCCCATCAGCTGCTGTCGTTGTCTGACTCTAGGTGGTGTAAACAGGAAACTGCAGCACTGGATCTGAGCACCTTGCTTGAATTCACTTTTATATGACATTCATTTCTATGTATGAAACATTGTGTTCCCTTCCCTTTTAACTCCTGCCTCGATATGCAGACTGTTATTTAATACTATTTTCCCAGCTATATACAACCTTGGCTGCCCTCTGGAAGTGCCTGCGTTTATGTCTAGCGAGCCTCTTGCATATTTTCTCTCTCCATTTAATCTGGCCTTATGAGTAGGCTTTGGGCGGCTGCCAAAGACATAGCTATCCAGGGACCCGGAGACATTTTACAGGGAGCCATTTAATGTTAGAGAACATAGGTGGATATTTTTATTGACTGTTGACCTCTGTATGAACTGAAGTATTTTTTCCTTGGCCGGGCTATCCTGAGCGGGTTTGCGCCCTGGTCGGAGCCGGGCATGGGGACTCTCCCACCTTTGAGAAAGAATGTGATGATGTTTAAATGGTATTTGTAAGGATACACAAAGAAATCAGGACTGACGTCCTAGTGATTTGTGTTGCTTTTTGTCCTCATTCTTCTATGTCCCCATCTACGCTTTCTGGTCCCGCTCTAACATGCTATTATTCCTGAACTATCATTTTGATCAGAAAATTTGTATTCTTTACAATATTCCCAATTGCTCCTCTAAGAACTAACATGAAAGGCGAGTTATGTCTCCCTTTTCTGGTGGGACACTGTGGCTCCCCCCCCCCCTCCCCCCGGAGAAACACAAAGCTCACAGCATTAGGATCAGGACAGGATGCATTCATGTGACAATCACATAATGAGCTGTAAAATCAGGATTTTTAATAAAACTCCATTGTCTGCTGCACAGATTAGAGTATGCCATCCTCCTGAACAAGCAGAAACATTTCCAGACTGATTGAGCCCTCTTTACTGAGGCAGTATCTCCATTTATTTTGCTAGGACCTTTAACCCCTAAGAATAGTAGCTGATTGTAATTGCATAAATAGCATAATATTTTCGAGACCCTTGGAGAACTTGTGTGGAACTGAAACCTTTTTCTGAGCAGAGCTGGCCATTGTACAGAGTTCTTATTCATCTTCTGTGATTTCATTAGGAAGGATATTTGTATGGAAATGGATTAAGGTTTATAGGTTTATTTTATTGTGCTGTAGATTCTGCTGTAATTACACTATCAAGGGATTGTATTAAACTGCTTTGCAGGAAGCTTTCAAAACACGTCAGACTCCGGAAGTGCTTTTGATCCACAAAAGTTGCTTTTCTGGTCGCACTTGCCGTGACCGAGACAGTCTGTCCCCACTTAGCTCACCCACGCCTGCCAACTCATCTCATCTTTCTCTTCATTTTTGGGCTTCAAGGGCGTTACCTGGGCTACTGTCAATAGACTTGAAAGATCCTCCAAGCCCAGGTATATCTATGTTCAGAAAAAGCAAGCAAAATTAAATAAGAAGGAGAAAAAAATATCACATGCTTAGTTAGTTTTATTGAATGTTTTAACCCTTATCTATGACACTTTGAATAAGAAATTCTTTAGGACAGAGAAGCCTTCTCGTGAATGTTTGGATGGCCGAGGTATGAAAGTTTCAGTTTGAATTCTGATTAATTTCTCTGTAATTAGTCTATGATTCCTGAGGAAATGAGAAAAGACAAAGAACAAACACCTTTAAGGAAGGAGTGCTTTGATCGGACTTCATGGGCCATCAGATTACAACCTGGGGGGATTCAAAACTCTGAGACAGTACCTCCCTATTCTTTTTCAGTTTTGGAGACTGTCGTGAACGTTTCATCAGCCATAATGTTTTTTAAATGTAAAACCAGACTCTTCAAATGCCTGAACATAAGGGTACAAGCCTCTGGCCACTGTTTCGTTCCAAAGGAAGTGAGCTGAAGAAGTCTCAGAAGTGAGGCAAAGTGGAAATTGAGAGGGAAAGGTCCTCTCCTCTGAGCACCAGTTTTATGTCTCCATTGCCTCTCCCATATTTCCATGTAAATATCAGATACACATCTGGATTTTACCAGTTCCAAAAGAATGAAAATATCTTGATTTCTGCACAGAGCATGGTTCCTACCTCCATCAGCCGGAATCCTATCTCTTGTGAGGACTCTGTCTCATCTCAATAAATAACATCATCGTTTCTTCGGCCAAACACACATATGATCCTTAGCACTCCAGTCCAAAAATCAATCTCAAACGGACCAAATATCCCGGCTTTAGAATAAACACGCTAGTCCAAACAGCAATAATTTCTCTCCTGGAATATCGAAATGACTTATTTTCTAGCATGTATTACTCCCTCCACTCTTGTATGTTTGCAGTATATTCTCCACCTGGAAGTCAGAGCGACCTTTTTAAAATTGAAAATCAGCTCGTATCCATCTCTTATTCAACCCCCCCTGGTCAGGTGGCGTATAGGATAAATCTGAGACCTGGCCCTGGTGCCTGCTCACCTCCATTACCTTCCTGTCCTCCCTGTCTTCCTGACCTCACCCGCAGCTCTTCTCTTTTTGTTATTCTTGCCCAGAAATGCTGGTCATCTTGTTCTTGCTTGAACATGCTCAGTTCATCTGTGTCAGAACAACTTATACCTTCTGTTACACTTACCGGGAATATTATTTCTCAACGCCTTACTCTGTCTTGCTTTTCATTCATTCAGGTGTCTGTGAAGATGTAATCTTCTCATAAACGCCTTTTATAACCACTCTATCCAAATGCCTCCTCTGCCCCTTTTACCTCCTAATACATGAAATTTGGAGAAGAAAATTAATTTAAAAACCTAGAATTTCTGAATTACTGCTCTTGACATTGGAAATTCCAAAATGTATTTGTCTCCTTTAAGCATTTATGGCTTATCTATTTTTAATTTTTTTAACCCCATGCTAATGACCTCTTTATGTCTATTTCATTTACTTTTTTATCCTTATTTCACCATAATAAATTGTAAAATTCCAGGAAAATGGGAATTTTTGCCTTATTCATTGGCACATGATAAGCACTCAATAAGTATTTAATTGTTTGATTAATTAATGATTAAGTATTGAATAAATGAATGGATGAAACAAAAAGAGGTAAAGGCTGAGTGCTAAGGAATTTGAATTTTTAAAGCCCAAGGAAGAAGGATAAATGAAAAGGAAGGGCTAGGAAGTTCTGAGAAAAACTAGGAGAGCTATTAAATAAGGTTGATCCTTCACTTCTCTTCCATGAATATGTATTCCCATGAGATATTGAGTGCTTCTCAGGAAAACAAGCAAGCCATCAAATGGACATCTGCAAATGGGGGTGGGGGCATAGACAGCAAAGGAAGGTGGGATCATTTAGAAGCTGCAGACTGTCCCTTTAGAAAAATGACTGAATGCTAAATTTAATTGGATATGCTCCACTAGAGAAAACAGTCTATGTACTCATTAAAACATCAATACTCCAAGTTCCAAGCAATCTGGCATCTTTTCTGAATTACAATATGTGCAAAAAAAAAAAAAGACTTGCACAATATTTTCTCCCAATAAATTTTTTTTATCCACAATTTGTATTGGGTGTGCATCTGGAGGTAAAAATTTTCTAGACATTGATCATCTTGTTTTGAATCAATGCTATAAGCATATTCATATTTGTTAAACTGATAAAGTGTTATTTTTTTAGTCCCCTGAACTTAAATGAATTCCAAACACATATTTTCCTTTTTTAAATTTTAAACTGGAGTGCAAAGTTAAAGGTCAGCTCTGTGTAATGAAAATAAGGTAAGCAGTCCAAAAATCTAGGTTTTTGTCCTAGGTTTCAACTCTAGGAGTTTCTTAATCTTAGGCTTGTCTTTCAAACTCCATTTCCTCATGTACAGATTAACGTTTATGCCCAGGTCTGTTCTGAAGACCAAAGGATACAACATTTATGCCTAAATTTTATAAATTTTAAGAGATCATTAGGAATATTATTACAATAAATATGAAAGTTAGTGCAGACATCACCTTAGTATCTTTGATTTAAAAGGTTGTAGGTTTAGATGGCAGTTTGGCAGTAAAACATAACCTTTGACCTGTGGTTTTCAAAATTCTATACAATAGGGCTCCTGACTATCACTCCCAACACATGGATCCTGTCCCATTGCTCTTGCTTTCCCCTTAACGTGTCAGGCTTATTCCCACCTCAAAGGTTCTCATCTGATGTTCCTTCTTTCTGGAAGTTTCTTTCTTTGGATGTCTTGGTCCTTTGCCAAATATATGATGCACCTCAGGTAATATGTCTTTGGAATGACCTTTCTTGGCAACCCTATGTAAAGAACCAGCCTTCTTTATTACATAGCTTTACAAATAGGTGCTTACTAGTAAATTTCCAAGTTGTGTTGACTTAATAGGCTTTATACACTAATTAAATTTATGTATTGAGTTATGTATTGCTTGATTGGTGTGTTTATTGATTTCCTTATTATCTCTCACTCTTCACAAAGGAATGTAAGTTCCATGAGAGCAATGGTTCTTCCTCATTATTATATTCTTAGCTTTAGATCTATGGCTATAGAATGAAGGAAGAAAGAGGGAAAGAAAAGAAGAAAGAAAGAAAAAGTGATAGAAAGGAAAATTTTAATTCAATTAGAAAATCTTTGTGTAGTGTTTATGACATTATTTGGCATATAGTTCATGTGTAATGAATCATAGATGTAACGGTTATGATTGCTTTGCTCGTGTTAGTGTTGTATAGACTCATTCTTCATGAGATAGGAAAGCAAGTCTTAAGATTTGACTTGAGCACCATTGTTCCTAGACAATTTCTAGAAAGAGCTAACGCCATATTTAGCATTTATGTTGCCCAGTTACCAGTGTCATGGGCAACATCGTGAGCATCTCTGAGGGCAAATACTACCTGAAATTTGAAAAAGAAAATCAATTTGCAGAACCTAGGATTTCTGAACCATTAAGTCAGCATGTAATCATTTAGCACTGAAAAATTCGAACTGTACTTGTGTCCGTTAAGCATTTTTTTCCTTTAAGCATTTCATGGTTTATAGATTACAAGTCTATATTGAGATTATTGTGATGTTTTGGTTTATAAAAGATATATTAATATCCCATTATTAGGGAAATTGTTTTAGTTTTTCAGTCCCTGGAGAAATTTCAGATTCATGTCTTTCGAGTTCACATAGTGACCAGTAATCTTTTAGTTGTCACTATATGTATTGAATGAAGAAATTTCAAGAAGTGTCTTATAAGAAATAAATTTTTCATTATTTACCCATGAAAAAAGGCATCACAAGATTCATGCCAAAAAATTAAAAAGTAATTTGTAGAAAGTATAATAAGATGATAGAAATACTTAGAATTCAGCAGGTAATAATCTGGTTTTAACATAATAATGATGATAATTACTATTAAAAGGTAAGTACATCATTGTTTATTATTATCATTATGTTGTTTTGTAAAATTAATAATATTGATCAGGGAGATATTTGTTTTTAGTTATTTTCATGCTTCTCAGGCAACCGTCTATATTATAGACATGCATAACAGTCAGAAAATGGGAATACAAGTCAGAATAAAATGCTACTTTATTTTCAACATTGATTAATTAAAAACCCCTCTATGACTGAACAGGTTAGGTTTTCCTGATGTCTCAGCATAGGCTGATCAATTTGGAAGGGGTTCAAGACATATTTTAATCGGGCATGCCTAAGAAGTAGCAATTTACAAATGAAATACTTATTGTAAATATTCAGAGGCTTAATTTGAAAGGAAACTGTTCTTACGAGAATTATCTTAAATCATTATCTTATAGTGCTGAGTGTACTAAGTTATATATACAAGCTCATATATTTTTGAGTTAAGTAGTAAGCCCACATTGGAATCTCCTGAAAACTCTCTGTAGTGATGGTGCTCAAAATGTGGCCCATGAAGTACTGCCAATGAAATTTTTAAAAAGTTATTTCATGACCTGTTCTTTTTAAAGCCTTAGCTGCATGATATTCTACTGATTTGATAGTGATCATTCATCTTTTCTTTTTCCAATTATCTCCACAATAATTTTTACCATTGATAGGCTTCCTTCTTTTGTCATTCTCCATTCCAAAGATTTCAGGCCTTTTCAGAAAGTCGCTCTTCAGTGAAGCCTGCAGGGGATCCTTAAGTCACTCTTTCACTTTGGTCAATTTTTATCGATTTTTCTAATTAACAACTTTTGTTAAGGATTAGTTTGAAAGAGCCAGGTGTATTATTCCATATGACCTCATTATTTGGGATTCAGTGTGTAGAATAATTTCATTCTACTTGTAGTTAGAACCATTGTTTATGGTTTTTGAGATTTTAGTGTTTATTCTCTTTAGCTTCGACTCAAAAGTAAAAAAGACTAAGCATTACACTGACAAAAATGGACATTTTCTACATTTCCATTAGGAATAAACAAGGACAAGGAATTACATAAAAGCTAGTGTAAGCACTCACGTGAAAGTAAATCTAAACTAAAACCTATCATTTTGGGCTTTAATGAGAGGATGGTAGGTTTGATCTTTTCTGTATATTTCCTGATTTGCATTTTGGAAGCCGGAACATCTCTTTGTTCTGAGAACCCATATATAAAAAACAATTTCAACATAATATTATTTCTTGCTACTTTTTTTGCAGAATATAATATTATAAAAGATTTGGACATGTATTTAGTGTGGGATCTTTACGTGTGTGAATTTACCAGATGAAATAGCAGTATGGCCTCTAGCAGGTATCTGTGATACATGTTTATGCCACTGAAATACATTTGGACCAAGGATTTATTTGTAGATACACATCCAACCATTTATACCTGGATGTATTCACTTCTGTTAGGAATACTAAGCATTTTGAGACATGTTAACGTGAATTCAAAATAGTCCCTGCAAACCATATAACACAGGACCAGTCTGTCTTAAAACTAAGTTTAACACATAGGATAAAGAAAGTGGGAAAGAGGGCATTTTGGGCAGTTTGGAAGGCTATGTCATCTCAATAAATCCTTAAGGTATTACTTTAATTACTGGAGATGCGAAGGGAGGAAAGATAAGGAGGCTGAGGGACTAGTATGAACAGAGACACAGGGTATGAAATGTACTCATGCCTGAACACAGCAGAAATGGGGAATGAACAAGCCACTGCTCCCAGCTCACATCACAAGGTTGGAAAACTTTAACACCATTTCTGCAATCTATTATTTTGATTTATTATTCTTGTTCTTTGATTTGTCAGCTGGTTTCCAGATTGTTATTACTGTTTTGTGTTTGCTTATACTTACTAACATGTCTGTAACTTTCAACTTCATTTCTTCTTGTGTCTCACGCGTCTTACCTAGAATCTCTTTCCTCCTGCTTTCTCACTATCTTTCCAGATCTATACGTCTTTTAAGATGATAACTTTTTTAATTCTAGCATTTAGGTCTTTTTAGGAGAGATCATTAGGACAACCTCACTGAACTGCACTGCAATTTTTATTGACTGCTCACTCCTTCATTTCTGATCACCATTTCTGGAATTATTTTTGCGTATGATCACATTCCATGAAGTTTCCTCTTACTTGACATTCATAGGTTCTTTACAAAAACAAAACAAAAGCAAAATAATGATATTTTTCATTTTCTTTTCATTTTATCTTAATTTTGTCGTTATCTCTTTTCTATTATACCGACTTTTCTTCCATGAGATGGGACATATTGTATGGCTTGTAACTCTTTTACTGGCCAATAATTTATAACTTTTGACCTTTATATATTTTTTGGAATTTCAAAATTGGTATATGACTCTTGTAGAAAATTAGAGAAATAAATAGAAAGAAAGAGACATAATATTTTAGCACAACTATTGTCAAGCTGGAGGTTTTTTTTCACATAACTTACAGACCTTTATTATGAAGCTATTAAGCTCAAAGTGATACACTTTTCTTTCTCTGTAGTTAGCAAGGGTAAATTCTCATTTGGTAATGTTATCTCAATTGGTTTATTGCTGATCTTTATTAATCAGTGCATAATATTGCATTACCTGGTAGGCTCAAGTTATTTATGCCAGGGCAACTTCCTCAAACTGTTTAGAAATCATGGGTTAAGTAAGGATGATAACAGTAGGGCTTATTAACATTATGTAATACATTTAAAATGCTTATATATGTTTCTGGAACACGTTTAGCACTCTGATGTTTACCATTTTTAATATTCAAAATTTTAAACAAGTTGAGAGATGATAATGCACAGTTTTATTTATATTTCCAATTTAGAATGCTATATGCACTATTTCCCAGAAGATTTAGGTAAACAATGTAGAAAACTAACAACACAAACCAGCTGAAGTTCTTCCCTTTCTAGAATTTTATGACTCATCAAATTAAGTAAGTTAGACTCTGGGCATTCAGAGCAGAATTATGTTGTGTGTAGGGGATTGGTAGGTGTTTTCTTACTACAACATAATTTTTTTCTGTCCCTCACAGTTTTTCTACATTGGTTCAGCTGCTAATCAGGATCTTTCTTTCTTTCTTTCTTTCTTTCTTTCTTTCTTTCTTTCTTTCTTTCTTTCTTTCTTTCTTTCTTTCTTTCTTTCTTTCTTTTGTTCTTCCTTTCTTCCTACTGCTGTACATAAAATCTGTAGTGATAATTAACTGTACTAGCACATGTTCATATTTATATTCTAAATATAGTTCATTTTTTTGTCTCCACATGTGGGTGTGATACATCTATTAACTATCTCAATACATGCCACGTGGACAGATTAATCATTTCTAGAGACTCTCTTCTCAGAAAGAGTAAGTTACCTGCTCTGTAGAAGAGTCAACCCTGAAGCTCTAAATTTGCAGAAGGGGCAGCACAAGGTGGGCAAGGGAGCCCTGGATGGTCACAGATGGAGACCATTCCAGGGGCCATCTTATTTTTCAGGTGGCAAAATGGAATCACTGAGATTGTCTCCCCAGCAGTCCAAGTGATAGCACATAGCTAGTCACCTCCATCGCTTGAGAGAACCATTTAGTCCTTATCTTGACAATTTAATTTGGTTATTTCATGTGTCTCATTGGGCTGTCTCAACAGTGATTCAAAGGACTTTTATAATCTCCCTGGATCTTGAATTCTGAATCATAATGACTTTCCCACAGCACTTACCCCTTTGAAGAGTTGTTCAAGTTTTTCTAAATTCTTCTTAGATTTTCTACTACATTTATACTCACTCTTATTTCCATTATTCATGAAGGCATGCAAGTAGTTAGAAAATCTCAAAATGTGCACCCAATGCATGTTTAAAAAAAAATTCTATACTCCCGAGCATATTTGGATTAAATTCACCTTGAAATGCCCTCTAGACATTAATTTTCAATAGTTGCCTTTAAAGGCTGTATTTTGTGTCTGTTCACACACAGGCCACAGATGTGAACTTTGGTTGTACCAATTCAAAAGACTTTGGCAGGTAGAAACAGGAGTTCACTATTCAAATAGACTTAAATGTAAAGGAATATATTGCCTCACAAAGGAAAGAATCTTGTTGAAGCATGGGATATTAGTTGGGTATAAGTTAAGCTGTTGTAAAAATGAGACCCCAAAATACAACGGTTAAACAAGATCGGAGATCTATTTCTCAAGATGTAGATGGACCATATGTAGGTGAACCAATCAGAGCAGATGTGTGTGGCTTTGCTCTATGAAGTCTTCCCCCCAAAAGTTCTTTCTGCCTCACTACTGCAGCATTCCATATAATATTATCATCATTATTCTGTTCATTTCTGGTTCATTAGACCCACATATATGTCCTAGCCCATTGGTGAGGGGAACAAGAAGAACCAAACAAGGAATTTCCTTTTAAAGAGGTAATTTGAGAGCTGGACCCAGGTCAGGTCTGTTCATATTGTTTTTCAAGGATTTATTCTCAAGGTCAATCCCATCTGTGAAGGTGGTTGGCCTGAGAAAATGAAAGTAAATGTTACTACTAAAAGGAAGAGGGGAAAGTGGATACTGGTGGGAAGGGAAGGGTTTCATGAGATTAACTTAGCAACTCAATTATGCCAACTTTATTCCTTTGCTCTTTTCTACCATCAACAACATGTGGATATTTTCTTACATCACTTCCCCTCAGTCTCCCAAGAAAGCCAAAGATGACCCAAGTTTCCAGTCTCGATCTGAGATATTCCAGAGCAAAAGGAACTATTCTTTTTTCTAGGATATTATGTCAGGAGTGACTTAATCTTACCCAGAAGTCCTCCAACAGACACTTACAGGGTCGCAGGACCATTAATGGATCCATAGAGAGAACCAGAGCACATCTTTACTTAGGATAGTCACTGTTAATTGCTGAGCTGGGACTGGGTCATGACCTGCAAGTCACAGAGGTAAGGGACAGATGCTTGAACAAACCTGGAGCTCTCTTTTCAAGGAAGAAGAGGGAGGATGGATAGAAAGTCACCACTGCTTGCTAGATCATTACTTTGTGAGACCAATAAGCAGTAGAGCTGCCCAGCATAATGCGGTTTTAATAATCTTATAATCACGTTTTTTGCTCCAAACAAATGAGGAATTTAAAGTCCAGAGAGTTTAAGGGACTTTCACAAGGTCATGTGGCAAGTCAGTGGTTGACTAGTATAATGCCATTCTTCCAAAGCCCCCAAACACACAAAAGTGCATGTAAATAAACAAAGCAACCCATTTTCAACATATGTTTATGTTGATAAAGTAACAGCTATATAAGTTTGTACACATGAGTGAACAGCTACAATTTATTGTAATACTTTCTTGAAAGGTCCTTAAAAATAACAACTGTCTTCAAGTGATAATTTTCCACTTCTGGTCTTCAAGAATAGCAAATGCTGTTCCTCTCTTTGACTTCCAGGTCCAGGAATTTGAACAGAATGGTGATTTCAAATCAGGGAGCCTAGATTCTGCAATCATTGTATAACTGGTTCTGGGTTCGGGCATGAAAGGAGGAGGGAGGGGAAGGAAAAGAAAATGTGAAAGACAAGAATTGCACCTGGGCAAAATGAAGGCATCTTATTTACATGGATGCTGGAGAAGAATGAGGAATCAGAGTGGATGTTATGGGCTGTAGTACAGAGGAGATTTATGAAGTAGATAGGTTTAGATTTCCAGTTAGCACAGTCCTATGAGAACAGCCTGAGCATCAGAATAGGCTTGTGGTTGCAGAATGCTCCAGCTCAGAATGACAAAGACAGAGAGAGGGGTGCAGATGTTAAGCAAAAGGACAAGGTGGAGAAAGGAAACTGGCCTTATGCGATGGGCCAGAGTGTTGGGGAGCGGTTCACTGGGACCCCACTGGCCTCATACAAGTCTGTCTCAGATTACTGATTATTCTGCTTGAGAGCATGGCTTCTCTCTGAATAGCGAGAAGGAGCTTTAGGAGGTTTTTAGCAGGGGATGAAAATTATACAAGTTATATCATTAAAAAAGAGAAATGGGACATGTGGGTGGACAATAAATTGGGAGGTGGAAAGAATAAAAAGTCGACGGCACAGTGAAGAAAGCTCTGCAGTCATCAAGGGGCGGGTTCTTCGTTTGTATTGTTTGCATCTTAGGAAAGGGTCGGGCTGTTGTGACAAGCACGGCAGGGAACAGAACACAAGGAGAACATATTTCAAAGGTGGAAGTAGCAGCTTACAGCCTCTCTTCAGAGATCATAACTGAAAGTGACATGTGGACATGCTTCAACTCTATATAGGGTAGTGCTCTAGGGTAAGTAGAGCTTTCAAAAACTGTAGTAAGTCACCTCATCAGGTAGCAGATCCTCAATCTGAGGTTGGAAGGAAACCTGGAAAAAGAAAGAAGCAGTTTGTTAATGTCTACATTCATCTCTGTTTCCTAACTGTATTCTGGAAGCATGTGCTCAGATGAAAGACTTTAATAAAACAGAGGGAATATATATATAAGAATCTGGAGTAAAACACCGTGAAAGTTTACCAGACTTGAGAGAGAGAGAGAGATTAAGATTATATAATCTAGATATAATAAGTATATTTTGAATCAGCGGTTCTTGGTTGGGGGCAATTTTACTCCCTTGGGGTCATTGTTTAGTATCTGGAGACATTTTTGGTTCTCACAACCAGGGTGGTGTTACTGGCATCTAAGCAGGAGAGGCAAATACAGTCCCCCAATCCTCACTCCAAAATAAAAACAATTTTTAAAGCATTATCTGGCCCAGGATGTCAGTAGTACTAAGTTGAGACACCTTGCTTTAAATAAAAAGGTACACTGGCCACTCAATCCCCATTCTTGTTTGGTTTGAACTTGTGTGTGCTGTTGGCCATACATTATGATGATTTATAGATAGACATGCAAAGGATGCAGGAGCCAGATTATTTCCCCAGTGTGTTCTGCAAGGAAAGCATCAGAGATAAAAAGTGTCTAAGATACTGGAATGAGACTGCCTTCTTCTCTCTGTGAATGACTTCTTATTCCATTGCGTTATTAAAATTGGTTCCTCTTCTCAGAGGTATCACATTACTTCAACATGACATCTCACTTAAAGTTATACTTGAGAACAGCAGATAATAATATTGTACCTGGCTTCATAATTTGACTTCAAAGCTAAAAGCCGCCCAAATTTGTTACACATTTTATTTAAAATTGTTTCATGTGTGAAAAAGGGATAAATTAGAATGATACCCTTCAAAGAGGCCTATTTAAAAGTCTGCCTTAAATATAACAGCAAATTTGTTATTGATATAAACATTGGTGACTATTAGGTGAGACAGACTTTCTGATTGGGAAGATGGACAAGTGCCTCGAAATGATTGTGTAGTGAAGTAGGGGCTTTCTTTGTGAAGCACTCACTTAGGAAAGACTTTAAAAATTGCCCTATTTCTGATGTTGAAACAGATCTGAGAAAAAAGAAGTCTAAAATCTCACATTAGGTTTTAGCTGTTCACTTGCAGACTAAAATCCAGATGTTCTGACTCCCAGCCCGGCACTCCAAGGTTCAGAACAACAGCTCACAGGGTGATTCTGATTTCTGCTCAAGTTTTAGAAACTGGAGTACAGTTCCGAGTATGAAATCTTCATTCGTATAAACTGGCCCCACTGCCTACCAGCCCTGAAGCTGGAGAAAGATATTAAACAACTCCGCACCTCTGTTTTCTCATGTAAAGTGCAGATAATAATGGAATTGACATTATAGGGTTGTAAAGTATAAATAATTAATATAGAAAATGCACTCAAAAATGTGCCTGCCACACCATCGTGTTTGATCCTGGTAATTGCAGCAAAGACCAAAAGAAAGGCATTGACTACAGGTGGCAAACACTGGAGAGGTGAATAAAATAGCAACATTCTTGAACTGTGTTCACATTTTCACATAATTATTATTATCGTCAGTAATTCTGCTCTGCTGCACCTCTGCCTGGAAGGAGAGACATTATTCATTTTTGAGTTGTCAGGTCAAACTTCTCCTTGATGTCCAGTGAAAGTTAGAAGAAATCAAGTGTGTGTGTGTGCAATTAACTAGCAGTCAGTCTTACAAATGGAAAGTAAAAGTTTAGTAATTAAGTGCTGGGTGTTACTTTGGAATCAAAAAACTTTCTCTTGAAAGAGCCTCAGAGACCAGCTGTTGCGACAGCCTGGCAAACACGGGAATTTCCCCAAAAGTACGCCTGACACGGCTTTGTAATCTAATACATCTTTCGCGAGGGAAGTTCCACTACCTCCCAAAGCCAGGTGTCACTTATTGGACCTTTTTAGTCGTCAGAATAAAAGGAAACTTCCCTTCTCTTTAGTCTCATTCCCTTCATATGCAACCCACAAGACACAGTACACGCAGATGAACCTCCAGGAGTCTGGCTCTCTCCTGGGAAGGGAGGTGAGCATAGCAGCCTTCCCAGTGTCTCCTGAGGATGCCGGGAGAAGACACCTATCAGGCACCGCACAGAGAGGTCGCACAACAAATGATGTCATGCTGAAGAGAAACTTCAGCAAACCAGGAGTATGCTAAGGCCAGGGGGGCTAAAACTCCCCAGTATTTCTATTTCTTTAGGGTAAATAATTGTGCTACAAGGATAAGATGTCAGCAGGGCCTGGGTCTTACCGAACGGTTGAAGGAAAGTCTGTGATGACCAATGCATGTTGGCAGCTCCAGTGGGTTTTGAGGCTGGCGTTGGCGAACGACTTTTTTCCTTGACAATTCTCACTGCAGATAAGACTGTCTCTTTTTGTCAATATTAGAATGGGGTCTGCAAGTCTGCCTGCTTATTTAGTCTTCCCACTCCTTGGTATAGTTCTGCCCGTTTGTGTTTGCAAGAGTTTGGATGTCACCTTTCTGTTAACGCCTTTATTTTTTCAGTATCCTTTTTGTGTACTCTGCTTCCTTCCTTCCTTCCTTCCTTCCTTCCTTCCATTTTTCCTTCCTTCCTTCCTTCCTTCCTTCCTTCCTTCCTTCCTTCCATTTTCCCTTCCTTCCTTCCTTCTTCGTTTCTAAAGACAGTTTCCTTTCAGTTCCTCCACACTGTTTGTCTCTCCTGAGAAGGAGCCGATGTTGGAACGTTAGCTCAGTCGGCCTTCCCATTACCAGCTCTGCCAGTCCCCAGGCCCCTCCTGTGCTTTGCAGTTGAAGAGCCATTGCAGTGCAAACATAATTTTCAAATTGTCATGTAAATACATTCGCGAGGCTCAAGAAAGTAGAAAAATACAAACACCTGTGAAATAATGATTACTGTTGCCTTGCCTCCTGTCAACTTCACGTTAGAGATATCCAGATTCTTTCATCGGAAGCAGACAGAGCTGTGCCGTAGCTGTGAAATTAATTATCAGCTGGTAGAGTTAAGGACTTAAGGTGTGAAAAGTGGTGGTTGGCAAAAGCCGTGGCTTCATTACATTTTAAAACTGAAGGAGACAAAGTGAACTAGTCTTCGAACCTTCAGTTTGTTAAGCTGTTAACAAGTACCCCAGGAAAATGCACCACCGAAAAGAATTAGTCAAGTAACACCAACCACAACAAAATATCTAGGTACATTCTAGATCTAGTGTCTCCTTGGACCACAAATGTTTTAAAACAGAGACTTGGGCATTACTTACCAGGTGCTCATTTATCGGAAGACAAGGTGGGTTGGGTGAGATGGAAACACGTGACCTGCCTCTCAGTGTCTTCTTTGGAGAACTAGTCTTTCTGCAACCATGTGGTCCTGCTGGTGAAGTTATGGGCTCAGTGCCCTGCCTCACCCTTGCCCAACAGACTAGCTCACCTTTCTAGCTCAGGATGTGGTACAAACAGGGCACATGACCAAAGAAGCATGAATGAGAGACCACTTGCTATTTGATAGATGCAAGTTCTATGCGGAGTTGAAAGATGTTAAGATAGTTGGCTAGCACTTGTCAGCAGCCCACTCTCCCCCTTCCGGGAGAATGTTACTACCCAGAGAGAAGTCAATAGAAAGAGGAAAGCAAAGAAGACAGGCGGAGAGAGAAGTACGGAGCCCTGGATAAAACTTTCAGGGCTTCTGGGCTAAGTCAGCTTTGTCTCCGACTTGAAAGTTTCATGAGTCGGTCAGTTCATTTTTCCTTGAGCCATGTGAGATGGGTTTCTGACCCTCACTTCCCAAAGATGGCAGATTAATACAGAAGCCCTCTTAAGAACTCTCTCAATTCCAAGGTCAGGTGGCCTATTTGTTTGTTTGCTTGTTTGCTTTAGGTGCCTCAATGAGCTAGTCCCTATTACAAGCACTGGGGTACAAAGGTATTTGGGACACACCTTGGTTTCAATGGCTTGTTTCTCTCATTAAGAAAATAGGGCACATTGCACAAATAGATCCCTAGTGTACTAGAGGGTAAAAATAACAATTAAGTAAGAAAAAGGAAATATACTACTAAGAAATTTGAGAAGACTGATTATAGTACGCAGAAGCTAGCAAATAACACGACCACCATGTTCCTTTACGAGAAGCTTCAGAAGTTAGTACAAGGATCTTTTCAAGGGGAACTCATATTTATTTATATAGATTGAGAAACTGCAACATGAGGTAACTGCAATATCAGTTACAATGACTTGAATTAGTGGCAGAAGTCATGAGAATTATGATGGAAATTACGTTTTCTGGATATCTACAGATTTCTTCAGTCTACCCCATCTCTGTCCACCCTGGATAATTCCTTGTTTTTTTATAAACTGCTCTTACATGTGCCCTCTTATTCGAAACCTTCCTCCTAATCAAAGGCAGTGAAAGTTTGATATTCAGAACGATTTTGCTATTTACATAACTTTGATGCGCGTAGATCCCTACCCTCAGAGTTTACACAGTGTGGGAAGCTTTCTGATTTGCATTGAGTCTCCTCTGGGTGTATGCCATACTCATTTCTGCTTCTGCAGGTCTGGCACTAAGCACCATGAACAAAATTTTTCGCCAACTAATACAGCTTGAACTGAGCCAGACTTATTGTTAAAATGGTGATAATTGTTTCTTAAATGTCTGCCATTTTCTTAGACTTGAAATTCCACAAAGATCTTTTTTGTTTAGTATATACACATTTCCATCACACTTGACATTTAGAAAATTCTCTAGTCTGTCAGCAATAGTCTTAGATCATTTGCTAGCAATTACAAATACACAAGTGTTTTACTTGGGACAATTCCATGCCTGTTTCAATTACTACATGCAGTCATTACTTTAAAAAATTCCAGTAGGTTATGATTATTTTCACATATAGTGAATAAATCAGCATATATTTATATATTTGTCTTTTGGTTGGGTATTCAGCTAAGAGATGTATCTCTTAGACCTCAATGAAAGAGGAAGACACTAACCATTAAAGGAGAGGAATTCATCTTGGTAGTGTTATACTCTCATTCCCAATGTCTGTCTGTCTGTCTGTCTGTCTCTCACTCTCTCTCTTTCTCTCTCTCTCTCTCTCTCTCTCTCTCTCCCTCCCTTCCCTTGGAGAGCTAATGGAGAATAAGGCCAACAAATGACCGAAGTTCGTGTTCACAGTAGCGCCATGGCTGAGTTAGACACAGTTTTATTTCATGTTCACTCTATATGCATCTCTTGCATTAACCTGAGTCATAGACTTAAGCTAAGTTCCAGTTTATCTTAGCAGAGCTATCAAAGCCATTACAGAATAAATAATCCACGGGCATTTTGCCTGCTCTTTATGCATATCTTTATAAAGTGCACAGAATATACCAGGAGGCAGTGGTGGTAGAAGAAGTAGAAAATAAGATGAGAGCCTACTTGCAGGGAAGGAGACATTAAGGGCAACACAATTTGGAACAACTGCCTGAGCTGTTCCTCCCGCAGATAGTGCCCTTTTGCTACTAACCCTTAAAGATTTTAAGTTTTATATTGTCAAAAGATGCCACGTGCCTGATGATATTAGTTCCACAGGCAAGGATCATCAACTGTTCATGTTTTATTAATTTATGCATCCATTTATTCATTCAATAAATTGAGAGCTAACTTCATACCAGGTGCTACTGGAAACATTGAGATTCAGTAGTTATGGGGATGATGCGCCAACCAACTGAGCCACACTGACCAGGGCAAAACTTTAGAACTTATAGAAGGAAAAGTGGCATGAGCTGCATTTTCAAAATACTGTGGTTATTCTGTGGAGAATGGTTTGTGGTAGGAGAAGTGGAAGAAGAATATCTGAGTGGCTTGGACAGGGGTGAACATGAATTGAAGTAAATGCACGTTTTTTGAGGGGAGATTCATTGGTTCAGATTGGTAAGCCCTAAGGCCTTTTTCATATCTATTCAAATGTTAGAAAGTTCTCAATGTTTAAGTGTAAATATATAAGACTAATCATACAGCTATACAACTAGCAATGTGTGTTCCTCCTTATTTGGTAAATGTCTTATATAGATATCAGCTATTGCAGTGGGTACTACACAATCGCCTAAATAATTGTTCTTCCATCCATACTGATGATATTTGCTTATTTTTTTGGAACACATAAGAATTGCCCCCATGATACCAGGTGGCAGGCTTTCGAGGTAGTACATGCATGTGTCTGTTGACAGGGTTCAGGACTAAAAGCAGGTCCTGTTTCAACAAGATGGGTTCACTGGAGGTGCTCCATGCCAACCTTCTACCCTCCAATTCCAGCCCTTTCATGTCTGATCTGGGATTATCAAGGGACTAATGGATACCGGCTTCTAATGTCATTGCTTGCAACTCACAACTGCTACTTTTGAGAGTTGTTCTCCAACTTACAGTGGCCCTGGTGCACTTTTGGCCACTCTTCTGATCTCAGGGACTCTGACCCCAGTTGTGTTTCTCTATTTGTCCCTTGTAGCTCCGTCCCCCAACACTGCCGAAGCTGAGATAAGGGAGATCTCCACACTCTGACTTTTGCATAGGAATGCTGCTCACAATTCTGGCCTCACAAACAAATTAGCTGCTCGTTTGTGTTTCTTCTGGGTGTCCCCTGCGGGTCTCAAGTCTCCCGAAAACAGTTGGCCAGGCTCTGCTTCACTTCACCCTCTTGTTGTGTGTAAGGACAATTCCTGAAGTTCGTTTCCTGCTCAGATACAGATGGTGATGGACCGACTCTCCTAAGGAGAAGGGGTCCCATGAGAAGATTCTGTAAAATGGACAGGTGTTGCTAAGACACGAGGCTAACAACGGACACAGAACTGAACTCATAGGACCCTGACATGGACATTTACTTCTAGCGTTTTAAGATGCCACATTCGCCTGCTCGTTCTGAGTGGTGCGCAGCCCCGCCTTATCTTTCACGTTCCTTCTAGCTTAGCCTAATGCGTGCCGCTCTTTCTGATGGAAAGCCTTATGCCTTGGCCAGGTAGTTGAGGAAGTGCTCTCCATACCAAGCTGCCTGCAGGGACTTTAACAGCCTAGGCAGGATTTGGAATTTGTCCATGGACAGTAGGAATCCTTTAAAAGGCTAAAGTAACCATTAGTTGAAGACCCTCAAAAAGTGGTCTTACCCTGTCCTGGTTTGCTCTCGTGTTTAAAGACAGCATCTGAAATGCAGTTGATAGCCATTACATTTCTAAGGGAACAGCCCTTGGTTTTACCTCTGTACTTTCATGTTCATTAGCGTTGGATTACATTTTATTCAAGTATTTCAGCCCTTTTAATTAAATTACTCCAAACCTCTATAGCTTCATTTTGAGTTACTTGATCTGCCCAAAGCCAAGAAGTTGTTTTGAAGGCACATTCCATTTTCAAAGAGTTTTTACTTCATTTATGTTGGGTCAATATTTTGTTACATAATGATTTGTGGCTTTTAACTCCATTATGGTGTCTTTTATTGATATGAAATGATGTTTTCCCTCATATCTCCTGCTGTTTAGCTTTGATTTTCATTTATCCTGAAATAAATAATATCTCAGAATTACTTTCCAATCATTTTAACATTTTGTAAGAACATTCATTTAAATAGCCATATGTGTGGATTGGGAAAGTATATAATCTTAACATGCTTATTACAATTAGAATTGGGTTGTTCAGCAACCGTTCCTATCTATCATCATGATTAATATAGATCTTCAGAAATCAGGTGGAAAATCCTGATATAAACATATATAATCACATTTTTCTTCACTATTATACGTCTTCTGTAACAAATATAATCTTAGAGTGTGAAAATAGAGCTAACAAACGTATTGATGAATTGGCATAGAACAACTCCTAGTTTTCTATTTCTATATTAATCAGAACAGGGTAGGCTATTCTGCAGTAATCAATAGATAGGAAGGACCAATAGGAAGAATGCACAGAAGGAAAGAGGGAAGGAGAGATGGAGGAAACCTCTGTGGCTTAAGATAATAAACAGATTTCATTGGTGGTGGTGCAGTGTGATTCATACAATTCCTCTGGATATTTCCTTTCCAGATGTTGACTCAGAGATGCTTTCCCCCTGTGGCTGTACTAGACCCTGCGGTACATGGTCCACAGTTCCTATAGCGCAGTGAGGGTTGTGTAGGATACAGCCCCCCTCCCCCACCTTCCTTCCTTTACATTCCTTTCCCGTTTTTGCTTATTTCTTGGGAGAGCTTCTTCGTCTGCCTTCTAGGCTATTACTCCAGTTTGATGCCATGTCAATTCCTTTTACTGTCTGTTTGCATAAATAAATTCTTCTGTTGCATTTTCGGTTCCCTTACAGATTGCCCCCCGCCCCCAACACCACAGAGTCGTCTTTTCCTCTCATACTGGCACATAGTTATCCCATAGACCAAGTGCTGAAGAGAGAAAATACATGTCATAGAGATCGAGGCATTTGGGGATTCCTGGGGACATGTCAAATTTATCCCTAAATTTTCTTCTAGCTTTAATTATAGCTTCGGTTGCATGGACAGTTATCTGAGTCTTTATGATGGTCGGCCGTACTATTTATCAAGTTCAGAGCGCTCATTTTTCCCCATTGCCTAGCTCTGCAGGGATTGAAGAGTGATTGAACGGACTCACTTGTGTGTACAGATGTGTGTGGGTCAACCTTGATCCTGATTCCATCATATGCTTCTTCTGCCCTCGCCTCTGATTCCAGCAGAAGATCAAGTTCATTGCCGCCGACCCCCCCCCCCCCCTTTGCTCTGATAGCGTTTTCCTCACTCCTGATTCTTGCTATCTGTCTTTGGGCTTCTTAAATGCCAACACCATGTCACAACTAAGAACTGTGAGGCAGCTAACGCTATTTATGGCAACATCCCCAAAGGTGGGAAAGAAGAGCCAAAGATAATGCTTCACCCTCCGGTGTGAGCTGTGAGAGAGCTACGTTGTATTCTTCACAAGGCCCTTGTGACATCTTGCTTCAGTTCCCCACAGTCTAACCAGCTTAATAAAATACACTTGCCTTTTTTTTTTCTCTGTTTCTCTTTCCATAACTCCTTGTTCTTGAGCTGTGATGTTTTCTCCCAAATACTCAATGTCCCCTTTCCCAGCTCTGCATTTGGACTGAACAATGTTAAGACACTGGTTATTGCCAACTTGATGATTTTTAGAATTCTCCCTTCCTTTCAGATCTGTAGAGAGATTGTTGAATTATGAATAAAGTTTTTTTTTTTTCCAGCTTATCAATTAATTAATTATGATAGTTTTACACACTGAAGCATATTATCCTAAACTTATTTCCTGGCTTTCTAAAATGTTCAATGGAGAATATGCATATATGAAAAGTAAAAGCCCTGACTTAATTTTTCTCAGAGCTATCCATGTCTGCAATTTATTTGATGATTTTCTACTTCTCGATATGATGAAATATTTTCCATCACTCCCTATATAATGCCCTATTATTTTTGGCAATCAACAGTTCATATTTTGATACAGAAAAAGAGAGGTAATGATAGAGTCAGTCCTGGAGGAAATAATGTACTATAATCATATCAAAACTATTAACTTCATCAAAAGGAGACACTTATAAAACATTCTGACTCGTAAAAAATTGGGGGTTCTGACTCAGGGGAAAAGTGTGAGTGAAAGAAGGCTAAGGTATCTTATTTTTCTATGAATTACAATATATTCCTTTAGTGGCAGGTCAGGACAAAAGTGTTGGCCATTCACTCAAATTCCAAGGTGAAGTGTAGAGAAGTTAGACAAAGTTTATAGGGATCTGGCTTGAAAGAATTTTAGGCTCTCTGCCTTAACTTTTGACTGTATTATCCATTTAATATGTTCTATGTTTTCCCAGGAAATAGGGAAGGTAAGATGTGCAAAACAGGGATTGCTATTTAGATGCCACACTGAACTTTTAGAACCTGCAGTTATATTCACTAGTAGTTTCTAACTCATAAGGAAATAATATTATCCCGTATTTTCCATTTGCTAAAGTAAATGAACTACATTGTTGACTTTGTGCTCTTCCTTTGAATGGGAAAAGCAATAAAAATAATATAATGGTAATAATTACAGTTGCTAGAAGGTTCTAGCCACAGGGCCTATAGAGAACAGAAATGCCCATAAATGAAAACCCATATGATTAGATCTTCTTCAAACAGGTCGCTAATTAGCTTGTATAATTAACACCTTACTGTAGTAGGGGGATCCAGGTAATTACCCAGTGTATTCTAAGAGTGAGTCACCTTATTTTAAGTAGCTGTCATCCTAGAAGCACAGCCATAGAATAACAACTTCTTCTGCGTGTTTAAGAGAGTCATAAACCTCTCTAGCAGCTTTAACGAGAGTGTATGAAGCGCTTCTTCCTGTCTGTATCAGCAAAGACATTACGGCATAAAACCTTTATCATTTGACCACGGTGTCAATGAACAGCCTCTTTTACTTTTTTTGAAGATACTCCTATTTCTTGATGCAAGAGATTCAAGCTATTTGAATACTTCTCGTGCAATAAGAATTTAGCCATTTCATTGTTGACGTTGTCTTTTGTATATTTCTACTTCCTCACAAACTCAACTAGCACAGTATTTGTCCCTTGTAAGGGGCTGCTTACTACTCAGGGAAGACTTGCTTTGGCTGCAGAGAGTGATCAAAGAGAAGTTATAAGAAAAGGGAACAGTTGAAGTTTATCTCTTGCGATCTATAGATTCACTAATCAACATGGATTTTTTTTTCTTGATATATTAACGTACAAAGTCCTTTTTAAAAATTTTATTTTTCAATTATAGTTAGTTCATGCCCTCTTTCTTAATCTAACTTCTCGAACTATATTCTCCATGTCTATCAATCTAGCTATGTGGAGAGGAAACGATACATGCACATACAGGTACACATTCATGATCTTACCTGTTCAAGGTAATGAAAGTTCCCGTTACTGTTATAAGAATATAAATACTAACTAAACAATCTGAGCCTAAAATATCACCACGTTAAGTATTTTACTTGTATTAACTCTAATCCTTACAAAAATGTTGTCATAATTCCTAGCCTCATTTTTATGCATCATTAGTTTTAAGCTCAGAAATATTCCTATATTTAAAGCAGTGAGAATTCTAACCCATTTTGATAAACTTCAAAATATCAATTGTATTACTGCACATTGCTTGATGTATTACTGTGTGTCTGTCAGCAGTATGATGGGGATTTTTACTTAGACATACACATATGAGCATCTCGGGACACCATTATGTAAAAAACAAACAAACTGGACAGAGAGTCAGATATGGTCATTGACCCCCTAGGAGGGGAGTACTGTGGCCCATCATTTCCAGTCTCAGAACCTTCCTCCCTCCCTGGCCAGCGACACTAGTTGGAGGTGACTGATGAGAAGGCTTCACAGAGCTCTTAAGAGCAGCATTTCCCCCACCAAAGTAGATATTAGTAAGAAAATGGCCCAGGTCTTAGACCGGGCCACTGAAAGGAAGGTTGGCAAATCAAATGCATTTCTTCCTTAAAGGGAGTAAAGCATTGCAGGTGTTCTCCTAGCTTTTGTTTCCTTTACCTTGATGAGGAAATTGAAAAATCATATAAAACTGAGTGCTGAGCCCTGAGATGGACACTTCCGCTACATTCCTCTGTTATCCTCGGTGTTTGAGAGTAGTTGAATTATTCCCAGAAACTAGCATACCTATTCACATCTGTGCTACATTCCCTAGGCACAGTCTCTGAACACATGCAGCCCATTTGGGGTAACCATGGTTTATGTACCTCGAGAGAGTCTGTACTGGCTGTCCTAAGAAGCACGGAAGAGTATGCCCTGGCCACTTGACTGTAGAGTTCTTGAGGTCGCGTGCCCTAACATTATAATCTCCAGTATCTGGTACATACATTGCTCCTGCTTGGCACTCTTTTAAAAATTGTTGAATAAATGATGGGACAGATAAATGAATAAAGGGATGAATGTCTTTAAACTAAACTGATTGAGAAATTCAAGGTCTCTTTATAAAATGCAGGCTAATTATGCCTAGATTTTGTGATGAGGAGATAGATAAGTAATTTACTTACATTCCTTTTCTCTCCTCCATCCTCACAATCTGACACCAAGCCCGAATGATTTTATCTTCTAAATAAGTATCTTATGAAACGGCTTCTTTCTATTTCCACCCAGCACCCAGAATAGCCATTTCAAGCACCTATTTGACACCCCACGCCTTTATGGATAAAGACAAAACTTAAAGTTGGCTTCCAGGTTTTGTTCAGCTCAGCTCCACCTCTGTATGCAATCCATTGTGGCAGATTATATTTTTCCAGGAATGATAGCCACACATGCCTCATCCCACAGGATGTCCTCATAATGTGATATTCATACTCTCGTTGAGTCCTGCAATGCATACATCCTTTCCTTGAAATGGGGCCCCCTTCATGACCAGACTGATCAACCGGTAGAGCAATGTCAAAGCAACGCTGGATCATTCGGATGCTCAGCGCTTCCACCTTGTTCTCTCAGGCACTTGCCCTCGAGAAACCCAGTCGTCATGCTGGGAGGCAGCTGAGCGGCCCTGTGAAGAAGCCACAGGCATGTGTTCCAGCTCAGCTGTAGCTTGTTGGATGTGCATGCTTCCAGCCTCCAGCTGCTGAATCACACCTCTGAGCATACCTGTTCCCCCCAACCTGCCCTCCAGCCACACGGAGCAGAGACAGGATGGCCTTTATGGATACTGACCAAATAGTAGATTCATTATCAAACATTGTTTAAGCCACTAAGCTTCAGGCTCTTTGTTACAGGGACTTGGTTTAACTAGACCATGCATCAGGCACCCCGTTCTTCCTCCCGGTTCTGTGTGTTCTGTCTCCTCTTGCCTCCTTGCAGATCCTCACACCTTCCCTGTTCTCTCTGTCACACAGTTCACTTATGTTTATATTTTTGTTTTTCTGTTTGGGAAGCTCTGCCTCACTCCTAATTAACTTTATCAGCCAAATCTTATTTATTCAGTAGTTTTCTCTCAAGCATCCTCTCCCCAAGAAAGACTTCTTTCCCACCTAGCTCTTAGTCCTTTCCTTTCCTGTCCATTACTGTTATAACTTTTTACAAATGGTGTAACAATACGATTATGGTCAATCTCACAAACTAGACTGAAAACCTCATGAGAGTAAATCTCTGCTCACCTCAGTGTAGCCCAGACCCTGCGATAGGCTGTGGCATGTCCTAAATTCTCTGTAACGATTTGACAAATGGATGATGGGAATAATTTAATAGTTATTCAAATGTATCTAATTCCTAAGCTGTCTTGTGCAATGTTCTATGTCCTAGGGATTTTGCTGTGAATCAGGAAGACCAGCCGTAGCCTTCAGAGGCCCTCTGTTGTACTGGGGCAGAGGGAAAATGTAAGAATAATTCCATGTAGTGATACATGCTGTGGCGAAAACAAACCAGAGGAATGGAAGCGAGAGAGGAGGGTGGGGTGAGTATTTTGATAGGACTGGCTTAAAAAGATGATGTTGGACTAGAGATCTGAGCAAAGATGTATTCCAGGAAAAGGGAAAACACAGCACAAACCCCCAAGGTATAGATAAAAACAGATTTAACATGTGAAAACTAAGGGAATGTGGGTCAGGGTGACCAGAGAGAGGAGAGCGATCAGGGAAATGACAGGCTCTCATCGATGGTTTTATACCATGCAAAAGACTTCGGATTTTTTTTTTTCCTAAGTATTATGGGATACTGAAGAGTTTTAAAGAGGGACCTGCTATTATTATTTTTTAGTTTATTTTTATTGCTTACACTATTACAGATGTCCCCATTCCTCCCACCTCCTTCACGCCCCTCTACCCGCTTTCCTTCCCTCTGGCCATCCCCTCACTGTTTTTTGTGTCTATGGCTTATGCATATATGTTCTTTGGCTAAACCCTTCACCTTCTCACATCCAGACCCTCTTCTTCCCCTTTATTTATGTTTTAAGATTTCGTGTGGAAAATATACTTTGTTGGGCGGGGGGAGTGAAAGCAAGCAGACTGGAGGCTGTGACAGTTGTCTGGACCAGAGACAGAGGTGGCTTGTATTGGAGGTTTTGTAGTGTTGGAAGATGTGCAGAAGGCGGGTCTCTTAAGGAGGCAGAGCTCCTGGAACTTGCTGAATTCATGAAGAGGAACCTACCCACTCATGGTCTTATATTTTGACACCTCTCCCCTTTCTCCTCCCCATACCTTTCCTTCTGCATTGCTGTTCCTCACCCTTCTCTCACTATTCTGCAGTCCTCGAAAACTCTAGCCCAGTATCCAGGGCCCCTGTAGCTTTTTATGTGCATCTGGTGCTTAATGACAAAATTAAAGTCATCAGAATGGAGAATAAATCACCATTTGCAGGGGTCCACGTTCCTTAAATCTGCAATACTTTTCCTTGTCGTAATGAAGAAGAAATCCTGCTTGGGTACTTCCATTAATACGTATGAGTGCATTCCCCCTCCCCGCCCATCTGAGATTAAATGCAATCTCTCCCCCTAATACACAAGGGTCTACACAGCTTTACAGGTGAATTAATTGTTCCTTTTATTTGATTTTCTTCAAATGAGCTCCAGTTTATTTCCCCTCAATTTGTCTTTGGCAGATTTATTTTAAAAGTCTTTTACTTCGGTTTTCAAGTATTTATCCTCGGGGTCTATTCTCTTTCCTCTATGACGGGAGACTAATTATTCTTCTCCTAATGAATGTTCTAAATGTGTCCCATATGGTGGCATATGTGTTGAGACCGAAGCTGCTTTGGGATAAAATAAGTAAACTCCTCTCGTGGGGTTTCCCTACAAATTTCACTTTGTAACAGTGATAGATTCAAAGATCCATAGACTCCATGTTGCTATAGAGATTGCCTTCTCCCCACCCCCCCCAACCCCACTGTCCTCATTTCACAGATAGGAACAGAAGCCTAGGAACTACCTTGCTGGATTATGAAAGAGCTGAAGGCTGGGAAACAGGAAATTTGAACTGTGTTCCCAACTCTGCCACTGACATTTAAAAATATCGTTGATGTTACAGTCACTTGATTTCCAGATGAGAAAACTGGTTCTGAGAGAGAAGGGGATGTAAATTCCTAAGAGCGTCTGGCCTGGGCCTCCCATCCTAAGCCAGCCTTCTCTCTCTCAAAGTCATTATCTCTGTTTGTAAGTAATATAAATCAAGTAATTATGCTAATGAATGTCTGAATCCCATTATAATGTGAGTTCAAACAGTGTGTATGCTTTTGTTCACTTTACCTTATAGATAGTAGGCACTAAATAAATGTGTTAAATGAGTGAATGAGTTATTATATAATATTATAATGATGCTATTAGGTGTACCACAGGATAGCAAGCATTTTTATCTATGTAAATTAGCTTCATCTTCACAAGAAGCCAGTGATATTTGGAAATAATAATGCTTTTAAGAAATGAGAAACCGAGACTCTGAAAGTTGAATAAATTGACAGCAACCAGTCAACTTGAAGAACTATGATCATGAATTGATTTTGAAATCCAACATTTTATAAGATTAGTTTTTAAATTTATTGGGATGACATTGTCTAATAAAATGATAAGCTTCAAGTGCACAACTCTATGATACATCATCTGTATATTGCGTTGTGTACTTACCATCCAAAGTCACATCTTCTTCTGTCACTGTATACTTGAACCCCTTTACCCTTTACTACCAGGTTTTCCCCGCAGCTCCAAAGCAATCATTAACATTCTTTGCTGTGTGCAAAATACTGTTGCTAACAACTTTCCATGTCTTATGTCATTAAGTTTTCAAAATGACCTTTTAAGTGAAGCTTTATTTTATTCCATCAAGAAACAACTAGTGAGTGGGTGAGAATTGGAATCCAGGTCTGGGTGGTAAGGGCCTACACTCTGAACCTGGGTACCGTACGTTATGGTAAAGATCCAAAGCAAGGTTTTATTTTATCAACTGAGAAGTAAAAGCTTTGCACAGTTCTCTCAAGTTATTGATTTCTTTCATTTAAAGAGAAAGACATTTTGCTTAATTTCACATCAATGTCACTGGGCACAAAAGCCTAGTAGTATCGGATACGATACCAAAACTATTTGGAATAAATAAGGTTAAAGTGATAAATGATAAATACTGAACAAATGTCAAGTTCACTTTGACTTTGACAGATTCATTTTAATCCTTGGATACCATCACACCATTACACCACTAGCTGTGGGAGATGCTGAAAGTCAGTTATTTTCTGAAAAGTGGCACGAGCCATATCCCTGATCTGCTCAAAACCTAAAGAAGATCAACTTTCCATTTCTTAGCCCTCAACTCCCTGGCATGGCTTTAAATCCTAGGTCCAGGTATTTTTCAGCATCCTCTTTTTCCACCCCGCCGTACACAACATTTTCAGATGCACCATTGCTGGACATTCCAGAAACATAATGTACCTAATATCTCTGTTGGATCATTGCATTTCTATGTGGCCTCTCCTTCCTCTCACTTCACAGGCAGCCCAGTTCCATCTACTCATGCTTGAAGTTAATCATACCCTATACGAATAGGAGGGCTCGATAAAATATATGCAATGTTTGGGGCATACTGATACAAACTATTATGTATTGTTTATCAGAAAATCAAATCGCGTTGAGTGACCTCAAACTCTGTTTGCTAAGTCTGGCAGCCCTATCCACATGGGAGTGCTTCTGCCACGTGCCTTTGTGACCTCATAGGCCGGTGCACATAAAAATTGGACAGGAGGTAGTTCATTATTTAGCTTAAAGTAGATAGCCTTCTATCATGTTCCATGAGTTATCAAGGAATGGATTTCTTAGTTTATTTATTTTTACATGTCTAGATATAGGTTAGTGTTTCTTCATTGCCCCTTCAACTGTTTACTAATGATATATATGGATGGGCTTTGTGGTGGGACTGGTGGAACGGAGGGAGAAGATGACGTAGGAGATAATAATTCTTAATTCTAAAAGCACCATAGATTTTCTCTTGTTAAATGCCGACTTTCAAGCTTTATACTTTAATAAAACCATATAACTTCCTGCTGCAAATTGTGGAATTTGGGGGAGGAAATACAATCAATTTTATTTCTAGGCCTTAAGTTCAGTGAATTATTTTAACTATATCATGTAAATTTTTATACAGTGGCTGAATGGTAATTATGCATGTGTAATATTTAATGAGCATTATTATGCAATTTAGGTACCATAAATTTACTGTAAAAGAAAAATGAAACATAAGGGAAAGGAACATCACTTAGTGGGTTTTGTATATGCCAGGCATTGGGTTAATTATTTTTATGTTATTTGTCCTCATAACAAAAGCATCAGGCCATATGATAACCTCTGCTTTGTAGATTAAGAAAATGAATTTGTAAGAGCTTTAAGTAATTTACCCATGTTTCCACACAGAGCAGGCACAAACCAGAGTTTAAATTTAAATCTATCTGTACCTAATCTAAAGTCTCTTAATAATTTATTTGGATAAAGAGCTCACTGTAAACTGAAAATACTTCAATTGCTTTTTATTAAATCTTCTATGTTCAAATGAAACCACATCTGGAAAAAAATAACAGCTATATTCCCCCCAACAAGAATTAACAACTGTTAATATATTTACATTTATGCTTTCTGTGGTTTTGTTGTTGAAAATGTTACTTTTGTAGGAAAATTATTTCTAAATATTTTTATAAAATGAAAAAAAATAAGAAAAAATTTAAGCAAACTGTCAAAAAGAAAATTTAAACAATCATACCAAATCTACCATCAAATGTTAGATGCTTATAATTCCAGACATCTTTTCTGCATATCTAAAAGTGGAAAGAAGAGAGGAAAGGAAAAAAGAGGAAGAAAGAAACATAGCAATGATGAGAGAAATAGTAGATGAGTGTAGATATAATTAGTTTTATGAAGATAAAATCATCTTAAAACTGTCTCTATTCGTCGGCAGCCGTCCGTCTGGAGAGACGATGGTGTAGCTTCTTAAGAGTCCATCTGCACCGCCGAGAATGGCTGTGCAGTCCGACTCGGGAGTGACATGGTATCTTGTCTCCTCCCGTGTTGAATCGACATCTTGCGGTGACGCTGAAGCTACAGAGCCTGGGCAGGGCAATATGGAGGGTCTGCTGTTGCCCATGCAGCAGACCCCCCCCTCTCTTCGCAGCTGAAGGGTCCAAGGGAAAGACGGAGTCGATACAGCTTGGGTTCAGGTGCGCCGCAGGAGTTGCCGGTGTTGATCACAACATCAAACCGCCTTAGGGACTCCGGCTCCGGATTTTCTGTCGGGGTTTACTCCCTTAGCCTTTCCCCTGAAGAGGTATGCCGCAAGGCAGCGGAGGTTTTTTGGAGTCAGAGTTTTCCTTCTCTGATGTACCCTGACTGGAAGATCGAACCAGCGACACTTAGCTCGCAGGCCGACGCTCAATCCACTGAGCTAAACCAGCCAGGGCTACTGTCTCTATTAAGACGTATTAAATTGATATGCAGATGGCCAACAGGCCAATGAAAATATGTTCACATTACTAGCTATTAGAGAATGCAACTCAAAACCATGATGAGATATCACCTCGCCTGTGTTAGAATGGTTATCATCAAAAAGATAAAAAACATTAAGTGTTTGAGTGCTGGCGGAAGAAAGGGAACACTGGGATACTGAGTACAGCCACTATGGAAAACAGTATGGAGAGTCTTCAAAAAATTAAGAATAGAATTACCATATAATAGTCCAGCAATCTCACTTCTGGATATTTTTTCAAAGAATACAAAAAAACACTAATTTGAAAAGATATATGCACCCCTATATTTATTGCAGCATTATTTACATTAGCCAAGAAATGGAAACAAAGTGTCCATTAACAGATGAATGGATACAGAAGATGTGAGACACACACACACACACACACACACACACACACACACACACACACACACACACACACACACACACACACACACACACACACTGTGTAATACTCCAAAGTCATAAAGATGGAGAAAATCCTGCCATTTGAGACAACATGTAAAGACCTTGAGAGTATTATGCTAAGTGAAATAAGTGAGACAGAAAAAGATGAATATCATATGATTTCACTTGTATGTGGGCTATAAACACAAAACAAAGAAAAGAAAAAATGAACATATAAAGGCCGACAACAGATGAATGGTTACTGAAGGGGAATGGGATGGTGGAGGGAGGAAGAAATGGGTGAAGGGGTTCAGTTTTATGGTGAACGTGACATTGTACATACCCTGAAACTAACATAATGTTATAAACCACTTAGTGCAATGAAAATGAATTTTAAAAGTTATTCAATTGTCTTTTTCTGACTGACTTTTTTCAGTTAACATAGTGCTCTCCAGGTCCATCCACACTGTTGCAAAGGGTAAGATTTCCTGCTTTTGTACGGCCAAGTAATATTCCATGGTGTAAGTGGACCAGAGCTTTTTCATTCCCTCATTTATGGATGGACACTTGGGCTGCTTCCAAATCTTGGTGACTGTAAATAACACTGCAATGAACAAGTGGTGCACATGTTTTTTCAAATAAGTGTTGTGGGTTTCTTTGCCTATATTCTCAGGAGAGGAATTGCTGGGTCATAAGGCAGTTTTGTTTTAGTTTTTTAAGATTAGCCAAGAGGCATATGAAAAGATGCTCAATGTCACTAATTATCAGAGAAATGCAAATTAAAACCACGATGAGCTATTACCTCACACGTGTCAGAATGCCTATCATCAATGAAAAAAGACTGTGTTCTTTTCATCTATACATTCAGTTAGTCTTTCTTTTTAGCCATGCATCTTATACTATATGATTAGATACATTCCCCACTCTGTATGTAGATATTTCACTTCAGAAATTTTAATTACCTTATGTTGAATCATGACATCTTCCATCTTCAGTTGTTTTACTGTTATTTTCATAGGCATTCACAAATATTCTAGTGTCAGTCATTTAGGCTTAGACTCCATATTCTGTTGTTTGCGTATTTTAAAATGTATTAGTGGCATAATGAAAACATTTGTTTTCTCGTGTCTCTCATTCAAGCTGCACTTATTGTAACGCTATTGAATTCAAGTTCTTCACAAGTTTTTCTATGCTATAAAGCTCTTTTGAGGAATTGTAAGGTTTTATTTTAGATTATGCTCTTTCGCTCTTATTTACATGGCTCTTTCCTTTTTTGTTCCTTCCTTATTTTGATTTAAGTTTGGCTGTGGATTTGTCATATAGTTTATTTTCACCTTAATTTACTTCTGCAGTGACTCTTTCTAGCCTTTCTGTATATTTTTAAGTGTATTTTATTGATTATGCTGCTACAGTTGTCCCAATTTTTTCCCTTTGCCCTGTACCCCCATTGCATCCATACATTTTGATAAAACAGAGTTGTGACACACACTATATATATATATAAATAGCTTTTTTAAATTTTATTTTATGCAGCTCATGAGAACTCTTCTTGTGCTTTATCAGCTTTTCTCCACCCCAGTTAAATAGTGGGCCGACGGTGTTGGGGAGCGCTGACAAGGGCAAAGGATAGACTTTGTTGCAATGCGTGAGTGCTGTTCTCCTGGGAGAACATTTATGGGGCAACAGTACTTATTCGACCCTAAGTCAACTTCAGTATTTGGGGTTAAGGATGTACAATTCCATCCATTCGGGTCATTTTCTTCTTCAGTATGTTCGCTTCTCCTATTTCCCTCTTTTTACCCTAGTGATGGCTTCTGTGACTTCTAAGTTAGGAGGGGAGACAAGAAGATAAGACTACCTACTAATCAGTGAGAATTCCCTGAATACTTCAGCTCACCACTTTGCCTTATAGGTGATACCTAACCCTCCACTTCATTCCGGTTCCTTTCTTCCTTTCCCTAGGAACCAGTTGTCGAGTGTTACTGTGTTAGGCTCTCTCTCTCTCTCTCTCTCTCTCTCTCTCTCTCTCTCTCTCTCTCTGTTGGCAAGATTTCTCCCAAGTGTTCATTATTTTTTTTATTATAGAAGATATTAGGGATGAACATCTTTTAGTTCTAATAGGTTTATTTAAATCTGAATTTTAAAACGTTATTCTCTGAATATACTGAAGGTGGCAATATATGTTACCCAACTTTTCAACCCTAATTCCACTAAAATAATCCGTTTTATTAGCTTCTTTATCACATTCTGTTATTAATACATATTTATTCCTCTTTTGTCCCCCCCAACTTGTGAGCTCCTTGGAGATAGAGTGTACCTTCTCTTCTTTTTTTTTTTTTTTAAATACTCCTAGTATCTAGCCCAGTGCTCAATGCATGTAAAAGAAATGAACAGTTGACGGACTTTACAAGGTATCTTATCTACATTTGACATAGGATCTACTTTCTAATACATGGGGCTTTAAAAAAATAACACAGAGGTATTTCAAAGACTTACCCAATAGTAAAGTCCTCAGCTGAGAACTCAGTAATTAACCGGAAGGGCTGTGTGGGAAAGAGGTTCTCTATGTAATCAAAATTGGACATGATGTTCTCCAGTTAGGATTTTATTAAGAAGCACTTACCTAAAGATTTTGCTCCCAATAAAAGGTTTCACAGATTTTCCAGCTATATGTTCTTGAATAAAGAATCTTTTCAGGCATTCTAGAAATGTCTCCTTTGAGGTGGGGGATCCATTTGTAAGAATTGTTCACTTTTCAAGTTCTCACACACCATCTCCTTCTTTCAGGTTTTGTCCGCCCCCAGTGATTTTTAATATAATAATAAGTACCATAGCAACAACAATAATAATAGGAACACAGCGTTGGGAACAGCAATAAGGAAATGAGTATGCAGGCTTCCCAAACACCTTCATGCCATTGACTTTTGAATTTGAAACTCTGCTGTTGTCTGTGACAGTTTTGAAGGCAGTGCGAGTTTGTTCAGATGCATTTTTAAGCTTCTGATTAACTTTCCAACCTGGAAGCATCCCTGGTGGTCTCTTCAAATGCTGTGTCCTCTACCTGACTTTGTCTTTACCTGAAAACAATCATGGGAGTGCAGACCATTTTAAAGTAAAATCACTTTGGCAGAAAGGTTTGTCTCCCCTTCTTTTGTTGCCTTGATATACTACTAGCTTCAAATGCTTAATTTAAACTTGAAAGAAAATTTATTTCTGATGTCCTTGCTTTACGTTTCTAGAGATCTAATAGTGCACCAAGTCCTGAGGTAATAATCTATTCATAGATTTGTAGGAGCAGTAAATAACTTAGTAGGATAAACTTAGGCTGGGTCAGGGGCTTTTAAAAAAAATTCTGAGAATTCTGAAAACATGAATAAACCTCTCTTGACTTCTTATATGTCTACCAACCAAGCACTTGATAAAAATAGTAATTATTTTTTAGTGTACTATGACTGGCTACGGTTGATGCTCAAAATACCATATGTCATGTGATCATTGCTTTTGAGGTTTCTGAGGTAGAAAATTGAGGCTTAGAGTTGGCACTGAACCAAATTGGTAAAACATAGAGCTAGAATTCGAATGAAGTTCTTTTCATCCTAACACCATTGTGAAACATGTCCCTGTGATTAGGCAGAGCTGACTGCACAATTTAAAATATAAGAAGAAAATGTCTACCATTTAAGTAAAGGCAGAAAATAAGTCAAAAATTGAGGAAGAATTTCATGTCAGGAGTGGATGTTTTGATAAAACCGTTCATAGAAAATAAAAAAAATAAAAAGAGTAAGGGAGAGTAAGGAAGATCTGGAGTGAGAAAATTCAAATTTGTTTCCTGCTTTATTGAGATATATTTAAGATATAACATTGTGTAAGTTTAAGGCATGCAGCGAGATGGTTTGATACATATATATATATATATATATATATATATATATATCGCAAAATGATTACCACAATAAGGTGAAAGGGAGCAAAATATACCACCCAAAATAAGCCTCTATGATATTAGGTTTATCTTGAGCTGATCATTTTAAAGAAATAGTTGGTACAGGAGAGGCTCCCTTTTACAAGAATCATTTACATTTATAGGATGATCTCCATTTGTAAGGGAATCTCCCTCTTTGTGCCTGCAGAGATGAGTGAATCTAAATCTCTTGAAACTCTGACCAATGGAGAAGGCTAGTACTTAGATCTGCATAAGAATCATACCTTTATTTACTGTGCTTTTCCTGGTAAGCTTCCATAATTGGCCTGCCCCTACCCTCTTTGCCCCCCCCCCCCCCCCCGACATCTTTCTTTTGTCTTTAACTGGAGATGGTATTTAAGGTGATGGCTTGGGCCATTTCAGAAAGTTACTTGGTTTTCCTGAGTGCCTCCCATGTATATAGGAGGCAGACATGTTATTAAATTTTGCTTTGTTTCTTTTCCCCTCAATCTGTCCTTTATTACAGGAGAGTCTCAGACAATAACTAGGATGATAGAAGGAAAATAATTTTTTCTCCCCTATAAATGTTAGTTAACACCTCCTTCACCACACAATATAACTGTGTGTGTGTGTGTGTGTGTGGTAATACTTTTTAAAATATATTCTCTTAACTTTCAAGTATATACAGTAGTCCCTCTCTGTATCATGGTTCACTTATTGCAGCCTCACTGTATCGCGGGATTTAAAAAATATTATATTTAATTATTCATCACGGATTTTTTGCTATATCGCGGGATTTTGCGGTACTGTACAATAAATGCTAAAATAAATGTAAGGTTCCTACTTCGCGGATTTTCACCTGTCACGGGGGGTCTAGAACGTAATACCCGGGATAAGTGAGGGATCACTGTAATACAGTGTTATTGACTATATTCACCATGCTGTATCTTAGATCCCCAGAATGTATTTAATTTATTACTGGAAGTTTGTACGTTTAGACCAACATCTTCCATCTTTCCATTTCCCCCATCCCCAGCCCCTGGCAATCACCATTCTAATCTGTTTCTATGAGTTCAGCTTACAATCAGGTGATCTCCTTTGAGAAGAGGACATTTGAGCAGAGAATTGAAGGATGCAAGGCAATTAGTGCTGATGTTAGCAACAGTGTTAGACCCCAGGTCTTGAGTTCAACGTAGAAAGAATTCAGAGGCAAGAAGTCTATAGTGCAAGAAGTTTATTTAGCCTTTAGAAAGAAAGTCACAGAGGCAGAAGAAGTGAGCCAACTGGGCTGCATGGACTCAGGAAACAAGTCACAGAGGCAAAAGAAGAACCCTTGGAGCTTAGGAAGAAGTCAAAGGGACATGCCTGAGAAAGAAGTGGGCAAGGAAAGGCACAAGCATCCTACACACATGCACACACACACATAAAACGCTGGGTCCCTTCATCTTTCAGGATCCTGGTCTCTACTGATTGGTTGGTGCTACAACACGGGTTATTAGTCATTGCTGCTGGTCCTGATATCAGTCACAGTGTTGGTGTTGCTTCTTCTGGATTTGACTCTTTTCTGGGCCTGGAGCTGAAACACTACTGAGTCCGAATTTGATGAAAACTCTGTCTCTGTGGTCAAAAGGCCTGAGGCTTTGTTCTTAAGATCATTTGATGCTGATCAGAATCTCATTGTTCTGAGGGCTTAATGCTTAAAGGAGTTGTGCTAGGGAGAAAGAAAACAGGTAAGTCAGGGTGTAGGACAGGGCCAGTTTGAATCAGCCACCTGCCTCAGTTTACCCATTCCACTTGCCAAGGAATTTTCCTGACTTCTTAGTCTCCTTTTTCACATGTATATGGAGAAACAGCATTAGAAACAAAATTAGAAGTCTGTGCAAACACTCCAAGGCAGAAGCATGCTTGGTAAAGTCATGAAACAATAAAGAGCCAAGTGGAGCTGCACACATGTGTTTGGAGGCTGGGAAGGGGTTTGGTCAGCGATGAAGTTAGGTAAAGGAGGCCAGATGCCACATGATATTGTGTAAAACAGGATGGATGTCAGATACTAAGTAGTGATGGGGCTTGTGCTAAACTAGAGGATGCAACCCAAACTAAGAACCTTTGGGTTGAATTTTGTAATAGCAAAACACAGTTCTGGCCAACAAAACAAATTAAGGATTGATATTTAACAAGTGGGACATTAGCATGCAATTTCTAATTTTATTCAGCATCTGCCATATATAGGAAAGGATGCTGGGCCCGTAGAAGTTTAGTGTCACAGCTAGCACCTATCAAAATGTCATTTTCTAAAAGGCCCATTTATTTTTCTCTTTCTCTACAAAATATGTGACTTCACAGCATTTTAGAGTAGGAGTTGGGACACAAGCTGAGAGAAACTCAATTTCTGAGGAAAGCTTGGAGTGACTTAGAAACCATGAGATACCATCGCATAATCTACCAGGACAAGTTTGCTAAATCCAGACCAACAACCCTAAATCCCCACCGTAGGGGATAAATCGTGCCGCTCATCACACATACATCATTGTAACTTGTTGAAATGACTTTTGGATCAAGGTAATCCTTTCCTTTTGTCTACCCAGCTCTAAGGACTCTTCTCCCCTAGTGCACATTTATCTGTCATCTTTTTGGACACCGAGCTTCCGGGGTGCATCACGAGTCTGTCTGTCAGTGCCTGTGTCACGTGGTGTTGAAATTTCTCTCTGTGAAACATCATGGTGAAGTGGAAGGGGCATACCACTTAGTTGAATGCCCTATGTTCTAGGACCTAGTGTGGTTTTTTTCTTTTCAGTCCTAAAGAATGAAATGATATATATAAGCATTGTGAAAGCTCCTGGCACACAGTAACTACTTTTTAATAACCTTCTAATTATTTCTAAAACATGATGCCTTATATTTAACATAAGGCATGGTTAATTGGATAGTTGGGTGACTGAATGGATACATGGGTGGGCAGACACCTAAATGAATTAATCAGGAAATGGAATTTATTTTCAAAGTGAAATGATTTAGTTAATCCTGATGGACATCTACTATTTCATGTGGTCCATGACAATATCTAAAATCATATTCAACTCTGAAAAACTATATTTTCCTAAATAGTTTTTATCTCACACATAATGGCCACATATGTTGAAAAAATATTTCTTTTTGATACTTAAAATTTATATATATTTGCTGTTGCACACATGAGATTATATGAATATGGGGCTCTTCTTAGTTACACAATTTTGAAGTGGATTAAATTTTCTTTAGAGATACAGTGTTCTGTAATATATTGCTCTATTTTTTAATGGGGTCTTAGGTCATTAAAAAAATAGAACTGACAAGAGCATTTGATAACAATAACGAGGTGCCCTCATTGTATAACTGCGAGGACTGAGGCCTAGATAATCAAAGCCAGTCTGCTCTTGTTCATTGCTACCTAAAGTTCTTTTAGGGTTACTTGCTTTTGGCACACAAAATTATAACAGGTTTAATGTCAATGGGACAGAGGTCAGATATTAAATCTGGATGAATAGAAACAGAATATGCTGAAGTTTCATAAAGCTGGGTACACTCTAATCACTACACACTCTTCTAAAGAGCTTCCACTGAAAATCCTAAAATCTTTGCAGTATTTCTTTACCTGATGGGTTGAAATTAAAAATTAGTCCAATGCCCTCAAATCTGTGTTTCTTGTTTTACAAAATAGTTCATTGATTAGACAAGGTCTAAACAAAGGTTCCTACATGACTCATTGATCAAAATAAGATTTGAGAGCTCATTAACTTGGTTGTCAGATGCATTCGTTTATTCATAAGCTTCTTTTTTCCCCTACTAACCTTTCACAATAATAAAACAAAAGGGCATATCTACTTTTATGTTTCACCAAGTATAGATAGGTCACCATTGTGCCGTTTTCCAAAGGAAAGTTTGGAAAAGGTACATTCCAAAGTACCTTACTTGGAGGATGAAATCTCCTATACTGTATTCCCTCACTTATTGCGGGTATCACATTCTACACCCCCCGTGAGAGGTGAAAATCCACGAAGTAGGAATCTTACATTTATCTTAGTATTTATATATATTTTAAGGCTTTATAAACCCTTCCCACACACTTATAAACCGTTCCCAGTCCCTAATTAACCTTATAGCAAAAAATCCGCAATAAATAATTAAATATAATATTTTTAAAAATCCCGCGATACAGTGAGGCCGCAATAAGTGAACCGCGATATAGAGAGGGACTACTGTATATCGAAGTATTTAATAGATTATTGTAGATATAAACAAGGAAAAATGTTACCACTTAATAATTCTATGTTATGTAATTAGTTGCTAGCACAATCTAACCATAATGGAAAATACCAACGTAAGGTGTAAAAGATCTTTTGGAAATTTTTATTTGGATATTTCTTATGGTAGGCGACTCATTGATAAAAGCTTGTGAATTTTATCACTAATACTTGAATGAGCTGGTAATTACATTTGTCTCATATTTATCCCCAACTTTGGTGTGTAGAACGTGAGCTCAGTTTGGGTAAAAGTTCTTGTATTTGCATGCATGGACTCCAATCTATATTTCCCAGATATCATCTTTTGCTGGAGTGACTATATAATTTATCATCCAAACCGGAACACGTGTGAGAGGGGAAGAGAGTACCATTAATAATGATGCTGAAACAGACAAGTCCTACACAACAAGGACTTAGGATCCCCCTGCATTTAGCTGAACAAATGACAGGTCTGACCGTGACTGGTCTAGCTTATCCTGAGCCCTGTTTCTCACTGAGGAGTGCTTGGTGCATTATTATTCCAAGACGTCCTCCAGTACAAATGCTTCTCCTGCCGATTTTTAAATCCCGTGCGTCTCGGGTCCCACCTTTGCAGTGAAGCTCCCCGGTCCCCTGGCCTCGTTGATTCATCGTTCCGAGCAGTGCTTCGTGTTTGCACTGAACACCATCATTGTCTCTAAAATTGTTTGCCCTTGTTTCATATATGTTTATCTTTGATTTTCACAAATATACCACAAGTTTCTCAAAAGCAGGAAGGAATTCCTTATGCTATTTCCTCGCCAGCATGCTTAACCTGCGAATCAGCAGCCAACACTGTGATCATATATTGAATGATTAAATTAGACGTGGTGTATTTCTTCTCTCACACCTACTTCCACCTTTTCCATTGCGCCCCAGCCGTGCTAACCTGCTTACCTTGTCTGTAATATACCAGGCACATTGAATCTGTAGTACTCATCCTGTCATCCTGTCACATATTTTCTTTCACCGATTTGCATGTTGGGTTCCCCCTTTACTTCAGGTCCCTGCTCCACAGTCACTTCTTTAGAACATCATTCCTTGGAGCTGTGTCTATCATGTTCACTTCCCACCCTTGAGTCTTATTCCCTTAGCTGCTCTCCTTGTTTTATTACTATTCTTGGTAGTTCTTATTTCTTTTCTAATGTCAGAGTCACACAAAGATGTCATTCCTCCCCGCCCCCAACACTAAATAAGCTTCATCTAGTATCACTTAGAAGTGTGCTAAGAACATAGGAATTTATGTATCAACACATTTATGTGTCTGTTGAAAGAATATGATGGGAGAAAAATATGCCCAAATAATGGTGGCAGTGGGGATGAAGTAGAGCATGGAGCAGTTTGTTTGAGAGAGAATAGGAATCATGGTTTTTAGAGTGCAACCTCTATTTTTCTACTTGAACTCAGATCTGCCTTCTAACCTCGTTCCCCATGGTGTTTGTGTTAGCTACACCATGCTGAATGATCGCGAGGGCAAACATAAATCCTGGAAATTTTTCCATTTCTAGAAATCCTTCGATATATCTCCCTCACAAGGGGTTGAATGAAAAATAAGATCTGTTCTGAAATTCTTTCTCAGATGAAAACCAAAAAAATGAGCAAGTATGAACATGATATAGAAATCTTTTTTTTTTTTTTTTTTTATGAGCTACTTGGTCTGGGAAGAAAAGAGTTTGGATGCAACATATTACAACTGTCTTCGATACATCACCACTCCTTACAAGACAAATTTAGCCTCTGTTGCTTTAAAATAGCCATACATGGTCCAATAAAAATACAAGGCTATAAACAAAGTATTTTAATGGATTTTCACTTTTCTGCTGTCAGTATAGATAAAATTTAACTGCATCCTGTGAGATCCTTTTCTAGAGATATAACAGTGCATGTAAAATTTGTTTGGCCATGCACTCACCCTAGTTTTCTTGGAAACAACACCCTTGCCATTTTGAAAGTCACTCTCTCCCATCTATAGTTGTGTGAGAAGAATAGAAGCTGCTGTCTGTTACTATAATCCAGGGAGTGAAGATGAAAACATGACCCAAGCTCATGCCATTGTCATAGTTCAAGGTGTAGAGCTGATCCAATGTGGACCAATGAGAATCTTTTCTATGGATTTGTTCAATTTGAGCTTGAAGGAGTCCCAGACCAAATGACTCCCTCCCTCCTCTCTACCATACTTCTATAATTTCATGTCTCATCACGGTGCCTTTGCTGCATGTGACTTTCCACTGCTGTCTTACACGTCTGTGAAGAGAGAGCTTCTCCATTGCTAGGCCCCAACACTTTGTCATTCATTAGATTCTCAGTAAGTGTTGGAAGTAATGAACGACCTTGGAAGGGGTGCTAACCCCACCAGATGTCTCTCCTAATATCAGACAGAAATGACAATTATAAATCAAGTAAATACTGCATCATGTATTTGAAAGTTGCTAAGAGAGTAGATCTTAAAAGTTCTTATCATAAGAAAAAAAATTTCTTTATAACTATGTGTGGTGATGGATGTTAACGACATTGTGGTGACCATTTTGCAATAGAAGCGGGGGACAAAGTAGGTTTGCAGTTGTGAGGATGCAAAAAGAAACAGTTTATTCTTGTATTACTATTTTTAATTATTCTATTATTTTTCATACATACAACTATAAAACCTATTTTTGCACCACCCTGTATATACAAATATCAAATCATTATGTTATACACCTGAAACTAATGCTATATGTCAATTATACATCTCTCTCTCTCTCTCTCTCTCTCTCTATATATATATATATATATATATACACACACACACATATGTATATATGCATATGCACATGTGTGTGTAAAGAGAAAGATGAATAAGGGGGAAAGGCTAAAAAGTGGAATACACAATATGATCCCAGTTTTGAAAAATATTGTACAATATTATTGTAAATGGATAGCACAGAGTCGTGACTTTGTCAGTATATTTATTCTCAAATTAATATGTATTGCTTGTATAAATTTAGAAGTTTGAAAGTAAAACATGGCTCTGTCATGGGATTATGAGAAAGTGACCTCTTTGAGCACATTTTTCATCACGACCATTCGTAAGTGTTTGTTAACTGCTGGCTGGTGACCTGATGTTCTAGACAGAGGGGAGCGTTTCCTCTTTGCACTCCCTTATGATGTGGTAACTCTCCTCAGCCTTTTCGTTCTGTCTGAAATTTGAATAAGCTTCACTACCCAGGGGGAAAAAGGCAAGTAAATACACTTCAACAAAATAATGGCTCTGACACTGGAGGCAAATGCTCTCTTGCCTTATTATATGCAAATTTGGGGTCCATTTCGATCTTTTCCTCTTGCAGTCTCATATTCGCTTTCTGTAGAAATACTCTCATGTTTCCCTGCTCTTTTTTGAGGTATTTTAGTACAATGTCTTAATTAAATGACATTCAAGATTAATTTGCATTTTAGAAAGAAAAGTATGCGCTATAAGACATCAAAATATTCCACATCACAATATTGTTCTACTTAATTTACATTATTTCATGCTGCGTAATTTAATTTTTAGCATGAGTTATGTATTATAGTTTATTTTGCTTTTTTTCTATTAAACACGGAGGCTAATAACAAGAAAGTTTACACAGATTAGCAGCAATCATTCTAATGGGTCATTTGATTTCAGCTTTAGTAATAGGAATGCTCGTACAGAATTACACATATATGACACATTTGTATATCCTTCCATAACTTCATCATCCAGATGGGTTCTAGGGAGGGATATTTAAAATATATTTATGTGAAAATTAGATTTATGTTGAAAAGCATCTGGGGGAAAATACAGAGCAATGCTTCTGTTGTTATAATTAGGCCATTGAGAAAACATTCAAGAAGACTATACATTGAAATGGCTCAGTGCAATGTGTTTTTTCTTGGCATTGGCAGGAGTAGAGTTGATTCTACTTAAAGTTTGTTAGAGAAAATCACCATCGGTAAATCCAAGTTAAGTTTTAAGCATAAAAAGGTCTATAGATTCACACACTTTTCTCCCAAGATGGAATTACATTTGGCTGAGTTTATATTTTCTTCTGTATCAAAAGTTTAACCTTGCAGCTATTTTAACCATTCAAGAAAATATAATAAAAAGACCAAATATTTAGTCTATATACAAGAGAAAACCTGTATTTCACATAAGAGCTCACAATTCTTCTCTTGTCTTAGCTTTCCACCTGACATCCTAGGCTATTATGAGAGCTGAGCATATAGTAATAGTTGGCTTCAGTGCTATGATGTGGACCCTGGCTGGTGCTAAGGACACTTTGTTAGCTGTCCATCATACAGACAAGTTTCATGGTCTGTAACCGAGCAGTCCAAAGCTCTCTATTTTCCGACTCTTCATTCTCATTTCTCACCATTCATTTTTAACTTTACACTCTATAGTCTAAACATATTGAACTCATTACAATTCCCCAAATTGTCCTTAATCTGTCTGTGTGTGATTGCACATGTGTTTGCTTCATCTGTCAAACAAAGTCTTTTTCACCCCTTCAGAACTGTGACATATTGTTTTTTAAAGATGGGTAGGTTTGCATTAGGCAGACAAAGGCTTGACGTGAGCATCAAGTACCCCAAATCTAATCTTAACTTTGCCACTGACTAGCTCTTTGTCTGTGGGCAAGTTGCATAATATGTCTCTGTAGCTCAGTTTCTTCAAGTGTAAAATGATGATGCTATAGTATCTGAGAGTGTGTATATACATATATATATATTTATGTGTGTGTGTCTGTGTGTGTGTGTGTGTGTATGAATATTCTCTTCACACAATTTCAGGTATTTAGGGGGATGTTTATAAGTGTAAGATCCACTCCAAAAAATAAATAAAGCAGAATTAATATAATTTTCTCTATACTCTATATCTCTGGACTGATGATGCATAGCTAGAAAAAATGATAGTTTTAGTGAGAAATTGTGTGTGTGTGCGTGTGTGTGTGTGTGTGGTGTATGTGGTATAGACTCCAATTAATAAAGCATTGGGGTTTTTGCTCTACTTTTCAGTAGTTCCCAGAAATACCTCATGATGCTCAAGTACTAGATTGAAGATGGCATGTGATCCAAGTCATCTGGTGAGTTTTTTAAAACTGCAATGTCCATATACCCCACTCCCCCCAACCCCATAAGACAATGGTTCAGAAGGTCTGAAGTAAAGCTGCAACTTCAGGTCATTCTACTGGGTTGGTCAAAAAGTTTGTTTGTTTTTTCTGTAAGGTGGCTTTAATAGTACTTAGTTATCTTTAACTTCATTTCAAAACAATTTTGTTAGATTGTATTGTGACAGCTGTCATATCAGCATGCATTAAAAAAAAACATCAAAACGTGAATTTTTGTGTAGCCATTTTAATATTGAAGATTGAAAAAAATAAATGACATTTTCAGCATCTTATGCTTTATTATTTTAAGAAAGATAAGAATGCAGCTGAAATGCAAAAACAATATTTATACAGTGTATGGAGAAGGTGCTGTGAGTGATCAAATGTGCCAAAAGTGGTTTGCAAAGTTTCATGCTGGAGATTTCTCACTGCACGATGCTCGATGGTTAGATAGACCAGCTGAAATTGATAGCGATCAAATCAAGACATTACCAGAGAATAATCAATGTTATATAACACAGGGAATAGCTAACATACTGAAAATATCCAAATCAATAACGTTATTAGTGAAAATGAAAAATGTGTCTTTTATTTTATGGAAAAAAAAAAAAAAACCCACATGAACTCTTCGGCCAGCACAGTAACTCATGGTCAGATTGGTGTGGCCACCATGATCCTGTCCGCCCCCTCCTTCTCCTCCTCCTCTTCTCATCTTTTTGAAATCTCTTATTATACTGAATTATTGCATTTAGTCCTACCCCAAAAGCTAAGTGAGGGCAATCCAGCTTTGCCCCTGTTGCTGTGCCTTCACTCATTTATACTCCCCACAAATCCTTGTTGAATGACTTCTGTGGGTCACTGTGCGGCCTGCTGTATGTGCTGCCTGCTAGGTGTGCGTGGGTTACTGCTTTGTGAAGGCCCTGCCGCTGGGCAGCAGGGATTCAGACTACCTGGGTCTTCATCCTGGGTAACGCGCGTCTACCTGCTGTACGACGCTGTGCGGACTCTCCCTTCACTCATTCTTCCTTCGGCATCTCTAGCCTGGGAATATCATTGTGCCAACTCTCCAGAGGCTTTGTGAGGCTTACGATGGGATCTTCATTGTCACCCGAAAAGTTCACAAATGTGTGGGTCATTATTTGATTAATAGTAATGTTAATCCCCTGGCTGGTTTGGCTCAGTGGATTGAGCGTCGGCCTGCGAGCTAAGTGTCGCTGGTTCGATCTTCCAGTCAGGGTACATCAGAGAAGGAAAACTCTGACTCCAAAAAACCTCCGCTGCCTTGCGGCATACCTCTTCAGGGGAAAGGCTAAGGGAGTAAACCCCGACAGAAAATCCGGAGCCGGAGTCCCTAAGGCGGTTTGACGTTGTAGTCAACACCGGCAACTCCTGCGGCGCACCTGAAGCCAAGCTGTATTGACTCCGTCTTTCCCTTGGACCCTTCAGCTGCGAAGAGAGGGGGGGGTCTGCTGCATGGGCAACAGCAGACCCTCCGTATCACCCTGCCCAGGCTCTGTAGCTTCAGCTTCACTGGAGAGGACACTCCAGCGTCATCGCAAGATGTCGATTCAACACGGGAGGAGACAGATACCGTGTCACTCCCGAGTCGGACTGCACAACCATTCTCGGCGGTGCAGATAGACTCTTAAGAAGCTACACCATCGTCTCTCGAGACGGACGGCTGCCGACGACGAGTAATGTTAATAGTTGGAGACAACATAAAAAACTAAACAAGTGAAAAATTATAAGGTGGGATAAGTTCTACAAAGGGTCAACATTGGGTGCTTGAGAAAGTACAGAGAAACAAGATCCAATGAGGTGATCAAAGACATTTTATTGAGAAGGAGGTCTTTAAGTGGGGACTCGGAAGACAACAATGAAACTGGCCTGAGAAAACCTGAGGGCAAACCATTTTTTTCCAAAGGAGAAGCATAGCTGAAGGCTTGCATCCTGGGACCCCCTGGAATACTTCAGAAATGGAAAGGCCATTATGTAACTGCTATCCACTGTGAGAAAGCAATTGGCTATTTCCAGTGGGATAGTGCCCAAGGCATGAAGGCTGCTGAGGCCCCTGCACCCCTAAAGCCACTCTCTGCTTCTGGGCATGACAACTGTTCCCTGTGGTGGTGGCCAGTGTTCCTGCCAAAGGCATATCAAGTTGTCTGCTTAAGCTGCGTAAGCCAAAAACACCCACCCATGAGACCATCTCTGCAGCAGTTAGTTGCCCATCGCTTCTCTCTTATTCTGATCCTACTGTTTTTGGACCACGTATGCACTGGGGATCTGGGCCTGCCCTGGCATAGTCCAGCACCTTTCTTCACGTGTAAGAGGAACTCCAGATTCTTAACTTGTGCACACAAAAAAAATTCAAGACACAAGTCCAGATAAAAGTGAAAATGAGTTTAGTAAAACTTAGGACAGTGAAGCAAAAGAAGGGTCCCTGGAGACCAGGTGGTTAGCCCAGGACAGACTGCCACTGCCCTCTGCTCCCCTAGTTGCAAGGCTTGTCAGGATCCTTAGAGTTTAGGATGGAAGAAGCAAAATACATGCCCGAGGAAAGGGAAGCATGGGCATGCTCCAAGAAGAGCAGAAGCTGGCATTCTTTCCCCTGAGGGGTTTTAGCTATTATGTATAAGTGGGAATTTTAGGGACGATCCCCGGGAGGATCTCATGAAAACATTCATTAGAGTTCCAGGTATGTTATTTAGTATGCTGATGTATTAAAATGAGTGTATCATAGGGTCTGGGCCTTTCTGATCAGTTGTTCCTCCATCTTTGATGAGTCTGGATCTAGCTGTTGTATGTTATCGACATCCCTGCCTAAGGTGATTTAAACCATCTGCCCTTAGGCATCTTCAGTTAGTAGGATAGGTAGGGTCTTGTGATTTATCATCTGGCTGTTAATTGCTCAGCCGTCCTGGCTGTTTGTTCAACCATTTGTCTCAGGTTTCTCATTCCACCTGCCAAGGAACTTTTCTACTTTCTTACTAACCTGCCTTACAACGTCTTATTTTACCTGAAAATTTTACATGGTACCAGAAGACCTAAGCTGTGCCTCTTTACATTTGGAATGCCATGTAGAAGTTTTACTAAATCAGTTCTTTTAAACTCAATTTTTATGCACACAGTCTTGTCAGATGGCTAAAATACTCTACAGTTATATTAAGATTTATACTCTCTTCAACTTAATTACTATGTGACCTTTTCCATACAGCATGTCCTCAAATAATGTCATTTCATTCAAAATCATTTCATTATAGCATTGATGAGAAAAAATAATTGATCCCTGGCCATGGTCACTGTGTGGCATTTGCACGTTCTGCCTCATGTCTATGTGGATTTCCTCCAGGTTCTCCGTTTCCCTCCCACACCCCAAAGTTGTGCACAGTAGGGTCACTGCTGTGTCTAAATTGCCTCAGTCAGAGTGAGTGTGGGTATGTGTGAGTGGCGATGGATGGTGTCTACCTTGTGCCCTGAACTGCTGGGAGAGGCTCTGGCCATCCATCACCAGGACAGAAATAATTGTGTTGGAAAATAATTATCTGTCTTATTTTTATTAGTCTTCCTGAAATGTATGTATGGCTCACATTTACTTCAATGTTTAATACTAGATATTTCATGAGCCTTTATTTAGAAGTTTGGTGAGGTTTCTGTGACCAGAAACACGTTCCCAAAGCTTAAATCTCATTTATATGACTATCCTATCATAAAATTGGTTTTATTATATATTGTTTCATTTAAAGTTGCAGTTTCCAAGAACCTGTCAATGATATTAAGTAAGGACTTACCGTACGTTTTTCAATGTTGCATTTAAAAAAATCAGACATGAACTTAGTGGCTTAAAATAACACCCATTTATTAGCTCACACCTCTGTCAGAGTCTGGGCACAGTATGAGTATAATCGGGGGCCAGGGTTTCAGCAAACCCGAAATCAAGGTCCCCGACAGACTCTCCTTCTAAGGTCAAGGTAAGTCTTCCGACCCCAGGTGACTGTGGCAGAACTCAGTTCGGTGCTGCTGGCGCCGAGGTCCCACTTACTTAGTGACTGTCAGCCAGAGGCTGCTTTCAGCTGCTAGACACTGTCTGCCTTCCTTTCCATGTCGCCCCGTCGATCTTCCAAACCAGAAACGGAAGTTCCCTTCCGTCGAGTCCTTCTCATTCATCAAATGCTTTCTTCAGGAAGAGCCTTGCTCGTTTTAAGTGTTCACGTCATTAGGTCACACCCATCCAGTAACCTCTCTTTCATGAATTCAGTCGTGCCATACGACACAAGCTTGTCACTGGAGTGGCTGGCCCGCCATAGTCAGAGTGCACACCCACGTTTGCAAAGAGGGGCAGAAACCCTGGGACCATCTTAGGAGTCTACCTACCACACTTGGTCAAGATGTCAAGCCCTTGATTCCTTCTCTGTAATTCAAGGATGCTGATAGTGCCTTGTCTTTCGATTGCTTTGATGCATAAATGAGATAAGAGACATAAGAGTGATTCCGATGGTCACTAGCATGTGAAATCGCTTAAAAAATATCCACGCTGTCACACAGTCATTGCTACTGCAACCACCACCACCATCCCTGCTACAGCATTCCTTTGGTGTAAGTCTGCGTGGTCTGTGGCTGAAGGCGCATCGTTTACATTCCTGTTTCCCCTCTTCTTCTCACTCGGAGGGGGTTGATGATCTGCCTCAAACACCAAAGACCTTCTCCAAACAGATTTCTGAAAGGTTTTCTTCTTCCTCTCTCCCTTAGGAATGTGATTCCTTGAGTGACCACAATGGAGCTTGTATATTACACATATTTCTTCAACAAACACCCACAGCCACACAAACACACCTCACACGTATATACCTCAAGTAAACTATCCAACGAGAGAGGCAATCATTTAATATGTGGGTTAAAGTCAGACAAAACTGCAGTTATATCCTGGCTGTACTAGGACATTAAGTTCAGGGACCCTTCACTTCCTTATATACAATGAAAGTACATTCATGACAACTGCCATACAGAGTGGTTCTTAGAATTAAATTACTCTATAATGACTGTAAGATAAATTCTGGCCATTATTATTAATACAAATCTACTATAATTTATCATACCACTTATCAAAACTACTCATGTTGAAAATTTCCAAACGTGGAACATTTAACAAATATTAAGTGTGCTATTTTATTTCACTTTTTTAAACAGGAAAAAAGGCAAGCATGCCCATTTCTTCATCTTAAATTAAACTTTTTCTAGATGTCGCAGGATGATAACTTTAAAAAAATATTCAGGACTTTGTAGCATTTCATTTTTACTTCTATTCTGTTTAATGTACTCTGGGTGAAATCTCAAACCCTTTTCATCACAGGAGTCAGGGAACACTGTATAGGTGTGGATGCCAATGAACGTGACATTTGCAGATATCCTGGTTGGCTTTCTCCGTGTGAGCATGCGTGTTGATTGAGTTCGGAATGGTTTCTTCTCCTGAGCCACCTCACCCCAGATGTGGGATCCCTACAGAGAACAAGCAAAGAGACACAGGTGCAATCACCAGTATCAGCAACTGCTTTTCAAAAAATGAAAACTGAAGGAGCTGAGATCTGTTAGCTATTTTAACACCCTAAAGCGCTTGAAATAGCTTTGGTGACATTCAGCATTTCACTTGTTGGTCCATCTCTCCAAGGTTGAGCTGTTTTTATTCTGTGTAGAGATAAGGTTGCCATTTTCCTTTTCTCTTCTTTTCTTTTTGAATGATGTAGAGTTATTTCAAGAATCTGAAGTACATTCCAGAGAAAGCCATGCTCAGTTGAAGGGTGGTCTTTGTTGTTTGATTCTAATATTTTGATTGTACAGGGAAACATTTAATGTTGTATTTTTGACTAAATCAAAATGCTAGTTGAACACCTATTTTTTTGCTAAGCACAAGGTTAAATGTTGAGAATACAGCTGTGTGGCATAGACTTGTGTTAAAAGAACAGATTCTGGAGCCAGCCTGACCAGGATTCCCTCCCCCCCCCCCACCCCGGAGTAGCTGAGGGATCATGGGCACGCTACCTAATTTACTTTTGTCTCAATCTGTATAACGTGGATAATAATAGCGCTTCATAAATCACAAAGGTAATATTTGTAAAATGTTTACACATAAGAAGTTTTGTGTAAGTTAGAAAAGTGTAATAAAACTGGCATGTTGATCTTCATGTTGCTCACAGTGTTTGGGTAAAAAAAAAAAAAAAAGCCCACAACGTGAGCGTATTGTATGATTGATGTGTTATTAAAAATGAAATCTTTACAGAAGTAACACATTGCAACACCTAATGCAGTTGGAACTGGGAGGTGTGAGAAGAATATGGAAGTCTTCAAGGAAAACTGATGCTTGATTTGCATTTTGAAGACAGAGGATAAGTTGATGAAGAAAAGAGGTGAGAGGATTCTGGGCACTATGAACAGAAACCCAGCAAAATGACCAGAGCACTAAGACTGCAGGGGGATGCAGGAGGAAGTCACAGGGGATAAGACAGCAGAAACAGCCACACATCAGAAAATGGGGTGGATGTTCGTTTTTCTTCCTCGGAGGGTCGGAAAGAGCCAGTGAATTACCTGAATTACCTGGACCAGGAGTAATTGAAATTCCAGAGACCAGGTGCACTGTGTTAGAAGAGTCACACCAGTAGGCACGAGGAGGAAAGAGGCTGCAGGTGGGGAAACTGGCCAGCAGCCTATAGCAGTCAGCCTGGTGCACCCGGTGAACCAACAGCGGTGGAAGGGAGGTGGGAGAATGGACATGGTACTTAACGGATGGGCCGTGAACAGTGGCGGAGAGGGAAGAAATTTGGGCCAGTGGGTTAAGAAACACAAGGAAATTGACTTACTAACCACTAGGCATTCCTGGCCTACTACATCCAGTCATACTGCCTGGCAAAAAAGGAACAAACATCATACATTTTTGGCAATATTGATGCCAAGTATCGCAGTAGAACTTCATGTGGAATGCAACATTAGACCAAGGGCACATGCATTTATAATTAAAGAATTAGAGAAGAGTGGAGTTATAAAGTTTATAATCCACATGCCCATGGAGCAGAAAGTAAGGATTTAGACAAGATTTAGATACTTTGTTAGCTTCAGCACAATTAAAAGCCCATGAACTCTGTGCTTGGTTAGACCTGGTTTTAATGAGTCACTCAAGCTGTCAACCTGGAAAAGTCACTCTGTTGTCTCTATTTTCTCATCTTTAAAAGGGCTAAAAGGTCTCTACTTCCTATAGTGGTGAATATAAAATTTTGTACTGTAATGTATATAAATTATCTAGTTCCTGATCCATGTTAGATCCTCAAATAAATTCAAGGACAGTAGTCACTTCCATTTAATAACGTTTTCCATGTGTGACCCATAAAGGATTCGAGTGGGTTTAAAATAAGAAGGCACTTATTAAATAATATTGAGCTAGGAATTAAAAATAAAGATCATAGACTATAAAAATAAAATATGGATCATGGAAAGGGGAATAAAAGTGGGACATAAAAGTCAACTTAGTTGATCCTCAACAACCAGATGGAAATGTTGCGGAACCAAGGATGATAGCAGGTTTCCTTTTTGCTAGGACAATGCACTTCCTACTATACCAAGAAATGCATGAATTCAGAGCAAAGTACTACAGGAGGAAATTGTCTGCAGTTAATTAACAACTGTATGTTCTTTAAGAGGAGAGTTGATGCAAGCCGTGTTCACCCACATGCTTGCCTTTGGATTCTGCATGGCGAATATGAGAAGTCACCTTGGCAGTTCTATTTCTCTCTAAGTTGCCCTGCACTTTGTGGTTTTCCATTATGATGCCATCTTATTAATGAAGAATTATCATGGCAAAGGAATCTTTTGAGGCATTTTAAACTGGGAAACTACCTAAAAGGGAGAAAAGGGATGTTTGCAAGTGGTAATTAGGGACCCCTAAGCATTGGGGAGCATGTCCTCTTGCTCCCGATCCTGTGCTTTGAGCCACAACCATAATGCATATCTTTTTTGAGTATCTGGATGGGGGGTGAGGGGTAATAAACAGCACTCAGCAGAGCATAACTGTGTTGGATTTTCAGAACAGCAGATATTCACACAGATGTTAGACTTGGAAATGTGAAGAAGATGAATCTCTGGAGACAAGGAGCTATGTAAGACTCACAGTAAATGCTGGCAGATTCTTGTAGGAAAGAAAAAAAACTTCCAAGTGATCAATAAAGAGAAAATGGTCACAAAACATGCTTGTGATGAAGTAGAGAAAGTGAACTGACCTATTTATTCCTACTGGGAGCAGGGAAAGGAAAATATCTTTCTTTCAGAAACAGAAGGCTCACCAAAAGACTGAGACCTAATCATAGGACTATAGAATGTTTCTTCTCTCCCAATGACTTACCACTACATTTCTCAGGGCCTGTTGACAGCTCTTCATTTTACCCAGTTCATCACATCCAGATCTTAGGAAGTAATTAAAATATATATTAAAAAGCAAATAAAAAATTAAAGCCAATCTGAAAAGACAGAGGAACCATTGGAATCACTCATGTGGCAGGGAGGTTGCACTCATTGGAACAGGAATCTACAGCAGCCACAATGAAGGGCTCTAATGAATAAAGGAGACTTGCAATAACTGGTGAGCAGTGAAGCAGAGTTGGGAATTCTAGGGAAGGGCCAAGGAGAGATGCTAGAGATAAAAGCGCTGCGACAGAAATGAGGACTGCCATTGACGGGCTTGTGAGGAGACAGGGCGCTGCTGAGAAAGGAACCTCCAAGCTTGAGGATATTTCCTTTGAAACCTCCAAAGCTGAAAAGAAAACATTAAAAAGATGAAAAAAGAATACAGAACAGAATATCCAAGAGCTATGGGACAACTACAAAAGGTGTAACATACATGTATTTGGGCAAAACATATTAAAAAAGAATGAGGAAAAGAAACAGAATTATTTGAAACAACAACAGAATTTCCCCAAAATTAATGTCAGGCATCAAAACACAGATCCAGGAAGTTCAGAGAACACCAAGTTATCTATATATCTGTCTATCGATTGATTGATCGATGTGTCTATTATGTATCTACCTATCTACAGAGGGGGGAAGAGGGAGGCAGAAAGGGACAAGAAAGGGGTTGGGGAGAGAGAGAGAGACAGAGAGAGAGACAGAGACAGAGAGAAAGAAAGACAGAGAGACAGAGAGAACACCCATACATGTGTACTTTCCAAGTCTCCAAGTCATGAAACTGACATGAGAAAGAGGAGTTCTGGAAAGCATCAGTGAGTAAGGTAAAAGGAATATTGGCGGGGCGGGGGTGGGGGGGGATTCAGTATCTTGGAAATAAAGTGAAAAAACTTTGTTGTTGTTTTTTTAATAGCACTTAAATAATGATGAGATGTCAAATGAGATGAGAATTGATAAGTGACCACTGATTTTGCAAAACTGTTCATTGAAAACCTTCTTGCTGAGGTCTTCAGGGTACTGGTGGGGACAAAATGCAAAGAGGAATTGATATATGACATATAAACATTTGCAATTGTATTTTGAAACTAAAGAGGTCATTTTGTCTTCTTAGGAATTTATTTAAATATAATATATATACAGGGAAATCCAACATTTTTAGTAGTTGTATACATTTTGACAAATATACACAGTTGGGTAACTACTACCACAATTAAGATATAAAACAGGTTCATCTTGCCCCCAAATCTTATCATTCTCCTCTTAGTCAAGGTAATTTAACTATACCCAAATTACTAAGTCTTTGGATTTAATGTAAAATATCTCACAATAATCTGAAATTATATTACAGAAATCCAATGAGAAATTAATGTTGCTAATCATTGAACTGTTTCTGTGAACAATTTTGTATGTACAGTCAGTAGCCTGTGAATAAACCGAGACAGGCATTTAGGAATAAGTAAACTAGACATATTCATTTGAATTAGTCACTCATAATATCCTCAACTAAGAAGTTAAAAAGTGGAGGCAAATAATTTGTGGGAATTGGTTCTTTTTACAAATCTTCAGGGACAGTTCATCTTCAGCTTAATCAACCTCAGCAATTTTTTTCTGGCCATTTGTTAGTAATGCATGCATGTGAACGTGGAAAGCATTATATTATGGTGACATGAAGAAAAAATGTGTGCAGAATTCACACGTTGTTTCAAATATCTAAACATAGTAAGGGTCAGGTAATCAGCCAGCATTCAGCATCCCTGAAAGAACCTTTGTCTCTCTTCAAACACCTCGGGGGCTGAGGCTGTTTAGATGCTTTATGGTGGCCAACTGGATATACCTATGTGCATACCCATTGTTCCCCTTCATTTAAAAATGATAGAAGGGAAAAAAATCACAGCCCTGCTAAAACATTTGCTCTGGAAAACACAGCGACAAGCTCTCCTCCTGGTTCTGATTTCAGACAGGCACCAACTGCCTAATTCCTGCTCAGTGAAAGGTTTACCGCATTCATACTCTTCTCTGCTCAAAAAATCTGACAGCAGAATGAGGGCTCTTGTAATAATATTCCAAAATGAAAATGAAAATGAATGTCAGAAACAATGATGGGATCGGGTTTCACAGCCTGCAAGTCCAATTTTAACAAGAGGAAAACTGCATTTCTAATAATCCCTTTTCATTTGTTTTAAAGTACCATGTACAGACCTTGTATATGATGAAAGATAATGATCTGAGGATATCTTTAAATATTTCTCAGAAGATAAAATATGAATAAAAATAGATAAATACATACATAAAGTGAATTAGCTACTCTAATGTGAAAAGGATCGAGAAAATTAATACTTTCTAGAATTCAACTTCTGGCTCTGTTTCAAATCCAACACCCCTTCTTTCTGGCCCCCAACACACTTGCAAGAGCCTTTTACAAACAATACATTTAAATCTTTGAAAAATTATCCTTCAAAGCTTATTAGATCATAACCATATGAAGTTTAGAAAGAAATATCAGAGGATAAATAGATGAAAGTATGAAACTAATAAACAATTATAGCAGATGACAGAACTCAACTCCATAGTAATAACAATCATACAGTTCTGGTTGAGAAAAAAAAAGTGAATAAACTATAAAATTATATTTTCATAGAGTCATATTATGTTTTTCTATATAAACAGTAATAATAATATTGACATTATTATAATGATAAAGACCTAGCCCATTGATGGTATTATAACAAATGGATGGAATGGAGCGAACCAAGCATTGGTAGAACAGATTTCTGTCATTCTTCTGGTTCTACCCTTCATAAATTTACTATCAGTGATATCACCTATACTTTTGTTTATTTATTACATTTTCTTTAAACTTACAATTTATTTTAAATTTATGATTTTATGCTTATTATTTCTTAATTGAAAAATAAAGTAATAAATATTAAAGGCATATTAAAATATAGGAAGTAACATATAGACACTTGTCTAAATATCACCTAAAATAGTCTCACAGCTTTGGTGGTAAATGCATCATTTTTTGGAAGACTGAACTATTTTATAATTATGACATTACCTATAAGACTTTTTACCAGGAACTGGGAAACTAAGGGTTAATCGAACATCATTTTTGTCTTGTGTCACTGTTCAGTAGGAAAGAAAGACACATTATCAGATTAGACTGAATTACTACCATGATCCCTTCCAACATTGAGAGTCTATGATATTCTACATTTATGAAGCAACTTGGAAGCCTAACTTACAAAATACATAAAGTTCTTTGACTTCTTAGATATCTCTGGAAGGACTTAAAATTCATCTGATATTCAAGAAGTTGAAAGAGCAACTTACAAAAGAAAAAAAAAGGCTTCTTCCCAGAACATATTATAAATCTATTAGATACATCGAAATAAAAGGTCACTGAGTCAAGTGAGCAGGGCAGTTTATATCGAAGAACAATATTTATGGTTATGAATGTAATGAAATCTTTTGCTGCAAGAATTAATTTCCCCAATGCATAGTTGGCTGAATAATTGGTTCAGAGAAGGCAGACAAGTTTTTCTATTTCTCAAAAGCAATATTGGCCACTGCTCATTGGAAGTCACCTGCCTTTTTTGTGGGATGGCATATGAAATGTTCCTATTAAACAAATTGAGCTTGTAATAGTTGTCTGTAAGTGACAGAAATATAGGAGACATTCTGTCACTCATCGTCAATGTAGAATTCAATAGCAAATATTTTTGTCATAAAAAATGATGTCCATGAGTCCTCACATGGGCAATGCTTCAGTTCTGATGTCATCATCCAGCTCTTCCAGCTTAAGACAAAGGAGTTTCAGATAATCAGTCCTCAAGGTACCCCCTTATAGCTCAAATTAAGAAACTGCCTTTCCATATTCAGAAAAATTACCTTTGAAAAGTACTTTGTCTTAAGTTCTATTTAAAGTACAGGAAGCAGCTTTGTATTTGGACTCCATTAACCACCTTTAAAACAGATTTGTATTAATTTCAAATGTCCTTACAATAACAAAGTCCAGTGAAGAGCTTTCTTGGACAAAAATTTATAGTATAAGAAAGATGGTGTCATTGGCATGAGAGAGAATTTTCTGTCTCATTTATCAACTCTACCCTGCCATCCCCCAAAAGAGTTGTCCCCTAAACAAAATAATAACCCTTGTAGTTTCTTACAGTGGGTATTCCCAATGTTATTCACAGTACAAAGAATTAGCAGAGGATCACCTGACTCTATATGGATCACTATATAATTCCTTCTAAAGGGAAGGTAAGTTCCTCATCAAAGAATTCAGAAACATTTGACTAGATGATTTTTAGCAAACAATGTCTCTGAAGTGTTGGACAGAAATATTTGAAGTTACTCTAGCCCTATATTTGAGTCCTCTTTGATGGTATGAAAAAATTAAGAATAAGAGAATGAGCAAGACTGAAAAAATGGAAACTCTATTACTCTAGTTTTTTTATTATATGTAGGAATCATTCTGGACATAAAAAATATTGAGTAGTAAATCCTGTGTCGTGGAGAGGAAAAGGTACCAACTTTGGCACCCAATGAATTTCATTAGCCATTTAAATTTAGTCAAGGTGCTTAACCTATCTACCCTAAGCTTTCTAATTTAAAAAAGACAAAAAGAGTATGTATTTGGGTTGATGAAAGCTTAATAGTGTCAGTTATTATTTTCTAGTAGGTGCTTGAAACATCTCTTTTATCCATATTATCATCATCTATGGCATATTGAGATGAATTACTCACTCTTTGGGCACTAGCAGGACATATATGGAAGGTGAAACCCAATAAAATGATGCTCCCAAATGATGATGAGAGTTAATGGGGGAGGTCACAGTCTTGATGACCTTCTTCCCTCTAATCTGCAGTCATCCAACAGTAATTCATGACCAGCCAATGTCTTTCAAAAGCATGCAGTTTCTTAAAACAATAAAGGCTCAGCTTCTCATTTCTGAGAAACTTATTTAATAATGTATTCAGGATTCCCCAAAGGCAACCTTAAGCAAACAAAAGATTATAGATGCATGTGTATATTTTGCTCTTGGGCAATTAATCACAATTTGAAAAAGTTTATTCAGTGTGGGTGCTAGCTATTTAGTCTCTGCTCTTTTGTACTGTCTTGCCACTTTTACTCACATATTAGTAATAATTATCTACCCAAATGAGTATAATTCCATTTAAGGACGATCATCCTTTTAACCTTCCTATGAGCTTTCCTTCTTGAATGCTGTTGACACTGGCCTCACCTCTCAGAAACAAATCCTCAAACTTGTGGTGAACTTTAAATTAATCGACGTTAGAAGTTTGAGCTTTTTAAAAGAAATACAACAATTTCTCTGATAAAAGTCTCATGCAGGTGCCCAATACATAAAATAGATGAAAACAAATTTGCTTTCTTTGAAGTTGGATGAATCTGGTGTCCTACTACTAACCTTTTAGTGCATTAAATAATCTGTTACTTTAGCTACTCAAATCCCTCCTTACTTTTATAAAATCACTAATATTTTTTAAGACTTATCTTCATTGAGGCATCAAGCATATCACCCCTTCCCTCTCATCACCACAACAGCCTAGACTGTCCCATCATATTATACAATCTCTCTGGCCTGCTGGAATGACAGCAAAACATAGAGCATGTTCATTGAGAGTTGGCATTCAAATTCTAGGAAAAAGAGGGAGAGATGGTCATCCTTTTTTGGAATTCAAAGTTGTATCTTGTTAGGCTTAGAAGTAGTTTAGGTGTAATGAGGCTTTCTAAAATAAAGTTAGTGCAAGAGGGTGTTGCTTAGTTGAGTGTCAATGGAATAATTTTACCTCTTAATTCAGATATGACCCAGCCTAGACTTATTCTTAAATTCACCAGTGGTTTGAGCCAAGAACCATCTTCCCACAGTGTTGCATCATTGGATTATTGTTAATTAATTTGCTTATTATCTATCTATCATCTGTCTATCATTCAGTGATTCCTGAAAGAGACACAAGACCCACTCCTTCACTTCCATTTCTTCTTCAGCCTCAGACATAGATCCCCTTTTATACTTAAGTAACAATTTTCTATAATTCCATGCACTCAACAAAAACTAGCAAGGCTTTCTTTTAAAGAAAAGATCTATATATAATATTTTCCAGAAAGAGAAGCAATTTGTCATCCTGAAATGTTTCGTGTTCAGAAGCCAACAATGTATACAATTAACTAACAATGATGAAGATTAATTCACAAATATAAGGGAACATCATTACAGTTCATTTTTTGAGATTACAAAAATGAATCATTTAAAATTTACTTTGCGTATAATTTCTTAGCAAATGCCAAGCAACCCACTGGGGTATTTTTTAGAATAGCCCAGATATCAGAGTGGAACAATGCTACACACACACACACACACACACACACACACACACACACAATCTCAAAAAAGGTACCCCTCTTTTGTACTCTGTAGTTAGTGAAGACCATTTGTTTTGCTTCTCTTTAAAAAGAAGAAACACATGACTAATTAATGGGGGAGGGATTAAGTATTCCTGCATCCCCAACAGTCCAAAATTATCATAAGATAGTAATTCAGATCATTCAGAATTGAGGCAGTTATGAGAAGGCTTATTAAGTAGGTTGTCATTAGATTTCTTCATTCTTGCCTTGAGTAAGTGTCTGTGAACTACCTAATTTGTGTTAGTAGAGAGCAACTTGGTATTTTCATTATTTTCTGGGTCCTGTGTGTCTATAAAGAACCTTAATTCATTTATTGTTCAATATATGTTGTTCTAATACTTACTATATGCTAGGTTATGTATTGGGTATCAAGTGACATAAAAGCAAAGACAAAGACAGGGTTCCTGCTTTTACAGAAATTACCACAGGATTCTATTCAATACAGATCTTTTGAATTAATCGTTGAAAATATTCTTCTTATTAAAAAGCTCAAAATATAGAAAGAAATGCAGACAATAACCATAAAATTGCAATGCTGTTTGGTTTATTTTCAAGCATTTATTTTGTACCAGGCACTGTTTTGGATATTGGGGATACATTCATTAGTAAAACAGCCCCTGCTTTTATGGTCAAATGGGGAAAATTAAATATAGGAATACTTGCAGTACTAGAAGGAAGATCCACATCTACTGAGAGGTTATATAGAGGATGCTCTGTCTGCGTACCTGACCAAGGTGTGTAATTCAGGGATGGAGAAGCAGCACATATTTGAAAAACAAATACGAGCCAGCAGATGTTGAGTGGGCCTACAGGGAAGAGTGACCACGTTATAGGAAACGAGGTCCCTGTTCATGTGGAATGTAGCACAGACTACCAGAGATAGAAAAGTGTTGAGTGGAGGCCATAGAAACAAGCTAGGGCCTAATCATGAAGGATTTTGTAAGCTCTGTTAAAATGTTCGGACTTCATTGAAAAGAAAAAGTGAAGGATTTTAAGTCGGGACAACTAGGATCAAATCTGCACTTCAGATCAGTCCTCTATGGAAAGGACTTGGTATAGAAAGTGGGTTAATGTAGAAACTGTTCATATGTTGCTTAGAATGCACAGATGAATAGATATGTTCTGGGAGTATGAGCAGAGTCTTAGAGCAGTCGTTTTAATGCGTGAGCCCAGACAGTCCCCAGTCTGGTACCCCTTATAATATTCTTTTTAAAAAATCAAATTTATCGGTAAATAACATTATATAAGTTTCAGATGTGCAATTCTATAATACATCATCAATATATCGCTTTGTGTGTTCACCACCCGAAGTCTAGTCTCCTTCTATCACCGTGTATTTGACACCCTTTACCCTCTTCATCCTCCTGTCCCCCACCTTCTCCTCTGATAAACACCATACAGTTGTCTATGTCTATGAATTTGATTTATTTGTTCATTTTCTGGAATTTTTTACAGTAGAGAAAAATAGTGGTATATCAGCACTGTAAGCTAAAGGAATGTATTCCTTATTCAAATCCAAATGTTTAATAAACCCTGTTCCACTATGAGCAATAGCTTAAGTGCAGAGTCAGGATGAATAAAACAATTAAAACCATAAGCATAAACGTTTCAGTAAATAGATGTTCAAATGCCATCAATACTAAACCATTAATACGAATAACACTGAATATTACTGAGGTGCTATGAAGATGATGTCATTTATTGTTCTCATCAACACTATGAGATTCCATTTGTTTGACTCACTAACTGAGAAAACTGAAATTCAGAGAGCTTAAGCCATTGGACCAGTCCTACAGCTAGTGAGTGGAAAGGCCAGGATTCAACACGGGGCTAGTTCATTTCAAATTTGTTATCCTTTCTCCTTAAAAGGCAGCAGTAAGTTTACTTTTGTGGAAAATAGACATCAAAATTTCTGGTATGTCTACTTTCCTTTTATGTGCAAAGATATTGGGATAGCTTTTTTCCATCTCTCTCTGTGAAGGCAGAATGCAGAGGTGGAGCACCCCCCATATATGATGCTGTGGAAAAGGAACCCCCAACCCCGCTCAGGCCAAGGAGCAAATGTGTTTGAAAAGTGGAGAGCATATATTTTACTATTATCTCTTGTTTACTGGTTAGCAGCTTTGGCAAGTGTGTCCCTTTATTTAACAGTGAACAATGATATTGAAAGCCTAGACTGGGAGAAAATATATAATATTCTTATTATTAATAAAACTTTATGATGATCTTATCAACAATTGGAGTTAATCTCTTGACTTATTGCATGGTTTATTATGTCTTTGCCCAGGGGAAGGCATTTTGACATCTCGATGTTGCTTTCTTTTTCTCTCCTTTCAAAGCTATGATGAAGAACTAATTTATTTAGATCTGGCTGTGATTAGTTGAATGATTCTGCTCCTTGTTGTAATTAATTTTCAGACACTTTAATTGATAGTACCTGTACTATATTTAATGCATTTCAAAAGTACTAGAATAAATATGTGTTATGTTGAAATATTCACATATCCACTCTACTAAACAGAATATCAACATTCTTTATGACTATTATGGAAATACTTAAAGTCAATTGTATAATTTATTACAATCTATAATGGAGAGGAAATGCAAAATTATTTCATAAAATAATACAGTATTCTTTGACCTGAGGGGCAGGGATTGCTAAAGAGCCAAAGAGCCATGATGTGCTTTGGTGAAACCTCTGAACTTATATATGTACACACACACACACACACACACACACACACACACACACACACACATACACACATACACACATCTGGAGATTTTGGGGAATTTATCATATAGGTATATGATTTCAAAAAATGTTCAGGGTCTAACACACTTCAGAAACCCTATACTGTATCACCTTTTAAGCTTCTAAGAATACATATTTAGATAATTTCTAAACTAGAATTCCTAGGATTTATATCATATTTTGAGGCTTTTTCTCAAATTCAGATTCAAGATGCATACTTACTTACAATTTATAATAGGGATTGTTATAGACATAAAATAGTTATGCCCTTTAACCCTCATAATGCCCTTGTGAGGTTGTATTGTAATGACTATTTTTAAGGTAAAGAAAATGTTTAAATATATGTGCTGATTATTAATTACAGTTTTATCCATGATCAAACATTTATGCTCTTTTAAGAAATATAAGAAAAAATCACTTCCAATTTTATATTTCTGAATTTTTATATTATTTTGTCAAGTAATATCTTTTTGACTTTTCAATTTATTTTCCAAGAAAGATTTATATTAGAGACAAAATATGTATCTACATTTAGATTCATATCTATTGCTCTGTTTTATACTAGAATATAATGTTGTTGGAAATGATGAGCCTTTTAAAAAATTTCCTGGTGTCCTATTTATTATCTCTGAGGGGATATGATGTTACCAACTCGTCACTCACCGAATCGCATTAAATACCACGCTGCATACTTTTGACATTCATGATGATAATCAAGCAACCTGTTTCACTTAATATTTTATTGAAGGGTCCTCTATATTATAATGTTATACCAAATATGGTGCATTTTAAAGTATTTTTAAATCATTCCATTTTCTTGTTGAAAGTATGCTGCCAGAAGCGCATAGGGGACAGAGCATTGCAATTTAAATGTCACATTTCTCCCTGGCAGTAAATTCCACGTACAGGCAGGTGGAATCTCAGGGAGGTCTGCCTGTCAGTTATCAGCAATCTGTTGGTTAGTTCAGCTTATAACATTCAGGAAGACTTTCATAGGCACGGGAAATTCATGGTTTGGGAATATAGGCAGTGCCAGACAGCAGGCTTTTTCTTTCTAAATTTAATGAACTAGAGGACAACCTCTGCACGCTTTTCTTCAAATTTTGAATATTTTCATTCTAGATAACTTGCTCCATACATTGGTGGAAGGATAGAAGCTTCTATAGAAAGTTAGTGTACCTCTGACAATATTTTCTCAGAATAATGGCAAATGCATAGGAAGCGATAGACATATTGAGCCGACCACAGCGCAATGATACCCACTTGCTCCCTCCCCACCGACTTCTCCTGGACAGGAAGTGTGTATTTCCCTGGCAGGTGGAAGTTCGGCACGGTCCTTCCTTTGCTCAGTGAAGTGTGAATGCGATACCTGTGACTTCTAGGTGGAAGCAGGGAATCACTGTGCCCCGTGCCCCTATCTGTCTCTTCCCACTGCTCTTCTCAGCATAGGAATGAGTTGGTTTGAAGGTGCCAGGCTGGACCATCACTTAGAGAAGAGTTGCCCTGGAGCATTTTCCAACCCACAACTAACTCTTGGTGGAAAGGAAGTGAAGCTTTGTTGTGTCTTGTCTCTAACATTTTGGGTTGGTTGTTATCTCATCACAATCTAACCTACCCTGAGTGATAATTGCCCTTCACAGTAGAACAATTTTAGTGTGATGCTTTGCAATCAAGGCTTCACATAAGGGCTTCAAAATGCCACAAAGTTTAATTGAAGAAAAAAAAAACATTCTTTTTAAAAATAAGTTTTAAATTAAATTCTAAATATCCTTCCTCTCACTCCCCCTACATTTCATCTACAGCTTTTCCAACAGTTTTAGTATCTCTTTGTTAAATGTGAACACATTGGAATAGGTAGAATAATAGAACACATATTTTGAAAAAGACACACACACCTCAAAAGTTTATCTAAGTTTAAAATGAGAAAGCATCTATCCAATTTGCATGACCCTTCTCCCTAGGAAAGTTACTCAACAAATAATCAGAAATGGAAATTTTGAATCCACCTCCATCTAATTCCAAGTCTTATGTTCTTTTGACTAATATCTAAAAACCTTTTCCTAGCTAAAGAAACCTATCTTCCAAAGTAGTCATGAGGATTAAGTAGGATATCATCTGCAAAGCAACCAGCCCGGAGCCTGGCACCAAGAACTACTCAATAAATGTTAAATTATCTTCAAAAATACTCAAGATTCCCCTTACATTTTAATCAGGTGCCCTTACATATTAAAATTATCAAATAGCAATCATTATGGTCCTCAGTGATTAGTGTCTTTCCATAATAGAGCATTGTGCTCTTTCCAGACCTTTAAAATCAAATTGCATCTTAATCCTGCACCCTTTAGTTTCAGCTTGCTAAAATATCAACCTGTACCTGTCTTTGCATTATGAAATAACAGAAAAGCTTAATGGACTTTGCTTACATGAGATAGTTTATTTTATTTTCTAGTTGGAACCCTAATAGTAGCTGGAAATACTTTTGACATTATACTAATAAACTGGGGAAGATCTAATCCCAAATTCCATTTTTATTAACAAATTTCACTCTAAATAGCCTTTAGAAAGGACACACACACACACAGTCTGAATTTTTTAACTGGTCGAATTTAATGTATACACCTTTATGTATATTGACTTATATTGCTGTTATTGGTTTCACCTCTAGGATATATTTCCAATGTCTCCTAAAAATGGCATTTTTGTTTGTTCCAATTCTAGACAAAACACTGATATCATATCTTATATTGGATATTGGTTTAGGAAATATATATTCAAGAAGAATGATCAAGAAAAGTGTGTGTGGGGTGATGTCTACTAGGAAAAATAGCCAAATCTGACATAGTGTTGTAGCACTGGGATGATGTTGCACATATTTTCTCTGTTAAGCTTTTTGTTATACCAAATGATTTTGAACACGTCCTATTAAAAGAGCATCTTCACTTATTTTGCCTTTTCAGTACTTACTGAATATGTATCACTGAGTTTCTACTTGCAGATTAGGAAATGCATTTATAAACCCTTCAGATGTTAGAATCTAATGAGTCTTAAAGATCATTCTAATGTGCCCTTTGAGTTTACACAGATGGAGCCTGGAGTTCATAAAGATGAGAAGTGAAAACGATGTGCTGGTTTACAACCAGTCCTAGAACTACTTGGGCAGAGAAGGCAGATATTTGCCATGTCTGAGCAGAAGCAGAACTTACCATGTTTGGACATTTCACATGAGTTTTAGACTGTAGCCTGATCTTATGATACCAAGTCCTGCCTATGCGAAAACCATAAATAAACCTGAAACAAAGTCATATGTAAGTAAGTCAACCATCAAAACAGAGAGAGAGAGAGAGAGAGAGAGAGAGAGAGAGAGAGAGAGAGAGAGAAAGAGAGAGAGAAGCTATAATGTCTTAGAAAATTCACTGAAGCTGTGTTACTCTTACTGTTGACCCTTCCCCACTGGGATGTTGTGAAATCAAGATGTAAAAGCTCATGTAAGATCAAAGACTTGGCAAGTGAAAGCCAGTCCTGCCTTCCCAACTGACACAAAGGAGCTGAAGTATTGCAAAGTACACCTTGTTGACCTGTGGAGCATAAGGATTAACTTCCACGTTAAGAGTATGGACTCTGATGCTAAGTTGCCTGGAATGTCATCCCAACTGCTCCATTTACTAACTGAATTGACATTGGACATGTTACTTAAACTTTATATTTTGTGGATTTTCACCTGTAAAATATGGCAATCTTATTTTTCAATTCATAAACTAGTCGTATAACACAAATATATTAATACATGGAAAATAATTGAAGAGCCTGACCTGTAGTGTATATACAATGTGCAAGAAGTGTAAGCTAACACACATTCTTTTTTCATTTATATTTTGAAGACTTGCTAGGAACCTCAAGCCATTTAAGTTCCACATGTCTGCTATCTAAAAGGCAGACAGGTAAATCTTTTTGCATTTAGGAGATGCTGTGGGCTGGATTTATAGTTCCTTCCACCACTGACCGTCCTGGGAGATGGTAGCGTCTCTGCACTTTACTGAGCTTTATTGTCATGTTCATCATTCGGACTCTGAATCTTGGGCCCTCCCTGGGTTCTGCTAATGGCATCCATCAGTTTAATCCCATAGAGTTTAGTCTGTTGTTAATCAGGCCAGGTAGCCACTTTTTAATTTAATCTTCAGGAATTTCTTGGTTTCCCCATTCCAACCAGCTTGGAGAAGAGTCCTCTCTGACATGAAGAAGACAGCATTTTATTTATTTTTTATTTTTTGAAAATTAACAAGTTATTAATGTTATTAGTAGAATATTTAAATGAAAATAATTGAAGACTGAATGAATTTATATGATTGAATTATGGGATTCTTTTGTTTTTAATATAAATTTAAATTTTATTTTTTAAAGTATATTTTATTGATTAAGTTGTTAAAATAGTTCCAGTTTTTCCCCTTTGCTTTACCCAGTAACCCCCTTCCCCCAGCAATCCCACCCCCCTTAGTTCATGTTCATGGGTTGTGCATGTAAGTTTCTTGGTTTCACCCTTTCCTATATTATTCTTTTTAAAAATTATTAATTAATTAAATTTTTATAACAATAAAGAATAACAATTTCCCCTCTCAGACTTAAGACCCTTCATAATCTTACAAAGGACAATGGGCAAAGGTTTCGTGCTTCTCTAGCTGCTTCAAGCTGGACGTGGTCATTGTCCTATTTACCCTTGGGTCCAGAAATTCCTAATAAGAGTGGAGGTGTGAAGGGGAGGGTGGCCTTCTTACATGGGGAAGGATCTTACAGACTCTAGGTCAGTTAGGTGTCCCCAGACAACGGCGTGCTTCGTTTAACAGGCTGGCATCCTTGTTGTATTCTGGGGGCAACAGATTTGGCAACAGGGTTAAAGAGCATCATTCAATCCATAACCACTAGATGACAAAAGGCAGGTATTAAGTTTTCAATGTCCCCCATTAGGGGGAAAAAAGGCTTCTTTGGAGGAAGGTGTGCAAGGCATGTCTCACCTGTCCAAAACCCTTTTGCCCACTACACTTAGTTTGGGCTGAGGGGAATATTTTAGGTTTCCCCTCCTCAGACCTCTGGGCCCTTTCTGTCCAAGCCATTAGGATAGAAAAGGGAAACCAGTTTTAAAGTGAAGCCCACAGACCACCCCATGCTTCACCAACCCAGCCACTTAGTTCAGCCAAACCATTGAGTCCCAGGAGGCAGTGATGCAGACAGGATTAAGTGAGGCCTATACATACAGGCAATCACTCAGGTAATGAGATCATAGGCTTATGCCCTTTGAAAACAGAACACACATATTAATTTACACAACATAACACACAAACCAGCCTCTAAATCTGCAAGATTGTCTTACTGGAAAGACATCCAGTTGCAAGGCATTTGACATTCTTCTTGCCTGTAAATTAAGCATCTTTGATGATGTCACAGACCTAGTTTAACATTCAAATGACAACAAACTTTAAACGAAAATCAGCTGCACTACTTTATAGTCTACCACTGAGCATGGTGATTTTCCTTGAATCGCGATTTTTCTCCTTAAGATTACCCTCCTTATCATTAAAGGGATTGCGTTAAGTCTAGTTTTAACTTATCCTGTTCATTTGCATAAACACAACAAGAGCAGCAAATGATCACATACGATCTTTATGTCTGCTTTGATGGACCTTATACGAGGAACCTTTAGGATGACTTTCAGTCTGCCCTTCAGGGCACAGGAGCTGAGCCACATACCTGCCATTCAGCCTTGCCTGTAAACACCTGTATTTTCCAAGTCCTTTGGGTTTTCCATTGTGCCTTAGGGTCCCTAGGAAGACAGCATTTTAAATATGAAGAATGTTCTTCTCTTTCCTCACTCTCCCACTGTGGGCAGCATCACCCCACATATAATAATTAGAGAATCTGAATACAGCTTTCACATCAATCCCAGAGTTAACTCATCTTCATTCTATGCATTTAATATTAAACAGAGATTTATTGTCAAGCAGAAATCCATTTAATTATGTCAGTCTGATATTTTGATAGATTCCTTTGTTTGACTATTAACAGGGCTGGCAAATTATTTAATAATTAGGTGCCAAATTGATTAATAAGGTTTGACTGTTAACAATTAGATTTTGCTATTTTAGCTCAACACTTATTGCAAGTTTGCTGTTAGACTAATAATTTGAATGATTCATGGTAAGTGATTTGCATCCACCAGCCCTTTCACTACTCACAGAAACTGTGTTGGCAACCATTGGGTAGCCTGTGTATGCATTCAAGAGGTGCTTCAGAAACCAATCTGTCCCCAAATCTTTGCTTTATTGCTACAGATTATTAAGCAGTTCCACATTATAGACACAAAGAATGACTTGGGATTCAAATTAAAACACGTTTAAATAGACTGCAAAAGCTTTCCTCAGTAGACTGACTTCTACATTAAATACCCAAATTAATGCACATCTCTGTTCTGGCAGAGAAACCAGCCTTTTCTAGACTCTAACCTATAATATCTATACTTTAAAAACATAAAGTTTACATAGACTATATTAAGTAAACCGTATACCACATCACTGCATATCATGCCTGTTTAAAGCATCACAGTAAAAAGTTGTTGAACTGATTGTCCTTCAGTTATTATGACCAATATTTAGCAGATAATACTCAAGTTGTTCTTAAAAGACAAAACTAATATTTTATAAGCTAAACATATTCACTGACACATCTGATAGGGATTAATATCCAAATTCATAAAGAACGTATAAAATTAAACATACAAACAAAAAAACCGAACAATCCAGTTAAAAAATGGGCAGAGGACTTGAATAGACACTTCTCCAAAGAGGACATACAGATGGCCAATAGACATGGGAAGATGCTCAATGCCACTAATCATCAGAGAAATGGAAATTAAAACCACAATGAGATACCACCTCATACCTGCCAGAATGGCTACCATCAATAAGTCAACAAACAAGTGCTGGCGAGGATGAGGAGGAAGGGGAACCCTCATGCACTGTTTTTGGGAATGCAGACTGGTGCAGCCACTTTGGAAAGAAGTATGGAGATACCTCAAAAAAATTAAAAATGGAACTGCCTTATGACCAAATGATTCCACTTTTGGACATTTATCCAAAGAAACCTGAAACACTAATTTGAAAGAACATCAGCACCCCTATGTTCATTGCAGCATTATTTACAACAGCCCAAGTGTCCATCAGTAGATGAGTGGGACATTTACACAATGGAATACCACTTGACTGTAAAGAGAGGGACATTTTACCCTTTGGGACAGCATGGATGGGCCTGGCGAACATTACGCTAAGGGGACATAAGCCAACCAGAGAAAGATGAGTACCATACGATCAGAGGCAGATTGAGGTCGGTTGAGGCCCCAGGTGCAGAAGAAAATATAGGGCCCCTTAAAAAAAGAAGACAGGGAAAATAAAAATACATGTTAACCATATTTTATGCAGTGTAGTAATGAAAGCAAGCTTGGTGTCATTAGAAAACAGTGTAAAGTTGGGGTTTTGTGAGGCCCTTCAGAGGTTGGGACCCAGGGCGTGCGCCCGGTGCGCCCGCCGATAAATCTGCCTCTGAATATGATTTCACTCCTATGTGGAATCTAATGAACAAGCTGAACTAACAAGCAAAACAGAGACAGGCTCAGAGAGAGCAGGCTGAGAGCTCTGTGTGTGTGAAGCGGGGTGATTAGGGTGTGAAGGGACTGATCAAAAAGGATAAAGGACTCATGGACGTAGACAGCAGTGATTGCAGGGGTGGGGGATAAGGGGGATAAATGGTAATGGAAAAAAACACAATGAAATAAATTAAAAAATAAAATACTCATTTATTTGTTTAATCATTTGTCGATTATTCATTCAATTATCTGCTAGATTTTGCTACCCATTCATTAATATATCTTTTGTATTCATTCCCCTCTTTTTTTTCTTAGCAGAACATACATTTTCTAGTCAAGCAATTGTGCACGTCCTTCTTTCTCAGGGTGGACCCTGGCGAGCTTAAGGCAATCAAAGTAAGCGTTACAAAAAATTCTGTTGCCACAATGACCTCAATTTTGTCTCGCTTTCATTTCTCAACCACAATCCTCTATTTTATATTTTCTACTCTTCATTTCATGCTTACCACACTGTAGCCTTTAATTAAGCTACCCATGTGTACCTTTTGCTTATCCTTGGGGCCACCTGATGGTGTGGTTTGTGGGGAGAATGGTATTTGCTTTGCTAGGAAAAAGAAGGTGGAATAGAGAGGAGGACTATAGGAAAAGGAGTCTGGATTGTGGATTTCTACTTCTGAAATCGTATAACTTGCACTTAACATTTTATGAGCTTAGGGATGCACTTACATACTTCAACCTGAAGTTTCTTCCAATGTGCGAGGAAAGTCTAACATTCTCAGCTTGAAGATTAGGGCGATTATGTATGATAACATATTTGAAATTTCATGGATAACATCTGGCTTCATGTGTGATAAATAATGGGAAATCTTTTTCCTCAACTCTCCCTCTTTGTGTAAATAGAGAATCACATAGTTTACTTTTTCTACCAGGTGTGCATGTCTCACACCTAAAAAGAATTTAGCTCAATGCAACAAAGCTGTACTACTTTTCTTCCGCCTCAGAAACTATCACTGGGCTGCAATTATGAGCAATGCTTTCCATTTAAATATCCAGCTCTGCTAATCTGTTTTGATTTTTAATTGTATCTATTACCACACAATGCCTAAGTACTTTCCTTTCTAGCATCTGCCAAGAAAGGTGTGTAGAGGCAGGTACATAAAAGAGTATTCCAACTGTCTCTGTTTGGGAGCTGCCTGCTAGGAATCATGTGCCCTCCAGCCACAAGTTCCACACTGAGCTTCTGATAAGATGAACTTTGCTCTAGGATTTTGGCCCTTCCTCCCCGCCAAGGTCATCTTTCCTGCTCCTGGTGCTAATGTGTGCTGCATTTGATCCCCTCAGATTATCGGTAGCAGAGTCCTTGGTACGTGTGCTGTTGAACTATTACTAATGTATGAACTGTAACATTAAATTTCTAATATAATCAATCAAATAGCATACATATGCAGTAGATGCTTGGCTGGTAAAAAGATTAATTGCCATGTGCAATGAAAACTAACTCTCTATAAGGTGAAATATTGCATGTCTCCCCCCGAAAGACGAAAGCCTGAATACTGTGTTAAGCTAATGACTGCTTCTACTACTCAGCCATATGGATTACCTTTAAGACAACCTGAAATGAAGATTAAAGGCATGTAAAATCAACTGTCTATTAAACAGTTAGGGCTTCTCTCCAGATTCTACAGGAAAATTATGCAATCTGTTGCAACACCAGACACTGGCGTCCCAGATGGTGCCCAGAATGTATCTGAGCAAATACTTCTTCCCTGCTCTGTGTAACAAACAGGGCATATTTTTGATTCTCTCTGCTTGATTATGCATCTGAAGACATTTACACAGGAAGGACCTTGTAGAGTTGCTGCTGATTTGCATTGTAAAAGTGCACAATGTTATAATACACATTCTAAAAGCAAACCTGAAGTTATGAAGTAAAAGATGATGATGTTTTTTTTGAGATGTACTCTTTCTCTGGTTTGTTGGTTGTCTTTTCTTTTTTGTTTTTTTTTAAGTATTTTGCAACTGACTGATTAGAAAGGAAGGGCCATGAGTATCTTAATGTTGATAATCTCTTCTTAATGAATGTAGAACTGTTTGTTTTTTTGGAGGCCTATTATAGATTACATTATTGGCCATAGGATACATGCTTTTAATTATCATTGAGGAGATTTTGAACAGAAAGGTCATTCTTATTTGAATGGATGCCCAGGTATATTTTAATTTCTTTCCACATATATAATAAATATGCTTGTTTACATATTTAGGGAGTAGTAATGGCTGGTTTGCTGGCGAGTGCTGTTGAGGATAAAGGTTAGGCTACATTATTCTCAACTTCTTTCCCACCAATTTTGCCTCATCTCTTGATCTTCTTTATGCCTGTCACTCATTCTGTCTCTTGTTGGCTTGACTAACTCCAGGCATCCCCGAACTCATGTTAGATGTCCTTCTTCCAAGATGATACTTCTCATTCCTTATAACTGAGTCAGGTACATGTTATTTGCTTCCAAGTTAGCAGGAATGCACCTATCCCATGGACTTACCAGAGCTCCTGCATCCAAGCAGCTAGTCTATCAGGGAGATCAATGCACTGTCTTTAATTTATTGTTTATCTTTCACTTCTGTAGTCCTAGCTCCCAAAAACCTTGTGGTTGCATACTAACAACTTACACATGTTTGCTTTCTTGACTAATTTATTGACTGTAGATCAGTATTATAATGAATGAATAAATGAATGAACTGGTCTAGGTAATTCACAAGGGGAACTTAAAAGTATATATCCAGAATTCCAACTTCTGCTCCAATATGTAAAGATCTTGGAAGTCATTATTCCCACCTTTGCAACAATGAGAAAAGTGCAAAAAAACCCTGGAAACTAATAACCTTAAGTCACCACCCCAAAACTGGAGGAACGGGCTAATTCAGAGAACAGGCGTTTACCAGGAACAGAAGCTGCTGGGGCCAGTTATTGGGAAGGACCCTTAAATGGAATTGTGAGGAGCTGACTGTTGACTTAAGGCTTGAAAGTTAAACACTCCGGGAGCCAGCTTGAGGGAGGCCGTCACACGTTTATGGGTTTTTCCTACAGAAGCCCTGCCAGGTTCTTATGATGAAGATTGGAGTAGAAGCTCCTCAGGTTTGGCCAGGATGAAAGTAAAAGTAACCAAGGGAAAAGTAAGCACTGTAAAGTATTCCCAAGGGAAAATAAACCAGCTTTGAAATAGTCCCAGAACTTTATCTAAAACGAAGGCAAACCCGCCCTAGCTGGGTGGCTCAGTTGGTTGGAGAGTTGTTCCGTACACCAAAAGTAAGAGGGTTCGATTCCCAGAGAGGGCACATACCTAGGTTGCATTTTTGATCCCCAGGGACATGTAATGTATAGGAGGCAACTGATCAATCTCTCTCTTTTTCTCTCTCTCTCAAATCAATAAACATCCTTGGGTGAGGGTTAAGAAAATAATAATAAAAGTAAAACAAAGGCATACCCAGCAAAGAAAAAAAACTCAGCAGAGCTGTATCTGACTTGATTCACATCAGCAGGTCGAAGCCAAAGGCTCTGCTTCCAGGTTGAAGTCTTGCGCTGGCCCCGCCCCCTCCCTGAAGTGAAAACCCAGAACCAGTCTCCTTCCCTGGCTCCCTCAAGCCAATTTGGACCAGTTTGAGAGGACATCCCTGTTCTTCCTATATATCGATCTGCATTACATATGCAATAAATCTTGTCATACACATCTGGGGCGTGTGTGTGCGTCCCTCCTGTTTTTGCAGGGTGACCATGACAGATGTGCTTGGAGCAGTTGATTTGTACTGAATTGGGAAAGGCTGAGTTCCTGCCTTGCTCCAGTATGAGCCTGATCACCCCCACCATCCCCCTCACCACCAGCTCTCTCCACAGGTTGTGGCATTTTTAGAGCTTTGCATCAGGAAAATGCTTCTAGCCCCTCTGTCACCTAAAGAGAAGAGGTAGGGTCTTGGAAAGACATTATGGAATTTGGCCAGGTAAGAGTAAAAGAAGGGCAAGTGCAGCCATTTTAATTAACGGGAAAGAAGTCAAAAGGGAATGTGCTTCTCGTCCCACAGATTGAATGATAAGGGGAGAGAACAGGAAAAGAGAAAAGAATTGATGGGTCCACCAAGGTTTCAATCTTGGGTCTTAGGAAGACAGAAGGAAAACATGATTTGTGGGGAAAAATATATATTTTTAAATACGTTGACTTTGGTCTTACCCAATTAGAAATCACTGGAAGGGAACTGAAAAGTAGAACTCTCTAGCAGAGGCCGGGAGATCACAGCTATCTCCATGATGGTAGAAGAAATATTACTAGATAAGGTTCTCAAGGGTGAAAGCTTCGAGAGAAAAGAAGAGGGTGAGGGAATTTTTACATATTGTAAGTATATGCCAAGAAGAATGCTGAAGTAATTAAAAGGAACTTTGAAATACTTCAATAGCAAAACGCGTAGTTTCTGCAGAACTATATAGATCATCAGCCACAACAGAGGCTATCAATACCAGATTGCATTCTTCCAAAAAATCAATTATTCAAACACACTGAAGAATATGAAGTGCTGGTGCAAAATATCATTGACTGGGATTATATTTTACTTATTGAATTAACTCAATTAAGATACAATAAATTCTGAATGTTGCTGACAGGGTTGGTAAAATTATCAGGTTATTCAACCATTCTGGTCAAAGAGGCTAAGGGAAGGAAAGAGATTTACAATTTCATGGTTCAATGACATGAGTACTGTTAGTGTAATTAGTCATTATTAAAGTAACACCATGTGCTGAAGACAGTGGTGATTCTTTAGGGGCATGGGGCATTTCAATTCCACCTAAAATGTTTTTATAAATTAAATGTGTCACGAGTCTTTAAGTTAAGAATTCATGCATATTTTTTCTCTTCGGTGTACTTGGACTTTAAAAAACGTTGCCCTTGGAATATTGTTCTGAAAAGATAACTAAATCACATAGAGATGACTGCATAAAAATGAAAGCATTAAAAAAGAATTTGAGGCGCATTTTACTTAGCCATGAATACTAAATAAAAGAAAAGTGAATTGGTTTCATGTTCCTCTTTGACTTAAATAAATATCTTTAAAAAGAAGGAAATACGCCTTCCCTAGGAGACATAGTCAGAGGCTAAGTGAACCAGATTGTCACAGAAAATGACATCTTGGTGTTTTTGCATGACTTAAAATCATCAAGTATTGCAGTTACTAATAAACTGTGGAAAGTTCATAAATGAGTGAAGAAAGAAACAGTAAATTATATATGTGTACATATATGTATATATATCATATATGTATTATACATATTACATTACATATATATTAGTTACATATGTAACAGTTAATTTTTTTCTTTTTAACTTGAGCATATTTTACCATGTTCATATATATAATATATTCTATGTGTCCTGTAATTCCGAGAAATACAATAATGAAAGACTGATGCAGTCTTGTCAAAGCCGGAAAACATATACAATTATCTTCATATCAAGAAAGGTATTATAATATAGATTAAGCTTCTTCATTATTGCCTTAGCTGGTAGTAGAGCTGATCTCCTTGTCTTTCTGTACTTTGGGGAACGGTGAGGGCCGAGGGCATGTGGTAGACCACAATTAACCTTTTTGCTTATGTTCAACAATGATGAAGAACATTGTGGGATGCCCATTGCACAGATAAACAGCTATAAACATCCTTTTCTTATAATGAGGTTGATTCAATTACATTTTGAGCCTTAAAGCCCTCAGAGACTCATGATTTATGCGCTTCAAAAAATATGGCCCAATCTGTTGTCAAAGCTAGCCCTGCAGCACTGAAAGAAACTACTATAGACACATAAGGATCTACAGATTTGTTCACTTCTAAGGAAGCAACATATAATTCTGCAATTTTTAAAGATTAAACACATTACTAAATAATTGTTCTTAAACCTATTTCCCTCTTCTTTCCATCCTATATTTAAGAGCTTCTTTCTTCCCTTTTACTTTGTATCCCAAATCAGAGGTAGCATACATTTATTACCCTTTATTGTATGTATTTTATCAATGAGACATTGCAACGGAGTCTGCTGATTCCGTATAAAATGTAAATCGTATAATTCAGTGAGATCTTTGAGAAGTTTGTATTTCTTACATCATAAACATTTCTTACTTATTGGTAGCATGAATTTTTCTGGGGTAATATATTGCATATTATATTTTATAGCAAGGCACAATAATTGCCTGGGATTTGAAGTACAATTGTGCAAGAGACGTTGCTTTTATTGCCCGGTCATGCAAACAATTACAGAGAGATTATTTACTGTAGGTCTTGTTCATAAATAATATTGAGGAATTTGTCTAAAAGCATAAAACTGTTTAACAACACTTTTTATTTTGTTTGTGTCTAAATATTGAAGTCAAATTTCTTTTTTTTTTAATGTTTTTTATTGATTATATTGTTACAACAGTTCCAATTTTCTCCCCCTTGTTCCCCTCCACCCAGCACCCCCCTCCCCCAGCAATCCCCCCCAAGTCCATACCCCTGGTTCGTAAAAATTAACTATCCCCCCCCTCTCAAATATTAGGACCCTTTGTAATCTTGTAAAGGACAATGGGCGAAGGTCTCAAGCTCCTCTAGCTGCTTCAAGCTGGACATGGTCATCGTCCTACCTACCCTTGGGTCCAGAAAACCCTAATAAGAGTGGGGGTGTGGAGGGGAGGGTGGCCTTCCCACATGGGGAAGGATCGTGCAGACTCCAGGTCAGTTGGCTGTCTCCGGTCAACGGCGTGCTTGGTTTAACAGGCTGGTGTCCTTGTTGTGTTCTGGGGGCAACAGATTTGGCGAAAAGGGTTAAAAGACATCATTCAATCCATAACTACTAGATGACAAAAGGCAGGGATTAATTTTTCAATGTTCCATATTAGGGAAAAAAAAAAAAAAAGCTTCTTTGTAAGAAGGTGTGCTAGGCACATCTCACCTGTCCAAAACCCTTTTGCCCATTATACTTAGTTTTCTTTAGTGTGCTAGTTCTTTGAATTTTATTAAACACTTGTAAAAATATAATTTTTTTGTTCCAAACTTAGAAGTTTTCATCTGCTTTCTATTTCTTAACAGAAAAACACCTCTTTTCATATTAGTTGTAACTTCAAAAAATGATAAAAAGCATTTTCCTATAATTTGAGCTTTCTGAATTTTCTTCTTTTAAGGTATGCTGTTGAAATCATAAGTCTGTTTGATTATTTGGCAAAGATCAGTTAGTCTGCTTAATATGGTCACCCCAAGTGGATAATTTGCTCCAGAGCATAATTGCTTACTAAAGCTCTTTATTTTTCTTAATTATGGGGGTGACAGTTTTTTACTTACTCATATATCCTTTCTCAATGAGTATATCTAAACATTAGTGTTCTGCCTCTTCATAGTTAGCTTAAATTTTTAAATATTTTCTTAAAAAGTAGAAGTTGACAGATAATTCCAAAAAAGCAGAATAATAAAATGCAGATGTGAAAATAAAAACATAATTTCATTGGATTAATTGGTTGGTGTGTCTAGTGAATCTCTTACAGTTTATTCTGTGAATTAGGTACTTAAAGAATATCAAAAAAACTTAAAGGCTATTTTGAAAATCTATGGATCTGAACAAAGATATGTCAATACATGTAACTATTTATAAAGATTAAACAGATTAATTGAGAATTTCCCATTAAGTAGTAGCTTTTGAGTTATGTGCATGAAATCTCAATTTCCAAATGCCAGTCACAACTCTTGCAAATCCTGCCACTTCTCTTACTAACCCATCACATGATACTGTACTTTCCACTTTTGCCCCAGTGAATAGAAGTTTTCTTTCTTTACATAGATGCTTAGGATGAGTCTGTTGTCATGACAAGGCACACTTGATAATGGTGGTGACAAAGTTGCTTTAAGCCATTGGTACATTCAATTCATTCCATACAACCCAAACAAACATGCATATTTCCCTTATTTCATGATAAGAAGAATACTCTGACCTTGTACAGGTAATATCTGTAACTAATATTGAAAAGGATCCTAACTGGTCATGCTGCAGTCACATGTCAATCTCTGGTCCAAGTGCTGTAAACAGGACACACAGCACTGTAATGGGTTCAGTATAGGAAAATATGCCAAAACCTGTGGCCAGGGACTCAGGATGCGTTGCCGAAAAGGATATGCATTTGCTGGGCAGCCAGGGACAGAGTGGCATCATTCCATCAGAGTTCTTTTCTTAGTAAGTTCTAATATTGCTCATTTTACTAAGAGTTTGCCTCAATTAGCTCAAAACTAATTTTTAGCTGGGGCCAAATATCTGGTAGATTGGCATGATGCTAAAAAAAAAGGAAAAAAAAAACCAAAAACCAAATAAATAAAGAAAATGGAAGGCTACCTTTTCAGGCTTAGATGTTCCTAAAAGAAGAGAACAGTCATAAGGAACAGAGTTTAAGAGCACACAGGACTTAAACGCCTCTTGAAATTCTGTCTTCACCACGGGACTTATGTATAATCCAAAGGTTATGTTTTAAGTTTTGGAATTTTAGTCCAGAACATGTTTTTATAGCCTGCCTAAAACAAGTAAGCATTGTAACTTTGGGAAAGAAAGGCAGACAAACAACAAAATATAGCATGTCTATAAAATTAATAGAATCAGAACTTAATCCTGCCTGAGGTAATGATAAATGCACTAACGTTATCGAGTCGGGGGGGCAGGAAGATCACCACTGAAGCTACATGTTGTCCAGATGTTAAAGATTTGTAAACAAGTTCCAGGAGCGGCATATCCTGCTCTGAATTAGCTCTGCCAACCAGATTGCTAAAGCTGAAGGAAAGAAAAATAGAATGCCTGAGCAACCCAGGGGACTTTCCAATGGCAGGATTGTGAAGGATGTTTGCTGGTACACATCACTACATGAGATAAACCCGGTTTTATGTTTCTATTTACATGTTAATTGTAATTCAACTATGGTATAATTAGGGAGGCTCAATACAAGGTTGTATAAAAACACCAACTGCATAAACAATAAGTGTTGGGATTTTGAGGATTGATCCAAAGTTTACTTAAAATGTTGTCACAGTTCTTGTCTCTTGATTTTATTCATGCATAGTTTCCATTTTAATGATTGATTTATTATTTCTCATAAATTGAAATGAAGCTACTTTGGGCAGCAATAATACTTTATTCCATTGTAGTTTCACCTGGAAAAAGTCTTCTTGAAGGTCTTAGATGTTATAGTTGGTGACTTTTTTTTTCCTAACAAAGGAATGGAAGACATCTATCTCTTTCTATGTTTCAATTATTTGTTTCCCCATCTTATTTTTCTCCATTAATTTTCTTATCTTTCTCTTCAGTTATTTTTATCTTACTGTTTTCATTTATATCTCTTTTCAACCTCTATTAATAGTATAGAATATCACATAATATCCATTCGATACACTTACGATGAGTAATACAGAAAGTTCAAGGTTTTGTGGGAGTGCATAAAAATAAGAGACAAATGTGAAGTATTTACTGTAAAGGAATATTAGAAATGACAGTCTGGTCATGTGCCATTTCTGTCCCACTCTGTAAAATTGACACTTCATTCACTGGGTAGAATAACCTCTACAACAGGAGATCATGCATGTTTTGTGTCCTGGGTCTCATGGGCTGTGTGATGAAGTCTAAGGACCCCTTCCCAGAAAACTTAATAAATACAAAAAATAAGATACAGAGGATTACAAAAGAAAACAATTATGTCTAATACATCAATCAAAATAATTTAAAATGCAAATTAGTAATTTAATCATATGCTTAAAAAAAAAAATCTCACCCAAGGACATTTTTTCATTGCTTTTACAGAAGAAAGGAAAGAGTGAAACATCAATTTGAGAGAGAAACATCAATTGGTTGCCTCCACACCTAGACCAGGGATTGTGTGTCCGCAGAGTGGGGATCGAACTTGCAAAGTAGGTATGTGCCCTGACTGGGAATCAGACCCTCAGCCTTTCAGTTATGAGACAACACTCCAATCAATGGGGCCACACCGGCCAGAGTCATATATATTATTTTTGACTGAAGTATTACATAACCTGATCTAGCTGTAATAGCAGTTGTAATTTCAAAATAATGATGGCATTAATGATATTTATAGCTATCTACACATCTGCAACTTAATGGAAAAACACAGATATAAAAAATCAGTGGTTTTTACAAGTGACAGAGCTTTGTTAATATTTTCTGTCTAAATTCCCACTTGAAGGAAATGCAGGATTTCTGTTGAAGGATAATGTATTTTATTTTCCATTCAAAGTTAGAGATAACCTCAATTCCATCCATAGATTTTATATTGATAATGTCCAAGTCAGCGTTTCCAAATTGATGGACCAGCATACCACCCAGGATTTTTATTTTTAATTTTCTTTCAAAAATATGGATTGTAGGCCCAGTTCCACACAGAGCTATAGGATGCTCACTGGGGGGACAGGCCAAAGGGGTTTCTCAGAATCCTTGGTGGAATCACACCAAGAAAATTTTCTCAGTCTTGTTCTTAACATTCTCAACAACATGAATAACAGCAGCAACAACAGAAATATTTAAACAAATGAACACATGATTAGAATATCTCTTGCCTAAGTAATTTTTGGCAGATTTCCAGATAATTAATTTGTGTGTATGTGTGTGTGTGTGTATGTGTGTGTGGTAGCCTTAAAATATCGACAGTATAGAAAAATAGAAAGCATACAAACTTAGAATGTAATTTATATGAGATACATTTGACTTCTCTAATATTAACTCTCTATATGATGAACACAGGACTTAATTATTCACAGCTTCAGTTCGGAGAGGACGGAAGAGATGGCATAGATGCAGAAACTGTTTAGTTTTTGGCAGAGCAGGTACTCAAACTTCGGTTGCAGTTATTATTATTTTTTATTTTTGCAGCAGGATCAGATTCTCTTTTTTTTCATGCTCATTTCAATAGGAGAGGATGTCTTTGTTAACATTATAAGCATCAGCCTCTTTTTACGTATTTCATCTATTTTGTAATTCTTTCACAGGAAGTTCTCAATATTCTCAACAACGAGTGGTTTATATTATAGATGTTCATCCTCACGAAGCTGTAAATCTCAAGCTTACTCCTTTTAGTAACAGTAAGATTTTGCTTTAGTCAGATGGAGGGAGATTAGATGATGCTCTCATACTATGAAGAATATTATTTTTACCTGGAAAGTTGGGGGAGGCATTATTGAAGATGTTTGAGAGGGAAAAAAGCCCTCCAAATATACTTCAGATACCATTCAGCATGACATAAAATATGGGGAAAATATAGTCTCTTACTTACCCTCAGATAATGTGTCTAGGGGGAAGAGAAGGGCATCTTTTGGCTTTTTCCCCTCAATGGTAGGTCCAACGGGCAAAATATGGATAAAAATCAAATGATCGTGAGATTCTCTAAGTTCAAATCAAGTGAAACAACATGACACTTCTGAGTGGGAAAAAACCAATCACCATTTCCAAAAGAGGCTGAAAATGGTTAGGATGGAAGAAGGACATTAACCCCTACCCCTTCCCCGATTGCTACTCAGAGAAAACACAAAGACACTTTAGAGAATTCTGGAGATTAAATAAGAGCTGGAGGATGGGAGAGGAAAATCAATACTCAAATAATGACTCATAAGGCAATGAGTTAGCTGTTTGTCGCCTTTTTTATTTTCATAGACTCCAAGGCAGCCCAGACCACAAATGGATGCAGACAGATCATATTTCTCGCAGACAGAAAATAGCCCTAAGCTGAGGAAGGGGTTCTCCCTGTTTGATGGAGCTTTTTGCATTCTCCTGGCCTGACCTAAGTCAAGCCTCAGTTACAAAACTGGACCCGTGGGTTGGCAGTGGTGCTGCAGCTGGGCCGTGTGCTGGTGACAGCAATCCCACCGGCTGTTTTCTCTTGCCACTTTGCTCAGTGAAGGACATGTGCATCAGTTCAGGGAGGCTGAACCTATCACTTTCCAGCAAGGACATCAGGAACAATAAAAAGCCCGAGGAGCCCTCATAGGCTGAGGGAAAACTAGCACGAGTATGAGAAACTCCAACGGAGTTGGTAGTTTTTGCCTTCAGGAAATCCACCAAGTTTCTTGGTGTAATGTCGAAGGAAGTCCCGTATGGCTCTGGCAAGAAGTGGTGAAAAGTAGCGCTTGTGAAATATGCCCCGGACATGCTTCATATAAGCAGCCCAATCAGGGGTCAAAGAATTTGCCAGAACCTTACTTTACATTGGAGTAAAGATAGCTCTCCAGTTCCATCCCCCTTAACCTTCCTGTCTCACCTGAGCTGGAGGAATGCTAAGATACACTTGTGAAGGTCACAGCCCAGAAACACAAGATGCTAAAAACTGAGATTCAATCCTAAGATTATAGAATGTTCCCCCCTCCCCCCTTTACCTTATCAGCCTACCAGAAGGCTCCAGCTGAATAATGGTGAATTATAGCTACAAGGTCTTCTGGGCGAGGGCTATACCTGAGTACCAAGTTTTTAAGGAAGGACTTTGAAGCCTCTGGCACATTCAGCTACAGCGATTATTAAACACAGACTAACTGCTAGCTACACTAATATAAACCCCCCCACCAAAGCCTATTTACTTAAGTTTCTATTGTTCAAATCATTATGATCAGCTTTCAATAAAAAATTACAAGCAACATTAACAGGTGAGAAAACATTTCTCAAGAGACAAAATGAGCATCAGAACTAGACTCAGATATGATACATATTTTATCATGATCACACAGAGAATATTACTTAATGACTATGATCGACAAATTAAAAACACTAATGTAAAAAAGTATGTAAATAAGAATGAATGCATAGCGAAAGCAGAAAGATCAACACTCTTAAGAAGGAATCAAAAGACAACGCTAGATATGAAACAAAATGGCTGGATGGTTTGTATGAATATGAAGTTTGAGAGTCCCATTCAGAACACATTTTTAGCTTCTGAGCCAGGAAGCCAGCACTCATTCAGTAATTCTCTCCTTCAGTAAGAAAAAAGAACCTTAAAGTATTGTGTCTAAATGATGCCAAAGGAAAATTTAACTTCATACTCTCATTCCACATGTAGATATTGTGACTTAAAGATATTTCTGCTTCCTCTGACCTTAGCAAAACTGTGATTGGGATTCCTGGTTCTGTACAGCACAAAAGGAAGAAAAAGCTTTGTTATAGCACTACGGAAATTTTTTCATTGAAGACAATCCTTGTGCTCTTTGAGCATAACAAATTTCTAATATTCTAACTATAAGAGTCTAACATGGTAATTGTATCTAGAAAAGAGCAGGCAAATGAAACCTGGTAAAATTTCATCAGCTTGACATTCTTATCTTCTTCTGTTTTCTCATCACCGCCATTTTTGTGCCTATAAAGTTAAAATATAAGTTGAAACTCAGAGTTAAAATTTAGTCTCTGCAAAACTCTGTAGATTTGGAAGGTCAGGAGTGGTCATTCCCAGTTTTAAGTTGAGAATGCTGAAATTCTGAGAGCTAACGTAACTTACTCTAGCGCAAATGACTGCAACTCTCATCATCAGCAAAGGCATTCAGATGCAGCTTTGTGAATTAGTGAATGAAGAAATAAATCAATGTATTCTTGTGTCAACTGAAAAGATGTTTAAATGTAAACTAGAATATTTAAAGCACACCTCTGTTACCATATCTGTTGAGGAGCTTGAAGAGATATCCAGTGGAATTCAAATCTTTGTATATTTGTAAGTAACACTTACTCCTCCCGTAATAGTATGTTTTCCTTAAACTATCATAATAATTTCTGATAGGTGGGGAAGGAATAAATCTTTTGAGAGTCAAACAAGTTATACGCTCACCAAAATAAAAATACTACAAGTGTTTTTCAGCCCTCACCATCTAAAAGTTACTGCGCAAGAGATGTGTTTTGCATGGAGCCGATCTCCTTAGGACATGCTACAATAAACCCAATTTTCTTGTAGAAGAATTTTCACTGTTTTAAATCTCATTTTCTCTTATTTTCCTAAATTTTTTTTTTGTAATACAGCTCAGGAGATTGGTGACAAAAACAACATAATGAATTTTCAGGCTGCATAATTTATGACTTCATACTCATAGCAACAGTTTTACCTTCCACTCGTGTTTACATTTGCCCTCTATTTCCCAGATTCAAATGGTCTTTCTAAGGAGATTGGTTTCATGCAGAGGCAGGATAGTAATCAGGAATTTCTATCATACAATAAACCAGAGTGATTTCTGCCCACGCTTGTGGCCACTATTGAAACAAAATACACCTCTGACTGGCGGGCTGCATGTGGGCTAATAACTGCTTGAGTTTCGATTTCCAATAAAGGCACCTTTTCAATTCGTTTAATGCTTCCAAAACAGGGGTGTGGTTTCCTGGCATCTTAGAACAATTTAGCCCTTGCCAGTTCATAAAACCATATTTAAACGTCATAATTGTAACAAATGTTTGTGATGCAGAAAAGGAAACTAAGAAAAATGAAAACAGAGGAGCGTATATTATTGCTACCTTACAAAGTGAATTACAGACACAAGCATCCTTTAAATTCAGACTCTTCTCCACAAGTAAATCAGAATATGAAGCGTTCGCCTGCTCACCTTAAATAGATTGTAGTCACAGGAGGGGCCTGCAGCCAAAATGTTATCAGTAATGGCAAGAGATGAACAAATTACTCGAACATTTGAGTCAGAAAAAAATGACATTCAGTGCAGACAGTCCGTTATCCACTTAAACCACATAACTGACTCAGAACTGCCTGATCACGGCAGGTCCAGATGCTTTAGCTAGAAAACCGTCTGCACCAGTGAGGCATCTGGATGTAGCGACTGATAGACGAGGATGAGATAATTGACAATGAATGCTAAAAAGACGGGAACTTTTGCTTTTCCAACACAGCATTTGGACAGGTTACCTAAGCAGCACACACTCCATATTTCGGGGTGCAGCGAGGAGCAAGTGTGCATTGTTGTGCCTTAAGTAAAAAAGCCAGACGTGCACAATTGCACATACTTGAGGTTTCTTAACATTGTAATGGGGTGCAGAGTGTAACCCCCACAACCCCTGATTGGGGGAAGGGAAGAGTGGATGGCATGGCATGTAAGATACACTGCATAACAAAGACAAGTTAATAACCGTGCCTTCCTGGAGGGAAGAGGGCTGCCGACCAGGGCCACTTGTCTACCTGACTGTGAAAACTGTTCGTGGCTCAGTGGCTCCCAACATAGCCAGGGGAGCTCATACTGTGTCTGCCCAAGAGGGGCAGGACGGATGCCCACCCTGGATGCCCGGTGTCGCTGGGAACTTTGGCTCTGACTAAAGATGGCAGCCAAAAAAAGGAAAAAGGTCCTAGGGAACTGGCAAAGTGACAGATACTAACACGCCATAGGAAGGGCTGGGTATGAGGTCACACAGGAAATTCCGGGCCAAGCGTTTAAAATTGGGGCAGCCTAAAAGGGAGGAGAGAGAGCCACGAGGTCTGGAGTGAGAGAGAGAAGGTCTGAAAGTCGGAGGTTCGGTGGGTTGCCAGAGCTGGCGGAGCTGTGGGGTCCTGCCTAGCCACCCGGACTCGCGAGGGACGCTTACGGCTTAACTCTGACTGTGGATGCTGACCCGCAGACTTCTGCTTTCCTGAAAGAGGGTACCTCTGAGTGGTCTATTCTGAAGCTGGCCTGGTTTGGCAAGAGAAGGTGGGACTATGTGTTTTGGGGTGGTTCTAAAGAAAGCAGGACTTAACGGCAGACATCTGCCATTTATTGTAAATCTGTATAACCTTTAAATAAACGACCCTTTTCCTTTGTCACCAAACTCTTGCATTGGGGGTCACGCATTTTGGCGGTGGGCAGTCGAACCCCACAGCTACTCCAGAACAGCATCGGCGGGGTTCTCTATAGCAATGTCATTTAGTAAAATGCCGAGTATGATAATGAGGCTGACCCTGCACTGTTACTAGAAATTGTACTGACTCCTTTAAATTTTCATTTAAGACCTTGGTTCTCCTTTTGATTCCTGATAGTTGTAATGTAGGCATATATGTGAAAGGAAAAAATCAAGTCATGTGATGAAGAGAAAGAAGAAAAATCAGAGGAAGAGATCACTTCTCAAGTCATTTCATGAAATCAGTATTACCTTGGTGCTAAAACCAAAGATTGCATTTAAAAAATAAGGAACAAAAGAAAGAAAACTATAAATCAGGAAGAACAACATGTCTCATGAACATAGACACAGAAATTGTCAGCAAATTAGCAGCAAGTTGTGTATAACACAGTGTATAAAAACAATTACACACCATGACCAAGTGGGATTTATTTCAGATATGCTCAGCTGGTTCGACATTCTAAAATCAATCAGTGTAATCCGCCATGTCAACAGCCTAAAGAAAAATAATAATATGTCAATTAACAAAATCTTATGCACACTTATGTTTAAAAGAAACTTTCTGCAACATTTTGCAGTTAGGAGTTAGGAGTAGAGGAGCGCCACCCCAACTTGATCAAGAGCGCTTATAAAAAACTTAGTTAAAACTTACAACTAACGTTATTCTTAACCGTGAAAGACTGAATACTTTGTCTCTAAGATTAGAAGCAAAGCGAGTATGTTCACCCTCATCTGTTTTGACTCTCTAGTCACTGCAATCAGGCAAAAAAATAAAATAAATGCATGCAGTTAGGAAGCAATAAACATGTCCCTATTTGCAAATGACAGAATTGTCTGTAGAGAAGACCCCTAGGAATCTAACAACCAAAAAAACCTCCTAGAACTAATAAGTGAGTTTTCAAAGGTCACAGGATAAAAAGTAAACACATAAAGTCAATTAGCTTGCTGTGTGTCAGCAATGGGTGTTTACAAACTCAGTACCATTGACAATCTTGTAAATCTTCTTGAGTTAAAGCTGCCCCACGCAATGCAAACCAGGAGAACCGATAGGAGAAAGACTTTGTTTTTTTAGTGTAATCTTTATTGTATTTTTTCCATTACCATTTAATCCCCGTCTAGGAGTCTGTCAGCATTTTCCTTGATAGTTCAGTTTGATTTTTGTCCTGTGACATACCTTCTCTCAAAAGTCAAATTTCATCCAGTTTTTCTCTGTTCTTGTAGTTTATCATTTTTATGTAGAGGAAGATTATGCTCATATAAGCTACCTCATCAACCCTTACTAGAACTGGAACTCCACCTGGGTGCTTAATGTATTTCCTAAAAGAGGCTGATTGTACTAATCCTGTTTATTTCCCTTGTTTTCTGATGCTTTGACCCCTCGGAGGCTTGCTGCTACGGAGGGACTGCCCCTCTCAAGGTCAGCTAATTCCCAGCGATGACATACAGCTTGGCTGGGAGCATTCCTTTCAAAGGCAAAACAACCAATCCAGAGCTGGTACTGCCAAGCACCTCCTCTCTGAAGCTCTCACTCCTGATCAGGATCCACCAGGCCAGGCGCCAGACATCTAGAGCGAGCTCTTGTACCTTAGCACTCACTCAGTCTATTCCAACCAGCCAATCCCAGACCTGATGAACCTGCCTCTCCCCCTCCTCATGAAAATCACAGTAAAGACTCACCCATGTTCCCCTCACTTCCTCTACCTTCTGAATGACCATGGTGCTTCCCCACCTGGCCCTGCATGACATGTCCCTGCCCTCTGTTTCTGGGGATCTGTGAGTATAAGAGCTCTTTCTTGATGCCCGTCGTACCATATCGGCATGTCTTACTATACCCCATTCAAACAAATCTCGGGCACGCTTAACATGCTTATTTAGTTGACCTGGAAATCTGTAGGTTTACAATTTTCTTGAGTGTTTTTTTTTTTTTTTTTTTTTTTGCAGAAGTTTGGGGAATTCTGTGGTGAACATAAGTCACTAAGAGAGAAGTGATGTCTAAGCTAAAGCTTGAAGATTGAATATGAGTTATCCTGGCAGGAGGTTTCCAAAGAGAGGGAGAAACAAATATAAAAGAACAAGGGTAGGGGGAACATGGAGACTGCATCAGGGCAGGAGGGAATTTGTCAAGACTGAGAGCGAGAGAAGATGGCCCTGAAATAGACCTCATGGTGGCCTTACCTGCATTGTTAAGGAGGCTGGGCTTTCATTGGTGGTCCATAGGGGAGCTACTGAAGAGTTTAAATTGAGAAATGGCATGATTAGGATGTATGTGGATCTTATGGGTCCTTGTTCTCTTTTCTTTTTAATATATCATATTGTCTTCCCTTTAGAATTACCAACTAGGACTGTCCCCTGGCTATCCTATATTTGAAGGAAAGTGGAGATTTTGCACATGGTTATGGGATCACAGATTAATCAGTTTTCAAATTTTCAAATGACATAGCGCAAAATATCCTACTGGATTTTTTTAAAAGGCTAGGCATGAAGGAAGTTTAAAATGAGCTAAATAACATTGATTGAAATCAACTGTCACTTAGGAAATCCACTATGTAGAAATATGTGCTTTTAAATAACAAGTAGGGGACAAACGATCTATAATCAGTCAAGTGGAATCTGGAGGCCAATAAATAAAAGCAAAGCTAGGGTGACCGCGGTGAAAACATATATCTGGTGGTCAATTTGGGAAGGACAAATGTCAATACCTCTGGCATTGACTTTAAAGCAGAGAAAAGAGAACAGTATTTGGAAGAAGAAAAGTGAAAATGGACATTTATAAGATTTTTAGTGCAAAGCACATTGAGCAAGTCTGAGGCTCTTTTATTAATTTTTTTTTGGGGGGTAGGGGAATGTCATTGAGGTATACGCAAATATTAAATTACAATTAGTTGTGTCAATGTAGAGTAACATAAATAATATGGGAGACTTTTGAATTAAATCGGCCCATACAACAGAATGATTTGATGTTATGGAAATAAAAATCTAAGTGGACGGCTCAGATAAGAGCAGGAAGTCCTAAAGCTTGTCAGCCAAAAATTCTGTTTTAAAATATTATTCTTTCTCAAGGTGTTTGATTCTGTTTATAATATAGGAGTCAGTTTCTTTAATTCTTGCCATTGAGTCTGTTTAGTTTCTTAGAATTTTCTGTGCGTAATATTAATGTACCAGGCAACAACATTTTCTGTTGCAGTTATCAGCATATGCTCAGTGCTTGGGTAAGTTTTCAATACATATGCACCTGATGTCTGTACAGATGAATGGATGAGCAGTTAAAGAAATTGCTGCTAAACGTACAAGTCAAGAAGTCGTAAACTATTATTTAATTATTATTTAACCCTAGTTGGGACTTCTTCATCATTGTGGCATGCCTTAGAATATTAAATTCACAGACATCTTAAGGCCAGCGTTATCATTTTTAAGTGAAAAAAAATTGAGATTCTGAAAGGCAATGTTATTTTTCCAAACTAATGGGGAGCAACAGATTCAGGACTTGAACCCATCCAGTCATTTTCCCTTCCCCAAAATTATCAGTGGCAGGTAGAGCCAGTGGCAAAAGAGACAACAACCTAGGGTGTGCATGGGACGGGCTATAAATTAACAATGTGGCCTTGGGTGAATTATTTTACCTCAGTATCCTCAAGGGCCAAATGGAAATAGTCATGACAATACTTGTAATCAAATTAATATGATGGTGACTTAGGAATTAATAATTTTTAGTTTTGCTATTGATTGCCCATCAGAAGAGAAGGGATTAATATTAGTATTTCTTTCCCACAGAAGAAGCCTTTTTTTCTTTTTTTTTTAACTTATTGGGTGACACTAGTTTACAAAATTATACAGGTTCCAGGTGTATAATTCTACAACACATCATCTGTACACTGTATTCTTCTTTTGTCACCTGAAGAACAGAGTTAAATTCAAAGCTGTTGCTGATTAGCCTTATTGGCTATTCAGGAAGAAATAGCCAATAGAGAAATACTTCACCAAAAAACCCAATTTCAATTTTTAATCAAGTCTGAGAAATTTCTCGTTATTCCTATAACTATTAAGAACCTCTATTGGTCACCCTCCTGCTGATCTCTCTGTCCTTACACATTTTGATTCATTTCTCCAGGCCAGTATGACCTATCTGAGGAGGCTTAGTTCTGTTATTTATCTTGAGTTCAGAATATTTCTGACATCATCTTTATATGGGAGACCTCTGCTTAGATCATTTGTCTTTAATTAGTTCTCAAAGTATTTCCAGTGTTTAGAAGGAGATTTCCTCAACATGTCCTTAAGGTAGTAAATGTTACGTCTTAGGGTTCTATCTTCTCAGACTTTCAGGTTGGCAGTAAAACAACAGCTCCTCAGAAGGACCAAGAGTTTTAGAATCCTGTTTAATGAAAAGCAGTTGGAGGACAGCAACCACTCCTGGGACTAAGCCACTTAAGACACACACAGGAATTAAATACTTAATAAATGTTAACTAACGGACTTTGAAATCGATATTTAACTAAGAAAAAAATAGCTAGTGTCCCAAATATAACTGCTCTCGTACCTATTTTAAACTGTGTTTCTAAGTGTAACAATATGCTGTGAACTGTTATGATTGTTAATTTCCTGTGTGGGGGGAGGGTGATGGTGATAATCAATGACAAGGCTGGCAGACCTGGTGAGAGAAGTCTCCAGATGGAGTTTCCTTTCCCAGCTAACATGATTGATTCATTTAAAAAAGTTTATTGATCACCTGTTATAAAAAAGATTCTGTCATGGTCAGTGAAAGATGAAATGGGGAGAAGAAGACAAAGAAATGGTGTCCCTTTCTCAAAGGGCTCGCAATGCTGGAGAAAGAAACAGAAAAGAAAAAATAGTGCATTTCCCTTCCAAGGAATGATATTTTCCTACTAAACTGAAGCCATATGCAGCTGGAGCTCCGAAACGAGCGAACTCGGCGGCCCCACATCTTGTTCGCTTCCCTAAGCCTCTGTCCCTTCAACTGCACAATTCTTTTCATAATAGTACCTACTTCATAAGCTTGTTAAGAAAAACGAGAGAACCTAATAAACCCACTTCATATAGTATGTGACACCTGGAATGCTCTGTAATTATTACTTTTGATTAATATTTAAATAGCAGACGAATGGGCTCTAATCTGCGTATAGTGACAGTGGGCATGGTGGAATCAGACAAGCCTGAACAGAAATCCTACAGGAGCTAATAATGCCCAGTCGTGCCTCCAGTAATTTAATTTTAACCAGCAACTTGTGATGTAGATGTTCAGATATGGTTTTCTTCAGATTTTTTTTTTATTCTTGTAGCTACATTTTCTGAACAGTTTAGTCTATATCATGGATGTGTTTGATCTAAGAGCTGCTATTAACTTTCTACAGAGATGAAAAGAATTCTGTATTCTGGGTAAAAAAATAAAAGTTACACCCAAAGAGCTGAAAGCTTTAACTGACATTGATTCTCAGGTTGGCTCTGTTCTTGTGTTTGGGCAGGCATTAATTTAATCAGAGCAAAAGTCTACCTGCAACAAGGTCTCAGCAGCTTGGGAAATGGAGCCTTCTGCTATCCTCACTTCTGAATATATCATTTGGAATTTATGGCATTAGAATGACTTTATTGCAGAGATATTAATTATGTATTATGTATTGAATATAAATTTAGGTTTATAAATATCACACCCATTTTCGTTTGAGTGGCAGAATGACACTATGATTATTAAATGAGTAAATTTTATACTTTATTACATGTGAATATTATATATATATGATAATAAGTTATTTTATTATATATAAGTTGGGTTAAGGAAATGTTATTTACCTTTACTGAACTGCCATTTTTTGATTTCTAAAATGGAGATAACCATTACAGAATTATTGAGGATTAACATATATTTTATACATGTGTAATATCCCACATGTACCACTGTGGTTCTTACTTGATAAGAGACTGATCTAGTCTAATTCATCAGCTTTTACATATGGGTGGACAGAATTTCAGAGACAGAAAGTAAATTGACCAGGGAATTGCAGTGATCAAGTGGCAGAACTGGGTTGAAACTCTATAGTCGACTCAGCCACAAGACAGAAACAGACCGTGTATTAGAATAGGAAAGAAAAACGTTAAAAATTAAAATGTAATTCCATGTCTGGCTTCCACAGGTAATTAATTGAATGGTTCCATGACCTCTGACTCCCTTTATTTATACCTATATTTTATTGACATTAGAATAATTCTTATCTCGTTCCATAGAGAACTGAAGGCATAACAAGGAACCACATTCTCTACTTCTCAGTTATAACCCAGCCACTTGCAAATCCAACAATGTTCTCAATAAAACAATCAAAAGACTATCATTTATTTATTGTAATTCTAGTAATGTGCTTATTGTTTTATCTGTTATTGTTTATGATTTATAAATGGTTATTTATAATTTTTGTTTTTTTTATAAAAATGCAGTTATTATTGTTTTGACATAAAACAGAGTAGGATGAATGATGGTTCCAAAAGATGTCCAATATTCTAATCTCCAAATCCTATGATTATATCAAAGCCAAAGAGCTATTTATTACTGTTTTCTTTTTTCCATATATTTAATGTTTGAAGACCAAAATGGTCATGATCAAAGATTAATGATAATTAAAAATTACTGACAACTTGTTCTTTTGAAGAGTTTGTATGTCTAAAACTTCATAATGATAGAGGTTATTGCTGTCCTCTTCCCTAATGTATTTACAACACCTGGAGCGTACAGGTAGGTCAGTGACTGTGCTTTTGGCTGGAAGGGAAAAATATTCCTTAAAATCTGAAAGTGGCTTATATAATAAAGGTGGCTAATTGTTCACACCTTACGAAGTCCAGAGAGAGTCAATTGCAGTGTTGGGACAATGACTCACTAACGCCAGAAAGGTTTTAAGTTTCTCTCTCTTGATCTCTATTATGCTCTGCATGTTGATTGTTCATTCTCAGTCTTATTAACTCCTGGTGACAAGATGGTCACAGACTCGCACACATCTCTTCCCAAGACAGAAAGGAAGCTATGTCTTTATTAGCGAAGGAAATCTTTCACTCAAGCCCTCAGCAGACTTTTGTATGTCTCATTGCCCAGGACTTTGATGCCTGACGGCTCTTAGCTGCAGAAATGGGTTATAAAGAAAGGAACCAACATTTTAGTCTCCAGGATGGGAATCAGTTTCTGCCTGAAGGAAGGAAGATGAAGGGAAATGACTCTGGTTAAGCAAATAATTTCTTCTAGAAGAGAATATGTACTTGCTATGGATGAATTACAATTTTATAGGAATCTAGGGGATGATTACAAAGACATTCCCATCTTGGATGTGAGTTATGGAAGATTTTCTGCCCAATGGTTGTCACCTTGGAAATGCTTCCCTTCCTCAGAGTAGAGGAAATAAAACAGTCATCACACAAGAGGAATGAGCAGCAAGACAGAGAAGGAGTCCTGAAGTGAAATAAAACAAGGCGCTAATGTTTTTACCAGAAAAGATTTTGGGGAGGAAGTATAGAATAAATTCTTTATAGCTCTCCGCCTAATGCCGAGCTGCCATTGAAGAAGATGAACAGCCTACTAGCGTGTGATGCAGAGAAACACAGTCTGAATCAAAGCGGGCGATGCTAATGCTTTCCAAGGCAGTGTTGTGACTGGACTGAGAGTACTATATCTGGTATTTGTCACTATTTCTTAGATAGAGTATAATTTCTTTTGAAGGACTGTTGCACGGGGTCCCTTAATGGTGCCAAGCTTCTAAGATTTAAGATGTTAAGGAAGAGTGTTAAAAGTGGTGCATTTGTTCCCTGGGAGGTAAAAGGGAGTTTAAATTCCTATTTAGCCTTTGCAATTTCCATCACTGGCAAAGACTATTCCTTGCTCTCATTTTTTTCCTCTTTATTCAGTGCCGGTCTATATTCCCCGGCTACCTCCCTCGCTTGTGACGCTAACTGCAGCACTTGATGTGAGGGGCACAGGTAGAGCAAGGAATCAGTGCTGCTGTATGAGTCACCTGTCAGGGGCAGATTTAAATGCACGTTTGTCACCTGCCTGGAGGAAAGTGCAGTAAGTGCATTTGGAGACAGGGAGAGAAAGTTATGTGTTCTTAATAACTGGCATATTTATTATGACTTAAACAGGAAATTGCATGTTTGCAGGTTGAAAACCACAATTGGATAGAATGATCAGCCTTTTCCGCAGGCAAAATTGCAACCCAGGCTCTCAGTGTGCAATTCCTCACTAGAATCAGGGCCATAAGGCAGACCTGGCTTAATTCGCTGGCTGTTCTTTGGTAACTGTGTCAATCTGAGGAAGGTATATACCAATCTGAGCTTCAATTTCCCCATTTGTAAAATAGGTATGATAGTGTACCCATCACTTCAGGTTGTAGTAATATTAAATATGGGAATTATTGTAAATTTTTGAGTTTGCATGTGATACATGGGAAATGCTTAATCCATATTATCTATAACGCTGACAATGATAACACCAACAAAATCTAAATAAGTAGTCAGTAGATATGCAAACAGTGGATTTCAGGTAAGAAACATGAGAAGTTCATGAATGTACAAATATAATAAATAAAAGGTTGAAATAAATTCTGAGATGCACAGATACTCAAAACTTGGCAGTGAAAGACAGAAACCAAGAACTGGTCTTAAAAAAAAATTTTAACATATCTTATTGATTTTAGAGAGAGATAGATAGAAACATTATTGATCATTTGCCTCCCGTACGTGTCCCAACCTGGGGTCAAACCTGCAACTTAGGTGTGTCCCCTGACCAGGAATCGAACCTCAAACCTTTTGGTGTATGGGATGATGCTCCAACCAACTGAGCCACTCCAGAGGCAGAATTGGTCTTTATTGAGCAGGGGTAAATGCCTCTCTGCATTTTAGCTGAAACCACTGTCACCATAAGTAATATTATACTTGTCATATCTTAACCAGGAGACCTTGGGAAAACTGTTTGAATTCTCTGTGATTAAGACTTTTTTATTGTACAGTGGGAGCCAATTGTAGCTAATCCATATTATGTTTTTGAGGATTTCATGAACTTATCGTGGAAGCCTTAGGACAGTGCATGACATATAGTAAAGTAGTCAGCGAAATTTAGCTGTTATTAATGATGGAAAGAAAGCAAATTCCATCAGTTATAGGAGGAGATATAGCCTGGATCCTCATACCACATATTACAGTTTGGAACTGATTTTCAACTCATATCACTTAAAAATAGAACATGATCATGTTCAGCCTCAATTAAGATTTGATGCCAAGAATAATAGTGGCTTAAATAAAGTGTAGGCTTTTTATTTTTCCACGGGAGAGTCATAGTCCAGGGAGATTCACAGAGAGCACGCCAAGGGAAGACAAAAGATCATACTGATTCTTAAGCTTGGAGTAGGGAACCAATTGTCATCAGAGCCCTTTGTTGAGATTTGACAACATGTTTTATGTATAAGAATTGTTTGGAAAAGCTTTACTCCCTCCTTGATTATTTTAAAATATTGCAGAGATATATGTCTCCTTCCTAAAGTATTGGATACCTGACTGTAGCTCTTTTTTCAGAGATCCAAGTTGTGCATTCATGTCTAAAAAGAAAATGGCTTGTTTTATCTTCCTTTTTTTTTTTTTATTGAACGTATTGGGGTAACATTGGTTTCCTTTTATCTTCTGGTTGAGATCCTTCCAATGCAGGAATAATGATGCTATAATACTGAAGTATGTTGTATCTGAAAAATAAGTAACAACTATCATTATTTTACCACATTTGCTCCGTCCTTTCTTAACTCTGGCATCCAATGAAAGATGATGGTATTTTTATGAGTTCAGTGGGTTCACTGGTTCTGGGTGATTTCAGATAAGAGCTTACATGTTTTTCAAAATTCGTTGTCAACTTCTGCAATCTGTTGGGCTTGCTGTACAGGTAATGGAGACCCCAAAAGGAAAGAGCAACAACCAGAGCTTATTATTCCAGAAAGGGGGTTTACAGCAATATTTTATCCTCTGGAGTACCCAATGCTGGTAAATAAGATGCCTGATGGAGCAGAAGCCCCAACATGCTTCTATTTTTACAGAAGATATGAAACTTAAGCCTCTTAACATCATTTCTATATAGAAATACTGAAGACAGGCCAAGTCATGAAATTAGAAAGCATTGTAACATACTACTTTGCTTATGTGTGGAGGTATCACAGTCGTTAATCCATACACATTCTGTATACTCGCACTGCCCAATATGGTGGCCCGTAGCCACATATACTATTCGACTTTAATTAAATTAAGTTAAATTTAAAATTTAGTTCCTCAGATACTCAAGTCACATTCCAAGTGCTCAGTAGTCACCTGTGGCGAGCGGCTACCATATTGGAGAGCGCAGATACAGAACACTTACATAATCACAGGAAGTTTAATCGGTCCGGGCTGCTGTAGACTTTTCATAGGACCCCTCCCCACCTCTACACACAGTTATACCATCCATGCATACTCTATACTTGCACTGTCTTCTTCAATGTACAGGAAGCTTCTTTTCAATTGTAATGCAAAACAAATCACAGAGAGCAATCAACCTGATGGCATTTTGCCTTCCAGTTTGGGATTTGGAACTCAGTGGGAAATAGTGGGCTTCACGTTCTTATGGGGTTTATTGGTCTCCTTGCACTTAAACTCTTCGGGATCGCAATCGGGGGTCTCCACTCCATGAGATGATATGAACCATATATCTAGTGACCAAAGCCTTGTTCTGTCCTCATGAGGTGCTTCTAATAAGCCTCTCTTAGGCGGCAGCGTGTCTTTCTTAACTTCTTTTTTTTTTGCATTTTATTTATTTCATTATTTGTACCTACAAATCATCTCTCACACCTCTCTCGCCTCACCCTGGCTTAAAACTCGTAGGTGGCTTCCCATTTTTCTTAGATGAAGACCAAGAACACCCAACATATATTGAGTGCTGTACTCTGTGCCAGGTGCCGTTTTATTTGATTGTCTAGATTTCCTCTTTTAATTCTCAAAACAATCTTTTGAGATCATTTTTATCATCTCCCCTGACCGTGACAGGTGATATAGATGAGGGACAGGAAGAGATAACTTTCTCAAGACCGCGCAGGCAGTCAGTAAAGTGACAAAGTTGGTATGGGAAACTAAGTGGACTGGTTGCAAAGGCAAGCAATCAGATTATTATATATGCACCACTTCACTTAGTCACTAGAATATGTAAGTCTAGGTACCCCGGCCCCTGAAGTATCAGCCTCAGAAGAGAAGGAAATTTACGAGTCTATAGCTAACTCATTAGGCAGAGAGACTAAGCTAGAATACAAACTTCAAATCTCATTGTTCTCTTCCCTACATTGTCTTTGGTATTAACCTGTTCAGGCTTTAAATTATAAGGGAATACAATAAGCAGGAGAACCATTAAAAAAATAATGTATTTATACCTAGTCATGTGTCAACTTCTCTTCTAGACACTAAGGAGTTCTAAAACTTGCATATTGCAGATGCAAATATTCTAATAAATGCCAAGTAAGGATATATCCCAGTTGACCATGCCTGCAAATGACTGAGATATTCTTAAACACTGTTGCATTATGCATAAACAGAAATTCCATTGTATGACAAACTCGATCGCATCAAGCCCATTTTGTTTTAAGTGTTATTCTCTATGATTGCGGTAGCCTGGCACCATGCAGGCAGGAATAAAGCCTCCATTAGCTACTGGGTCCAAAGTTTCATAGCTGTGGCATAACAAGCTTTGGAGTTTATAGAACAATTATAGAATTATAGAAGCATCAAAGCTTTAGGTAACTGCCACAGATGCCAGCATCAGCACCACAGGTGGGATATTAAGAAATGCTAGTGGTGCAATTGCAAAGGGTGCTTAAATTTTTTTTTAAATTATGGTTTGTTTGGTTAGTTGGTTGATTTTGTTGGTTGCTGAACAAAGTTTTCTCTGTTTACATTCTACTCTTGTATAACATTTTAAACTAGCTAAGCATCTATACACCTAAACACTATTTAAGACATGCCAGTCACTTTAACAGAATTACACCATTCAGTCCTTATAATAATCCTCGGTTGAGAGATGGAGAAATAGAGGCACAGAGTGGTGAAATAAGTTGCTCAAGGTAGAACAGCACATGCATGGTGAAACAAAATATTGAATTCCATTGTGTTGACCTGCAAGTGTGCACTTAATGCAATCCTATCTCTTTTCTTCTACCAGGCTCTCCTTTGCCCTTTTTCTGTTCTCTATTGCTAGTATGGCATAGAAAGGGAAAAAAAGAAAACCACAAATTTTAGCGTCAGAGTTGTCTACTTTAGAATTAAGACTCTGGAAAAGGAATTTATGACTTAGAGACTCCCCTACCCATGGTAACTTAAGTGAATCATCTTTTTTCTTTAAGAACATTACTGGAGAATAAAATGAGACACCCAGGGGTTAGGGGGGAATGTGTGTAAATACACGTGGAAACTTTTCAGAGGAAAAGTAAGTTCAGTGTTTATGTTCCTGCGCTCCTCTCTGTGGGGACGTCCCTCATCCATTTCCTTTTCTCCTGTGATTGACAACATTCTCTCTCTACTTTATTCTTCACTATTCTCTTTTCTCCAGTCCATACCACCCCTTCCTTTTTTTCCTCTTTTTTTCACCTCTTACTAGTGGAACTCAGGGAAAAAGTCAGATGATGTCTACTTCAGATCAAGCCCTAGCTTTGCTATGTAATTGAACTGGATAGAGTTCTGCAGTGTTTTAACCTTGAGTCTGTTTCATTATCTATAAAATTCAGTGGATATTCCCAAAGATCCCTCCCAGCATTTCCATTTTATAATGCAGATGCTATTTCTTTCAGACACTCTAGGCATTTATAAATTTTTACTCTACTGATTCTATCCTAATGTTCCCATATTTTCTGACTTCTGTACCTTACGTTAATTTTCTGATCTTTTATGTACAAATGGAAGTTATTAAACATTTGAAATGGAATTAAACATCTTGCTTCATCACATTTCAGTTCTCCATCTGGCATTTGCAATTGGAATTTAGTGGCAAATGTGATTTTGAGCTTTGGGGGGCTGCGTGTGAGCAAGAAATAGTGATGCCATCAGCCAACATGTCTGCACAACCCTGAACTTTGTAGTTTCCATCATTTTCTGAAGAACAGATGGCAAAGACAATAATCCTGAAATGCTCCCATCATGGGGTGGGGGAGGTATTTAGAACCATGCAATGCATTTGTGCATAGTTTAGCTTAAAAAGAAAGGATTTTTTAAAAAGAAAGATAGCCTTTGCCTTTAAAGGGAACCACGTGAGTGGTTATAAAAGAATGCTTAGAGACTTTGAGAAATCATTGAAAAATAACTTGTTTAAAGTCAGGGGTAGGAAGGAAGAAACTGGAAGTACTATGGTGGGAGACAAAAGAAAGCCCATTCTTTACTCATTCTGGTTACCCCTGATACTGTACTCTGCAGACTTTGATTCTTTTTCATGACTGAAGTCAACTGTGGGAAAGACCTAGGATTATATAGCACACAAATGTGTAAGACAGGCCAGGAGTTGGTGCCTGAGTGGACAATGCCAAAATTTCAAAGTACTAATTGGAAGAAGACGTGACAAACTTGCCTTGTTATTGAATGAGAAGCAATCTGTCCATTGCGAAAAAAGGCCGAAAGAATATTAGGGTGTTTTTGGTTCCCTTTCCTGTATAATCAACTACCCCCAAATAGGTAGTTTAAAACTACAATTATTTATTCTTTCTCATTAGTCTATAGGTCGCCTGACCATTTGCTGATCTAGCTTGGACATGGTTGGGTGTCTCTGCCCCAAACTGTGGGGACAGTGGAGCCTGGCTCCTCCTTGCTTGATGGACACGTGCCTGCTCCACATATTCTGCATACCCCCATGGAACGTTAGGTTAGCTGGGGCATGTGATAACTCTAGGAATGGCAATCGTACAAGGAAAAAGATTACATTAGCAAGACCTCTTGAGGTCTAGGCTTATAAGTGGCACCACCAACACTTCCACTCATATCTCAACAACCAAAGCAGGCACATGATTTTCTAGCAATCAACTGCTGTGAGACAGGTTATACCAAAACATGGTGGTGTAAAAAAAAAAAAAAAAAACCTCTTCTGTGTTCTCTCAGATTCTCTTGGCTAGGTGATTGGAAAAGGCACAGAATGGCTGGTTCTCTGCTGTGCGATGTCTGTTCCTCACTTGAAATGGCTGAAATGAGTGATGACTTGAATAGCTGGACTGGAGAATTTCCTTTCAAGCTGATGTCTTCATTCATAGGTCTGATCTGAGTTGATGTGGCTGGAATACAGAGCCACTTGGGACTGTTGAACAGGGTGCCTAAACTTGGTCTTTCCAGCTTCAGGGTAGTTGGACTACTTCCGTGGTGACTAGGGGTCCACAAACCAGTGTTTCAGAAAATCTTTCACAGGTGGTGGTTTTGGAAAATCCAATATGGTCCACAAGATAGGAAATGCCTTAAGGTTAGTTTATGGTTTCAATATTAAAGCCGTCAAAAATGTTGTCCAAGTTCAAGCAGTAACTGCATTACTCCTAATGAACCAGCCTCAGAAGCTACCCAAGTACCCTAGGTTACTTTCTATTATCTGTGAGCTCATCACTAGCATTGGCTCAGATTCTATGGGAAAGGAAATAGCCCCACTGCCTGATGGGAGGAGGGTCAAAGACTTATGGCTTTTTCAAATCAGTTCTTATAGCTGAGTCCAAATTCAAATTTCAGAGAAATTCACTTGTTTCCTAGTGAGAGGCATTGTAAAGTCAGGTGACTTCAACCGTGGACACAGGGAGGTGAGAACGTGGGATAATAAATCCATAACCACAGGAACAGGTGAAAGCCGGCTGATGGCTATAGGATGGTATCCAGGTGACTACTTCTTTCACAGGTGGTGGTTTTGGAAAATCCAATATGGTCCACAAGATAGGAAATGCCTTAAGGTTAGTTTATGGTTTCAATATTAAAGCCGTCAAAAATGTTGTCCAAGTTCAAGCAGCTATAGAGCTAAGCCGGACACCTGAGGCAGAAGAAGCCTAGTCCTAATGATTGAACCCAGATGGTGTGATTGATACTATAAAATACCAGATCTCAGGGAACAAGAATGGAATTAGATCCTATTTCTCCAATGGAACTAAACGTACACACTTTAACTTATTGTATTAGTTAAACTTATTGTATTTGATCTCTGACCCAATAAGTTAAAGTTATTGTGTTAGGTCTCTGACCCAATACAGTACATCTGAGCTCTGGAGCTGAGGTTTTGAGATCAATAAATGAAAGTCTACAGTAGCTCTCTCAAGGAAGGTACGGAAAAACAGGGATCAATACTCTTTAGTAACTTAAACATTTCTAGAAATATTTGAATATTTAAGATACTAAATGAAGATTGTTGAATTTCAGTGCTATTGATCAGAATATATAGTACTAGAATACTTTATAAAATGTCTCCCACAACATTCCATATACTAGAGTCTGCTAGAATTCGTTTTGTCAAAAGTTATCCACTTTATAGAAAAGTAAGAGATAAAAATATTCAATGATATGTTTATCTCCTTTAAGGCAGTATAACTTATTTATCAATTTAAACATGAGTATTTTCCCTCAAATTAACAAGTTTCTTCACTAATAGAGTATTATAAATAAGATTTACTAGTAGAAATAAGAAAACTGGACTATCAACGGGGGCAAAAGAGGGATAAAGATTCTAAATATTAGATACAGAAACCAAAAATGCCAAGAATTTCCAATTGTAGAGTGTTTTCAAGGCTCACCTGCCAAAGTTCAAGGATAGAAAAATAGAGTACGGTATGACTATATCCCTCAGGAGTCTTTTTTTTTTTCCTGTCATAAGCAAGTCAGACATTGACAGAGATTAGCTGTGCAATCAATGTTTTGGGTTGGAATTTTCAGAACAAATGCCATGAATAGTTAATGAGTACAAAAGTACACTTATTTGATACTAATTTTAGTTCTAAATAAATTATGCAAATATACCTAGTGTCTTTATAAGATGTGTGAATACACACACACACACACACACACATATATATATAATCTCCATACATATCTGCATTTTTGAAAGATGTTTACACAGGGTCCCATCTTATACTATAGGACATTTTACTTGATCATCAGCGTCTTGAGGAACAGCTTGCTTTGGCATCAAGGTCTTGGTTGTCAGAAGTACAGAAAACTGAAACAGGTCATTGTGTTCTGTGTCTGAAATTTCAGTCTTTCCCTGGTGTTCTGATAATTTAATTGTTGCTACTTACTAAAGTTTCAGTTCAGATACTCCCCTCTGAAGATGGAAATGACTTAGTGCCTCCACTCGGAACAACTGTAGACCTTTCATTATGTCTGTTCATGGCAAGCACTGTCCATTGATGAGCTTGCTCTACTAAATATAATTAATCTCTCTGCTTTCTACACAACTCGGTCCATAAGCTTATACATGGGTGATGATAAATAGACCATTGAAAGATAATTTTAATTAATGTATATATTCATTATTTCTGATGAACAAAACATTACATATGTTGTCCTGATGTCATCTTGAATGCATACATAGGAATATAAGTTGAATACTTAACATTTGAACACTTTGCTATATGCACAATATGCTTCAATTAATATACGTAAAAACTAGATTAAGAATTGAGCCAGTGTCAGCCTCTTAAAGGCATATTAGTCATGTATTGTATTTTAAAAACTGCCTTGGAGACCTCTGAATCTAATGTCCTCATTTTTTCTTTTTAAATTTTATATTGCTATATTACAGTTGTCCCAATTTTCCGAACTTTACTCTCCTCTGCCCAGACACACCCCTGCTGCCACAGTCAATCCCACCCCGCTGTCCATGCCCATGGGTCATTGATACACGTTCTTTGACTAGCCCCTTCCCCTTCTTTCCACTATTATCCCCCTCCCCTCTCCCATCTGGTCACTGGCCGTCTGTTCTGTGTTTCCATGCCTCTGGTTCTATTTTGTTCATTAGTTTATGTAGTTCATTAGATTCCTCTTTTAGGTGAGCTTATATGGCATTTGTCTTTAGTGCTGACTCTTATGACATACTAAAGCAATGTAACTTAAGAAACAGAAATAACATACAGAGATATGGCAATACTTTTCTGTATCCAATTTTCATTCTTTGGTTCCTTCATATCAATTGTTTACTCAGTAGACTTATTCTGTCTTGCAAGGAGATATTTAGATATTTTCAATATACAAATATCACCAAATCATGGCCTTTTTTGGAGGTTCCCTGTATCCTCATTCCCTTCAGTGGAACATCTAAGCTCTTTGATGTGACATATAAGATCTCTAAGCTACAGACACAATTTCTCAAGTTGCCCTACACTCCCCCACAGCTCCAAGACCCTGTGTTTGTTGTTTTGTTCTTCTGGAAGGCCTTTTCTGCTTTTCATGTTTGATTCTGTTCACCTTTTAAAAACCCAATTCTAATAACATCTCATTTTGAATCCTTCTGTGAGTACTTCCACACTTTACTCATTTACAAAGGCACTTGTTGCCCAGAGTACCAAATGAGATCATAGTATTACTATGAGTATTAAGTAAGGTAATAATTTTAAGGCAATTTACATAGCATCGATACCTGATAGGTATTAAAAACAAGTAAATGTTATTTTTTAGTCAATACCAGATATGTTCTTTCACTCACTTCTGAAAGTATCTTCTAATTGTTCACTCGTTGCCCTGATAAAGTCTAAGTTTATAAAATGTAATAAGGCTGTGCTTAGCAGGATTGCAAAATACTGAAATGAAGTGAGCACCAGGCAAAAAATAATGCTTATTATATTCTTTTATTTTGGTGGTGATATTCTCATGTTTTTGGATGCAATTTTCTATTTGAAAAAGCCTATATACAGAAGCTAGAGCTTGGTTCAGGTATACCACTTTGTATAATTTAGGGAACTTCTGATTATAAAACTTTTGCCTTGATAAGTAATGTGTATTGGTTAAAATAGCTGGAATAATCTTTTCTCTAGAGACATCAATAACTAAGCTACATAAGACAAAATATAAATGGTCAAATATTGGTATTGCCTCTAGCATCTTTTTAAGAAATTTTTGCAGTGTGGTAAATTCTGTCCTTCAGTTTTATTCCTCCGGGGCCTGGGAGTCTGTTTACAGTGTGTGTTTATCAATCTTCAAAATGGTACAAATCAGGTACCTCCGTGAGGAGAGGGTGTGGTGATTGAGGATAAGGGCTTAGGATAAGAAAGTCTGGTTTGTGATTGCAGCTCTCTACTGAGAGTTGGACCTTGGGCAGCTTATTTAATTTCTTTATGCTTTAGTGTACTTGCACATAGAATAAAAATAATGGTGTTTATCCCACAGCATCACTGTGAGAGAGAATTTGTGGCTGTCCCATGTACTGCAGTGCCGCTGTCACAATAGGTACTCAGTAAGGCTTGATCATTCTTTTCAATAATAATAATAAGGGAACCCCTCTCACCCTCCGAAGACAAAAGCCACATATCCCTGGGTACCGGATAACACCCTTACCCATCCCTAGTTTGGTCTTTGCTCCTATTGCTTCTTCTCAATTTCATTTCTGAAAAAGTTTCGTACGTCATTGAATGGATGAGGTCTGTATAAAATGGACAAGTATCTCAAAAGATTTTAGACTTCACCCTTTTATGAGGTCCATTCCATCCCTGAGATTTTTATAACAGAGAATAGAGAGCATAGATTCTCATAAACAAAGTTTAGATTTTTGTGATTTGAAAAAATTCTACTATTCATAGCAGGAGAGATTTTCGTGTTGAGACATCAAGACTTGAACAGTCTCAAGCATGCGCACGCCAGTCAAGGAGATGCCCACATTTCTTCATGTGTTTATTTGCAAGCTGTTTGTCTTTCTCTCTCTCTCCCAGCTGGAAGTCACTCCTGGGCCCTCTCAGAAGGAACTGTCAGCACAAACAATACAGGTTAGGAAGTGAGAAAATGCAAAACAAAAGTACGTGCTCAAATCTCCCAGGTAAATATGTTCTACAACCAAATCTTTTCCTTTGGAACTCTCTCTACTGGAAGAGTGGTTTTCACCTGGGGTTCTGAAGTGTTCTGAATGTGTATCCCGTAAAGACAGGCCATTAGTGGGAGAGTAGTCTACACTGGCCACATTTCTGTTCTCTTGAGGAACCCTAGTGCACTGTTGGTGGGAATGCAGACTGGTGCAGCCACTGTGGAAAATGGCTTGGAATGTTCCCAGAAAACCAAAAATGGAACTGCCCTTTGATCCAGTGATTCCACTGCTGGGATTATACCCAAAGAATCCTGAAACACCAATTCAAAAGAACCTATGCACCCCTATGTTCATAGCAGCACTATTTATTATAGCCAAGTGCTGGAAACAGCCTCCTTAGGGCCCATCAGTGGATGAGTGGATCAAAAAACTCTGGTACATTTACACAATGGAATACTGCGAAACAGAAAGAAAAAAGGAACACCTACCTTTTGCAACAGCATGGATGGAACTGAAGAGTATTATGCTGAGTCACATAAGCCAGGTGGCAAAAGACAAACACCATACAATCTCACCTATAACAGGAACCTGAAGAACAAAGCAAACAAATGAGCAAAATTGAACCAGAGGCATGGAAACAAGTAACAAATTGACAGTGACCAGAGGGGTGTGGGGAGGAGGAGAAGGGGGGAAAGAATGGGACGGGTCTAGTCAATGAACATGTATAAGTAACTCATGGCCATGGGAAACAGGGTGGGGACTCACTGTGGGAGTAGGGGTGGAGGACAGTGGAGAGCAATGGGGAAAAATTTGAGACAACTCTAATAGAACAACAAAAAAAAAAAAAAAAAAAAAAGAACAAAAAACATTTCTGTTCCCTTGAAACTATTTTATGTATGTATCACTCCATGCTTTTGAAAGGGGAGAATGTTATACCTCAATTAAGTCTCTTGACCATTAGATCTTATGAGCTGACAGGAAGTGAGGGGATACCAATGAAAGTGAGAGATGGAGTGAGAGGGTCTGTCATACCTAAGCTTCTGGAGGATGTGTGTGGTTCTAAAAATAAGATGTTGGCCCTAGTATCAAGAAGTCTGTGAATGAAACTAAGCCACAAGAATACCCAGTGAAGAATGAGAGGAAGCCAGCTTGGCCTTAGGGCGCACAATAGCAGTGAACACGATCCAGCTAGCACGCTGAGATCTGAGCAGTAATGATGGCTGTGTGTATTAAACAGTCACTCTGTGTCAGGAGACTGTTCATTTGATCCCGACAACACCCCGATAAGGAAGTGACAGCTTGTATCCCTTTTCTGTAGACAGGGAAACACAGGCATAAAGAAATTAAGTAAGTGCCCGAGTTCACACAAATTTTACACAGTGGAGCGGAGCCTTCTAAGGCAGCCACATTGACTCTAGAACTTGCACCCTTTTTCACTGGGATGAGCGAGAGAAAGTAGAGAGGGCAGAAGGAGGCTGGAATGTGTGCTCTTCGTTCATCTGTCTAGCAGTTACATATAAGGCCACGGTATACGAGGTCTGTCTGGAAAAATTTCAGCCATTGTTAATATAATGAGAACGGTTTGCGTGACATCGATGTAACCTGGCAGCCAAGGAGAGTGGACTGGAATACACATGTGTGAACGATGATGACTTTGCTGTACTAGTCAGTGGGGGTTGGTAGACGCTGTTGAGGGAGCATGTGTACTATTGAGTGAGCACGTGTCCTGTGTGGCCCTCACATTCAAAATGGCTGAGAAAGTAGGACAACAGATCTGCATCACATTTTGCCGTAAGCTTGAGCATTCCTCTGTGGAAACTATTCAGATGACTCAGAAGGCTGCAGCTCTGGGCTCCTTGTGATTGGCAGCTTCAGCACAGCAATGTGCCCGTTCATGTATCATGTCTCATGCAGTTTTTTTGCAAAACATCAAATCACCCAGGGGACTCAGGCCCCCTACAACCCAGATTTGGTGCCCTGTGATTTCGGGCTTTTCCCAAAATTAAAATCACCTTTGAAAGGAAAGAGATTTCAGATCATTGAAGACACTCAGGAAAATATGACAGGGCAGCTGATGGTGATTGGAACAACTGTGTGAGGTCCCAAGGTGCCTACTTTGAAGGGGACTGAGGTCTTATTGTCCTCTGTACAATATTTTTGTATTTTATATCTTCTTCAATAAATGTCTCCATTTTTTCATATTACGTGGCTGGATAGCTTCTGGACAGACTTCATATATACAAACAGGGTATTTTTAAATTTTATATATGTATAATTTTATGTATATATGTAACTTAAAAATATGTTACACATATAACAAAAATATGCTATATAAAACAAACTATGTATATATTATGAGACATATTATGTTATATATGTTATATACATATATATACATGTGTATGTATATATAACAAAAAAGCAAAATAATTCTTATTAACCAAATAGAGAATTTAAATTGTAAAATCCTATTGACATGTAATGGTATGAAGGCTGGGAACAGAAACGGAAGCATGAGGGGAAGTTGAGCCCTGTTATTGTGATGAGCAGTGGGCAGTAGAAGAATGGTACCAAAGAGATCGTGCATTCTTTACTTCTCACTTTGCTAGCCCAGGTATTGGGAAATAAGCCTTCCAAATCATGATCATTATGTATGACCAAGTATATACATTTTCACTTTAATAGTAACTATTTGTTCAGACACAATTCCATAGGTAGGTCAATTTTCCCTACCATATTCATTGGTGACATTATTATTACTTCTACTTACTGTCACTGTTGACCCTTTTGTGTAATTCTCTCATATCAATTGCCTCCCAGACTAGAGTTTCATTCTCTAAGGGTAGGGACTACTTCAGTTGCTTCCAGTTTAACATTAGGTCTCCTGTGTGTTGTTTTGTGAGAACTATACAGTAAGCATCTCTCCAGTAGGTTAAAAGGGCAGGTCAGATTTTCTGATTTCTAAACCTAGAGCTTATCAGAGAGAACAGTGGTAAACTCTGTCTTGTTTTCTAATGATGAGAAAAGATGGCCGATGGGAAGAAAACAAATACGCAAACAAGCAAAAAGATAACTTAAGAACCGAAACAACAAACAAATAGAAATCAAGCAGAAATGTGGGACTGAAGCCTTGAGCCATGCAGTTATAGGAATAACTAGCACTGTGTAATTAAGACTTCTCTTTATTTTAGTGTTTCCCTCTTATGGTAGACAGGCAAAACATGTGATGAGCAGTTAAGATTTCTATAAAAGTTGTGGGTATACATGTGTGTTTGTGCATGTGTGTGTGTGTATACATCCACAGAGAGAGAGATTTATTTTTCAGATCACTTCTGGGCAGAAATATTAAACAAATGAATATGCAAGAACTCTGCCTAGTGCCTCTTTCAAACATAGGATGAAGTGTTTGCATACAAACCCCAAATCTCTCCTAAATAATAGCATTTGTTCCATATTAAAGTGCTTGAATTATTTCAATAACTTCTCCCAGTTTTATCCTTCTGCTGCTAGTTGACATTATCTATTTTCCCCCACAAAAACCTGCTGTCAGGAGATGAATGATAATTAGTAAGAGAACAATATAGCTCCAATGAAATGATTATGTCCAACTTAGTATATCAAATGCCAGATTAGATCTGTTTTCTTTTTAAGGTAGATATTGTTTACCTTCACATCAAAATTACAGCCACATCTTAACACACATAGGTGTAGAAATAGAAATTGAATGTCATTAATAATCCCCAAATGACTTGTTTTTATTCTAATGGCACAATCAATGCCAGGAAAGTCTCCTTGTGGCTTTCTCTTATCTAAGATACAAATAATACTCATCTCGGGAAATGAGGTATAGATAAAATAAATGATCTCTTCCACTTGCCTGACATTATTTGTATTTTGGACCAATAGTATTCTTGGTGCATTCACATGAACAAATGATCTTCATATGCCAGACACACAGGAAGAAAGATGAGTAATATAGCCTGCTAGTTATGAGCAGAGATATTAGAGTTATATATTTCTATTCTTTTTAATCTGTACAGCTCAATAGCTGACTGATCTTGGAAGTTAATTAACCTTACCAAGAATTGGGCTCTTTATCTTTAAAATGGGAATACTCATTTCTAATTCATTGACATTGTATTCAAGAAATAAAACCATAATGCATATAAAGTGTCTAATACAGTAAATCGAATTCAAACCCAGCTACTACATCCTTGCTCGTACTCCCTACACATCCATTCAACCACATCCATATATGTACTGACACCATGCCGAGAGAGAAGGTCTTATTTTAAAATGTGGGAGTTCATGTAACCTCATGTCAAATAGACCTGAAATAGATATGTTGAACCTGTCACTTCCAAAGATCTATGGCATTGGAGTTACAACATTGTGGAGTAAAGATGTTTCAGGATTGTTAGAAGGATATAGTGAAACATGGCCAGAATAATGTCCAGTCACAGCAATAGCATTTATTTAGCACACTGTCTGTAAAATGTTTAAATTTAACTGTTAATTGATATATACCTGGGTATATGTAAGCTTCCAGCTGTTATATGCATGCTCTCGCACATACAAATTATACTGAAACATAAATATTAAGTGCTAAGAGTTCTTACAACCTCAGTTCCATGCTGTAAAGGCGGCATAACCCTTGGGCACTGTGCATGTGTCCTCTGGGCCTCTCTCAAATGGGAATACAGTTCATGTGTTAGGAGTGAGAATTTGATTATATTGTATATCTATAGCACTAAGAATGAGCATATGATGAGAGTTCAATCAATATTAGAAGTTTTTTAAAGTTATAGTCCTTACTGCTGTTGTGCTTTGTGATTGCTTTTGATATTATTGTTGTGATTGTTAGTACTTAGTAGACCAATAACATGGGTGTTGAAATCAAGAAAATAAAAATTTAAATAATCTTTCTCTGAGCTTGAATTTTTACAGTCATTAAATAATTATGTCAACCTTACAAGAATAGAAATAACTGAGCTTTTATATACAAACTAATTAACCTCATGCCTGTCACATGGGAGCATACACATGTATATATGTAGTCATATTCATATTTATAAAACAGTCTATTAATAGTATATGTGTTGTGTATAAAATAAAATCAAATATTTAAATAACATATGTTTGCAAAATTCTTGGACTTGTCCTTTCCTCTGCAATGTTTTGTTTGTTTATCCTGTTTATTTTCATGGTTGCCTAAGAGGCATAACTATACAGGAAAACAAACAGTCCTCAAAAACTACCCTTGATGTATATTTCATATTCAAAACTAGACAGAAAAGAACAGTTTTTATTCTGTTGTCTTCTGTCTGTCTGCTTCCATCTCTGTAGAGTCAAATGTTATCATCTTACAAGACAAAACATACCATTGACATGATTGTCCAAAACAAATGGTTTTTCTTGAACATTAATTGGGGACATTGCTGGCAAGAAAATTCCAACATCAAAATAGTCTACAGTCAGAGACAGTTATTTGTTCCCCTGTCCAGTTGTTAAAAATATGGTTTGTCTGGTGCGTTTGTGTAAGTTTGTTAAGGAAAAAACTTTTCATAATGAGCTATTTGGCCCTTCAGGCAGAAGGATATGGCTGCTATAAAGATGTCCTATTGTCAGTGTATAAATCAATTAGCATTCAATGAGTACATACTATGGATTAAACACAACATAAACTCTATAAACACAGTTTATGTGGCTCATGCACATAAGAAAATTTTGGTAGGGGAGAAAAGACTGGTATGAACAAATAGAGGCAATAATGCAATGAGCTAAAACGATCTGTTGGTTTTATATAAAAAAAGAACATAAGATATTTGGTGGGTAGCCAGCCTATTTCCAGAGCAGTTGAATGCTGAGCTAGAGTTTCAAACTATCCTTATTGTTTTTTAGGTACGTCAAGTGGGAGAAAGACAGCGAATGGATGAGGAGTGCCGCGAACGAGATGTGAAACCCATGTGAAATGTCATGGTAAGTGTAAGCAACTATGAACCTTATTGATTGCCCGATCTTAGAGTGTTTGCATAAGAAGAGAAATGAGAAAAATTAAGTTTAAAACAAGAATCAGAAACGAGAGTCAGAAGGATCTTTGTTTAAACTATGGTGACTGGAAGTCACGGACAATGTCTAAACAAAAACGCTACGTGTTCACATGGGTTTTTATGAATAAATAAACAGAAAATTTATGTATTTTTATATAAATAGAAAAAAAAATTATATAGAACCACAGAAGACCCTCCATGGCCAAAGTAACCTTAATCAAGAAGATCCAAGCTGGAGACACCACACCTCCTGACTTCAAATTATATTCCAAAACTATAGGGATCAAAAAAGGATACCACTGGCATCAAAACAGAGAAATAGATCAATGAAACCGACTAGAAAACCCGGAAATGAACCTGTGCACGTACGTACGGTCAGCTGATTTTCAACAGGGCGCTAGAACACATAACGTGAAAAGATAGTTTCCAGCAAAGGTGTTAGCAAAACTAAATCTGGATGCCCAAAGTGAAATTGGACCTATCTCACGTCATATACAAAAGTCAACTCAAAACAGATTAATGTAATAAACATAAAACCTGTAAACATAAAATTCCTAGAAGAAAACATAGGAAAATCTTAACACTGGTCTCGACAATAATTTTTTGGATATGACACCAAAAGCATAGGCAATAAGACCAAAAATAGACAAATGGATTACATCAAACTACAAAACAAACAAACAAAGAAACTCCAAACAACCACAACAATCAACTAAATGAAAGGCAGCTGATGGAATTGAAACAAATATTTGCAAATCATATTTCCAATAAGGGGTTAATATCTAAATTTTGTATATAAGGAAGTCATACAACTTAATACCAAAAGTATAAATAACCTGATTAAAAATGAGCAAAGAAGTTAAATATACGCTTTCAAAAGAAGAAATCCAAATGGTTAGCAAATACATGAAAAATTCCTCAACATCTCTAATCATCAGGAAAATGCAAATCAAAACCGCAATGAGATGTCACCTCAAAGCTGTTAGAATGACTGTTATCAAAAAGACAAAATATAACTAGTGTTGGAAAGGATGTAGAGAAAATGTAACACTTGTACTCTGTTGGTGGGAATGCAAATTAGTACCGTGGTTATGGAAAACAATATGCCTATTTCTCACAAAATTAAAAAATAAAACCATTATACCATCCCACAATTTCTCTTTTGGGTACATATCCAGGGGAACTTACATCTGGGTGTTGAAGAGACTTTTTACTCCTAAGTTCATCACAGCATTATTTACATTGGGCAAAATATAGAAACACCTAAATGTCTTCAATGGATGAATGCATAAAGAAAATATGAGATATATCTATATCTCGTCATCGTCGTCGTCGGCAGCCGTCCGTCTCGAGAGACGATGGTGTAGCTTCTTAAGAGTCTATCTGCACCGCCAAGAATGGCTGTGCAGTCCGACTCGGGAGTGACACGGTATCTGTCTCCTCCCGTGTTGAGTCGACATCTTGCGATGACGCTGGAGTGTCCTCTCCAGTGAAGCTGAAGCTACAGAGCTTGGGCAGGGTGATATGGAGGGTCTGCTGTTGCCCATGCAGCAGACCCCCCCTCTCTTCGCAGCTGAAGGGTCCAAGGGAAAGACGGAGTCAATACAGCTTGGGTTCAGGTGCGCCGCAGGAGTTGCCGGTGTTGACTGCAACGTCAAACCGCCTTAGGGACTCCGGCTCCAGATTTTCTGTCGGGGTTTACTCCCTTAGCCTTTCCCCTGAAGAGGTATGCCACAAGGCAGCGGAGGTTTTTTGGAGTCAGAGTTTTCCTTCTCTGATGTGCCCTGACTGTGTGTGTGTGTGTGTGTGTATTATATATGTATATATATACAATGGGCTATTATTCAGTCATAAAAAAGGGAAATCCTGACATTGATGAAATAAAAACTGGTTTGACTCGATTTCGATGACAACTCTATCCCTTCTTTTAAAAGTTACATGTGTGTTTGTTGAAAGAATATTCCACCAGCAAGTTTTAAATTCCAAGTCATTTTTTCTCCCTTATTACATAATTCTGGTGCTAAAGGCCATAGCACATGTTTGCATCATGATACCATCAGTGCGATGCTATGGGTTTGGAGGTGGGTTAACCTTTGGAAGTCCCTTCACTGAGACAGCTAGCAGTAACCACCACACACAGAGAAACTGAACCACATAAATACATTCTTCTAAATCCACATAGTCCCAGAAGACTTTCCAGTTAGCTGGATCCCAAAAATGTCCACAGGGCACCTCAACTCCAAGGGAGGAATGAGATAAAACGGTGTTTCGAAGGAAAGAAACATGACCTTAATTAACTGAGGTTAAAAAGTCTTACTTTGTAAATTTTATTTAAAACATGACCATGTGCCTATCATACTAGACTCTCTGCAGACAATGGGCTCATGCAGAGGATGAGGCCTGAGATACAAGCTTCATTGCCTTTTTGGTAAACATATCTCCACTTGGTCTAAAGGTTTTTCTCAGCAAACATCATTGGGTCATGCTAACCTCTCCAAGTCCTTGAGGTAATGCATTATCGGGAACGATATAGATGTTGGCATGGCGTCCTTCAATGGAGGGGCGTTGAATCAAGGTGGTGGCTTAAATCCTCAGCAGAACTAGATTCTATCCTATGCTGAAGGGAAAACAGAAAGAATAATTATTATCACACCTCTCACAACAAGTTTTTTTATTGACTGTACACTATTCACCAGATACTGTGCCAGGTACTTATATGGAGTATTTCATTGGTTATTTATGGTGTCCCTGTGAACATATCTGTATTTAGTTCCATTGTATAGAAAAGAATATTAAAACAAACAGATTGGGTAAACTGTCCAAAGACAAGCTGATAGAACTGGCATTTTCACTATGAAAATCTGGTTTCAGTATTGGCATTCTTAGTCATTATATTCTACTGCTTCATGATTTGTTGGGTTTTTTTTTCCTGATCCGTAATACACTGAAAAGAAATATAATCATCTCTCCCCATGATGGAGAGAGAAGAGCCTAAAGTTTAGAATAACACCAAGTTAAATTTACATCTCTTTAAATCTTATTAGTTGAACGAACCAGTGACTTAGTTGTGGTCATTGTGGTTCAGTCTGTAGAAGGACTATTTTCTCACCTGTGGGATGAGTATTTTAAGCACCTGCTTTATGACACTCTTTTGAAGAACGGTTGCGATAATGCACAAGACAAGCTCATTGGACAAGCTGTGATTCTGAAGTTCAGTTTCTTCGCATAATAGCCATTTGGCCTCAGGCAACTCCACTGCCCTGACCTGCATGATGGGGTCACATCATTTATTCCCATTGGCCAGAGGATCAAATGGAAAACAAAGGGAAAGATGGTGGGTTAGTTTTAAAGCACAATGCAAATGTGTTACAAATATTTTCCATTATAGCCTCTAGAAACCAGAATTATTACCACATTTTAAATTGATAAAACGTTATGGCTACTAAGTTTATGAGCATAAGCTGTGTGAAAAATAAGTTAAGACTTGAGCCTGTGAGCATTGTTGAGAGGGATGAAGAGGTAGGAGAAGGAAGTTTGAGCTTGTCCAGTTGAAACTAAACTCCTGATAGAAAAAGTTGTTTCTGATTTTGACATTTTGCTCCCATAGGTGGTGATTATAGAGCCTTGGTGAATGACGAGGTCACTTTTACTGTATTTTTTTCCCCTCACAGAAAGAATGTGCCTGGAGTCCAGAAATAAAAATTTAAAGTGCAGGCAGTAAAAGAAATAAAACACAGTCGTTTATGCATTAATGTAATTGCATTTCAGACATCTTTTCTAGATTATCCCTTTCTGTTCCATAATGAGGATGGCATTTCCTTTGGTGGAGCTTTAAAAATGTAGATTGTAAACACTGGGGAAGGAAAAAGGGCGATTCTTAACACAGTACTTTCAAGTGCATTATATGAATCAATTTACATGTTTTTGCTGCACCTCGTTTTATCAGTTCGCATGTCTTCCCTGGACCCCAGTTTACCACGAAGGCTGTGTCTCGCCCTCCCGTTGGACCACATCCAAATGAAACCATGAAAACAGGCAGACATAAAAAACATGGACGTGGTATATCGTGTGGGGACAGGAAGTGAAATGACCTCTTCGGTGTTTCCAACTGAGGACACATTTTCAGAAGAGTCCCCAAAAATGGCAAAGTCAGTTTTTTCCATTTTTTTCACCCATTTCATGATGGTTGCAAGGAAAAAAAAAAAAAAAAAACACAGACAAAGTTGCAGTAGGGAAGAGTAGTTCATTTAAGATGATTATCAGAAAGGAGTAATGTGGAAGTTTCTACACAGGATATTGTAAGGTTACTGAGCTGGTGTCGGGGTGGGGGTGGGGTGCAGAAACCCTCATCAGTGGGCCAACAGTTGCCTCATGCTCTGATGCCCTGACGTTGTACCATGAGGTCACCGTCTCTCCAACTCCTCCTCTGCTGTACTCTACTCCACTGTAAGGTCAGAAGGGCAAGCGGGGACAAGAGCAGCAGTTCCTTTTTACAAATGCGTCATTCCTGGTCTAGCTTGTGGAACTCTGGTTGCTGCGGCTGGGAACAGCGGGCCTTCTCCCTGACGTCTAACCCATCAGGCTGCTCAGGAAAGGCTTTCAGCTCTGTGAAAGCTAATTTCAAAACAACAGAGGCGCTCTATGACTCAGTCTCTTTCTCTGGACGAAGGTGGCTTCTGGGTTTCTTCCTACTGTCTGCACATGTGTAACCTGATTGACCCCCCCGCCCCCCAGTTTACCTATCTGTCCTCTTGGTCATTCACACTTGCACCATCTCTTGCTCCCCTTCAAGCCTGGGCTGAGATCAGAATGCAGTCCTTCTCTCTTCCTTCCCATCGTCACCTGGACAGACAAGCGTACTGGCACATGGGCCTTTTTTTTTTTTTTTTTTTTTGATTAGACTTTGATTAATAGGGAAAGTAGAAGGCTATGACAAAATTATAATGTGAGGAAGTAACAAATATTTCAGAATTATATAAAGTTTTCACAGTTTTTATCCCCAGACTGTGATTTCTAACTTCCCTCTGAAATAATAAATGGACGTTTCTTTTGATTCATGTTCTTACATTATATTTCCACACTTTGGTCTGATCACACATGTCTCTCCCTATAATCTAAACACTATGGCATTTTAATAACCTCTAAAAGGAATGCATCTCAGGCAAGCAGGCAACACAGCACAGAACAAGGAGGTGCTTCCTTATTCAAATAGTCAGTTTGCATAACTGTTGAGCACTGTGGCTTGGGTGAGATTCTTTCACTATTCATTCCACCAAAGAATGACTTTTCCATCCCTCCCCTTAGATCATGTTTCCTCAGATCCTGGGCCCAGGTCAAGAAAACTTAGGATCTTCAAGCTGGTGACTTGGTAGGCCAGCAATTAGATTATTGCAAGGATCTGAGGGCCAAGTCCTCTTCTTCCAGTTTAAATGACATGAGCTCTTCTGTATCTTCCTTCCTTTTTCTAATGTGGCCCTCTGGTATTAGGACCATTCCTTGCTTTCTGAGGTTTACACTCCCAACAGCATTTCACCCGCAGTGTGGGGAGTCTCCAGTATTCCCGGAGCTATATATGTCACCCACCGTCATAACCCTGTGAGTGAGTGATGTCTACAGTGTCCTGTCCTCAACAGCCCTGCTCCGCTCCTGTAGACTCCAGCCTGTGACTTCTTTTAATGAGTCAATCTGTCTCACATTGGATCTTCCTCTTTTCCTTCTGCCTTCTGTTTTCCCAGCATCACTGTCTTTTCCAAAGAACCCTGCCTTCTCATATTGTGGCCCAAGTAGGACAAGTTCAGTTTTGTCATTTTTGCCTCCAGCGATGTTTCAGGCTTAATTTGCTCTAGGACCTGCATGTTAGCCTTTCTGGTGGAGCTATATATACTTCTGTGAAGTCCCCATGGATGAGCTGGTATCCTTCTTGACCCTTTCCTAAATGTCTCAATCCACGGCTTGTACGAAAGGTAGACTTGTCAGTCAAAGTGGCTCCAGTCCAGATATAGACATGTTCGTCTTTACAGTAAAATCAGTGTTGATGCACACAGAGATTTCTGGAATGGGAAAGCGAGTACCACTAGGGCCTGTCTTCAGAATTCGCCAATACTATCATTTGTTAGTCCCGGCTGTCCCAGCCCTTCGTAGATTACCTCTAAGTATGTCTTTGCCCACGGGCTCTCTATGGCTCAGTGAATGCCAGAGCAGGGGAGAGACTAGTAACAGTTGACATGTTTTTTTAAAGTGTTACTCATACTAGGTACCGTACTAATGCTTTACAAACATGTCTTTTAATTCCTCTTTTATTCATCATGGATAAGAAAACTGAGGCTCAGAGTTTAATCTGTCCAAGGGGGCAAGGTGATTAAGTGTCAGAGCCAGCTTTCAAAATCAAGTATTTCTAATTCTCAGGGTCATTGCACTTAACTTTAAGGTCAAAGCTGTATTAGACATACTTGACCTATTGCAATGAGGTCATAGAGACCTACTTTTTTTTTTTTTTTTTAACCTAAGCCTAAAGGGCATTGGGAAGAAATCAGAGCTAAACGTCTGTCAACTAAAGTAGAGCCTGAAACATTGCAGAGGCACCATATATACTTATGAGTTAATGAAAAACGGTCTAACATTAAAATAGAATGGGAAACAAGTGTAGGAAACTTCTGATTTTTTTGTTTTTCTGTTGTCTCTTAACAATCAAATGTTGTCTGTGGCCCAGTGGCCTGTTTTCTAGGAAGAAAGATTTATTAGAAATGCAGAAGCTCAGATTTCACCCCATCAGCTGGGAATCAACACTTGCATTTCAAAAAGGATCCCCCCCCCCCCAGGTGATTTGTATGCAAATGAACATTGAAGGACCGGCTTAATCTGGATGAGAGTCCTTTGAATGTCTCCTAACCTTATCTCCATGAAGACTTCTGTTATTTTCACTCTGCTGATGGCTCAGCCACTCTAGGATAAAGACACTGATCTCCAGGGCTAGCACTCAGTTATAGCCATTTAGAAATAAAGGTATAGTTAGAAATAATGGAGATCTGTCTTCCTCTGATAGAAAATTAGAGCTTTGTCCTTTTTAAGGTTTAAGTTAAGAACTAATCGGCAGTCTTCGGCCACTGGTAGCATTGGAGACATACGTGCTGACAAAGGGCAAATTCTTCATCAACAACTGATTTCTCTGAGGGAGCTGTGCTTCCTGCCCTGCCCCCACCAGTATCACAATCACCCGTGCATGTGAGTGATCATGGTATGTTGGGACAGGAAGGAGTCAGTGTGAGGAAAAATAGGAAGTTTTAAAAAAATAATATGGAAACCAAATCTTTGAAATCTCTCTCTCAGGTTATACGAGTTCTTTTTAAAAAGTCTCATGCAAAATAGAAAACCATATAACAAATAAGTCTAATATTTTACTATTAATATGCCCCTTCCTTGGTGTCTTTCTATTTCCTGAGGAATATAGAGAACATTGGTGAAGGCTGTGTGTTTATCGAAGAGGGTACTCTTTTTTGTTAGTTTTCCAATTATATAAGCGTCAAAGAAATGATTGCTTAAGGCTGTGTTCACTATCCACACTTTTAAGAAAACAAGCAACAATCGTTGCATTTGGAGTCATTGGAAGGAGACACACAGCTGGTGTGATCTTGGTCTAAAACCAAAGTAGAGGAATTTTTCTGTATTAGTGCTCAGCGGAGAGTATCTGTTTACCGATGCCTCAAATAATATTGCGAGACCGAAAATAATGAATCCAGTTTTGACGGCAACACTTTCAAAATGTGGGCCAATTGGAATCCTTTCAGCGACGACGAATCCGGAGGGTGAACGGGAAGCTGAGGAATGATGGAAAGAATGGAGGGTGTTTCCCATGGAGGGTATTTCGTGCTCCAGGAAGAGATGGCTGTTCAGAATATACCGCGGGCAGAGTGATTCGGGACCCGACGAGTGCTAGTTCCTTGCTCCGGAAAATTTCAAGGAGAGACAGAGAAACAAGAACAGCCGCTCTGGGATGCTGGGGAGAGAGCTGGTCTCTGTGTGTTTGGGGCTTGCTTGCTCTTCTCGGAAAGACCAGATTGTGTAATGCAAATGCAGACGTGTCATCTGCTGCCACAGCGGGCCCTTCTATTTGTCTCTGCGGTATCGCTCCCTCCCAGAGAGCTCGGAGGGGACTAGAGATAGACTGGTTCCTACATTTTGCTAATGGGCTCACATCGCTTACCATTGCCCCTTCCTTTCCTCTGGATGTGGCCTCATTCCTCAAGTTCAATAATTATATTGTACTCTCATTGTTTTCCCCATATCTGTATAAAGTCCCTACTTCTCTTCCTTTAAACCGACTCTCTTTTTAGTATCAATAAATGTATCTTAAAAGGAAACTTTATATTACTACACAGGAGAAATGAACAGGTGTTAATAAAGTGCTAAAGACATGTTAATATAAAAGCGAGACTTCTTTGTTAATGATATGAGAATATGTGAGAAAGAAGAGGAAATGAAGTCCCTGTCTCCACAGGTCAGTAGCACATGGTTTCAGTATCTGTCCACCATGTAAACTAATGTTAATTATTACTCACACTTCCGGCGGAATGGTCTATGTGGAGGACGGTATGTTTCTGAAGTGTATGGAGCTGAAATCTTTGGACTGGGGATCTCGTGTAGAAAAAAATGTTGCTGGAACGTTTGTTCCGTAGCTTTTCCCTTTCACACCAAGTCCTCTGGTATTGTCCTCTGGCTGCGTTGGCCTCCATTTGCTTCAGGCCCTTTACTGCAGTCTTTCCCTTGGACCGATAATTCTTTTTTTTTTTTTTTTTTCTTTCAGCAGTTTTGTTATGGAACCCTCTGACCCGTTAATTCATTTGTGTGGCAGCTTTTACATTTCAGAGCCCCCAACATTTCATTCTACTTCAGCCACGCTATTGATGACAAAATCCTGACGTTCTATTTTTAATACTATCTGCTTTCTCTAGATCAACTCTGAAAGGTAATGACAAGGTTTGGTTAGAATAGCATTAGAGGCGAATCTTCCATCCAGCCCAGGAACAGACCCGTCATTGATGATGTGAATTCTGTTCCCATGTGAGACATGTTTTTTGAATTTTGGTTTGCATGCGAGAAAAAGGAAAAATGATTAATAGCAAGGTCTTGCATGCAGAAGTGGGTCAGTTCTTTGTGCGGAACATCCTAGTGATAAATGCTAAATCTGACACATGCCTGTGATTTTACCCCATCGGAGTTGGCATTCTTCACCTTCCAGGGGATGCAGGATATTCCATAAAGGACATAGGTCTATGGGTCTTCTAAGCCTGAGCTTGAGTCTAAACTCCCTATGAATTAACTGTGGGGTGGTGGGCTAGTCTTTGAATCATCCTGAGGTTTTTGTGCTTTCTCAGAATATTGAGATAAAAATATCTTCGTATATGGTCATGAGGCCTCTCAACATAGGTTCCAATGCCTTTCAAGTGACCCTTGTTTAATACCTGTGGGGGTTACACAGTAGGTCCAAATACCTGTATATGTCAGAGGGGTACACAAGATCTTGGAAGGATTATTGGCAACTATTAAATGCCTCATCCTGTGTGAAAAGGCAATGAAGGAATCTCTGAAAATTAACCCTACATAAAACTTAAGGTTGCTTATTATCAATTCTGAAATTGACTTATCATAGGAGCTGTTTCATGAATCATGCTATCTAGATAACCAATGTTAACTTTATTTGCAGAAATTATATCCTCCAAAGAAAAGACCATATTATTATTATTTTTTTTCATTACTAACGCTTCACCTTTTTGGGTCTTATTTAACAATATCTAATTCTTTAGGAAAATAACATGTAAAAGCAGGCAAAACAATACAAATTATGTTCAGCCTTTTAAAATGGCCACGTGCACATGCGCTTAAACCAGATGCACACAAACACACACACACGTAAGTTGTAAGGCTTCTCCTTAGTATTCTGACTGTGGTGGTTAAGGAAAATGAATGTGTTTGGGAATTACTGTTTAGTAGTTTAGAAAATAGGATTTAAGATTGGTTTAAACAAGGTGATAAAGACCTTTCAGCCCTTTTCCTCTTGTTTTATATGGTTTCATTTTTTTTAATAATCATGTTTCTGGCCCAACAATATACTCTAGGTAGATTTCTACATGTTTGACATAATGAAACAATGTCATTACTCTTTTACAAAAAAACTCCCAGTGTAATAATAAACCAAATAACTTCTTACCCATTACAAATATCTGTGTCAAAAGAGGAAGAAGAATTGTATAGACTGGAGCAATTTTCTGCTCCTCAGACCTCCATATCTGGATGTCTTATTTCATAGCATACGCTGTGAATTGAATAGCATAATTTGATGATGGACATAGAACTGTGTATTAGTTTTTATTGTGACAAAATCATTAAACATCACAGAGGTTGAAAAATGAATCACGAGGCCCTAAGCCTGCCTTAGAAGATTGCACTTCATAAACTGAATTGCTCACATGGGCAACATTCTGGTGGAAGTTATAGATTTTCTAGCATATCTCTGATAGATAGGACTAATATAACTTCAATAAAAACTCTGGATATGTCAATATAAAATTTTCCCTACCATTGAAAAATGCAAGACGCTCCAACTAATAAATCGAATGACAACTTATTCCTTAAGGTATACTAACATACATATTGGGTTACAACGAGCAACCGAATCATTGTGGTGCTAAACCACAGTCATGGGGTGGGGGGTCAGCACTGGAGAAGGTTTCTCTCCATTTGAACAACACAGCATGATGCTTGTAGGTGTGGAATACCCCCAGAATGTTACATTTTGAGACCCAACTTTGTTACATGTGCAATGATTTAGAAGTCCGTATAAATCATGCCTGAATGTTATATCCACCACTTCTATTTATGACACTGTACATGGATTATGTCACATAAACTAGCAGGGACATGCAAATGTATCAGGAGCCCTGAACTGTGGAGTGTATGATTCATGCACTTTGAGTTTAATGTAATGGTTTGTCCATGACATATGAGCTTGATACCTATTTATCTGGTAAACTGGTAGTGGTAGCCTTGGGTGAGTAAGTGGGGTTTAATCAAATTAGGCCTGAGGTGCTAGGTAGACTCCCCCCCCCCCCAAAAAAAAACCAAACAAACTAGGGTTCTCATTTATTCATTTCTCAAACATGTTGTGTTTGCTTGAGACTCTATATTACTTAACTTTTCAGGCCTCAATATCATTACATGAAAATTGAGGAGGATAATGACTCTTTCCTAGGGAGGCTATGGAGGGTAAGTTTCGAAGCAAGTAACGCCATCCTTGGTAGCTAAGAGATGTTAGTTAATTTTTATCCTCATGACATACACTGTTCTCGATAATATGTCTTATTTGTGACTCAGTATTTTCTCTGCCATTTCACTTATTTCTGGAACATGAATCATTCCTTTCTCCCTTGATATTACTCAGAATTCTTTAGAGAAATAAAACCAATACAACATTTTGGAGATTTAGTTAAATTGGCTCACACAGTTATGAAGGTTGCTAAGTCCAAAATCTGCAGTTCAACCCTAAAGGTTGTCTGCTGGCAGGATTCGCTTGTTCAGGGGACATTATTCACTATTCAGTTAGTCCTTCAACTGGTTGGATAAGGCCCATTGCATTAGAGGACAGTCTGCTTTCCTCAAAGTCTACCAGTTTAAATGTTAATCTCATCTAAGAACACCTCACAGAAACATGCAGCATGTTTTACTGTCTGGGTATCATGGCCCGGGCAAGTTGACACATAAACTTCACTATCACACCTTTTTGTATGGACACCTATCATTGTGTCTGCTTGTCAAGCATTGTTTTTCTTTGTCCAGAGCTCTAGTCCTTGACAATTGAGCTTCAGCTTTACTAGGTTTTGTTAACTGGTGAATATGAGGTTATAGAGTAGTCATTGCCAAAATAATAATATGAGTAAAACTACATTTACCAGGAAAGGTAAGTTCTATTTTTTCCTAGTACATACTTTTTTATTATTATTATTATTATTTAATGGAATTTATTGGAGTTATATTGGTTAATAACATTATGTAGGTTTCAGGCATACGACTCTATAATGCATCAGTGTTGTATCGTGTGCTCACCACCCCAAGTCAGTCCCCTTCCATCACCATCTATTCTCCCCTTTATCACTTCTCCTACCTCCCCCCACCTCCTCTTTTCTTGGGAGATTACCATACTATTGTCTGTGTCTATGAAGTTTTTTGTTTTTTTCTTAATCCCTTCATCTTTGTATGTACTAGTCAGTTTATTTTCAGGCTTCTAAATTTATATCATATCTAGTATATTTAAAAACTTTAAAACACCAACCTTTATTGAAAAATTAGAAGGCTCTACATAGTTTGGCTCTATAATAATTTGGTCATGAGTAACTTACTTAATTTAAAATTGAGTATTCTGTCTTAGCAAGCATAGTGCCCACTTAGCAGTTATTGCAAAGCTAGAAAACTTAACATACAATATGTCTTCAATGTCCTGGGTATTTCTTGATGGCTAACTCAACAGTTTATTTATTGAAGAATAAATGAGTTTTCTTAGTGTTGTGTTTTTGACATTCAAAGAAATATTTAATTCATATTTGTGCTTTTGTGTTTTCCATGTTATTAACCTCTTTTTCCTAATATCTGTATTTGAAGATTGAGGATATTAATGAATATATTTTAGGGAGGTCATGAGGTTTAGTCTTTGAAATAAACAGTATAAAGCTTTAAACCTAAACATGTTGTGTCTTTATTTTCTCAGAACAGGATATATTTCACCTTGCAGTAACTTCTTTATTTTTTCTTGTTTTCTGGCTTTAGTTTTTTATATTCAAGATATTTCTTTAAGCCGTTGAAATGCTCATGGTGATAATCACAATTAATGGAAAAACTCAACTTCATTTATTTCCCCTGAATTTGAAGAAACCAGTTATTGTGTTCTGTTATCTCCCCTAACCATAGTCTCTGAGTGAATACACTGTCCATCCTTCCACTAATTAAAAACAGAGATATTATTATCCTAACAATTAATCCCTCCTTCATTCTAATGATAGATATCAAACAAGTTTATTGTTGTCAGTGATTTGGACTACATCCTAAAAACTGTTTAAATCCTTTCATGTGAGACAGAAGTACAGTTATCCCCCTCTGGTCACAGGAATGATTTTAGAAGGTAACCAGGACTTAATATAAGGGACTTAAATGACTTCTTTCTAATTCTTTCTCATGATAGATACTTGCCTTTCAAAATTTGAATGCATCCTATTCTAGAAAGTCATTCACTCTAGAAGAGATCCCAACCCCCCAGACTTACTCTGTAGACTTAATTTTGGTGAAAGATCATAGATTGGGCTCATGCTATTGCCAGTCTTGTCCTGTCAGGTAACAGCAGCAACAAAATCATTTAACAAAGTAATTCCATTATCAGTTACTTCTCTTGCTCTGCCTGACTCATAGTTTAATATAGTCTCTTTCAAAACTTTTAAATTTAACTTAATAAACTAAATCCATGTTCACTGTTGTAGGAATTACAAGGTGCCCAAGAGGCAGGAATATCCTCAGTATCTTTAAATAGAATTGAGAAGATAATATTTTAATGTCTTTTGGGATTCTAACTTATAAGGGAAGAGATGAAAGGATATCGTAACAAAAAGTACATAAATCTATATTAAGTATAAAATGTAACGTGAACACGTGGATATATATGAGAGAGGAGATTGATTTCCATCGGTGATGGGTAGAATACCACCCACCTCAAAGTTGTTTATCTCCTAACCCCCAGTACCTGTGAATATATTACCTTACATGTCAAAAGGGACTTTGCACTTTGCAGATGTGATTAAGTGAAGGATGCTGAGATGGGAACATAATCCATGATTATTCTTCTGGTGGATTTAACCTAATTACAATGGGTTTTCTGGGTGGGTCAGAATCAGAGCATGAGCTGAAGATGCTACACAGCTGGCAGTGGACAGGGAGCAAATGGACAGGGGCCAAGGGCTGCAGGCAGACTCTGGAATATGCAAAAGCCAAGGAAACAAATTTGCCTTTAAGACTTAAAGAAGGAAAGCAGGCCCCCCCCCCAACACCTTGATTTTAGCCCAGTGAGGTTTCTCATTTAAAGAACTCTCAGATAATAAGTTCATGGTGTACTAAGCCAGTACATTTGTGTTCATTTGTCGCAGCAGCCAGAGGAAACGAACATAGAATTCAAGAAAAACTTCAGAAAGAACATGGCATTTAGGGTAAGTTTCCCATGGGTAGGATGGTGGGGAAGATCTGCCACAAGGGCTGGAGAGAACCATAATTTCTGATACCACAGTGGGATATGTTTAATCAATCCCAAACAGTGCAGTGTGCATGATGGCAGAGATGGAGAGGCATTTGTAGGATAAAGTGTCTAGTGTTCACTTCCATTATTCAGTGGAATGCCAATGAAGATTGCAATGCACACACTTAACCCCCCCACCCACACACACACCCACACCCACATACACACACACACTCACACTCACCCCCTACCACCACGCAAACATGTACAAACTGTCACTGTGAGTGTTTGTTCATTGATCTCCCCCTGCGTCACTACAAGTCATTTAGCTGTGGTCATTATCTTAGAGTTGTTATGAGTTTCGTTGCTATTTTGCAAAGGAGCCCTTTCAGGCAGCGAGACAGAGAGGTCCCTGAAAATGGTGAACAAAATTCTCACAATTGCTTTCACTATCCTGGGGCCATATGAGAAGGAAATAGGAAAAAGTAAAAATATTTTATGTATATAACATTGCTGAGTTATTTGTTGCTGGTTTTTACTGCCTTATTTTCTTCATATGGAGGATGCTGTAATGCTACCTCAGATGCTTATGGTAGACATTAAAAAATGCAGTGCACTCATAATACACGGGGGAAAAAAGAGAAGGAAGGTGAGGGAAGGAGAGGGAAAGAAATATAATTCTAGTATTTATTATATATGTTAATGCCATATATCTATGTGTTTATTTCTCTGTGGCATATATTTTTGATAAAATTTACTCTCCTATTTCCCTGATAAACTTTCCACTCTGAAATCCTGAAGAGTGACAAAATTGGTGCTTAGGGGAATGTTGATGTCTGTTTATAAATGGATATTGAATTTTATGACTGAAACATCATTTTAGTAAGCAAAAATTACAAAACAAACAAACAATGTAAACAAAAAGTTGCTGAGTTTTTCTGTTGGAAGGAGCTGATCCCTGCCCACGACAACATTCTTACCTCTACCGTATATTAATTTAGGGGCAAAAGTGAAATTTCAAAATGAACAGATACCTTTTTCCCATTGATGGAACTGGAATGATGTTTTAAAATATAAATTCTTAATTCTGTTGCGAACAACAACAAAGGTAACAGTCCCAGATTGCCAGGGTTCTGAACAATTCTACAAAACGGTTTAGTTAGCACGCTAGCCTTTCCAAGAGAAGAGCTGACAGGTTTTACCCATGCTAGAAGGAATGTTTTTTTGCTTTCCATTACATGTATGGATTAAAAAGGAACTGAGAATTAGCCAAGATGACCTAAAATCAGAAGCGTTAGAAAGAGTCTGAATCTGCTTCCACATAAAACATGGCACCAGAGCAGGGCAGTTCTAATTCTATTGAACACAGTGTCTTCAGTGGGAACATTGAACTGCTCAAGACCCCTAGTTCAGTGGTTCTCAACCAGTGGGTCACAACCCCTTGGGGGTCGAACGACCCTTTTATAGCGGTCCCCTAAGACCATCGGAAAACACATATATAATTACATATTGTTTTGTGATTAATCACTATGCTTTAATTATGTTCAATTTGTAACAATGAAAATACATCCTGCATATCAGATATTTACATTATGATTCATAACAGTAGCAAAATTACAGTTATGAAGTAGCAATGAAAATAATTTTGTGGTTGGGGGTCACCAGAACATGAGGAACTGTATTAAAAGGTCACGGCATTAGGAAGGTTGAGAACCACTGCACTCGATGGTATTAAGTGAAAGAAGATGGCTAGTGGCATGTCGCAGAGATCAATACATGGCCCACCTCTGCCCACCCATTGGCACGGCTTCCCATCACAATGGACAGGTGTGTCAATCACAGGACATTGGAAAGAATCAAGAGGATGGGCTGAGAAGTGAGATCCTTTAAAATGGCCCTGCAGTACCACTCTTGATGAGATTTTCAGATTCTAGCAGAGATTTTATGAAAACAAAGGAATTTTATACCCTGTTGGCATAAATGATTGTATTACAATGCTTCATTATGAAAACTGATTTGATATTGGCCCCTTGCTTTGTATTTAAACTTACTTAAAGGTAATGCAGATTGCTCATGAGCATACTAGATATTAACACATAGGTCCTAGTTAGACATTCAGTGTTGGAAAGCTACTACTTTTTTATAAGTGCTATTAGCTTCCACTATTGCTTTAAATTTTATTGTATCATTATGTCTTTGCCATAACTTATAAAGATGGCATCATTATTTCTATTGTACTCATGTGAAGACTGAGTTTTAGGGTGCTTGTCACTTGCTGATGTTCACGATGCTAAAATGATCACAGAATTGGGCTTCTAATTTCAATTTATGTTATCTTGGAGTTTAAGGTATTTAACAATTGTATGCAAACACACACACACACACAGCCTACCCAGTGCATGTATGTAGCCATGTATGTATATATCTGTTTATCTACTTGCCTATACATATACCGTTGGTTGGAATTGTTCTTATATATCTTTTAGGTTTCCCCCTTGCCAGAGCCATTTGAGGACATGATAGGTACTATTCTTTAGGTGAGAATAAAATAGCTTTGGACAAGAAGAGCATTCAGGTAACAGGAAGAGCCAGGGAGAAAGAGAAAGTGTCAAGGCTCATTTCTACTATGAGAAGCTAAAAAGAACCAAAGTTGCAACTTAAAGCCCCGTGTAGCATTCAAAGCATTCTAAGAGGCACATTCTAAGTGAGAACTTGATACAGATCTTCCTGCAATAGTCAGAGCTTCCAGGTTGGGAAAAATAAGCGACTAAACCTACCTTCAGTTCTCTGGGTTTGCCAGAATCTCATCCTTTGCCTCTGACACAAAACATTATTTTTAAATACGAGAGAGTTTTCCTAAATGCGGTGATAATTTATTCATATTTGTGTTTAGCTCTATCAATATATGTCAAGATACATATCTCTATAATGTAGTTGCATAAATTTCCTCTAATATATGCATATTGACTTTCTGCTGAATGGCGTGATGAGGCAAAAAGACATCGCAGTTCTGAAAGTGACAACTTTGGGTTCAAATGCTAATTTTTAATTAGTATTAGCATTTCATTACTAAAATAAAAAAAAGTATTACAGAGCTTTTAGGATTCTTGTGAAAAATAGAAGCATTGAACTACACATAAACTTTCACAATTATGACTGGTCTTAGAGTTTTAATTTTTTTTTTTTTTTGGTCCTCCTCAATTTCATTCAAATCACATTGGGGGTTTAGGCAATGTGTGGAAATATATATATATATCAGCCCTGGCTGGTTTGGCTCAGTGGATTGAGCGTCGGCCTGCGAGCTAAGTGTCGCTGGTTCGATCTTCCAGTCAGGGCACATCAGAGAAGGAAAACTCTGACTCCAAAAAACCTCCGCTGCCTTGCGGCATACCTCTTCAGGGGAAAGGCTAAGGGAGTAAACCCCGACAGAAAATCCGGAGCCGGAGTCCCTAAGGCGGTTTGACGTTGTAGTCAACACCGGCAACTCCTGCGGCGCACCTGAAGCCAAGCTGTATTGACTCCGTTTTTCCCTTGGACCCTTCAGCTGCGAAGAGAGGGGGGGTCTGCTGCATGGGCAACAGCAGACCCTCCATATCACCCAGCCCAGGCTCTGTAGCTTCAACACGGGAGGAGACAGATACCGTGTCACTCCCGAGTCGGACTGCACAGCCATTCTCGGCGGTGCAGATAGACTCTTAAGCTACACCATCGTCTCTCGAGACGGACGGCTGCCGACGATATATATATATATATATATACAAGTTAGGACTTTGCAGCAGAAGATGATTATTTAAAGTCACCCAAAGGTGAATAAAGTAACAATGTGCATTGAATGTCTGCTCTCATTGGTACATGCATTAAATCACCTCTGGCTCCTATCATAAGTTGAATTAATATGCAACAGCATCTCTTTCTGTTTCTGACACATCCTGGACAGGCAATATTTTGTAATTAAATCTACACCTGAATTTATTGGCCACATGCATGGTCCTGGGTTTCTACAGGCTTATACCTATGGATACAAACAGAAATAAAACATCGTTCTTATTCTTGAGAACTTCAGAATATGGGACAGGGATAAGCGAGATTCAGCATGACAATTTGTGTTAAGTATTAAAATGAAGGTAAGCATAATGTTCTTTGGGAACAACCAACCTTATCCTTGGATAATGTAAGGTAGACCATGTGATTCCTCAAAATGTTTCATTGCTCATGAGTTTACTCAGAGTTAAAGCCCAAATCCTTACAGTAGCTTGCGAGGCCATATGTCATTGTTTTCTCCATGTAGCTTTATGACTCCCACCTCCTCTTGCATGCCAACATCTCTGCTGTTTCTCAAACATGGCACATGGACTCCGGCCTTGGACTTTTGTACCAGCGTGCTTCTCTGCCGAATCCACTCTTTCTTAGCTATTCACTTGGTTCAGCCCCTCAGCTCTTTCAAGTCTTTGCATAAATGTCATCTTTTCAATGAGGTCAAATCTGCTCACCGTATTAAAAACTCCTACCCATCCAGTCTCTTCAGCACTCCTTACCTCTTACCTGTTCTACAATGTTTTTTATTCTCACAAACTTTTTTATATACTTAATTTTATGCTTATTTTCTTTCTTCCCCACTAGAACGTTAGAGTCATGAGTATAGGAGTAAATATTTGTTTTATTCATTAAGGTGTTCTAACAGTGGTACTTGGTCCAAAGTAAACACTAAATTAATATTTTAATGCAATAACTACTTTTGATTGTAGGAATTAGGTTTGGCTTCAGCCAGGGGATTAAATTGATCTGGTTCTAGGAATTGAAAAAGAATTGCCAGTTAAACAAAAAAATACTCTCAAGAAGAAATAACCTGAATATGTGATATCTTTGGTTGAATATTAGTAAATATAAAGCTTTTTGGAGGCAGGGTATAGTTAAAGCAAGATCAGACTGTGCTTTTCTATATACACCGAGGCGTAGTTGTCTAACCACGATACTGTACACCTGAAAATAATATGGAATGTAAACTTTAACTGAAAAATAAAATTAAAAAACATAAAATTTAATAAAAAAAAATCCAGCTGTAGACTTATGTTTCCTCTTAGGATGTAGAAATTGCAGGGGGGAAAAGTACTCCTACTTTAGTAATGAGCATTTGCTGGATGAGCTACAAAGGTGTGTTTTGTCATATTCCCAAGCAGACAGCTGGGAATATGACGAAATCTAATGAACTAAACTTGAGAGAGTGTTAAGCCATTCCTAGGAGAGAACCAACTGGTGGTGGTTGTCACCCTTGGCGAAGCAGCAGGAAAAGGAAGAAAATCGCTATAGATGTGGGGTAAGAAGAAAAAGAACAGCTTAATTTGTAGTGAATTTTCAAAGTTCAAGGGTGAGCCGACAGCAATTTGGAATCCCTGGGAGCCAGAGACAGAATGGAAAATTGACAGTTAGCTAACAATTCTTTTCAGCAGGTGCTGGGAAGAAAGCATGGGGCTGGGAAGGCTACTGAGCGTCAGGCCCAGAGTGTCTGGAGTGTTTCTTCAAGACTGCTGTGCCCTCAGACTCCTGCCCTGACGTCTGTGCTATCGCAGTTGTCTATTTCCGTTCTCACACCCTTTTCACTCCGGTAACTCTGCCTCCTTAATTGTGTAGGGCCTTGCATTCCCCTACGGTTCCTGTCGCTTCTCTTTATTATTATTCACCACCAGATGTTGAGATGATAGTGATGGCTGAGAAAGTACATTCAGACACTCAGAACCTACAGCCTCCTAAAGAAGTCTTGAGATTTCACCCCCAAATCATTTGAAAATTGTAGTGAACTGACCCTTAATAATGAAAAACGAAACCCACGCGCAAATCAGCAGATGAATTGGTCCTCCATACTCCTAGCAGAAGGGGAGTGCCCTTCTCTGGTTATGATTGTTGTTTCTACAAAAACTGTTGTTTTTACCCAAAATGTCCAACCTTTATGAAAAGCTACTAGATAAGAGACTTCTGGTTTTAGCCAAACTCAGACAATGAAGGCCAGTTCTCCCAAAGGTATGGAAATCAAGGTGATGCCTACCGGAGCCCAGGCTTACTGCCTATAGGAAGTTTCTGGGTCACAGAGAAAGGGGGAAGAGCCTGCAAGGGTCCCAGAGTTGAGAAGACTGGGGTGGGGATCTGGGAAGGCAAAGAAAGCTAGAGTTTGCAGGGAAGGGTAGCAGAAAGGAGAGAGCTTCACAGAGATAGAGCTTCAAAGATTTGCAGAGGGTCCCTCTTGTATTCTTGAGTACCAATAGTGCACAAATATGAGGAAACAAACCAAGGCTGGGATAGAACCATTAAAAAGATTCAGAGGGAACAATGCCCAGAGATTCCATGGTACCAGGAAGAAAGCCTTTCCCCACGAGCCAGAGTGAAAAACTTCATAATTTACAAGACATCAAATAAAGTATTGACACAATAAAAGAGAGTGAATGAAAACTAACTCTAGAATAAATACTGGCCAGCCTCACTTATAAAAAAGTTAAAAGAAAAACTCAGAGGACCATAATGTTCTAAGTAATCTCATCACAGCATATTTAAAGTAACACAAAAATAACCAACAATAAATAAGGTAAAATTTGCATGTCTATATCACCATTAAAAAAATGATGTATGTTAAGAAGCAGAAAGATATAAGTAATTAATAGTAAAATCAGATGAAACTAGCCAAGATATGACATAGATGATAGACTTAGTTGCCTAATGCAGTAAAAAAAATTATTAAAACTTTATTTCATATGTTCAAAAAACTAGAAGAATGATTGAACATTTTATGTAAAGATGCAAAAAATAGACTGAAGTCAAACTTTTGAGAGGAAATCTGTAATATTTAAAATGGAAAATACAGTGAACATGATTATCAGCATGTTAGATATTGCAAAAAAAAGTGAAAATGAAGATATAGCAAAGATATTTAAAACTTTTAAAAAATTAAAAGTGGAAGATTAGTGATAAAATGGTCATTGATCCAAAATTAAAATGGGCCGAAAACAAATCTGACAAATAATAAAGAAAGAGGAAGATAGTAGATTAAACCCAACTATATAATAATCTCTTTAAATGTAAATGGCTTTAAAACCCCATTTAAAAAAGGAGATTATCAGATTTGATTTAAAAGAGGAAAAGCAAGACCTAAGTATATGCTGTCTATAAAAAAATAAATAAATAAATCCACTTTATAAAGACACAAACAGGTTAAAAGTGAAAGAATAAAAAAGAGGTATTATTCTCCATTAATTAAAAAAGCTAAAGTGGTTATATTAACATCAGAGGAAATAGATTTCAGAAAAAAAAGAATGTTACCAGGAATACATAAGGTTATATCACTATCTGTCTGTCCGTCTATCAGTTACTACCGACATACGACTCATCTAATCTACCTACCATGCAATCAGTTTATAAATTTTGCTAATTCAATTAGAAAAAGACAGGCAATCTAATACAAAAGGCAATATCTTCATCAGGCAACTTACCCAAGAGGATATCTAACATTATTAGTCAGTAGGGGAGTGTAAATTAAAGCCATACACAGGTATAATACACGAGTCTGTCCAGAAATTACCCAGCCATGTAATTTGAAAAATATGAGATATTTATTGAAGAAGATACAAGAGACATTGTCCATAGGACGATGATGCCTCAGTCCCCTTCAGAGTAGGCACCGCGGGACCTCACGTAGTTCTCCCAGCATCTCTTCCACTGTTCAAAACTCTGCAAAATCCTTTGTTGGAATCACCATCAGCTGCCCCATCATATTTTTCTGAATCTCATCAGCAGTCTGAAATCTCTTCCCTTCCAAGGTGATTTTAGTTTTGGGAAAATCCAGAAGTCGCAGGGTACCAAATCTGGGCTGTAGGGGGGCTGAGTCACCTGGGTGATTTCATGTTTTGCCAGACATCTCTGCATGTGACGTGATGCAGGAACGGTGGTCACATGGTGGTGATGGAACTGCCAGCCGCCAGTTGCCCGTGGCTGAGGCCGTTTTGGTTGTATTGCATCTCTCACACGATGAACTGTGAGTAAGCAAGTGTGTTGATGTCTCAAGAATGAATTGACTTGATCCATTTGTGAGCTGCGCACATTTTCTCAATACATGTTTGGTTCCACCAAAATGTGCATTTAAAAAAATGATCTAAACAATATTCAAAATCATATTTTCTCAAAATAAGGTCCTTAAACATTTTTTACTTGATATCATAAATATTTTCATATAAAATCATAAAGGGTATATAAACTTAAGGCAGGGAGAGACATATTTGCCACTTTGTTCCTGACAAAATCTTTGAAGTATGGTGTCTATGTGTTTGCTAAAAAAATGCAATGGCTATTTTCCTTATAAAAAGTGTTAGCAGTCTGGTTTAGAAATTAGATATGAAAAATGATAAAAAGAATTCAGTGTCACAGAGGAAAAGCTACATGTTATTGCAAAATATCAATACCATAATATACAATTAATCACAAAAAATTGCTTCAGTCTACCCTCTCTTTATTAAACACTTTAATTTCAAACTAAATAAAACACTCCAACTGAAATAATTATTTCACATATGCTTAGTGCTCTGTTTTTCTCTCTCTTTGTAATTAACTAATGTAATTGTGGGCCAAAACAGTTTCCACCTTTTAAATTTGCACGAATTATTTTGGATATGACCAGAGTTAAAAAAATGCATGTCCACATTAAAAAAAGAGAGAGAAAGCAAGAAAGAAATCATGTTGCTGCATGTTTCGTGATCAGCATTTCCAGTCCTGCTGGCATATAAATACAAATGACATCCTGTCTCTGATTATGGACTATGAGTCTTACACACGCGAACAGCCCTGGCTTCGTCATGCTAATTTCTGCCCTGTGTGAAATCCCGTAAATGTCAGGTCTGCCACAGTCCCTTTCCCAGTCTAACATACCCTTCGGTGGAACTAAATGCTCATTATTATCAAATGAGAAAATGTGGGTGGAAGTGCTTTCAAAACTATGTATAAGCCACTGAAGAAAGAGATATAACCGTCTGTTGTTCACTGAGAAATCCTTGGTTTCTGACTTAGCAAATTAGGACCATGAAGAATTCCCAGAGGAAGAGCGTTGTTATTTATTGGGAGAGGAAAGCTTTCTTCACAAAGCAATTACCAGAGCCCAGGTGGGACTGAAGGGGGCCAGAGTGGGCCAGGTTAGCAATTCACCTTCTCCATGGAGACTGAAGAGTCCAAGGAAAAAGATGCCTTTCTCTTGCACACATGGACAGGAAGTGTTGACCATGGATGCTAATAAAACATGGTCCGTGGGTATCCGTTCTCTGGGTCTTTGCTACAAGGTAAAGCCATGACGCATGTGACAGACCATTAGAAATAACTCAGACTTTACTGAACTCTGAACCCAGGAGATGATTAGCCTTAGCTTTTCTAAGGAAGATCTTTCTGTTTAATCTGCTTTTTTTCTAAATGGAAACCTTTCCCTTTCCTCCCGCCAGCTCCTGCCCCATCCCAACACACAGAGATAGTTAACAATCAGGAAGGAAGATCTCAAGCAATTAAGGCACTTAGCTATCATTAGGTGCTCAAACTGTTTCTTCCTGTTATCGCACACTTCCTATCTCGGTAGACGAAATACCTGAAAACAATCATTGCGAGCAAGAACTTGAAGTGAAAGCAGATATAAACAACGAAAATCGTGAGAAGCACTGAAGCTTCATGAATAATTCTTGAATAGCGTGGTGTGAATACTGCCTCACTCAATGCATAGTCTTTCAAGATGTAAGTTTCATGTTTTATTTAAGCTCAACATAAATCTTAATGTGGTCCTTATCAGATTTTATTTATTAACTCCCAAGACGGAGGTGTTGATGTTGTAATATGGGAAGAGGGCCTTGGGGATAGAGTTTAAATGCCCATCCAGATAGTCTGTGCAGAGTCACAGACAAATTTATTTTCCAGGAACTAAGGCGTAAAATTTTTCACAGTGGACCACCTCAGCAGGCACATCTGCTGATCAGTGTTAATTGGTCTTCTATTGTCCAGCTTGTAATCTAGGTATGTTTTACGGAGATATGACTGGTGAAACATCATTTTGTGTAACCTTTCTTTAGAAAGATTCTGCGGGGCAAGTGACCAATAAATTGTACATAATGCATGCATTAAAGACAGTGTCATTAAAAGGGCACTATGACAGGGTCTCCATTGAGAAAAAAAACTAATCTAACTATTGGCCTATCTTCATTATGAATGGTTGCTATTATGATTGTTTTATGATTCTACCAGTCAATAGTTCTCATGGGATAGTTAAGTCACTGAGTTACTTACCAATTAAGTTCTGGGTCTCAAGTCATTTGTAAATCAATTCGTTTTTTGTTTCTTAGCTCAAATTCTACTTTGAGTTACAGTTCTATTTGGTGATTAGGGCCCTTGACAATGACCATAACTTACAGTGTGGTTTTCATTTGATTGAACTTTACAAGACTGGAAAAGGATTTGGAATCTAATATGTCACAACAGACCATCTGCTTATGTATTTGAAGCCAACACGACAGTGAATCTTTTGGTGTGTGTTCATTTAGTATAGGAGAATTGACCGATCTCTTCTTAAGGCTTTTCATTGTCCCCAAGTGGAAATCACACTCTTGTAGAAGGTAGATAAATTCATCAGTCTAATGGGGTACATCCAAGGCAAGAGGAAGTCTTTTATTATCGTTAAGAATAATAAATAATAATAATGGCTGCTAATATATACTGAGAGCTAACCTTGGACAAGATAGTTTGATAAACACTTTGAGTGCACACTTTTTAAACATCACAACAGCTGTATCAGTTTGGGATTATTATAATGCACACTTTAAATGAGACAATCCAAGCACAGAGAAATCCAGTAATTTGTTCAAGGTCACATAAATAGAAGTTAAAGCTCTTGGATTTGAAATTAAGGACGCCTAACTCCAGTGCAGTGGTCAAGCATTTAAACTGATACCATATTATCTCACTTGGCTACATTATTAGGATTCAGTCTGAAGATGGTTGAGACATTTGAAAGCATTCATCTTTGGTAGTGGGGTCAATAACATTTTCAGGGTATCCTCTCTGAAGTTTTCTTTGATTATGTGCTTGATCTGTGGGTCATTCAGTTCACAGAATAGAATAAAGTAGGAGGAAAGACACTGGGAGATAGCAGATCGCTTTCCGTATTCCCACTCTTCCGAGTTATGTGGAGTTCCGCAATCCCCTTGACCTCTTTGGGTTACAGAGGCTTCATCTTTAAAAGAAGAGACTGGACTAAATTATGTCTAATTTTTTCCCTGCTCTGACCTTCTGTTTCTACAAAACCATATCCTTCACATTCACAAAGGGACAAAGACATAAAAAATAATAATAAAATAAATGTGTGTATATACCCTTATAGATTTTGCAAAGCTTGCAGTTTACGAATAGCATCCTCATTCCATTGTCTGAAATATCAGCATGCATTTTCCCCTCAGCCCCAATTGACCCATGCTAATTAGAAAAAAATGCCTTTCTAAGTGAAGGGGTCTTCTCTCTCTTTCATTTCACTATATGACTCCTGGGCTCAAAGATAAGTTTTATGGGAATTTTTAGATATGCCACTGTTTTAACCTATTGCCCTTGTCTCAAGCGCTTTATTTTCTGCCTTCAATTTCAGTATCCATTAGTAACGCTGTGACAAAAGGCATATGAATGACATTAGGAAATTGAGCCCTACTCAAGCTAAGAAAACAGCGCTAGTGTGTAGACACCGTAATATCACATAGATATTTGACATTTCCATACAGAGAGCTGGCTTCAAAGAATCGTGAGAATGTGCAGAGACTTCTCATGTGTACAGCACCATTAAAGAGCAATAAATTTCAGAAAGTAAAAATAAAGGCAGAATTAACTTTCCCATTCCAAGTTAAAACCTCATGATGTGACAAACATATTTGGGCTGGTGTGGAGTGCGACATACTCAGTGTTCTGACCATTGCCGTATATGCATAGATAATACATGGTTCATACAGCTTTCATGAGCCCCCTCTGCTGATTCTTTTCTAATATCTCTCTAAAGACATTTGTGGTATCATTCCTCATTTATTTTGCATGCTGCTTTCCGCCATTGTGGATAAACATGAATAAAAAATTCTGGAGGTATGAATAGTTATCTTTACCAATGTTCAGTGAGGTTTTAATAAAATATACATGATAGCAGTGTCCGGGCATGTGAATCCTATTGCAGTGAAGGAATCCAGAGGAAATTTTGACTTTTTATGATGATGGAGAAATTAGCACATCAGTAATATGTAATATAAAGCTGTGTGGACAGAATTTCCCATTCGCCCTTGAACCATTTCCTAGTATGAATGCAAATAACTAATGCACATGCTTCTAATTCTGAAGAACCAATTCAGGAATGTTAAGAGATGCAAAAGACGGAAAGTCTAGGACTTGTATAATTTACTCAACGAAATCCTCAAGAGAGTTAATAATAGGCGCCCAGATAACCGTTCCCCCTGAAAACAAAGAGTCTCCAAAAAGAAAGATTGTACCTCCTGGCTTAAAAAAAAGGGGCTGCTTCCTTTAACCCCATTTTATGTGTGTTCCTCAGCCCCGTATAAAAAGCAAAACTCTTTATATGCCATGAACTAAGTTTTTTGTAGGTTATTTTTGTATGTCCTTTAGATCCTTTGAACTTATAAAACTAAATCAAATACACGTTTATAAGTTTTGGCTTCAGAAAACACAGGCTGTTTTCCGTATCAGTCAACCCTAGTTTGGTCTAACACGTAGACATCTGAATTGTTAAAGCAAGGCCATGTGTACAGCGCTCAGCGGGTCGGGAATAACGGAAACTCTCTGAATTGGGTTCAGAGGTCATAGCATCACAAAGTCTGAAGAGGTGTACACTGCTACGTTAACCGTGGTTGCTTTTGTGTGGTCAGTTAATTTTTTCATAGTCCTATATTGGATACACTTTAATATAATTTTCTTTTACAAATGTACAAAAATGACAAAGTTAATTAAAAACAAGCTAACAAAATTAATGGCAAGCCTATGCCAATAGATGTACCATTCTTTCATTGCTCATTCTTAAAGAACTGTCACTAAGTATATGCGCTGTTATTCATTTGCATATATAACATGAAAATATTTAGCATATGCTGCATACCACAAACTGTGGATGGTGTGGTGTATGCATTAACTCAATCCTTTTGATACTTCTACAAGATAGGCATTGTTATTCTTATATTACAAGTGAAAACACAAATATTCAGAGACTTTATGTAATTTGTAATCAATTGTACCACTAGATCTATTAAAATACTCCACTGATGTATTCTACTATGGGTGGCTCTAGGTCATAGCCTGGCCAGAAATATTAAAGTTATGCAGTTTTTATTTTGGGCGAAGCCTTCTAAAGCTTAGTTGAAAGGTAATTATACATTTTCTATTTGTTAAACACTTTTACAAGAAAACCTATGAATCTGGGTCAGTCATGACTGTGGGAGATGGCACACGATTGAATAGTTCTTGTTATCTAGTTTGTTAACTACCTAATGATAGAGGAGATTTTTATTTTTTTTAAATAAATGCATACCTTTTATTGACTCAATCCTGCCTCATAATTTTCATATTTTACTCCTCGCTTTACTATCTGGAGTCACGCAGAATGTCTAGTATAGGGGAAAAAAACCACTTTGTTTTATTGTAGGTATTTAAATGTTTTAACCACGGGATCCTCACCAGCTCAGGGTATTTCACCTGAAGACGAGCAGCCATGACTTATTTTATTGAGTCCTTATAAGTTAGAGTTCCTACATCCTCACCCTCTTGTTAGCAGTCAGGGTTGGACATGAGTCAGGCTCTGAGTTTGGATGCACTGGCTTGGATTCTCGACTCTGAGCTCAGGAAAACAACTCACCTTGGTACCCGCCCACCTCTTGATTATAAAAAAAGATTCTTAACTATGGAGCTTGCTTTATAGAGAATTGTTAATAATTTACTTGGCACACAGTCAATGCTCAGTATGCTGTCAGTGTGTTAATCATTATATTTTTTCTAGCCTCTACAGATTTTCTTGATTGAAAAAAACTAACATAAAGCAAACAACCTTGGGAAGTATGGCACCCCTTCTCATCTCAGAATGTTCTGTTCTTTAATACAATTTGATCAGAGAGTGCAATCTACTCTGGGAAGAATGGGCAAGAATTGAATTGGGCATCTACCCATGTACCCTCTGTTCATGGTTCCTGTAGTCATATGATGAGAGCATTTTGCATACTGTTGCATTTTCTGGCTTCTATTATCTGTTGACTCTCAGCCCCTTCAGAGTTGGGACTATATCATTTTCTCTATCACTAGCACCAGATACATATTAGACCTACCAAAAAATATTGGATAGATATAACGTCACTGTAATTGAATGAGTGTGATATAGTCAGAAGAGGAAAGTAAAAGATGGTCACCTTATTTGATCTTCATCCTATTCTTCTCCTAAAACAACCTAACATCCCTTTTGTTTAATTTTTAGTCAGACAACATTGGCAGCAACTAAAGCACCCAAGTCCTGTGTCTTTTCATAGTTAGGACACAGTCAAAGCTGTAAGAATAAAACAATGATTTACATGATATCAGAATCAGTCTTATCATCTGGAATCTTAGTTGTTAGACAAAAAGTGATCCAAGGTTTCTTCCTGTTGTAAGTATCTGTGATGATGACAAAAAAAATGTTAAATAATAGAAATTATAACTTCTATCCCAAGTGTTGCTCGATTATGCAGAAGGGACTTTGTAGGTTATGCTGTAGAAATGATGCAAGAAATAAGTGGGATATTGGTGCAGATGAGTCAGATGTAGTAGAGGAACCATAAGCAGCTATAAGCCTCTTTCCACCCATGAAATTTGAGACTATAATATGAAATTTTGATCAATTTCAATATTCTAATTAAGCTTTTCCCTGAACCCTGTGAAAGAATGATTATTAATAAAGATGTAGAGCTTGATGAGCCAGATCACTGTCATCACAGTAAAACGATCATAACTCCTGTTCCTGATGTCTAAGTGGTGGAATGAATCAGGAATCAATCTTTGTCTCTCCACTTTAAATAAACTTTCAGTTCAGAACTATTATCATCCAGACCCATTACTGTAAATATGAACCATATGTTGACAATAATGAAATGTATGTCTCCACCTTTAACCTGTCACATTCCCTCCAGAGTAACCCTCCAATTAACAAGCCCCCATCTCCATGTGGATGACTAATTAGCACCTCACACTTAGCAGTTGGCAAACAGAACTCTTGACTTTTTACTCCCCTAAATCGATCCTCCTCCTCTTTCTCATTTCAGTAAACATCATCAATATTCACACATTTATTTAAATCAAATACATATATCATTTTCGTTTCCATTCTTCCCTCGCTCTTTACCTTCAAGGCACCAGCATCATTGTTGTTTTTAGCCTTTAAAACTTCTCCTAAACCTAATCCTTTCACCACGTATACACAACTATCAACAAATTATGTTCCTTATTTTCTAGACCCATCATGGTTTCTTGTTTAAGTGCTCTCCTGCCTTCCACTCTTACCTTAGTTCTGTATTTTTTTTTCCTACACAACAATCAGAGTGATCTCTTTTTAGTCATAAATAAGGTCAAGAAGTGTTGCTGCTCAAGTTACTTTCAAGAATTTTCACACCATTCCTTACTCAGGACTCTTTGGGGATCTTTGTGGCCCATGGCCTATTTCTGGATGTATTGCTTACCACATTCCTTCTTATACTCGCCTTTCCATTATTCTTGCTACGCATTGGGCAGGACAAGCATATTGGTCTTCCTGCCTAGAACTACATTCTTGAGTAATTATTTACATGGCTCCCTTTCTTTATTTACAATACTCAACTGCCATCTATTCCAGACAAACCTGTACAGAAGAGTCTGTTTTCTTAACACACCTGTAGTTCTGTTCTGTGTCCTGCTTCATTGTCCTTCATAGCCCCTTTTCAAAACAAAACAAAACAAAACATCCCTCCCTGATCTTTTTGATTTATATTGTGCCAGCTAGACTCCTAAGTAAGCCCCATAAGAAAGGGTGGAACTATGTTTCTGTCTTGATCGCTGCTGGACCATCAGCTGCTAAAACAAAGTAGAAATTTAGTAAACATTTGCTGCATGAATTGATTCATGTTTGAGCACTTGTTAATGTAAAAGCTTATAATTATCACATTGATTTCAGACAGAGGTTTTGATAACCCTCAACACCTATTTAGAAGTTAAAAAACATACTTGTTTTATTTTTCTAGATGTATACTCTTTTTTTTTTTTTTTCATTTGTTCAAGCAATTTTAGCAGGTCAGGGACATGCTCTATTTCATTTCACACACAGGGGAACGTCTGCTCCTAATACCTTCTCTCTGTGGGGTGGCTTTATAAATATCCTCTTGTCCTGACAGAAAGAGAGCAACTTTCAGGCTGAGTTACCTGAATAATGGGAATGAGTAGTTTCAATGTCTTTTGGAAAACAATTCTCAAATATGTTAGAAAACTTTTCAGTAAACCCGTAAAAAGTAGGTTTTGTGATTTGCCTTCAAGTACATATGACGTTCAGTTGAGCAAATTAACAATATCAGACATATTTCAGTGAATTGAAACATCATCATTTGTATTTATATATGCTTACATGCTTACATGCTTAGTAATATCTATTTAAACTATTACATAAAGAATTTTGTTCATTCCAGATAAATGAGAACTCTTTGATTACCTGTAAATATCCATGAATATAAAAAAGGAAAATATAACTCCATGATATATCTATATCCATATTTCTATCTATATCTGTATCTCTATTTCTATCTGTATTTCCACCAGTTAATTTTTTTACAGCCCCCACTATTTTAATTGTATTAAGTTGGCTAAGTAGTCTCTGGATTTACAGCTCAAACTCTAACTGCCATCCAGTTATAAACATTTCTATGAAACTAGAAAAGTGTTTGGTATTAGATATTAACTTAATAAAAGATCAGGTACTTTAAGTGATGGAAAAAGGCCATCTCTGAAAAGAAAATGTTGAGCAGATTAATAAAATTATGTGAGAGGAACTTTAACATCCTCTGAAGGATATTAAAAGAAAAATACATATTATTAAATGATTTAGGAATGGCTAAAATGGAACTTCTTAAATAGTAATTGCTGTTTTAAAATGCGGAACGGACTCTAGGCATCCAAAGAAAGAATGTATGATTCTTAGTGTGGACATCTCCCCATGGTATATGGTTAGTGGCAAGGATGCCCCTTCCCAATGACATTCACCGTGGATGTCACTTTCAGCACCCTCAGGACTCAGACTGTTCCCCAGCCCATTGCCCTTGAGCTGGCATGTGTCTGCTACCAGTGTAGGTGGCAGTGCCCAGGAGGAATGAACCATGTGCAGTAACAATAGCTGCAATTTCCTAGAGCATGAGTTTTCCTAGCAGATTTGATGAAAAACGAATGTTTCTTTATATTTAAACTAACATGGCTGTGTTATGAGTAGAAATAAAATTTACATGGATTTTTAAAATCAATCCAGAGACTTAAATTTCACTCTTCTGGTTGGTTGAAGCCTCTGGAGATTCTCATTCACTCCCCTTGATATTAGAATAATTTAGTGGGATAGTCTGTAAAACATTGCTCTTCCAACCCATTGATATTCTGAAATAAAAATGAATTTCTGTCAAGATGGCAACTATGCATAGTCTACAGAAACTTGCTTATTCCTCTTTCCTTAGGGCCAGCTCAAACCCAGATTTTGTTTGGGAGAACTTGGTAGTCAGTAAACTCATACCCTTTTCTTCCCTCCCTATGTTTCTTCTTATTTCTTCCATTTTTCCTTCTCCTTCTTCTGGCTTCCGCTCTCTTCCCTTTTCTTCTCCTGCTCTCTCACTCTTTTTTATTCTTACTTTCATGCATTACAACAGTGAAGAATTCTGCTTTAAGCCTCAGGGTGGAATGACCTATCTTTATTTATTGATAAATATGTCACTAGTGCCTTGTATAATGTCTAGCATAAACAAAGATGCTTAATAAATATTTATGAATAAATAAATGCGTAAGTGAACAACATAAAGTAATAACCAGAAAAGAAGTTATTAGGATACATGTCTTTTATTTGAGGCTATCATTGTGCAACTTAAACTCATTAATAAGTGAGGAAAGAAGAAGAACCGAGGTTGGGACTCAGTGGCACACTGTTGCTTCCAAGAAAACATAGGCAGCATTGAATATTCATCTTCGTCTTGAATGCCGATTGACGAGTCTAAGAGAAAGGAAAGAACATCCTACAGAGAGGGAAGAGCGTATTCAATGACAGGAAGTCAGGAAATAGCATGGTGTGTTCAACAAGTTATTAATCTCTGTCTCTACATGGTTCAATGTGCAAAGGAGGTGTTGTTGGAGAGTAAGGATAAGTTGTTTCATCGAAATAATAAAAACTCTCTTGGCAAATATTGCAAATGGCCACGTAGACCATGTCAAGCGTGTTCATTAGTGGTATCTCATTACCATTGGTGCTCATTTCATTCCTGCAAATATATTCTCATAGGGTTGTAAATAATGCAGTTACCCTTTTCACACATTAAGTTAAACACGTAAATAATAGCCAGATGGGATTCTGACTCAAATTCCACAGGGATCGTGCAGATTATGGTAATGTGCGGGCTGATGGATATCATTTTTGAAGAGAGTGGCTGATGTTTTTAGTGCTTATGCACCTGCTTAAAAAGACTCAGCTCCATGGGATATGGGTAGGAGATTATCAGATATTTTCATTTTATGAAAGAGACAGGATATCCATGCCTGCATATAAAATATACAGCATTTAAATTTTGGCTAATTGTATTGGTTTTCTACCGCAGCTGTTGTCACAAATTGCTATGAACTTGGTGGTTTAGAACACATTCATTTACTTCCAGTTTTATAGGTCAGAAGTCTGACTCAAGTCTCATTGGGCTAAACTCCTCGTGTCAACAGGGCTGCTTTGAAGGAGAATCTGTTTCTTGGCCTTTCTCCGCTTCTAGAAGCTGCCCACATCCCTTGGCTGCTCACAGCCTCTTCTCTCCGTCTTCAAAGCCAGCAGCATGGCATCTTTCTGAACCTTTCTTCTAAAGTCGTTGACTCCTCTGCCCACAACTGGGAAGGTCCTCCGCTTTCAAGGATTCCTGTTTTTAGACCGGGTTCACCTGAATCATTTGGAAGACTCCCGCCATCTCAGGTTCTTAGGTGAAATCACATCTGCAAAGTTCTTTTGCAATCAAAGGTAATATATTCACAGGCTCCTGAGCTTACGACTCGAACATCTTGAGGATTGGTGTGAGGAATTAGTTTGACTACCATACAAATTTATAAATTTGTATGTATGTTTTTACCTTTGTGCAAATTAATGCCAAGAGCCAGAGAAAACAAACAAGATTACTGTCACATATATAATGTTTACAAAGCCATTCTTCTTCATTCATCTCTAGTTTAATATATTAGTCTTTTAAACATGTTTTTTAGAGAAAGTTTAACCTTTGATTATGGTTGAAGAATCCTGAAATAGAAAATTACCCCTCGTCTTCAACAAGTTGACTGGGGATTTTATTACTTTGTACACTCCTAGCCTCATAGTATATGTATTCCTTTGTTCAGGGAATATTTATTAAGTGCCTATGGTGATGTTAGTTGGTATTGCAGTAGCTAGTAAATTTTTAAAAAGAAATGTTGATATGACTTTCTGTTCGGGGTTGACAATTCATCATTCTTGGCCTCTTGTGTTTACCACCACACTAAGGTTTCAAATGCTCTTCCATGAAAGTACTCATTGCTCCCCAAAACTTTTCTTCTTTGTCTTTCTTCTGCTATCTCACCCCTACCCAGTGGATCTGTGAGAGCTTTTACTCAGAGACCGTGGTGAGCATTCATTCTACAGAGACGCCAAGGCGCTGCTGGGTGACTCTTCTCCACTGACCTCTCTCAGAGACACATTGGCAGCTTGTCAAATTTATCATTCGACTTTAACACACGGTTTGCATTTTTGCACCTACTGCCCATATTAAATGCTTGTGCAAAATAATATGCAGTTTACAATTTTATTTAGAAATTTACGTGGCTCTCTCTGGATCACTTTAACTAAACCCATTACATTACTGCTTAAAAACAAAACATTTTGCATTTTTTCTCACTTTTTTATTTTACCATTTTTAGCTACTCTAATGATTCCTTTATGTAAAGGTCAGACTTCCAATAATGTAAGATATTAAAAATGCATAAAATCAGAAAATATAAGGCCAAGCTGAGAAAAACTGAACGCTCTAAGACCACAAGTATCTCTCAGGGAGTGTAATTAAATAGTGACAGGAAGGCAAGGGACTTCTTGTTCATTAAAAGCAATAATGAAATTACTCTCTGACCATTCTTCAGGTCTATGAAGTACAGTCACAGTATCTAGTCCCATATTCAAGTTATCTAAAGGACCTTATTAAGTTGCAGGGGTCAGCGAACATTTTCTATAAAGAGCCAGTTTGTTTTGGACTCTGCATTATGGAATCTGCCTCAGCCATGCATCTCTGCCTTTGCAGTGAATGTAGCCATAGACTACATGACTGTGTTACAATAAAGCTTTATTTACAAAACCTGTTGTCAGCAGATCTGTCCTATGGGCTGTGATTTGCTGACCCCTAAATGCAATTGCAGCATGAGGAGAGCTCACCTTCACCTACAATAAAGGCAATAAAGTTTGGACTCTATGTCTCTGATCTATTTTTTTTGGCTAGGGATACGAGGTATCTGAAAGTACACTTGTGCCGTGACCTGGATACTAATGAGGTGTAGACACCCATGTTTCCGGGAAATTCACAGACTAGACACACATCAGGAGCTGATTTAGGATAAAGACATTCACTTCCTCTCCTTCTGCTCAGTTTATGCCTTAAACAAAAAATCTTGGAAGGGTCGTGTAATTTTATTCAAGCAATTGGTGGATTTTATTTTCTTCTTTTTCTTTTCCTTCCTTTCTTTCTTTTCTGTTTTTGTTTTTGGTCTTTAGGAACTAGTTAAAATTTCTAAGAAAAAGGTAGGTCTAGGAGGCTTGGAAAAATGAGCATTCAGTTCATTATTCCTTCGTGAGCAAGAAAAGGGGAAAAAAAGAGTCATGGAAGACGATGATACCTGGTGGGTGATAATGATATGTTACTGTATCCTGGATAAGTTAATTTTCCTGAATCCTCTTTCAACTACGTATTTATATTCTTAAGCTCTAGAGAAAATGGAGGTATGTATAGGTATGCTACCTACTGGGTTAAATGGTACCTGCTTTCATTTCTTATAATCTGACCTAGATCAAGATTGACAAGGGGGTGTTTGTGTTCCTTCAACAAATCTCGGAAGGCTAAACCTGTGTTCACTCTCCTGAGTCGTCTTGTGATATGTTAGGCTATAATCATCTACTCTCTGTGGCATCATCATTCTGGTTACAGAGCTAGTCCTCCTGTGACTAATCCCAGACTTCTGGGGCTCTTTCAGAAATTTTTCATCTAATTTGAGAATATACAGAACTTGTTCAGGGATGAAAAGACGCAACGACTTAGGGTGCTGTGAAATCACCATTCCTTTAGAGCTTCTTGCCGCAGGACGTGAGATCAGTCAATCGCTCCATCATTAAGGGGGGAAGCACATCTATCAAAGCGCCAGGCATAGTATGAAGCCTAAGGATGAAGTATTGAATAAAATAAACACAACTAGACTCTCTTACAAGTTGAGTGGGGAAGAAAAAATAGTCTAAAACACATACTTTGCTATGGACATATGCTTACTGCCTTGTTTGTTTATTGCAGTGGGTGATACCGCATATCAGAAAGACTTCCAGGAGAAAGGATGTTTAATCTGAGACCTGATGAATGAGTGGGGGTCACTAAAAAGGAAAGGGCAAGGGCATTCTGGTCAAATGCAGTTGTACAGGTCATTTTTTCAGGGGAGGGAGAGAAACAGAGATTAGTTATGGAAATGATAAGTATGGTAAGACTAATTGAGAAAGAGTCTCATGGAAGTCTTCAAGATGAAAACATAAGGCTGCAGAAAGTAAGGAAACTGAGTTCTTCCAGGGTCTTATACCTATTTTGAAGGGTAACAAAATGCCATTGCAGAGCTCAGAGCAGGCAAATGATGTACAGAGAATTGCCTTTGGAATAATTACGCTGGTGTTTTGATGAGTAAGCGAAAGAATAAACACTGAAAGCAAGAGGAGCATCCTGAGAGCTGCTCCAGGATTTTTGTAAGATCAATGAGCACATGAGGGCCACAACCTGTAGATTGTCCCTGGCCTCTCCCAATTAAAAAAAAAAAAAAAAAAAAAAAAAAAAACACAACTAAACTATGCATGTCTGCTCTGCCATTTGTTTAGGGATGAAGACTACTATGAACATGTTTGTTCTAAATGAGATATCTCTTTGCAGAACATATAGAAATATACTTGGAAACGTTTGTTCTGTATCAGATGTATGGCCATGCCTTCCCATATCTCAATTCCACTGTGACAGGCTGGCTTCTCCAGAAGCTGACATGGAGGTCAGTGTGAAAGGTGTGTACTAGGGATCAAAACCTATAAAGGAAAGGAGGACGAGGCAGGATGGAAGAAAAGGAGAAATCCAAATGTGATTCAGCCTTGGCTCGTGCTTGGCTGACTCTCGTGGGAGCTCTGGAACAAAGAGTGAGGATTGCTCATCACCGTGGGCCTTTGCCTTATCCTAAAAGAGACTTCATAGTTCTTGTTGGAGCACTATAAGGTTTTGAAAGTGCATGATTATTAAGCATCTTAATTTTCTTCCTGGTATCAATCACAGGACAACTCAGGAGGAGATTCTTCTGCTCCTTCATCCTCTGTCCCTGCCAGAGCTCAGTCAGGAAAACCTTTTGAGCTGCCTCGCAGTTCCGTGCAGGTTTCCAAATGAGCAACTCCAGCCATCTTGAGGGCATGCACGTTAGACATGATGACCTTCATGGCAAATAGAAGAGCTCAACAGTTGTTTATTAAAAGGATTAAAAGATTCTCTTTCACTCTTTATTATCTTTCTTCCTGGTCAAGGATATCTTTTCTTCTAAATTATTGTTATTTTAAGGTCTTCAAAGCCTAGGAAGTGGGTTCCTTCAGGAAAAATACCATGCATTTTTTGTCCTTGTATCCCTGTTACTTACCACGGTGGGAGCTAGTTAGGTGTTTAATGATGCACATTGAACGAAAACAGCAATAATAGTAATAAATCCATAGTTCCAGGGCACTGTTTACCTGCTTTATATTATTTATGCCTCATAACAGTCCCATGAGCTAGATAGAACTATTTACAGACTAGATGGAGAGAAATATACTTTGCTCAGACTCACAAGTCATCAATAAAAGAAGTACAGTCAGAACACAAACTATTGTCTCCAGAGTTCTCGCTTCCTGTCAGCTTTAAATAGTGCCCACTAGGTATGAGGCGGTTAGGAGAAAGAAGGAAAGGGAGCCAAGGCAGAAAGGAGAGACAGAGGCCAATGCAATAAAGAGAATGTACTCATCTGGATGTATATATATATAATCACAGTGAAATGCAGACTAAAATAATAACAGTTGTATGCATAATTTGGGCAGCATTTGAAAGGATGCAGAATATATATTACTGAAAAAAAAAAAGCAATGGTGCTTTGTAATGCCAGACAGAGGGCAGTCCCTTGCAGTTCTGTTTGTAAACAAAAATAAAAAGTAACTAAACAAGGCAGAGATTGAAGAGTCCAAGTGGAATGGACCTAGGATTTGAAACAAGGCCCCGCTGTTTGAACTTGAGCCATTCATTCTAGGGAGGCAGCGAGGGCACCTCACGAGGTAGGCGGCATGGTGTCAATGGGACAAGAGAGGACCCAGCTTTTGATAAAGCCAATTCTGAAATTGCTTCTACTCATGCTACCAGTCACTGCTGAGCACCCTGGTCTTATCTCTTCTGACACACAAAAGAAGGCTAATTCTTTGTAAAAGCAGTCTTCTGTTTGTCCTTCTGCAGTCCACTCAATGAGCCAATGCATTTAGAAAGCTTTTATCATGGAGCCGGCTTGGTTTCTCCCGTCCTCGTACTAAGTAAATTTCAGTGAATTAAATGACAAAAAGCCATCTGCTTTCTATAAATAAGCTCTTTTAATACTTGGCAAATCTAAAAAGTCAAGCTGACAACAAATCTCTGTATGATCAATGATCCAAGTTATGTACTTCATCTTCTGCTGAGGAGTACTGGTCTTGTTGTGGTCAACAGGAAAGGGCTCTGTCCATGCTTCTGACTCGGAGGTCAACAATTTATAAGAAATTCAATTTTACTCTGATAATCATTTCACAAGCTGTCCCAACTTTCAGGATTAGGTATTTTCTGCTACAGTGTCAGGATAGTACCTACTCATCCTTAACTACCCAGCTGCAATCCATCTTCCTCCTGACGGCTACTCCAATCCATTCATTGACAATTCATTATTTTCACGAAAATAATAACTTATGGGCAACAATAATCATTTCTATCACTTAATTATCAAGCAATTAATTTGTGCTAGCCATTTACACGCGTTATTTACACTTATTTCTCATGACAACTCTTGGAGATAAATATCACCTTCATGAACTCTATGAGAAAAATAAATGTCTGTCTACCCCAATAAAATAAGAATGCCTTGAGGTGAGACCATGGAGCATTCATTTTCATTTTAGTACCTCTGAAAATAATGATTGGCTCATAGTGGATATTCAATTAGAACTTTCTGAGCCTCCTTCCCATTTTGCAGGTGAGTGACTGACTGCTAATAATAGACATATTACAACTTAAGAGGATTCTGTGAATGATCACATGTTCAGATTTTTACAGTTGTTTCTGGCACATAGGACATTTGTGATAAATATTAACTATATGAAGGAGGTGGGGACTAGGTCTGATGAAGTATGTAAAAGCTTTCTGAGAAGATGACAATGTATGGATAGTTAGAAGTTTCAATGGGAGAGGGAAGTGACAGAATCTTCTGTTTAGACTAAGCTATACATTGGTTAGTATACGTTAGTTATACATTGGTTCAGTAACCGAATATCCTGAAAGAGAGGCATCCTAGAAAACGTGTGCTCTTTATGATAATGTATGGTTGTAGAGGTCATTGGGCAAGATAACAGGAGTCTTGAGCTTTGCGTCCTGTGCCCTCAGAAATCATATGCATTTATTCTTATCTCCTCCACGGGCTTCGGTAATGTTGAGATTGTATCTGTGGCTACTACCTGTCCTTCTTCCTTTCTCTTCAATACATATTGATTGAAATTCTAGTCTGTGCTCAGAACTGTGGTGGGAAAGAGGAAGAGCCCAGCCCTCGTGATGATTGCAATCACCTGTTAACCTTTCTTGGCAAGGGATTTTTATGTTGTTGTTTTTTACATGTTAGTTTGTTTTTGTCCTTAGTTAGGATGTCATGTAAAAACTATACGTTCTAGTTTAGAAACTATACATCTAAACATTTCTGGAAAATGCCTTGATTCCCTAACATCATCATGCTAATGGTAAGAAAGTCCTAGAAATTCCAGTGCCCCTGTATTCTCATACATATGGAAACAGAAGAAGTTGTTAGTCTCCTGGTTTGGGATTTGAAAAACGTGGTCAGTTTTATGGTCTGTAAGATGAACGAAACCTGAAGAGGAGCTAGTGGGGCAGTTAGGTGTTTTCCTCTGACTCGGACGTGCTTCTTCTAGTTGTCAGGAGCTGAGAATATTCATGAGCCCAAAATAATGTCAGATGAGAAATACTACAAGGGCATTTCTGGACATAAGACACCAGACAGGGAGCTCAACTTCTGTATGTGCCACAAGAAGACTCGCTGCCTCCATCTCTCAGTGCAAAATGTGCCACTGATACATAGTTTCTGGTTTTTCATGATGCATAGTAAATTGTCATAGATGAAGCGTGTCAATTTACTCTGCTGCGCACCTGAAACTAATACAAAATAATAATGAATGTAAACCGTAATTGAAAAATAAAATAAAAAATAAAGATTGTCAATTCAAGAAACCCCAAAACCAAAAACCAAAACCAAGAAGATCTGGGCTGAGCATGGTAGAGAAGACCAAGACCAATGAAATAAATTTGTGGTTCAAAAAGCCGGCTAACTTAAATGTTCTTTTATTCAAAAAACATTGTGAATTTCAAACAACAGAATTTATTGAGCTGGCCCCTTATTCCTTACCACACTAAATGCATGTGTGTGTGTGTGTGTGTGTGTGTGTGTGTGTGTGTACACACATACCTCTGCAGAACCTGGTCTAGGACTTTGATTAATACATATGGAATAAATGAAAAATACAAAATTATTCCCCACCCCCAAACAAATAAATCTCACTAAATTCACACATTTGTTTTTCTCTTAGAATTTTTGAGAGATCTTTAAAAACCTAGAATATTCTGTGACATCATGGTGGGGAGTCAGAAAGGAAATTCTATTTGAGTTTTAAAGAAATAGTCTCAGTGGAACAATTTTAACAAAGGGATAAAAGAGGACGTGGAGATAGTATAATGAGAAATAGTAATAATGCTTCCAGCAATCATGGCTCGATAGGTGAATATAAGCTGAGATTAGAAGACCCACCAGGGAGCTGCGAAGTTATAGGACTGCTTGGTGAAATAATTTAACACCGATGGGCTCCAATATATAGCACGTACAGAGAATGCTCGCTGACCTGGCAATCCTGCTAACCCAGAGCATGAGGGAATCTGCTTGAAGCAGTGACAGGGATCAGGTTTCCCCAAAGTTTTCTGCAAGCTCCTCTTTAACCCTCTTACTATTTACCTCCGCTTTATTCTATGCCCAGAGTGTTCACTCGTCCCTGATTCCATTGTTTGAGTAGGAGGTATTTGGGAAAGACCACCTGATAGTGCATACGAATAAACTGGAGAAAAAAAAAAGGAGTAAACTGGAAGCAATTATACTTATTAACACCGCGAATTTACCTGGAATATCATAGATTCCACATTTCTTTATATCTGTTGATCCTCATAACAAGCCTAGGGGGTAGTTTTTGCAGGATGGGTATTGAAAAGTAACAATAACAACAAAAGACAATCATAACAACTATTCATTGGTTCAACAGAAATGTTATGACGGGTGTTACTATGTGCTTATTCTGTGCCAGGCTTGTTCAGCAACACTTCTAACCTCACGACAGTCACGTAAGGTCAAGGAATCGGGGCTGTGGGAAGATAAGCAACACACCCCACGTTGTACAGTTATTTCGTGTGGAAACCAGAATTTGAATCCAGGCCACCTCTCTGTGGGCCAGTGCTCCCATACATCTACTCTTTTACCTTGAGGACGGTAAAACAGTTACTGTTCGTCCCTAAGTTCATACATCTACCTAATTTCAGTTCCTCCTCCCGCTGTACCCATCTTCAGTGCTGAGAGTCAGTTTTGTGAAAATTGGGCAATAAAAGGAGCAACCATGTCAACCTGCCCTCGATTCCTGTGGCCCAGAGCAAGCCCTTTACGCACAGAGCAGAGGACCCGCTAACACCACCATCCCATCCGCACAGGCTTCCTTCCAGCTACACAGGGAGCAGGACACACGGTCCCCATCCTCATAAGCCAGACCTCCAGGACCCTGCAGGGTAAAAGCATGAGCTGCCAGGACCAACCTTAGATTTATTTACATCAAAATCTAGCATATGTCCAGATGAACTTCACACCTGTCTTTCCCATCATGGGGAAGCAACCAAGGACAGAGTGAGACTGTGAGTCCATTTTCAGTCCTTGAGTACCAGCAATCGGGCCCATTAGCTCCAGTTTTCCGGACGGCATTAGATCCCTATCTGGTAACCAGCAGCATGAAACCACCAATTCATTTCACGGAGGCATCAGATAGCAATGCCTTTTACTCACTGCCAACTTGGGGCATTTTTGAAATTGTGACCTCAAGATTTAAGCTGCAAAATTCCATTATCTACCCTCAAGCCAGCCAGAGCTGAATTTTTGAAATATCCTATTAAGTTTTCTGCTCTGATAAAAATTCAGAGGCCCTTTTCATATTAATCTCCCCATGGCAAATGAAATTTGCTGAGTGGTAGATTTAATTTGCTACTATTTGTGTATTACTGTATTTTGGAAAAAAATAGTAATTGCTCTCAATATCACTTTTTTAGCATTACTAGAAAAATATTATAAAAATTTAAGTCATTTCCCCCATGCTTTTCATTGGCTAGACTCCACATGGTAAATAGCTTATTCTTCATGTTTTGATCGCTTTGGCATTTTAATTAAAATATAATTACCATTCAAAGGATATTAATGTGCAAGTTTCGGTAATTATCTATGTCAGGTCATTAGGTATATGTTTTAAAATAAGCTCAAGTAATCTAAAATATTCAGTAAGAATACACCTTCTACATGTTTACTTAACACAGGTAAATCCTAGCATATTTTGTTATTTTCCCAGGGCAACTTCCCCATTTTAATTATGTAATTAAATTGAGAGGGCGTATACAAGAGAGAGTTCCCTGTGGAATTTGTCATGGTGAAATATAAATGTTTCCATTGTGGTAGATTTGTAGAAAATCTATAGGATCTGGAAATAAAGAAAAAATTGATGGTTCATATTTCTATCAAAAATGAACAAGGAAAAATAGATGCCTTTTAATAATAGAAGAGGCCAACATTTCAAGCTTACATGTCCTGTTTCCGGACTTCCCCTCCCCCGCGAAGCTTTTCTTCCATTATTTGGAGCCAATACCAATTTCTTACTTTGTTTTGTTGGATGATATTGAAAACCTTGTGGATTTCATTTTTCTGTTTCATTTTGTTTTTATGACTGAAGTCAGCTAAGATGCTGGCAGAGGGGAAGAGAGCCTTCATCCGAATGTTCAACACACGGTAATGCCCTTCCATAGACTTGAGTTGAAGGAACAGCTTATTCAAATACAAGGGGGCATGAAAAGTCACAGTGATTTTGGAAAACAAGAAGTAGTTGAACACAAGGAAGGAGTTGGAGAAGAAGCTGGGTATTATATCTGTTGCTTTTCTGGTGTCTATCCTATCTACTGAGTGCCTTTTTGTTTTGAAGCTTTTAAGTTTATAGTCAACATTATTTAAAGTGCCTACTGTGCATGTGCTAAAGCATATGCAGGTTCTGAAGACAGAGCAGAAACCAAACAGATATTGTTTTTGCATGCTTGAGCTTATACGACAAAAAGGCACACAAATTTAAAGAATAGACATTTAGATAATTGCAGTGTTAAGTGTAATAAAAAGTCTAGTAGAGACTTGGGGTGGCGAACACACAATTCAGCAGACAGACGATGTGTTATAAAATTGTACACCTGAAACCCATATAATTTCATTAACCAATGTCACCCCAATAAAGTGAATAAAAAATTTTAAAATTTCAAAAAATGTTAAAGGAAAATATCTAGTCAGGTAAAAAAAAAATAGAATGTAATAGATAGAAGATGTTTTGTTTCCTATTGGGTGGTCAGTGGGAAGCTCCTTTAAGAAAGGAGCATGTTAAAAATGACACAAATAGCCCTGGCTGTTGTGGCTCAGTGGATTGAGCGTCGGCCTGTGAGCCAAGTGTCGCTGGTTCGATTCCCAGTCAGGGCACATGACTAGGTTGCATGTCAGGTCTCCAGTTGGGGACATGAGTAAGAGGCAACCACACAGTGATGTTTCTCTCCCTCTCTTTCTTCTTTCCCTGCTCTCTAAAAATAAAATAAACAAACAAGTAAATAAATTATTTTTTAAAAAATGACACAAATGCCATGAAGGATCAAAATGGAGATAGCAGCACATGTGAAGATGCTCTGGTGGAAACAAGCACTTCTTGGCTTGCTGGGAGAATAGTAGGAGACACTGGGTGCCCGGTAATGAGGGCAGCATGGGGCAGGTAACATCAGTCAGAGAAGTGGGCAGGGGCCAGGGCACTAGAAAGGTAGGTTAGCATTACTGAATCAGGCTTTATGTTTAACTGCAATATGGAAGCATTGGAAGATTTTGAGTAGGATGGTGACATGACTGATCTTAATGACTCAATGATTACGTTGGTTGCTAAGTGAAGGAGAAACTGTGTCTCGTGTCAAGAGTTGAAATGTGAACATCAGTGGAGGCTTGGATGGGGCGCAGAACCAAGGACAAGTAGTCCGATCTGGCATGTATTTTATAGATAGAAGAAACAGGATTTGCAGAGGGACTAGAGAGAGTTTCAGGTTAAAAGAGAGGACTCAAAATTAAATTTTACTTTGCCTGAATTATGGTTCTCTTTACAAAGATGTTAATAATTTAGGAAAGAGAAATATGAAGTGATAGAAATAAAAATTCTGCACTTAGATATATTAATTCAAGAGATGTATTAGTTTTAAGATAACTATTAAGTAAACTGTGATGAGATTTTAATGGGAAGTTGAATATTTAGTGTAAAGTTCAAGGGAGTCACCAGGATAGTAACGTTATTTAAGATTTCATGATTAAATGAAGTAATTTAAGAGGTTAATATAGAGGGAGAAGAAAATAGGGTTTATGCTTGGCCCTATTTTTAATTTTATTTCAAAGAGCTAGTTTAAGTACTTTGAAGTAATGATTAAATGAGATAATAAATGGGTACTTATTCAAGCATCACAAAGCCCTAGATGATAAATAATGTTATTATCCATATTATACAGAGAAGAAAATTACAACTCAGTGAGATTAAGTAAATTTGACAATGCTGCACAACCAGCAGAGGACGGAATGCAAGACCAGACCAGACCAGACGGTCTTCAAAGCAACCTTTATACCGTGCTCCCCACAGATTCTCATATGACCTGGTAACAGCCTCACTATTCTGAGGTCAGGGCTTACATGAATGGTAAGGGAAGGTCTGCAGGTGCACAACTTCTGGGGGATTCCTCATTAGACAGAGGCAAGCCGAGGCCTTGAGGTTCTCTGCCGTCTTCCCATCCCCTTTATTACGGCTCTCCTCTCAGTTCACAGAATTCAACTCATCCCGTTATTCTTTTGATTTCCATGAAACCTGTATCATAAGCCCAACAACTGGCACTGTTCCTGCTGAGCGAATGAATGAATGAATGTTTCCTTTTAATAAGCATTTTATCTCTTGGTTTAATGAGTTAGAAACCCATGCTTCCTGTATCTTTTCCCTATTTTAAAATATTTGTAGAAAATTAACCTTGACTGCTCTTAGTAGGCCAGCTCAACATCTGGAATTTGACTTTTCTTGAGCCCACATGGTCCACCCAGTGTAAGGAAACTATAATTCTCTCTCTAGGGCTTGGTCTCTCAAAGAAAAGACAGCCAATGTAACCTTATTGGCTCTATAAAATGTGCATTCCTGGACTGTATTCTCAACAGATTGATAATTAAGATATCTTAAGGTGCTCCTCAGGCAATCATTAAACATTCAGAGATTGAAACCTATACCCTGCCCTGGTATTTACCTTCAGGTGGTTGATTACCACCCCCTTTGCATTGATTGGGAAAGATTTGCCCTTAGCCAGGTCTTTAAAGCATAAACTTGGACTTGAGGGTGTTGGACCTCAAAGTCAGCGGTTCTTATTACTATGGGTACAACTTACTGTGAATTTCTTAATCTGTCTAGGCTAATTTCCATTCCTTTCAAATGAATTGCCTCTTCTCTCAACACTTAAAGGTAGTTATAATGTTATACTTTATCAAGACCAAGAACTGTGCTTAACATTTAGGGCACTAACTAAATGGTAGAAATGATCACACATTGTCTTTATTATTCGTAGTAATAGCTTATGTGCTGTCCAGGGCCTGACCAGCTAGGCAGAAATGTGACATTCCTAGAGGTGCCCAGAACAACCCATGCTGTGAACAAGATTCTCTCCCCCTTAGGTCCTTAGACAGTCCTCTGTATTCTTTCAGGTCTAAACAGGATGACACAACATTGCTAAAGCATAAATGAAATACAGGTGCAAGTATTATATTAAAGTGCAAGAACAGGCTTGGCTTTTAGTGATATGATTTACAGAATTGCTTGGCTGCTTGTGAATTGGAAAGGCATACCCATTAAGCCCTGTACTGTTTCTATAACAACCATGGCTATGTCCAGGTAGATTATAACACAGTGGTGCTTAAGGTTTTCTCTCTAGTACCACCTGAGTAACTGGAAATAAACTCTGGGTCAAATTATTGTAATGATTTCTTTTGGACTCCTATGGAGAGCTGGCATATCTGTGTAAAGTGGTGAAGTGGGCGCAGTGATCATAGACTTATGAAATGGTGAGGAAACACCTTCCTCTCTCCTCTTTGAACCCTGCATGGAGTTGTGAATTCAGTCATTCTTGCTCCCACCTGGGCTAATCCCCATGGGGAGGCAGCATTCAAATATGGTTTTGGTTTACATGTAACTAAGAATCTTCACTACTTAGGAGTGATTATTGTTATTATTATTATTTTGGAGAGCAAGAATCTACTAGAAACTTTTATCTTTGGAACTTGGAATTAGGACTGTGAAACACACACACACACACAAAACAGCAACAATAAATGTTTACCTAAAGCATTCTGGGACAGCTTAGCCAGAAAAAGTTTCAAATTATTTTCACAAATGGAAATATAAATCAGGGCCAGAAGTGAGGTTAAATATCAGACCTGAGGAAAAGGGTGAAACAGTAAATGAGAATAGGAGAATAGGGAGGAAGGTATGTTAAAAAATTACAGGTTAGTACACATGACTTAAGACCATTAGAAGAACATTATAGCACCCTGTGATATGTACTTATAGGTAAAAATAAAAGCTAACACTTTTTGAGCATCAGTTGTCAACTAGGCACTACTTTAAGTATTTTCTATACAGCGTCTCGTTTAATACCAATAGTGTCTGAGATACTTGGGAAACAGAGACATAGGGAGGCAAAGTCAACTGTTTGTATTCCCAAGTCCATCTTGAGAACAGTACGGTTTAATAGAATTATCTGTGATAATGGAAATAGGTGTAATTTGTTCTATAACAGAAGAAACAGTTGCATGTGGCAAGGGATTTCTATATCAGACAACACAACTCTGGAGCCTGAGCACTGCACCACAACCGACTTTGGGCAGCTTGGTCTTTGGTACCAGCTAGTGCTGTCTCCACACTTAATCACAACACGTGATAGCTTAAAAACGAGAGGCCATTAGACGGTGTCGGGAAAGAACCTTCTCGACCTACAAAATAGAAAATGTAGAAGGGAGAATTAGATATATATTTTAAAAAATTCTCTTTGAGTTCAGTGGGCCCGGAAGAAAGGACTGAAATGAGATGAAGCCGGAGAGGTGGGCAGAAAACTGGACACGCAAAGGTTTAGTGAGCTGGGACATGGACGGCCTGCCTGCTTTCCCGGGTGTCTTTCCAACTTCCACCTGCTTCTGTATTTATTTTAGTTTGTGCATTATTTAGGATAACATTGGCTACTGTAATGCATGCCTCAACAATAGATACACAAGGGGGCACCCCCAAAACTCGGAATTTATTTATAAAAAGTCATGTATTTATTTTTACATGTGTAAGCTTCAGTCACCCTCAAAGTCCTCTCCATTTGATGCAATACACCTATTGAGATGTTCTTTCCACAACTCAAAACAGAATTTGAACTTGCTGATTTTGATGCCTTTTAGTGGTTCTGCCATTTTTTGTTTTACCTCTTCCACACTGGCAAAACATTTCCCTTTGAGGACATTTTTCATCAGGGAAAAAAAAGAGTTTCTCAGGGTGAGATCGGGTGAATAGGGAGGGCGGGACACAGGGGTCATGCTGTTTTTGGTTAAAACTGCTGCATGTTCAGCACACTGTGGGCAGGTGCACTCGTAAATCACCCATCATGAAATGGGCCAACATGTTAAAAGTCTTCAAAAAAAAATTCACTGAAGCCGAATGCAGCCACTTCCAACGCCAGCTGGTGCACTGATCCAGATGGAGTCCTAGAATGCTCACCTAGTGGGTGAAGCCTGCCCTCCAGATGATAATGCTGGTTTTTTTTGTGTCCCCTCTCATATGTGTATTGGCATTCACCTAAAAAAAATGAGCAGGCAATTTACCTAGTGGCAAACTGAGGGAGCTAGGAGCCTTCTCTCCTGTGCTTTGCCACTTTCAACCAAACCAATTAGATCAGCCTCAAAAGAAACAAACAAACAACGTTAATGATCTATGGAGTCTTGTGAGCTCTTCCTGGTTGTAGTGAGCATCAGTCCTGCTTCCATAACATGGGCTTGTCATATGATAACCAGAGTAAACGGTAAAAGTAGATTAACAGTAGATCCAAGAAAAAGGTACACTGGACTTGCTGCCCAGCTCTAAGTTAAAACGATGATGAAATAACATTAAGAGAGGCAGTTTAAAATGCAAAATAGAAATATTTTTGGACCACACAAACAACAAAATATAATCAACAGATTACACTTATGTGATTACTCCGTGCTTCCAGAATTCCCAGGCCCCAGTGTGTTCTTTTTGATATTAGAACTTGGAATTTTGGTGGTTCTAAGCCAAGATGCTGAAGACACAGGGGTAGGACGGAACACATGCCTTTGTCATATGCTAAGCTGGAGCAGCCTGAGGCCTGTGAGTCACGCTGAGTATGATGGAGTCTAAGAAGAAGGCAGTATGTAGGCAGTAACCATGGAGAGCCAGGACTAGCCATGCTTCTGTAGAGATGCTTGACTCATCATCACTAATTTGGGACCTTCTTTTTAAAAAAAAAAAATCCCCATGCTTGGATAGTGTTTTCCAAAAGTCGTTTCTTTTACACAGGAACTTGGAGGACAAGTTGCCTTAAAATGCTCTCAGGATATTGAGCAGACACTTGGCCGTGGTCCAGCAGAAGTGACCGTCATAAGTTAGAGAGTTGCGGATGCTCCGAGTTGGGGGAGAGTGGGAATCTTCTAATTAAATATCTACATACAACCCTGAAATGTGTGGCTTAGTGGCTTGGGTGTCATCCCTCAGAGTGGAGGGGTCATTTGTTTCATCCCTGGTCAGGGCCCATGCCTGGGTTGTGGGGTTTGGTCCCCAGTCAGGGCACATGTGAGAGGCAACCGATATTTCTGTCTTGCATTGATGTTTCTCTCCCACTCTTTCTCCCTCCCTTCCCTTCTCTCTAAAAATAAATAAGTAAAATCTTTAAAAATAAATAAATATATACATATATGTATATTACACATGTTCATAGGAGCAGAGGTTTTACAACTAGAATTTGGGTTCACATATTAGTACAACTACTACTAAATAAGCCCAGAAATGTTACTGAGTGCCTATGTTTTCTCATCTATAAAGAACAGAATCTCCCACATTGTGCTATTTTGAGGATTAAATGAGTTAATACTGTATGTATGGCATTAAAAATAAGATGGTTATATGCACTACACACATCAGTCATTATCTTTAATATCTTCAGATTATAACTGAGGACATCAAACCCCAAGAGTCTGACTAAATTACAAAGCTCAGACAGCAGCAGGATCTTTCCAAATTTCTTTGTGTAAAACCCAACACTTTGTGGGAGACTCCTTGAATTTGAATCCTGGCTCTTACCTGTTAACCATGTTCTAGAAAAGCTTTTTTCTTTTTTTTAAACATCTCTAAAACTCAGTTTTTTAAATGTGTGAAATGGTACGTAGAAGAACAGCTCATTCTTAAGATTATTTGAGGTTGAAATAAAAAATTTTAGAGCACTTTTCTCAATGCCTGGCACAAAGTCAGCACAAAAAATAGTATCAGTGATGATGATGACGACAAATGACAGTGATAATTAGGTGATGATCATTCTGCTATTTTATTCTCATTGTGTAAACATATTTCCATTAGAATGATTAAAATCATTTGAATAAGCAATTTCATTTCTTAATAGAAAGAAAAACATATAGTATGATAACTTCTTTATTCTTGCTGATGTTTTAGACTATTTCTAATTGTTATAGATGACATTTTTCCCCTGATTCAATTACATGCCACTAAAAGGAAAAGAGAAAATTAAATCAATATCAATACATGCTTCACACAATAAAACATCTAGAAAGGCATTTCAGAACATGCTGAATTTCAATAATTAATAACTCATTGATAGAAACAGTGGCTAATATATTACAATTGAGTCCTCACCCATATTTCAGACACATAACTAATATTTAAATATAACGTATTATACTCCTGATATTTGTGCAGACAACTCATGATTTATTCACGTTTGTTATAACACATTCTGATAATTTATTTGGAAGAAAGCAATCTGCATTAATCATGTATTAATTATTAATAAAATATAAGCACTGCATTAAAGTTCTGCTGTTTAAAAATAACCTTTTCTTCTTGAAGCCAAGGACCTATTTATTTTCACCTTACATTTTGTAAAGATTAATCACCTTTTCAGGTGCTGTCCTCTGATTCGACCCTGTGAGACTTTGGGGAGACTTTTTTTTTTTTTTTACATTCAGATAGGAATGTGTCTCCTAAGAAAGATACATTGACATTCCAGCTCTCAATAGCTCAGAATGTGATCTTATTAGTCAATCGAATTGGCGCAGATATACGATGAAGTTAAAATGAGGCCACACTGGAGTAGGGTGGGCCCCTATTTTGATATGACTGGTGCCCATGTGAAAACAGGGAAGCAGAAGAAAGCCACGTGCCATTAGTGACAGAGATCGAAGCAATGCAGTTACAGGCCAAGAAACTCAAAGACTGCTCACTGCTGCCAGAAGCCAGGACGAAGACATGAAACAGATTCTCCCTCAGAGCCCCGGGGGGGGGGGGGGGGGGGGATCAACCCTGCCAACACCTTGATTTTAGACCCCTGGCCTTCAGAATTGTCAAAGAATACGTTTCTGCTGTTTTAAGATACCCAGTTGGTGGTGCTTTATTAGAGCAGCCCTAGGAAACTAATACAGTATGCTTTTTCTGTCCTTGCCAGTGTGCTTATGAAGGTTTCCAGAGACTTTCCTGGAGAAACCTTGCGTGTTGTAGTGAGAGAGCCCCAGTAAAAATTCCAGCTCCTGACATGCACTAGCTGTGCATTGCACTTGGTTTGGGGAATTTATTGGAACTCCTGCATCTTCATCTATAAAACAGGGGCAATCAAATTACCCTTGCAGAATTATTAGATAACCTTGGTAGTTTACACAAATTGCTTTACTTACTTCTGTGTCTGCTTTTGAATAAATATTTTCTGGTAGTAAGAGTAGTGAAATAGTACTAATAATGCCCAGTATAATATAGTACTAATAAGGTACTAATATTCCAGCTTAAATATATTACCTGATTTCTTCTGAGACTGTGTTTTAAAAAACAAAACAAACAAACTGATACCAATCTGAGTTTCTCTCTTCTTGGAGTGATTTTTACTTTTTGCTTTAATAGATCATATCCCAGTTCATCCAAATTTAGTAATTCTATCGCGATGTGTCTTAAAATCAACATATTGTATCAACATTCCCCAGTTTGCCCTTTCAATATGAAAGATATGAAAGTTTACATCTTAATTTGAGAAAACTTTCTTGGATCTATTTCATAGCACCGTGTGTGTGTGTGTGTGTGTGTGTCTGTCTGTCACGGTTTTGTTTTCTTTCTCTCTGTTTGCTACGATAATATGCCTAATTACCTTTGCTTTTCTTCTGTATATATTCCTTTTATCAAATTCTGTTTTTACGAATTTATTTTAGAGAGAGGGGATGGTAGGGAGAAAGAGAGGAATAGAAACATCAGTATGTGAGAGAAACATCAGTTGTTTGGCTCCCGCGTGTGCCCCAGCCAGGCACCAACCCTGCCGCCCAGGCACGTGCCCCGACTGAGAACCGAACTGGAGGTCTTTCGCTTTGCGGGACGATGCCCAGCCAACTGAGCCACGCTGGCCAGAGCTCAAATTCTTTTTCTCGTTTTCTTTATTTCCATTGATAGATGTCATTTTTCTACTTTTCATTCTCCATTTTCTTAATGAGATGCTCCGTTCCATTTATACATTTGATATTTTCAGTTATTCTTTTATTTCTATTATTTCCTGAGCTTTTTTAACTTTCTCCTCATGGTATACTATTGACTACTATCTTATTTGTCAATTTTTCTAACTATGACTTATATTTATTGAGTGCAATCTGAAATATAAGGCACTGCATGAAGCCATTTTTGGTATCTCTTTAATTTGTACAGATTTTTAGTTAGATTGTTATATATTTTATTCAAGCAATATTTTGGTGTTGGGTTGAACCATAATACCTTGTTGTTTCTGTGAAAATTATATGTACTTCCCTTCTGAACAAGACGGAATAATAGGAATCTGACTTCCCATCTCTCCCTTAATAAAACAGTCAGGTTCTACAAATTATATAAATTCATACAAAACAAATTTTTATAAAATGTTAACAGGATAAACTCTTCCCTTATACCTTAACTGCATCCAGAAAAAAAGAAAATAATATTTTTAGAAATACCAGAATATCCACCATGCCAAAAAAGTAAAATTTATAGTGTCTGGAATTCAATAAAAATGTCCAGGCATGCAAAATATTAAGGAACTATAACTCACAATGAAAAGAAAATATAATTAATTAGAAATGACCCAGAAATGACAAATCATAAGTTTAGTAGACAAAGATAACAAAACAATGAACACAACTGTATTCCATATGTTTAAGAAGGTAGAGAAATATTAAACGTAGTTCAGAGACATAAAATTTTTTTTAAATGATCCAAATAAAACCTCTAAAGATGAAAATTAAAATATCTGAGATGATGGTTTAAGGCCAGATTAGACATTGCAAAAGATATTACTAAAATTAAAGACATGTGCAATAAAAATTATCTAAAACGATACACAAAGAAAAATAATACTGGACAAAAATGAACAGGGCATTAGTGAATTGTGGGACAACCTTGGATGATGACTATATGTACAGTTAGCATCCCTGAAGAAAAAGAAAGGCAAGGGGAACATTAAAAAATATATTTGCAGCAATAATTGTTGAAAAATTTCAAAATTAAATCCATAAATTAAAGTATAAATCCATAGATTAAAGATGCTCAGTGAACTAAGAAACATGAAGAAAACTATACAACTGCAAGTTATAAGCACATTGCTTAAATACAGTATAAAGAGAAAACCTTATACAAGCAACCAGAGACAGAATACATAGAGATATGAGTAACATCATACCACGTGCAGAAACAACGTGAAACAAAAAAAGTGGAACAATGTTTAAAGTACTGAAACACACACGGACCCATGAACATACGCCTGCCAACCAAAATTCTATAGTAAAAGAAACTCTGTTTCTGAAAAACAGTATGCTAAGTGAAATTAGCCAGTCAGAAAAGGCAAACACCATATGAGTTCACTCATATGTGGAATCTAATAAACAAACTGAACTGACAATCAAAATAGAGACAGACTTGTACATAGAGAGCAGGCTGACAGCTCTGGGGAAGGTTGTGGGGTGTGGAGGGGTAGACCAAAAAAGAAAAAGAACTCATGGACACAGACAACAATGTGGCAATTGTGGGGGGGTGGGGGTTACACCCTGAATAATACCTACAGAGAACATCATACTTGAATAGTAGAAGACTGAATGCTCTTATTCCTAAGATCAGCAACAAAGTAAGATTGAACGCATACCCGTCGTCGGCAGCCGTCCGTCTCGAGAGACGATGGTGTAGCTTCTTAAGAGTCTATCTGCACCGCCGAGAATGGCTGTGCAGTCCGACTCGGGAGTGACACGGTATCTGTCTCCTCCCGTGTTGAATCGACATCTTGCGATGACGCTGAAGCTACAGAGCCTGGGCAGGGTGATATGGAGGGTCTGCTGTTGCCCATGCAGCAGACCCCCCCTCTCTTCGCAGCTGAAGAGTCCAAGGGAAAGACGGAGTCAATACAGCTTGGCTTCAGGTGCGCCGCAGGAGTTGCCGGTGTTGACTACAACGTCAAACCGCCTTAGGGACTCCGGCTCCGGATTTTCTGTCGGGGTTTACTCCCTTAGCCTTTCCCCTGAAGAGGTATGCCGCAAGGCAGCGGAGGTTTTTTGGAGTCAGAGTTTTCCTTCTCTGATGTGCCCTGACTGGAAGATCGAACCAGCGACACTTAGCTCACAGGCGAACGCATACCACTTCTATACAATATTGTACTCAGATTTTATTCAGTGCAATAAGATGTGAAAAAAATTGTCAAGACTGGAAAATAAGAAATATAAAAGTTTTTCATTAGCAGACAGCATAATCTTGTAAGGAAAAATTCCTAAGAGATCTAAGAAAGTGAATTCTAGGACCAATAAGTCAATTTAGAAACTTTTAGTATATAAGATAAAAATACAAAAATCAGTTGTATTTCTTATACTGGTAAAGAAACATCAGAAATTTAAAATAAAAATACCTCTTGCAATCACATGAAATATATAAAATACTCAGCAATGAAACTGACAGGCCACATGCAATTCCAGTAAATTGAAAACTACAAAACATTTTTGAAAGGAAAAAACAACTCAGTTAATGGAGAGATATGTCATATTTGCAGTTCAGAAGACTCCAACTGTCCTTAAATTCATTATACAGTCCAGAACATCTCAATCAAAACCCCAACAATGTTCTTGCAGAAACAAAAGGCTGACTCTAAAACCCATATGGAAATGCAAAGAACCTACAATAAATACCCAGCACAAATTTGAATAAGAACAACAAATGTGGAAGACTTACACCTCCTCCATTCCAAACAGTATTTAGGAACAGATGGCATCAGTGTTAGAATAGACAGAAGAATGGGGCCATACATATTAGAGTCGATTGATGAGCCTTGAACAAAGGTGCAAAGGTAATTGAGTGTAGAAAATACCTTTACATTTCTTCCATCATTCTCCTGTACCTTAAGTATCTATTTCCATACATACTTCTCCAATTTCTGCTTGCATAAGGTGGAAAACTCACATAATTCTTTTGGAGTGCAGCATACTTCCTCACGTGTATATCAGTTTGTTTGTTTCTTTCTCTTTTCTTTTTTTTCTTAACATGTTTACACTTAGCAGTACATTCACCAATGTGGCTCAAGATATATACTTGGCCTTCACTTCAAAAGCATTCCATCTTTACCTTATTTTTTTTGATGTGTAGTTTTATGTCCAGGTGGAGCAGTTTGTAGTTTTAAAATGATATCTCTGGAAACCTACACATCTTTTCAGCTGTTCTTTCCTCTTAGAAGTAATGAACAATTTCTGGGGGCAAGTGAATAAGCTGTCTGTGGTGTATTGACATAAAACTGCATTTCCCCCCACTGTACCAGTGGGGATCCTGTGGATAACAAATTATTGAAGCCAGGACCAAGGAACTCAAGAATGTGGTAGACAAGATGACTTCAATAAATCCTGCAATGCCTGTTCTCAGTGAAAGTTTAGCAATATCAAACTTGTTACCAAAGCAATTCCCTTTCTGTCCTTTATGGAGGGGAAAGAACAGTTAAATATTTTTCCCCAAATCATATCAGTGTGTCAGGTCAAATATTTAGAAAGTTATCCTTTCCACCTATGGTGAAATTCTTATAAAAGTATACAGGAAACACTGTGTTCAAACTTGTATTATATATCAAACTTCAAGAGGATTTAAGAGGGGTATAAGCCAACAAGATGGAACTAGAAGGTATTACAAATAGGGGAGAATTATAATTTCACTACCTATTACATACTGGTCATTACAATGGTATATTTATTATTATACCTACTTCACAAAAGACATAACTAAGGTTGAATTTTTCTGGGAAATATCCTAAGCAAAAGGGAAAGCTGGGTTTGCAGTCCACATCTGCTAGATTAAGTGCTAGAGTCTACTAGACTAGACTCTAACATAAATCGAGAGAAATGCTTGATAGAAAGGATCTAATGGATTGGAGAACAAAATACTAGATTAGGAAATTAATGAGGAGAGCTGCAATGTCAAAGAAGTATAGCCTTTGAATTTCTTTATGTGGTTCCAGTAGATTGTGCTGAAATTAATTTGAGGCGATTATAAGGAGCCTTTTTTTTTTTGGCTTCCAAAAAACAAAGATGATCACTACAAGCACCCAGCGAAGGACTGGGTGCTTCCTCTAGTGCGACCTCCCTATCTCCAAAGGAGTTCAAAGTGAGGCTAGAGTCTAAACTTGCACTTTCCAATGTGGCTGCCCTAGCCTGTGAGTCTTATAATTTCGTCGGCAGCCGTCCGTCTCGAGAGACGATGGTGTAGCTTCCTAAGTGTCTATCTGCACCGCCGAGAATGGCTGTGCAGTCCGACTCGGGAGTGACACGGCATCTGTCTCCTCCCGTGTTGAATCGACATCTTGCGATGACGCTGGAGTGTCCTCTCCAGTGGAGCTGAAGCTACAGAGCCTGGGCAGGGTGATATGGAGGGTCTGCTGTTGCCCATGCAGCAGACCCCCCCTCTCTTCGCAGCTGAAGGGTCCAAGGGAAAGACGGAGTCGATACAGCTTGGGTTCAGGTGCGCCGCAGGAGTTGCCGGTGTTGACTACAATGTCAAACCGCCTTAGGGACTCCGGCTCCGGATTTTCTGTCGGGGTTTACTCCCTTAGCCTTTCCCCAGAAGAGGTATGCCGCAAGGCAGCGGAGGTTTTTTGGAGTCAGAGTTTTCCTTCTCTGATGTACCCTGACTGGAAGATCGAACCAGCGACACTTAGCTCGCAGGCCGACGCTCAATCCACTGAGCTAAACCAGCCAGGGCAGAGTCTTATAATTTACATTAATTAATATTAAGTAAAAGTAAAAATGGAGTCCCTCAGTCGAGTGAGCCAAATTCTAAGTGCTCAATAGGCATGTACCACTGCATGTAAAATATTTATTTAAACAACATTACTAGTGATTCTCACATTTAGTTTCATGCTTTCTTTGCAATTTAAAAAAATATTTAGCAATATATTTTTATCTTAATAATATAGAAGTCATCACGGTGGCTACTAGGTGAAGGGACCTCTTTAGGGGCATCGTGCAGAGGCATCTCCTAGCTATGTCATTTGTGTCTTTCCCACCTGACACAAATTCCAGGGCAAAGTTGTCATCGACGCAGAGGCCCTTTCCCTGTGTCATCAATGATAAAATACACGGGAAGAGAAGGTTTGGTCATTGACTTGCATCTCGTGTTATCAAACTACAGTTACATAGAATCAAGAGCAATAAACATTTTTATATTCAAGGAAATAGTGGAGAATGTTGCTTATTTGACTTCAAGTACACATCTCATAAAAATGTAAACAAAGAGAAAGAAACGATGCAGAAAGAGAAAACAACCAGCAAGCGATTGTCAGATTTCAAAATAGAATTTGTTTCCCAATTAAACTCCATGCACCATTTGCTTTTCAAAAGCTACTCCTTCTTTCTCCGGTTCCTGTAACAAATACATCTGTACTACAAAGTCACTGCCTGTTCTCCCTGTCTGAGTAGTTTTTCTAAAACAATGACTATGTTATAATTCCTAGCATTTAATATGCAATGAAATATTTTTTTAAATGTACTGATGCCATAAAAATGATCACCAAATATTTATTGATCATCATTATGTTTAAAAGACCATGTTCCTTCATTATTTTTTAAGGAAATGTATAGATTTATGTAAAATGTTTATTGAATTCATAATCAATTTAATTAAATTCCAAGGGAATATCAAACTCTACATTTACTTCACGGATTATGTATCTATATACCTCTATCTATCATCTACCTATCTTCCTGCCCTCATGGAACTTACCTTCTAGAAGCAGAGTCTAGTATTTCATTTTCCTTTCCATTATCAACGACTAGTTCTATAAGAGCTACAGTAAGTATATGCACAGAGTAGATTAAATTGCAAAGGCTGTGTCAAATGGAAATGCTTCACAATACATCTGTTAATTCTTTGAAGACTTGAAAGCAGAGTAGGATTTCAAAAGGGAAATACATTTTTTGAAAAGCCAAGTACATGCATTTTTTATGATAACCTGACATCACTATACAGAGTACCCTAGAACAGAGGTTCTCAACCTTGTCTGCCCAGTTGAAATCACCCAGGGAGCTCTCAAAATAGGCACGCCAGGGCCCCTGACCCTGAGATTATAGTTTGGTTGACCTCAGAAGAGGTCTGGTCATAGAGATGTTAGGAGCTCTCTGGGTGATTCTCACAAGCAGCGAAGGTTGAGAACCATTGCCTTGGATAATAATCAAGAGATTACAGGTAGTGAAAAAATGATTGTTTTACCAGGCTGTTGTAAAAATCTCCTATGTACACAGTGGGGCAAAAGTAGGTTTACGGTTATTCATGTGGGAAAAGACTTGCAGGTTATGATTATTATAATAGCTTTATGAACTTGTGTTTCATGTCCTCACCACTGTAAACCTACTTTTGCCCTACCCTGTATAGTAATCCGTATCAGTTGTGAAAGTCATCTAAATTATTGGCATACAATTGTTCATAGAAGCCCTTTAGAAACTTATAAAATCTTCTTGCTATGTAGATATTTCATTTTAGCTTATATTTTCAGAGTATTCTATATTCTTTCCTTTATACAGAGCTGAACAAAAGTAGGCTTACAGGTGTTCATATGGAAAAAGGCAATAATTCATAAAAAGAACAGTATTACAAGAATAAACTCTGTTTCATGTACTTACAACTGTAAACCTACTTTTGCCCACCTCTGTATAAAATGCTGCTTATGAGACTTGAAAATAATTTAATATCACCCATTCTTATGTGGATGAATGAGAAACAAAACAAACTTACTGTTTTATATAAGGTACAATGCAGTGCCTGACACATAACAGATGAAGGAAGTAAACTATGTTTACTAAATATAAGTCCAGGGCCAGGCTAGGTAAATACGTATGTAATCTTAATTTATCTTCCATCAACTCATTTTTGCTGGCATGCCTTTTCCCCACATAATAATTTTATGTTATGCATATGTCTGCATATATACACACCCCAAAGCATAGCATTATTCCATGCAAACTTTACATTAACAAACCTATTTTTCTAAAAAGATATTATGAAAACACTGCTTTTTAAGTGGGAGGAGCACTATTCAGCCATAGGAAAACGTGCTGGCATATCCTGAGCCAACGCCAAGGACAGATCTTCAAGGACCACGTACGGTTACTGCTCCCTGTGGCAATGACATTGTCGTCACCAAATCACAGCATTCCTATGGGTGGAATGCTTGTTGGAATCCATTCCCAGACACCCCTTCGTTCCCGGAGTGATAATGGTTAACATAACTCAACATGACTCAGGGAGGGAAAACTCACTCTGCCGAAGTAATCCTTGTCAGTTTTATCTGAATAAGCCATGGTGGAGCTCTCTGAGATCCTGTGTGACCCGGTCCCTGCTCCCTCTTCAGCTTGGCTTCCTGCCTCTGTCCCTGCCGCTCACAGCCTTCGCGACACACGCAGCTCCTCCTTCACACCCACGCTCCTCTCACCCCGGCGCTCGCCCCTCGGCACTGTCTCCCCTTACTATCTGGAGAAGGTGCGCCTGACTGCTTTAATCTGAACAGGTTACCCCCAGTTCCTTTCCGTGCTCCTTTCTCCCCTGTAAGTTAATTCCAACTTGCAATTGTATCTCCATGGCTCCCAAATGTAAGCCTCCACGGGGCGCGGAGCTATGTGGGTTTTCCGTTACAGCGCACCAAGCACCCAACACCAATTGATTTAGCGTAGTCAGACCTAGGTGTTAAATGAATAAAATAAGTGAATAAAAACCATAACACGGACATATGCATAACATAGAAAACCAATCCAGTAATTGAAATAGAGTTGAGTAGACTTTGGCCAACCATTTATGGATTATAGAAATTTATGGAACAAGGCAATGTTCAGTTTCCCTTTCAGCTACGATCAAAAGATTCAATTAAAAAATAAGTTATGAAAAGGACAGAAAAAGCAATGGAAAGATGATCCTTGGCCAAAAATAGTTACTATTGAGTGATTTTTATCAAACATGGGCAATTGCAAGTTGTTATAAAATGAGAGAATTTCTGTAAATTATTCAAAAGGAACAAGACAGTAACATGTAGAATTAAGTGTGAAATGGGGAAATGACCAGGTTTTTTTTTTAAATGGTGATATTTTTTGTTTTGAAGTAAATATAAAAAATAATGGGTAAATTAGTCTTAATTCCTGGCTGTAACAATGTATCTAGGTCTTAACCATGTGGTGGGATTGATTTAAAACCTCCATAGGGCACAACCTCCAATAGTCATAAATAGCTGCTCAGCTAGCCCTGTTGTATGCCTCTGCATCTGTGATATGCATAACGTGACCTGTGAAAGTGTGATAACAGAAGACAGTGGCGAGGCAGTGGTGCATCTGTTACAAAATAAGGACGTCGCATGTCACGAGGCAGATCAAGAGGCGCGATCCTCACGCTATGTGAAAAGATATTAACTGTGGCAATGATGTTAATTACTTTCCAAATGTCATTTATCCAGTGGGTTCATGCCACATTAATACAAGAAATATCTATTATCTCTTAATGGTTACCGGGACAAATAAATACCATGTTGCTGAAATAATTAAATCCTTTTAATAGGAATGTGTTTGGTTCTGATACATTTGTTTTTTACACATGCAAGTTTCAAATGGGCGAAAGGTAACAGCCATCTGGGCAAGAGGGGCATTGTTAAGCGCACTCATTAAAGTATATCCCTGTTCAGTTCTGTAAACAGTATAGATGGTAGACACACGAAGAAATGAAGGCGCAATAAATAGGCATTAAAAGTCAACCCAGAAACCGCATTTACAGAATAGTACGTGAGCATGCCTTTGTTTTTTTATGGATTACCACTCACAGTTCTGGTTTGTGAGGCAAATATTTCACGGCATTGTTCATCAAGCATGTTTTCTGACTCACACGTTTAAACCACAGGACTTACTTAAGCCATATGTTTGTTTGTGTAAACCATATACACATTAAAATCTCTGGTGGGAGTGTTGCGAAGTATCAGCAATGCCGGAAGACTCTCCTGTCACTGTGGCTTGGTAAGTGCCTGCTGATTAGTGAAAGTGGGGCTTATACAAATTATAAGGTTTTTAAACAGTGATAATATATGCATATTCAGAGTTGGAAGAATTAACACATCTCTTCAGAATGCTGTATCTTTTGAATTCTTTTATTATTTTTAATACTGATTTTATTACAACTAATCAGATATGATTAGGAATTAGAATGGAGTCAACCCGTGTAAGGATCTTCGCTGGATCCTGGGGTATGCAGAGAATGTTATCACAATAAGGATGTAGCTGTTAAGTTGGTGTGTGACTTTGCATCTGTACATGAAAAAGTAAATTATATTACCATAAACATAACATGCAAAGCATAAAGAGAATGTTGGCGTTTAAGAAATGTTACTTTAACATTGTTTTCTAAAGTGTGTTTTAGGAACTACAAATCCTAGAAAATGCCTTGACACATAGCAAATAATTAATACATGTTTTGATTAAATACAGACTGAATATTTTAAGAAAATGTTCCAAGATGATGTCTATCAAACACCTCTTTTATTTGTTCAAGATGCATGCTATTTTAGGACTCTCCGGAACCTTTGACAGACTAAATAAAGTATTTCTTCAATGATGTGTATTACATATCCTCAACTTTGTAGGTGTTTTCCAGTTGTTTTAGGTCAAATAACAAGCCATACCTATGTTAGGTAGGATAGATAGTAAACCAAGGCAGGAAGGAGGAGGGAGACACATCTTACCCGCCAACCCAGCAGTCCTGAGCCTGGTCTGACAAGATGTTCTAACATCATAAAAAACATCATGCTAGGGCTGGAGGGGGAAGTCCTTGAAATTCTATGCAGCGTTTCCACTCTCTGGGAAAGAGAGCCTTTGAAACTGTGTCTTCATCCCAAGGCCTGGAAGAGGAGAGGGTCCACACTGTCCAAAGAAGAAGCTCATAAAACAACTTTGGTTAATTGCCTGTCTCTGGTAAGGCTCTGTTCTACAGGGAGTCTCTAATGCTTACAGAAAGAGCCCCTAAATAACGTTGGGTAACTGCCTCAGCTTTAATTAACTTCCTCCTGTCGTGTATCTGTTTTACAACAAGTTGAACAAATGGGGTCTGGAACAAGAGAAGGATTCGAGCTAAGAGACCCCCACACATACCTCCGTTTGGGTAGTTGCATTCCCCATGGGAAAGCTGGAACCACTTTCCCTGTCAATCAGTATGTAACTTCTTCACCCCCATCCCACCAACTATGTAAGTCGCCAGAACAGAAGACCTGATGCTCTTGCCACCCCTGCCCTTGCCTTTCACCCCCACCTTGGCAAGGCTCATTCTCTTCCATGAGAACGCAGCACCGATGAACCCTGCTTGCACGCTAATAGACTTGCTGATCTGTAATTCTTTAGTGGGTCAGCAAGAACTGAGTTTCTCTTGTAACACATGTATATTTCACGCAACTCCTTTTGAGAAACATGGCTATGATTGTATAACTTCCATCACAACTATGAGCACTTGTGCAGTAAAATGCTAAATATACATATTCATTGCTGGGAAGCTGGAGCGAGGCAGGGCAGAGGCACCTAGATTGTTCCATCAACCCCTACAAGCCGCCCTGTAGGCTCCTTGAAGCGGGCTGATCCAGAGCTCCTGGATACGCAAATCGGCCTCTTTCTCAGGCAGATGGGGACTCTCGGTCTCTCTGACTGTTACAGTTACATGGGACCCGGGAAGGCATCCCCCAACCTCTAGAGCCAGGGGACCACGGGGTGTCCCTCGGGCTACAGCCAAAAAATTCAGGACACCAGAGGTGTGTAGAAGCTCTCTTCTGGGGCGTGCCAGCATGCTAGAGTGAGACAGAGGGAGGAGAGCAGAGAAGGCACTCTCTGAAATGGAAAATAAACAGATAAAAGAGAAAAGGGTAAAAAAGATGTTTGCCACCAGCTTTAGCAAGGCAGAAGGAGAGGGCTAAGATGGAGCCCACCAGCGTTTCTCGCAGGAGAGTATCTCAGCAGGCCCCAGCCCCTCAGGCCAATGCCTTAAAATTAGCCCTTTTCTGAAGCTGTTTCTGCGCTGAGCCCCGGGGTGAGTGGGTTTAGGCACAGCCCTTTCTGTTTACACAGCACCCCCACCCCCACCCTGCTCTCACGCACACAAGCCCCATTGGCTTTCAAAACTATATAATTTGGGGGTTGGCTCTCAGGTGCAGGTCTTAATAGTTGGGGTGCCCAATGTGGGTTCCAAGCCCTTTGCCTCTCAGAAAAAAGCTCTGAGTCTTGAGTTCCCTCCCCGTTGTGGGCTGCCATGAGGTGGGGGTGGGAGGGTTGGTTTCTGGGGAGATCGTGTCCCAGACTTTCGTGCCGGCTCAAGTGTGTTTGTTGTTTTTCTGAGTTGCTGGATGTGAAGCAGCCATTCCATTGGATTATTTTTCAGATGACATTGTTCCATGTGCGGCTGTGGATTAGATGTCAAAGCGAGGAGGTGAGTTTAGGGTTGTCCTATGTTGTCACCTTGAACTGGCTCTTGAATACTCTTATCTATACTTGTTTGAGTTCCTGAGAAACAGACACCAAGATAGGATTAGACATGCAAGAGACTTCTTGGGCGAGAGCAGGAGAAGGCGGGGAGCATCTTCAGGATAAAATGCAGATCTGAGTTCAGTGAGAGACAGAAGAAGAGTAATCATGTCAGGAAAAATTCTCAGCCTGCAGCACGGGTCTAAGAAAGGTTCAGCCAAGTCACTGGGGAGTCCTTAAGCTAAAGCCAGTCCTTGAAGGAGTTTCATCTAACGAGGTTCTTCCTCAGTAACCACGCTCTGCTCTACCATTAGCTTAGAGCCAACCACAGGAAGCTCTGCCATGGTGCAGCTCGATGGAGAGAATACAGCGGGCTGACAGCTGGAGTCTTCATATCTGCAACGGGACATACAGACAACACATTGTCATGACTGTCGTATTATCAAAAGAGCTGTGTTTTCTTAATTTTTATTCTCATGTGTCCAGATTTCCTAACGTTATTTTTAAATTACTATACAGAGGATATAGATACTTTGAAGACCTTCCTGAATATTTCCAAGTGGTACGACATCGAGGGGGCCAAGTTGGATGTGTTCATAAATACATGGGTTAATGCACCTTATTATCCATATGTCATTGTCAAGTGGTGTTACTATTATTAGTTTCAATTTTTTATAAGTTTGAGAATCATAAAGGGATATGCGGATTTGGTTGCAAAGCTGTGTTTTCTGACGACTTTCGATATTGCTTGGGAAAATAGTGGAAACAGAAACTCAGCCCTCAGGAGAATGGCACGTGAACCCAGGGGTTCCCTGCCTCCATGATACAGTTCTTGCCTTTTCCTGTTGCCTGACAAGTCTTAGCGCTAGTCCTGTTCTTTATTTCCACTAGCTCCTGCTTCTTCCATTTATTTTTTCCATTCTTTGATCCTGTGCTGGGGCCATGGTTGGTGAGCATATGGACGATCCCTCCTTTGGAGGATTAGAAACAACAGCAGCAGCAGGCCTGCTGGTGGGGAAGCTGTGTCTTATTTGTTAAAGTCAACCCTCTTTCCACTGAATCATCCCCCAGGCAGAGGGCCACGCAGCCCGGAATGTCAGAAAACATGGCGCGTCTCAGACCTTCACTGAGATTGGCATTTCAGGCAGAAAGGCAGCCTTGGCCTTGGGGATGTCACTGCGGAGTTTGATGGTTCTTAGTAATTAATCAAGTGCTTCAGTGAAGGTCTCAGGCTGTTTCAGGAAGCGTCAATAAAGAGAGAGCGTCACATGAGTATAGAGGAAATTAGAATTCTTCTCAGCAAAGATGATACCACACTGCTGTATCCTCTCCAGAGAAATGGGTCCCTGCATACACAGAGAAAATCCAAGTGCCTCCTATGGCTCTGTCACTGGCTTTAGGTATAACTTTGCACAAAGTTGGGACTTATATTTCTTTACTGTAAAACGAAGCCGCTGAAAATGGGATCCCTAAGAATCCTTCTGGATTTAATATTCTGCGGACTCTCTCAACGTCTCTCATCTCCCCCAGCTTGATGCCTCTTCCTTTCCGACCCACCTGAACTCAGGGTCATTTAAAGCATTTCTCCTGTCCCCTTGGACAGTTTTGACAGGAGTATTTATTATTCATCTCAAGCTTCCACAACAAAATGCCAGATTGGGTGATTTAAATAACATAAGTTTATTTATCACAGTTCTGGAGGCTGGAAAGTCCAAGCTCAAAGTTATAGCAATGCGGGAGTTCATTTGAGGCCCCTTCTCTTGGAGGAGAGAGGGAGCCCTGGTCTCTTCTTCTTCTTCCAGACACTAATCCTGCTGGGTTAGGGCCTCATGCTTATAATCTCATTTAACCTTAATTACCTCCTGAAGATCCTGTCTCCAAATACTCACATGAGTGGTTAAGGCTTCAACATAGGAACTTTTAGCGGACACAATTCAATTCACAGCAATAGGGCTGTGATGATTAAGAAGCTGCCTGAAGCAATGATTAGAGTGTGATTCACTCAGTCCTCAAACATGCTTTCTTATGCCTCTCATCTTCTCTGTCTAAAATTCTTTCTCTGAAGATTTTCTTTTCCCTCCTTTGTAAATTCTTCTGTATCTTTTAAGAGTCAATCAAACAAAACCACTCTCTGGAATTTTTCCTTATACTCATCTTCATTTAGTGTCTCTCACATTCTTCCTCCATTCACTTATATATTTTACAATATCCCTCAATTCCTTCTCTTGGGGATAACATGTTTTTCCTCCTCGTTTCTTCTCTTAAATTATTTATTTAAATGTGAACTACTATGAGGGTTGAGGTAATGCTTCACTCAATATTTTGTGAAATAGAGGGCATTGTGGTTTCTTTAGTTTTGGGATGAGTTAGCCTTGCTCTTGTGACATTAGACACTGTCAAGCAGTTAACATAAGTGAATTAAACCAAACACTATGCTGTGTATGCAAATCATCTCCCTACAAAATGTCACCATTCTAATGCCTGCATTTCTATACCTGAATTTTCAGTTGTTGTTGATAATACTAGTCTGGACAAAATATAGTAGCAGAGACACAATTTTGCCTATCAAACAATCCGACTTTAGTGTTATTTGTGTGTTGTTTCTTTGTGAGAATATTGTTTCTATTATTTTTCTTTAATAATTATAGATATATACATATATTTTTTAGAAAATTGTATTCATTAAAGAAAAAATTAAAAACATATTAAGGAATAAAAATATGTTTTAAAATGATCAGCAAATGGTTATGTTTAGAAATCTTCTCTGACTCACCAAGATTTTCCATAGATTTACGGTCTCCTTTAATTTACAGTGTTCAATTCTGTTCTTGCTCTCTTCCATCCTTGATAAATTTAGCAGAGACTATTCCAGTTTTTAGTTTTGTTAAAGAACCAGTTTTAGATTTAGCTGATCACCTTCATTGGTTTCTTTTTTCAGTTTACAGTATTCCCTCACTTATCACGAGTATTACATTCTAGACCCCTCCGCAATAGGTGAAAATCCGCGAAGTAGGAACCTTACATTTATTTTAGTATTTGTATATATTTTAAGGCTTTATAAACCCTTCCCACACACTTATAAACCATTCCCAGTCCCTTGTTAACCTTTCCCACTCCCTTATTAACCTTTTCCACAATTTTATAAATACTACTTATGTTCTTAAACATATTCTACACACTTAAACCTACGTAACTTTAACAACATATACAGTACCACAAAATCCCATGATATAGCAAAAAATCCATGATAAATAATATATATTTTTTAAAATCCCGTGATACATTGAGGTCGCACGATAAGTGAACCGCGATATAGCGAGGGACTGCTGTATTCGATTTTTATTATTTCTACCTTTCTATATTCTGTGTATTCAGATCCACTCTGTGGTTGTTATTATTTTTTAATGAATTTTGAGCATGTGCTATAAGTCTATTTTTGCTTTTCCCCTCTTCCATCCCCACCACATTGTGTCTGGGCCCTGGGATGGGAATGCTTATTAATTAAGAAGAAATGGGAATTCGTTAAAGTAGTGTTCTTGCAGCATTCCAGTAGAGAAGGAGGGCAAATTATTCAATTTACCATTCCTTCACTTCCTCAAATTTCCTGGATGTTTATATTGGATTTTTTTTTTGGGGGGGGGCAGTAATTTGCACAACAATACCAATTTTACAGATGATAAAACTGAGGTTAAGATAGCTTAAGAGATATTTGTAAGTTCACACAACTATTAAATGATGGCGCTATGGTTCAAACAATGTAAAAAACTATGTGCAAGCAAAAGAAAAAATGGGAACTAGATGGGACATAGTGTTTCACATCAGCTCTGATAAGAAAAAGAGACAAGCTATGCACCCAAAGATGGAGAAATTAGGAACAGAGCCCAGGAAGCAGGTGGAAACGGAGGGCTAATAGCGTCAAGCAAGGGTGTAATGTGCAAGCCTCACGAGGAAAGAGGATGGGTCAGTGTGAGGTTAGGGCTCGGAGTACTGCTTAGCGACTGTGACACTGACTATCTAAACTGTTGATACCAAAGTTGACAGTCACTGGATTGTCTTTGTAAGCCAACTCCCACGTGCATTGTGAAATGCCCAGAGGGTAATAATTGGAAAACAAACACAAACAAATCTGTTTGTGAGATTGTACTGTTCAGATATGTTTGCCTAAATGGGGGGTTAGCGATGGGTTCCTTAGTTTATGATCCTAAAGCAGGATCTCCATAATGTCATTATACCATTATACCTCAAACACCAAGGACACCGTCCTCAGAACTTTCTGTGGTTCTAAATATGTATAGCACATGTACAGTGGAGAAGGAATAGATATCTAGATTCTACATACACACACACACACACACACACACACACGCCAGTGTCTTGGCCTGGTTTAGGAATTTATTTTTCATACGCTCCGTTCTCTGGTTTTCTAATGATTCCCTTTATGGTATGATTGTTTTTCACACGAATGAATTGAAAGCGTGAGAAGCAATCTGTCTGCTGTCATTTGACTCCTAACGCCCTTCTTCTCTTTCTCAATGACCAGGCATTTAAGTCTCCATAAACAGGGGCCAAGGAATAGTTTTTTCAGTGCTCGGTATTTACACTCTGTCTGCACTTCCGCTCTGCCCCACCCTCTAAGAAAACATTTGGACTTCGTTGCGAGTTCTGAAAGAATATTTGCATTGTAGCTTCCCTTTTAACATTTGCAGTGGAAATAATGAGACAACTCATTCCCTAATGCTCTCCTTACAGAATATTTGCATAAAACTAATTAGAAAAGAATTAATATTGTATATGCTCCACTTAATAGACCCGAATATTTTCTTGGAATTGATATGATGTCATGCAAATGTACGAAATGCCCTGTTTTTCTTTTCAGAATATAGTCAGCATGATGCAAATATTTATTTTATTTGTATTAACAAAATGGGTTTATTTTCCCTTTTGCTCATAGATCTCTATGCTTACCCCTATCAAAAAATCTAGCCATGGTATTTCTTTATGAAGAAATGAAACACATGCATTTAATACATAGACAAATCAGACGTGACCCTTGACCACGTAGAGTTTATAGTCTGATAAGGAAGAAGGTTGTTGAATAGGTAATTGTAGGTAAGGATATTGAGAATGTGCTATCCGGCCTATTTTTTTCCCTTGTCTGTGGCAGCGTTGAGGACTTCTGGAGAAAATGACTGTAAAATTAAGACCTGACAGATGAGTAGGCTCCTGCTAGCATCCTTAAAAGGAAGGACAGGCTATGCCTGTCAGGCTACTGTAATCCCCCCCCCCCCCCCGATGGTGAGCACCACTACCAATCTGCCACCTCCATTGAAGAGCATCGTCTGTGAGAGACAGGGCTATATACCAGGGTCCCCCTAACCCAGTGCAGTGAAAAGGCAGAAACATGCTAAGGTTGGGATGGCAAGTCTACAGAGTAGATCTTCTTTTTCTCATAAGATAGAATGTTAAAAGCAAGTTCCATATTGAGCAGCAGAATGTGTGTGAAAAATATTTCAGACCTTACCGAAGGATATTAAATAAACACACGGATAAATGGAGAGGACTTGAATTTGCCTGCTGTAAGGGGACCCCAAACTGATCAAGGGGACCAAATAAGTCGGGCTTCGGCCTATTTGGAACATGCAGAAGCATTTGTTAATTTTTACAAAGCAAGGGGAGAGCTTTCACAATCAATGAGAAGATTGAAAGATAATCCAACCAATGATATTAAAGAATTCTACAACTTAGGGGAAACTGAGAGATCTAGTTATATTCTTTCATTTAATGTTATCAATGGTGTTTTGTCTGGTGAAGAGTTTGTATGTAAAGTGGGTGACATCTATAAACACATAAATACAGACAAGCATACACATTTGGGAGCAATAATACTAATTGATAATAGGATGAAATTCTTTTAAAATGTATTTGGGCAAAAGCCAAATGCTAAAAATTGTCTCACTAATAGGAAATTGCGAAAGTGTAAAAATACAAAAATAATGACAAGGAAATAATGCCCTAATTTGAAGCACTAAAAATTTAATAAAAATTTTGTCAATAGTAAAACAGGCAAAGGATATTAATGGTTGAGTTTATAAGTTGGTAATACAGATAGTCAATAACCTTGTGAAATGTATAATAAATGCCATACCAATGCAAATGAAAATAATACTGTGCCATTTGTTACTTACACAGCACCTGAGAAATTTCTGGAGTTTTATGGAGAAACAGCCTTAGTTATATCTTGCTGGTAGAAGTGTGAATTGATGGCATCTCTCTAGAAATCCCTTTGGTAATGTAAATCAGAAGACAAAATTTTCTGATATTTGACCCAGAACATCTTTGTCTAACAATCTGTCAGGAAAGTGATCATATGAATGGAAAAATGTTTGATTTTAATAACAGATATAGTGTGTAAAAATTGAAATAACCTCCAATAGTTATTTGAATCTAAGAGGGAAACTGACAAATTATTTTAAACCTTAAAATGGGATATTTAAAAAAAATTTTTTTAAATCTCAATTTGAAGCATATAAATGACAGATAGTTCAAAGCAAAAGTTATATATGTGTATATATCTATACACCAAGGATATCTAGATATATAAAATGATATGTGATAATTTATAGTACACATTTATTAGAATGTTATCAATGGCTATGTTTGGGCTTTTTGAATATAGATTTTTCTTCTCTACTTTTGATTTTTTGTTTTAATCCTCACCCTAGGATATGTTATTGATTTTAGAGGGAGAGGAAGGGAGAGAGGGAGAAAGACAGAAACATCCATGTGAGAGAGAAACATCTGTGGATGCCTACCATAAGCGTTCCAACAGGGGCTTGAACCCACAACCTAGGTATGTGCTCTGACTGGGGATCGAACCCGCAACCTTTTGGTGTACAGGACAGCACTCCAACCAACGGAGCCACCTATCCAGGGCTCTCCTTTAAAATTTTCTTTTTCTTTTACTTTGCCCATTGGTGTTAAATTTGAGGCTCATTACTATCTGAGTGTCCAGTGTTTGCATGAAGGGGTCTCCCTGCGCAGGAACGTTGGTTTCAATGCACAGCGCCCTCCTGACACGACAGCCCGCCCGCTTCCCACTGGAAGGAGGAAAGAAAATCTGTTTAAGTTTATTTCTAGTCATCTTTCTCTTTCCTCTACCCATTTAAGTGATTTCATCCTTGCATGTGGTTTTGAGTGACAAAGGAGAAAGTTTATAACAGGTGAATAATAAGGAAGAGTTGAAGAGAAAAGAATAAAGAAGTAGGAAGAAGTAGAAACAGCCCTGGCTGCTGTGGCTCAGTGGATTGACTGTCAGCCTGCGAGCCCAGTGTCGCTGGTTCAATTCCCAGTGAGGGCACATAACTAGGTTGCATGTCAGGTCCTCAGTTGGGGGCGTGAGTGAGAGGCAACCACACAGTGATGTTTCTCTCCCTCTCTTTCTCCTTTCCCCTTTCTCTTAAAATAAAAGAAGTAAACAAACAAACAGATAAATAAATAAAATTTTAAAAAAGAAGTAGAAACAAGTAGAAAAAAGATAAGCTCTGTAAAGGCTGGAAGTTTCAGGAAAGTTTTTTATGGTGAATGACTGAACGGCTTGGGCACTGCTGGGGAGAGAGATAATTTGGGTATAAATAAAATATATATGATGACGTGTTGCATTGAAATATTAATTAGGTCTTTAATATTCCCTAAGAGGTGCAAGTTAATATTTGGGATCTTTCTGTTATTACTTTTATTTGCCGGGCTCTATTTTTAAACACAATACCATGTTGTGCCGGTATTAGGACAATGTGAAACTGGGATTTATTAGGGGTTAAAAATATTTACCTGAGGGGAAGTTCTATACAGATTTAATTAGGCTTTCAAAAAGAACCCCATGTTATTAGTTGAGAGCAGTATGCAAGTATATCCATTGTATTTATGTTTAGAGGGGGAAACTATGTAGAATAATTTCCCAGAGGCCTTCCTCAGTTGGTGATCATATCATCCATCGTTTTCTTTTCTTACTTTTTTTAATAGGAATGTAACAGAGTCTCAGAGTTTTCTCTTCAGAGTTAACTGCATCTAAGGTCTGTACAATAATCGAATCAGGGTTCCAGCACAAAAAGGACAATACACTCAAAAGGAATAATTAAAGGCAGTTTAATGAAAGAACTATTTATACAAGTGTCATTAAGATGATAGGAAATGCATAAAGTATGGCGAATCACCCTGGGTACAGAAAAAACAGGAGACATTGTCATCCTTAGGCCTGAGATGTAACTAGGAGAGGGACCCAAACAAAAAACTAGCTTTCAAAGAGGATCCTATACACGCTTCAAACTTAGATTCGGCAGGAAGGGAGCTGAGAGCGTAAAGACCATGATCTCTATTTCTTCTCACCCTTGGGGGTCCAGCCAGGCCCTCAGTTGGATGTACCCAGTGGATTCCAGGGTGCAAGGAGGCCTTGTTGATACAGTCCAGGTAAGTCGGACCTGTGAGACAGGAAGAATGATGAACGATAGAGAGATGATCTCAGGGGACAAGCAAGGGATTTGCAGAACATTTAACACAATTACCCATCAGATAATTCAGTATCTCTACATAAAGTATAAAAATAGCACGATTACAAAGACAGTGATGGGACCTTGTGTCTGTGTCTGATGATCAGCTTCTCCTTTTGGAATCTGAACCTTCTAGATGCACTGCTCTCTACTCTGAATAGGAACACTTGAGCTCTGGGGAAGTAAAGTGCAACCTCTGTCTTTCATTCTTTTTTATTCTGTTTTATTTTATGTTTACATCTTCTCAATGTCGCTACATTCAGTTGAAAGATATGTTTTTGGAGTAGCCTAGAATTACTGGGTTGGCCAAACAGTCCATTTAGTTTTTTTCCATAAAATAAAAGGCACATTTTTCACTTTCACCAATAACTTTATTGATTTGGATATTCTGAGTATGTGGACTATCTCTCCCTGTTGACTTCTAGTAGGTAGGGGCCAGAGGTGCTGATAAACATCTCCCAATGCATAAAGGCAGCCCCACAGCAAAGAATTATTTGGTCAAAATGTCAATAGTACTAAGAAACTTCACAAACAACGTTTGACACATTCAATCAGTCACAGCACCTTCTCCATACACTGCACAGACTTTTTTTTCCATTTCAGTTGATTTTTTACCTTTCTTAAAATAATAAAGCATAATATTCTGGAAATGTTGCGTATTTTCTTCCATCTTCAATATTAAAATGGATGCACAAAAACTCACCAATTTTGATAAAAATTCATGCTGATATGCCAGCTGTCACAATGCACTCTAACACAATTGTTTCAAATGAAGTTCAAGACAACTCTGTGCTATTAGAGTCATTGTATGGAAAAAACTAAACAAAATTTTTGGCCAGCTCAATATATTCAAATTCCAGTTCACTATTATCCAAGTTATAATAACCATTTAACTAACTTAGCTATTATATAAAAAGTCTCTTATTTGTTATGTAGGAATATTATTACCAACTTCAAAAATAAGTTTTGAAGGTTATATAAGACAATTTATGAAGAGCACAAATCACTATACCTGTCACTTGATAATAATAAAATATTAGTTTGATGCTCAACACACACACCCCCACCTCCTTTTCCAAAGGAGTGGGCTCATTCTTCCACTTGAGACAAAATAAGAATATCCTCTGGATTTTTAAAAATGTCTATAAATATTTACCTGTTATAATATTTAAAAAAAATATTCTCTGGCTGTCACAACACTAAAGATTTAATCAAAACAGGCTTTCATGCAGGACCATTTTTAGCTTCAGTGGAGAATGTTTGAAGACTGGTGTGTGTAGAACAGACGTAAGCCTGGCCTGTGAGAGTTGGTATTGAGGGAGGAAAGAACGCTGCAGGGATATAGAACTTCCATCCTGCTTAACAAAGGTGAATGAATCGAGCCGGGAGGATCGACTGCTAAATGGATGAAACTTGGACCTTTCACCGCTGGGCCTGTAATTCAAGTTCAAACTGATACCTAATCGCCACAACCGGGACTAAGCCACCCATGAAGGACACTTGAATCGATTGCCTATGGATAAACAGGACACGTTAATTTTCTTAGCTGAGGGCCTAAAGTTTGAGATTTTGTGAAACAGAAGAACAAAAATAAAAAATTCTCATGGATTAAATCTCTGAACCGGGAGCGTATTTCTGACATTGGCCATCATCGCTAACCAGTCCCTGGTTGACTTTACACCTGCCTTGACAATTTTTCTGGCAGGTAAACTAGAGCAATTTAGGGTACATGCAAATAAAGTTGCATTCAGTTCACTGGAGACCCTCTCGTGCACCCAGAAGGACCTCCCAACATGGCTGCTTATGATATACTATTTCAAGCATCAAAAAGTTTTCAAGTTTGAGTTGCAATCAGCTATTACAGTCATGAATGTTAATAACCAAAAAAGATATCTCTATAAAAACTATTGGAGTTCTTTCCCTCCTATACGCTCACCATGTTGCCAGGTTATCATAATGCAACATAATACCCCATGCTGGTAATTATCTGATGAATTTTCTGTGTATGAAAAAGAAACAGATAAATTCCATTTAATTAAAAAGCATATCTCTGTGTGCAGGGTCAGACACATTATATGACAGGCCCCCGTAGGAAGCACCTGGCACATAGCAGGGAAACAATATATAATAAGTTACTTTTGAAATATCTTTTCCATCGCTTACTCCCTCCATATATCCTGCAGCAACACTTGATTTAGTCTTTGCTATTTTTCATTTCCTCTAATACAAAATAAGAACACTGGTTTCTGTTCCACACCGATACTGAAGAATTTGATTGAAAAGATGTCAAGTACCTAGCAGAGTGTCTTAACTATAGTACTGTTAGAGTCGAATGAGTAGCAAAAGGGAAATAAAGGCAGGACCCTCACCTTTGCAGTCTAACAAGTTTAACAGAGGAGGCTAGCAGCAGAGGGAGACATGTTCCACCCACTAACTCAGCAGTCCTGGGCCTGGTCGGATAATATTGCCAGGTGTTTCAATATCACAAGAAACACTATATTAGCATGGGAGGAGGAAAGTCCTTGAAATTCTATTTATCTTTTCCTCTATCTGGGAAGGAAAGCCTTTGAAACTGTGTGTTTACCCCAAGGCCAGAAAGGCAGGAGAGGGTCCACAGCGCCCAAAGAAAAAGCCCATCAAACAACTTTGGTTAATTAGAGTCCCTACTGCTTATAGAAAGAGCCCATGAATAACTTTGGGTAACGGCCCCAACTTTAACTGACTGCCTCCCTTCACTTACGTGGTTTACAACAAGATGAACAAATGGGGTCTGGAGCAAGATAAAGATTCAGGCTAACAGACCCCCCACACGTCCCTAAGTTTGGGTAGTCACGTCGCCCAAGAAAAGCTGGCTCCGCTTTTACCTGTCAATCAACATGTAACTTCTTCACCCCCATCCCACCAACTATGTACGTCATCAGAACAAAGGACTCGCGCTCTTGGATCTCATGGCGCTCTTGGTGTTCTGGCCACGGAACCTCTGGCCACCCTAGGGCGAGCCTGCCACCGCGGCCTTTGGCCACCCTTGCTTTTGCGCTCCTGGTCACTAATACACTTCGCGTGCACTCTAATAGGCTCACTGATCTGTAATTCTTTCCTGCATCAGCAAGAAGAAGCAGGGCTTCTCCAATAACAGTAGTATTCAATAGATTTTTAAAAGCCTCCACATGACATCAAGCTGACTCTTTAAATAAAATATGAGTAAATTAATGAGCCACTGGTATAAATATATATAGACATTGCTCTAAGTTACAAATAAAAATCTGAGAATATTTGATTCTCAGAATGGTGCTTGTCAACAAAAATTTATTTAGGAACCATTAATTCCTATTACAATTAACCTAAAACTGACAATGTTTCTATTCTTGGAAAAATAAGCCCAGCATCACTGTGGTGATGTGGATGGTCTGCATTCATAGTTACATACCATAGGTAATGGAAAACTTTGTCATCGCATTAACATTTTTAAAAATTTCTGAAGCGCCCAGGCTGTTAGTAGCAATCACATTGGCCCCTTCCAGTTTTTCAGAAAGTGGCACTAACTGAAACCGCTCAGATCATCTGTGGGTTGTTGTCAAAAAGCATCTCCTACATACCTGTACCTGGGAGGGGTACTGACTTTGTGTAAAATAATGGTCTCAGAATAGAAAACATATTGAATGCAACATGTTCATTACAATAGCATATAAATCGATGTTCTACACTAAAAACAATGACAGCATGTCTTCCAATAGACTCTAGAACAGCGGTTCTCAACCTGTGGGTCGCGACCCCTTTGGGGGTCGATCAACCCTTTCACAGGGGTCGCCTAAGACCATCAGAAAACACATATATAATTGCATATTGTTTTTGAGATTAATCACTATGCTTTAATTATGTTCAATTTGTAACAATGAAAATACATCCTGCGTATCAGATATTTACATTACGATTCATAACAGTAGCAAAATTACAGTTATAAAGTAGCAACGAAAATAATTTTATGGTTGGGGGTCACCACAACATGAGGAACTATATTAAAGGGTTGTGGCATTAAGAAGGTGGAGAACCACTGCTCTACAAGGTTCTGACATTGTATTAATTAGCCCTCCCCTCAATAAGTTTGCATTCATATGAAAACTGCACATATAAGGCCTTTTATTTTTAAAACTGTATTAACATAAAAAATTAAAAAATAAGTGAGTCATGTGGACAAAATGTGCAAGATTATGACTATAATAATACTGTACTGTATCGCCTATTTAAAATTTGTTAAGAAAATAGAACTTACTTTTTCTCAGGACTTACAAGAACCCTTCAACCTATTTGGTGCATGGTTGATTGGGTGTCGGAGACTCTTTGTGAGTCTTCTTGCATTTAAGTATTTAGTAGGTTCCTGATCTCTGGGATGGAAGCACTTAGGTCTTTGTAAGGGGGAAGGGAAGATGGAGAACCAATGGCAAATGAGACCCTATCCCTTAGATTTCTTTCTCTGAGGCAAAGCGGTGTGATGGAAAACCATTACCTAGAGGCTAACCTTTGCATTTAACCCCTTAGTCCTCTGTGACCTTGAGGAATTTGTCAAATCTCTCTGAGTCTCAGTTTCCTCACGTGGATCTACTCCCTGCCATCATCATAAATGCCAAGTGCATAGAACCAGGTAGGTTCTCCATCTCCACTGCGTCTTCTTTCCCTCCGACTCTATGACACTTACAATCGAACTGAGAAGACCAACTCACGTATGTCTTATGACAATTCCATGATTCTTTTGCAAAGAGGTCCATCAGAGAACACCAATAACATTCTCTCTCTAAAGCTCCAGGACACTTAAGTAATTCTTTCCTCACCCCTTAAACTCTTGCCCAGTCACAACACTCGTGCATTTCCAGGTCACCTGCATTTTTGGTCCAAGTATCTTCCTTTGTTTGCATCACATGTCCTTCTGTCCCTATAGGGAGTTTCTGTCTCTTCTGTCAATAGTTTTATCTTTCTTGCCCTAGGATAAATGTGTCCAACATCCACTCTTCTCCAGTGAAGTTTTAAAAGCTACTTATATTCTGCTTGCCAGGAAATTAAAGTTAAATATTAGCCGACTGCCTCATTTATTCGTTAAACTTGGAATCAGTACCTACATGGCTGAGCTGGTCTTTAATTACGGTGATAACGTCCATTATTTACAAATCATTGCTGATGAGTGTTTTGTTTAGTCTATAGCTGGTGTGTTGTACAGTTCCCAGCTGACACAGGGAGGAGGGGACGAGGAAACTTAGCTTTGTGATTGTCATGATGATAACGAGGGCAGAGAGGGGAAGAAAGAGTGCTTCAGCCTCTGCTGGGAAATCAAACCCGTGACAACTAAAGAAATACATACTATTTGTTATCTATTAACTTGGCTATTAATTAGTGGGAGACTTAGGAGGGCTATGATTTTGGATACCCATCCCATCCCAGGCGTAATAGCAGACATTCTGCCTGAAGAAGAGGAAATAAACACAAGCTAAATGTTTGCTAGATATTATAAACCAGCCTACTTTTTATACATAATTGTATTTCATCCACTAATCCCCAGAATGGAAAGCCTTCCTTTTTGCAAATGAAAAAATAGTTTCAGAAGATTTACAGACAAAGCAAGAAAGTAGAAGAGACAGAGATTAAACAAGTCTGAATAACTCCCCAAATTCTATCCTTTCAAAAATACAAGTTAGTCTAATCAGGAAAGTAAAATCCTATTAACAATTAGGGGATCATTCAAACTGCATTTCTTAGAGCTATCATATAATTAATGTTTTTTTTAAACTAGTTTCTATATTGAAAGAAATATAATATGCAAATTATTTTAAATGTTCTTCCAAATAATTAAAAATATCAAATCCACAAAGGCACATCATGGTTATTTTTGTTTGTTTTTTATTCTGAAAGTTTTCAGCAAATCATTAAAAAAAAAAAGCCCAAGATAAATTTCAGAATAATTACTATCCACATTATTCAAATCTCTTACAAGGTGGAGACCAAAGTATCTGAGTTGTGCTGCATCCCTGTGGACCAAATTAAGAGCATCATCATTTTAGAATGGTGGCTGGAGACCAATCCATTTCTTATCCAGTTCTTTCAAATCCTTCCCCTCCTGTCCTAGCTCCTAGACCTTGTTGTTTTTATCTGGTGACCATTATCACTGTCTACATTAGACATTTTAAATATCAAATGTATTCCTCCTGATAAGAATAAACATGTTGAGGGAAAGGACCTTGTTTTATTATTTTTATATCACTTACAATACCCAGTAACAGATAAGTGCCATAAGAGATACATTATAGAGTCAAGAACTATGGAATAGATTTAAGATCAAATTTCGATATCTGTGATGAAATCCATTTGTGTTACTTAGCTACATGAACTGAAGAAAGTTAATTAACTTCCCTGAGTCTTGGGGTCCTCATCTGTAAAATGAAAACCCAAGAACCTTACAAGTTGTTTCATGAAACTTTATAAAGCTGTCACATAGCCATTATTTTCAAAGAATAGCCAGGGTTTACTGGAAACATACCAGCAGTATTCATTTATTAAATTACTTAACCTTGTTAAGGCTCAGTTTTCTCATCTGCAAAATGGATATTAAAATAGTTACTATCTTGTAAGTTAATAATGGATACTGAGTAAGGTAACATAACTAAGCTTCTTAGCAAAGCGCTTCCATAAATGTTCAACCATTTTAACAGCGTCACCATATTCTCCCAACTAACAAGTGATATTCTTTTCTCTTTACCTCCAGGTCCCTTCCTCAATACCTGTGTGCTTTATTCTTCCTGGAAGAAGTCATGAGCTCCAAGTAACAGAGGACAGGTGTAGTCTGCTAGAATGGGAAGGAACAGCCACCTAAACTGGAGTGTAAAACGGAGGGTCAGAGGTGAATAAATGCCCTTATGTTATTAAATGGTAAATATTCATGCAAAATCATCTTTTCAAACACAGGAAACAACTAATAAAAGGAATATTATGAATTCTTTGAAATGCAGCAAAAGTAGCCTCGGTTAAAATTTTAACAAGTTCGAGTCATTAGCTAAACAGATTCTGACAGCTTCACAGTCAGGCAGATACTTAACAAAGGCTTGATTTGTGAGGCTCCCTTAATAGGTCCCTTTGCATTTTCCTCAAACATTCCATTTTGTTCCAAGGTGTGGATACTAAAATGTCATTCCCTGTTCTCTCTGCTAGCCACGTGTTTAAAAAGTACAGCTAACATTTCCCTTCAATGATAAATATAAGAGATTCTTTTCTGCATCTCACTGAATTGATACTCTCTAAAAAGAGGGACATTGTTGAGGAAAATAAATAGGTCTTTTTTAAGTCACAATGGAGACTTTCTTAGGTTTTGCCCTTTTCTCTCAAATGCTAAAACAGTAGATGGTTCTATTGCCCCAACTGAAAAGTTATGGATTATGTCATGCATAATTTGTATCAATTAAGAGAAAGGTGACCTGATAGACACTTTAATGAACATCTAACAAATGCTAGGCATTATGATAGTTAATTTACATATAATTGTCTTGAAATCCACACAAAGATACGATGCTATGGGAAATATTGACCTTATTTTGTAATCAAGGAAACTAAGGTAGGAAGGTTGAACATAAATACAAAAAAAAAAAAAAAGTCCCTTGTGGGACAATACATGTATGAGAGGACTCTGACAGAGAGATAGAATGAGAAATGTATTCCACTTATTCACTTTTCTAGCAGGGAAGAATATTATTATTACTAATAGTTCATGTTATATTTAAACTTCAAATTTATTTTGAATCTTACTATATTTTCATTTTATTTTAATATGAACTGAAAAATATAACTTTTGTGTATACTTTTTCTGTTGAATTATTTCAATCCCTCTGCCCCTCAGAAGCACATCTCAAATTTTACAGAGCAATTAGCAAAAAGACAAACAAAAAACCCACATATTTTTTGATAGAGAAATGCACTTTCTAATGAACTGGCCAAGATTAATACTAGTGAGGTATGAATATGTGCATTGACTCATAAAGGCGTATCTGTTATTTTAGGTGTCTTTATTAATAGGCAGTCATCTTTGGCAGTAGTGGAAACAAGAGAGCCAAAACTTTTGGAATCACTGTAGAAAATTACCACAATAATGAGTTGGTGCAGAGAAAGAGGGTGTGCAAAACCGATTTTATTCAATTTTCAGCATTCTTCCTTATAAAGAAAATAAATCCATTTTATTTTATTTAAATACGTATTTATCTCGGAGGGGCCCATTATCTCTTTCTAGCCAGAGGTTTCATGTGTGAACATCTAAACCATTTCCTCCACCTTTTACCTCCCCCCAGAGAACAAAAGCAACTTCTTCAATCTCTTTCAAGAGGAAATGAGTCTCTGAATGGTGCCATCGACTTCTTCCCTTGCCCCCCGGTGCGTGTGTAGCAATGCAGAGAGAATAATGAGGGTGCAAAGCCCATGAGCCCACAAGATACTTCCTCTCTGTGCAGCACCTCAGCTTCAGCCTGCACTGCCATGCCACCGGGTCCCGCGTCCAGGCTCCCTGAATGTACTTCAAAATGCTGTGCAGGCTACTTAGGGCAAACGAAATAGGGGGTGAGAAGGGTGGGAGGGTGTGTTATATGTCTGTATCAGGGGGTTCTCAGTTAGTGCTGAATTTGAGATAATTGTACGGAACTTTTTTGAATAGCATCACTACAGCAGAGTGAGTCTTCATGCACATTTTTATTTAAAAATCGATCCATGAACCAATCATATGCTTTATAAGCAGGGAATTGACAGCTTTTTTTTCATGTATTAAAAAAGATTTGAATAGAAAATTACAAGAGAAAAATACTGTTTGAAAAGTACAATAGATATGGAAATGCTCTCTTTCTCAACAATCAAGTAACTACAAATTCAGCTTCAGACAAAGGAACAAATGTAACCATGAAGACATTTAATCTGAGAATGTTTACGGTAAATGGGCAGGCTCAGTTTTACCTTGATGGCAAGGTGCAGACTGAGCAACCTTATCAGAAAATGTCACAAATACATCAGACTGTTAAGTGTTTTCATAACCCTTAATACTTAATCTTACTTCTGGAAGTAAATCCTGAGAAGTCAACAGAATAAAAAATAACAAGAAAAAGTTAAAGTATCCACATTAATATCTGTATTGCATAGCCTTATTCAAAATGCTGACCACTTTGGGAAAGGCACTTATGGTTGAAAAGAGAGAACTGGACAAATTATGCATGATTTATATGAAGAATACTATACAATAATTAAATATATCTTTTCAAATATTTTAATTTCAAGGAACATGTTTGCTTTATATTACGTGAAAAGATAATATATTTTATATATACAGTATTTAGTATGATCTTAAAATTATGTGTAGGTTAAAATATAAAGCCTGAGAGAAGTATATTGAAAAGCTTAATTTTATCAGTGACTATATCTGATATTATGGGTGCTCTTTTCCCTCATTTTTCTATTTTCTATATGCCAAATATTTTTTTATGAACACATATAAATTTTTTAAATGAATAAAAATAACTCTCATTGAAGTTATTTTAAAGATGAGCCTTAGCATTTGGGAGGCTTTTTTTTTTTTCCCCAAGTGGGATTTATTGTTTTATTAAAACCTAAAATAAGCTAATCACCCCCACCTCTCAAAATGCTGAAAGGTGTCACCTGAATCATTTGGATCATTTCTCCACAAAACTAGATCACTTTCCTGCTTCATTATTATTATATGTTAGAAAACTCACCTTTCAACCATCGACAATATGGGCCATCATTCATATCGAACTTAATTAGAAAACAGTTTGGAAGTTGGAGGAATTCCTAATTTAAATCAATTAAAGGGCAAGTTGTCAGGTTTTCGCTTTTGGTTTGCTTCTCTCTACTCTCACAGCGAGGCTGAAGAGATCTGTCTTCCCCAATCTCCTTGTCTTTCTCCGGGATTATGTCATAGTGTTCAGCGTGTAAATCTAGGGACTCATGGTGGCAATTAGCCTCTGAGACTCCTGCCATAGCTAGCGGAAGGAGCCTGGGTGACAAACGAAGGCCTCCCAGAATCCCATGCTGCAAACCCTTTGATGGGCACTTTCATTCGCAAGTGACATCTCTCGAGTGGGTGGGGCAAGGCGACTCCTGTTCTCTAGCCCTATTTTTGTTCGGTGTGGAGTGCTCTTCCTCCTTCCCTCACCCATGCCCTAAATCCTATTGTGTCACAGTTCATTTAGTTATCAAATGGAAAAAGCATGTCAGGTAGTGACTATTTAAGGAGCTCATTCTTTTCACTGAGTGGATCGTGTGAGGCCCTTTACCTCCCCATTGCTAAAATAAGATTCCTTGCCTTATCTATTGTCTGCTCTTATCCTTGCTGGTTTTAAAGTGTGGGCTCCCTCTCTGCCCAACTCATACGGACCTGCTTTCTGAGTAGCCACTGCTTTTCATGCATTCTAAAATCACCATCATCTGCCCAGCCAAGGGGACAAGATCTATGCTATATAGTGAACACTTCCCCCCCAAACTGAGGCACATGATCATTATATACTTGCTTTATCCCTTATGCTGTAGTCTGTGAGAGCAGGGGCCAAGTTTTAACTATATTTAGTATCCCAGGATATATACCATCTCAATTTATGACTTAGAATCAGTCAAAGAAAGAAAGAAAATTACAGCTGCCTTGTATTACTTTTGAGTACAAAAGCAGTAGAAGATGTCAAAGTGATAGAATTTTTGAAATATTTTTACAACTTGAGAAAATGATCCAGGTTATTTGAAGCTAGACATATCTTGACATTTCAGACTACAGTATGTTTACATAAGGAGTAGATAAAAGAAATTTCTAGACTAGACACTAGAAAATCTAGACTATATTTATGCATTTAGAATATTTAATAGAAAACCTAGACCAGAGGTTGGAAGACTTTATTCAAAGTTTTTACATCTGTAGTCAAGTAGAGGTAAAAATCAAGACAATTACCTGAGTAATTAGGGTGATTAGAATTTTTTCTTTTCACATAACTTTTATGTGCAGCTTCGTCCCTTACCAGTTTTTAAACCCCTTCAGGTCAGAAATGCCACCCTTCCTTGAGTTTTCAGTATAGCTTCTCCTGGATTGTGTTTCAGTAGCTACTCATTCAGGTGACTGTCACCAACTCTAAAATAAGCAGGCTCCAGATATTTCAGTTCATTTGCTTTTAAGTAATTTCTTTTGGCACTTCAGTCCCAGTTTGCCAAGGTCCCTCCTGAAGGGCTTTTGTGATGTGAAAGAGCCCAAGGCGGAAAGGGGGACAGCTGAACCAAGAGGTGTCTAAGTCATAACTGAGTTGTTTTTAACCTTTATGCTTTAAAATCATCTCGGACACTTTTAAAATGAAGATTTCTAGGCTCACTCCAAGATATTCTGATTCAAAGTTCCTGAACTAGAGCCCACAATACACCTTTTATTTATGTATTCATTTATCTATCTACCTTTCTATCTATTTAATTGAGTTGTAACTTACATGTAGCATATTATTAGTTTCAGGTGTATACAGTGTAATGATTTGATATTTGTATATATTGCAAAATGACCACATTAAATCTAGTTAGCATCTGTCATATACATAATATGTGTCTAATATACGTTTTGGAAACTCTGATTCCAAAAAACCTCCGCTGCCTTGCGGCATACCTCTTCAGGGGAAAGGCTAAGGGAGTAAACCCCGACAGAAAATCCGGAGCCGGAGTCCCTAAGGCGGTTTGACGTTGTAGTCAACACCGGCAACTCCTGCGGCGCACCTGAAGCCAAGCTGTATTGACTCCGTCTTTCCCTTGGACCCTTCAGCTGCGAAGAGAGGGGGGGTCTGCTGCATGGGCAACAGCAGACCCTCCATATCACCCTGCCCAGGCTCTGTAGCTTCAGCTTCACTGGAGAGGACACTCCAGCGTCATCGCAAGATGTCGATTCAACACGGGAGGAGACAGATACCGTGTCACTCCCGAGTCGGACTGCACAGCCATTCTCGGCGGTGCAGATAGACTCTTAAGAAGCTACACCATCGTCTCTCGAGACGGACGGCTGCCGACGAATATACGTACAGTCATAACTTGGTACTTGTCGGCTTCCGAGCTTGTCAAACTGTTGTTGTCGCATTTTGATGGGAAAAAAAATGCTTCAGCACTTGATGCTTGCCTCCTCTCGCCAGTCTGGGAGCTCCTGGGAGCCTAGGACTGAGTGCAGCTGGAAGTGGTGCTGGTCTTTGAAGGATGACTTCAAGGCTGGGGCTGAAGTCCCTGTTCAGAAGGGATGATAAGCTGCTGGGTGAAGTACAAACGCATGTCACACAGTTCTGATGGTACTTGGCCAGACTTAGCACACACTGGGTCAGCAGCCTGGTCTGCTTAGAGTTGACTGGATAGAGCTTGGCTGCCAGGTGGGTGACCGCCGCTGTTGTGAAGCGCTTGGCAATTTTTCCTGGGTCATCAGGTGCAATCTTGGGGACAGGCTCATAGTATTCACTGCTGAGCCACAGGATGCTGGCTGGGGCCGTTGGCACCTGGATGTTGTCTGTGAGCTTCGCCAAATGTTTGAGGAACTCTCGACTCCGGCCACATACATAGTTGCTTCATGATGAATGCAGAAGCTGCCACCACAGGCTCATGACAGTGGGGCAGTAGCTGCAATAAGCCATTAGGGCAGGTGTCACAGCCTATGTTAGTAGCATAGCATCCAGTGGCATGGACTGAGGCTGCCACAAAGTCCTCGTCCGTGCTGCCGGTGAGGTTTGCAATTCCCACAGGACAGTAGGGAGGTTAAGATTCCCTTGCCAGGTGGGTCAGCACTCTGGCGTCAGGGTCTTGATCTCGGTGAGGTTGGTGGCCCTGATGCAGGAGCTCTTTAGGTGGGGCTCAAACGTACCCTGGCTCTTGATGGACACGGTAGCCAAGTTCTGGAGCACTATGTACTGCCCCTCCCTGCTCAGAGGATGGGTTGGGAGTACCTGGGCTCCTCAGCTGGGGCCACGGACAGCAGGTGGAGGGAAGGAAGGTGGCCCAAAGAGGAGGGAAGAGAGGACCAGTGGGGGAGGACCAGCAGGAGGAGGTGGGAATGGGGTCAGCGTGGGAGGCTGGTGGGCTAGGGTAGCAAGGGCGGAGGGGATGTGATTCATCTGGGGGCACGGAAAGAGACAGAGAGCGTGCTCTCTCTCTCTCTCTCTCTATATATATACACACACACACACAGAGATATATATGTATATATATTTTTTAATTTCAAATATTTCATTGATTTTTTAAAAATTAAATTTATGGAAGTGGCCTTGGTTAATAAAATTAACAATTTGCAGTGTAGCAATTTGCATTTAGGGGAAAAATAGCAGCTCCTCCCTGAGAGGAAGGTTCTGGAATCAAAAGTCGCTGGCAGTCACTACTGCGAACAATGAGCAAGGCTGCACTGGAGGAAGCTGAGGCAGCCAGGGGTCCCGGGAATCTTACCCAAGGCCGACCAAGGGACATAAGAGACGGCCCTGTGAACGAGGCCCGACCTTTCTCAAAGTGACAAGAACAAAGGTCCCAGTCATACAGGCGTATGGGAAACATTCTGTGGGCCTTTCTTAGATGATCAAGTGAACCAGAAAAACGGAAAGGACCTGCATTTAACCCCACACTTGCCCAATTCCTACAGTTAGATTTCAAATGCCACGTAAACTCTGTTCTCCCAGCAGAACCTACAGAAGTCAGTTCCTTGTGATTTTTATAATTGTTTCAATCATTTTTTCCAGTCTCTCTAGGCTTAACAAGGCCGCAAATAGCTTCAGGTCCGGGGCTGAAACCTTGAAGCGTTGAGTCCAATAAGAGGAGAGCTTCCTTTGCCGTTTAATAGGGTTGAGGGTCAACAAATTGCCTACTTAAGGCCTCCGCGTGGGGCTCCCAGGCTGGAAGGCGCCTGCCTGCACGAGAGCCTGGGGCTCAGACGCGTCCACTCACCCACCGGCGGAGGCTGGCAGTTCGCGGGCCGTGTCACTGGCCCGCAGGCCCGTGGATAGGCATTAACTTGGATTGCTGGCGCCCAGGCCGGTTTGGACGCCTTCGGGTCAGCAAACGAGCCTCGTTCCTGTCGCTTCTGCACCCCCGGGTCCGCTGCCCCCTCGCTGAGCCCTGGCCGGTAAGTCTGCACCCCCGGCCCTTCACAGCCGGTCACTATATTAGCCCAGTGGCCCTCGGGACGGGAGCCCTGTTGGCTTTCAAATCTAGATGTTTTGGGGACTCGTCGTTCAGGGACAGGACTTAAAAGTTGGGGTGCCCATTGTGGGTTTCAAACCCCTGGCTCCTCGGGAAGACTCAAGCATTTTCCGTTTCTTGCAGACCGAGTCGCTGTGCCGGGGTGCGGCGGGGTGGGGCGAAAGTGGGTCTCCTCTCTCTCTCGGGATGGGTAGGGGTTGCTCGGTTCTCAGGTGCGTTCAGGGGCAGTCGTTCTGTGCGTGGCTGCCCATTCGGTGTGTGCTTGGGCCGAGGTGAGCCCAGGACAGGTGTGGAGGCGGGACTCCGCGATCAGGTGCCAGCGCGGGGGCCCTGCGCCCGTTCAGCAAGCGACACCTGTTCTTTTTATACGGCTGGTCCCTGGCCCACACGCCCGGCATCTGTCCCTCCCGTCTGTTGCTGCCCTGAGGGTGATCACTCCTTCCTCCGCTTCTGCCCCCAGTCACTAGCTCTGGTCTCTTCCTCCACGGCTGGAGGGACAGGGAGGAGGCAGGGTGCGATCGTGCTCAGGCAATTTCGGAAAACAGCGTGGAGTTCCAGCTCCAAGAAACGCGTTTACCCTTGTTTTCCCATCTCTTTACGATTGACACCTGCCCTCCCGTCACGGGAACAATCCGTGACTCATTAAAAACATTCAGGGCAGTTCTTGAAGAAGTAAAGGGGCAACGCATTTGACAGTTCCCGTTCTGTGTCCCGTTGTAAGCTGGGCTCTTCTTGTGGGCTTTGTGTGTAAGCCTCCAACAATACGCTCTCTGAGCGTCCAGAGGCAGAGGGTCTGTCCCCATCTCGGCACGGAAGTGACAAATCACACATGGCAAATAAGAAAGAGCTTAAACAACAACAACAAACAAAGCAAACTATGTTCAAAATACTCAGAGCAATTACATGTTTGTATGTATCTGTTTTCTGGGCAAACATACCCTGAACTTTTCTGGGCTACCCCTAGGGGAGGGATCTAGGGTTGGGGATAGTTACATGGACTTTATTATTATAACAGTTTTCTCTTAGTGTCATTATTTCAAAATTTCTTTTTAAGTTTGTTTTGTACTATAATTGCCACATTTTCAAGTCCATCTTGAAAAAAATATGTTTGTGATAATATTAATACATTTAAAAATATTTTACCTTTCTTTATTCTAATAGTAACAGGAGAGTATAAGAAGAAACATCTCCATCATATAAATGTTTTTCTAATAGAAAAGCTGAGAGGATACAGGCAGGCTACTGATTGCAATGAAATATTGTCTACCCATTAAGGTATTAGGCAAATTTTCTTCAATTATAACGAAGCATTCCCCATTCTAGCCTCTTTCAAGAATTCATCTATAGACATTTCCTGGGAGCATTTTTGGAAGAGGCCTTTTTAAAATCTTTTTTTTTTTTTCATGTTTCACTTGAAAAGATGTGGGGTAGCTCTTGTCTGAAATAGTACATCTCTGAGCGACCCAGAGTTATGCACGAATGTGTGGATAGATGGTAGGAGAGGCATGGATATATTAGTCAATTGTTAGAAAATAAAACGCCTTGACATGGGTAATGCCTCATAATACATACTTATATATATGCCATATCATGGTATTTATGCTTCTTCATTGTGGGGCACTCTTTATTGGCTGAGATTTACCTTGGAAATGGCAATTGGCACCAGAGGAGTAGAATATCCACATTATGATCACGATAGCATGACAGAGAGAAAGGAAATGCTGAGCATGGCATTCAATTTAAAGCACTTGGTCTAAACCTCGGCTGCACATTATAATTGCCGAGGGAGTTTTAACAATGATATAGCGCAGCCCCACCCTCATAGATTCTGATTTAATGGTCTGAGATGGGGCTCAGGCAATATTAGTTTTAAAAGCTCCCCAGCGGACTCTAATGTGCAAGAAGGGTTGAAAATCACTAGGTTTGACAGAAAGAATACATGGTGTAGGTAGCCAAGTATATTGGTAGAGCAGATTTGGGTAACAGTCCATTGATAGACTTTTGAAACTTGAAGAATATTTGGATCAATGATAAAATCAGGCATAAGCAGTGTGAGCAAGGTTTCTGAAACATGAAAGAAACCAGGTTAGGACACCCCTGGGTAGCATAATACTTTGAGACACATTGAAAAGAAGAAGAAAGACCAGATCAGAATAGGAGCAGTTTACTTTGGATCTAATTTCTTGAGACCATTGGCTAATGGTTCTTCTCAGTTTCTTATTGAGAAGCAACTGATCATTATGAAACCTGATATATACCCTGTTCAGCCTACTACGTATATTCACAGTTAGGTTAACACAAAGCACAACATTCATGATTCTCATTACACAATTGGGCACGTATGATCTCAACAAACGCTTTTAGTTATATTTGCGAAAAGTCATGTTGTAATAAACTTGTCGTAAATTCTGAGTGGTATCATTCAATCAACATTTATTAGTCACCTGAAAGGACTTGAGGAGAGAGAATCTGTTAATACAATTGTTAACAGCTGTGCTCTGAAAAGGGCCCCATTCTGGAGGAGGGCAGGTCAGTTCAGCATTGAAAGGGCCGTTTTTGGTTTGTTTATTTGAGGTATGTTTACATAGTGTCAAGTACTGTGAATTAGATGAAGAGCAGTCACGTGGGAGAGTGCTTGCTGCAGAGTGGTTCTGGGGTCTCCAAACAGGGCGGTGAGAGAAAATGTGTGAAATATACCTGAATGGCTTCCAGAACATCCTGTGACAAAGGATGTCTCAGAGTGGATAGCAAATATAAAAGCTCTGGACAGAAATGGGCTCATTAACATCAGCTGGGTTGAATGATTCACCTGAAAAGTAGTTCGATGACCAATAAGTGCTCACCCCTGATAATCTTTGGATCTATAGTACCAAACATGTCCAGGATTGTTGTTTGTGAGAATTTTCTGTTTAGTTGAATCAAGAACTACCCAAGTTTACGTGTTCTGCCTAATTCCTTACCCCAGGCTGAACACACACACACACACACACACACACACACACACACACACACTCTCATATGTTTGTATACTATATACTCACACAATGATGTGTGTATATACATACTACATGCATGTACACACATAAATGCTACACACATGCATGCATACTTGCACACACAGACAATACACACATACATGAAGTTCATACTCATATTTCACACAGTCTAACAATGTTCAGTGGGATGCTAGTTTGGTGATCACACTTACAAATAGTTGATCTGGATCATTCTGTCTTCATTATGGATCACGCAGTCTTCAGACTCTGTAAAATATGTGCAATATTACCCTTCTAGAATTCTGTGTTTAAAGTATGTCTCCCACCTGTTCTTCCCTGGCCTTCTGGAACCCATCGCGCTCCCTTTCCCCTTGCATCATTTGGTTAGCTGGAAATTTAGAGTGGGACTTCACTCTGGATATATCAGCTTCTGTGCATGTGCGTCATAATCCTCGTGACCTTGTTGATTTAGTTCTCTAAATGCATGAGGCTTTTAGAAATATATACTAATATTAACAAAATAAACTAATAAATAAATAAGGGATTTGCTAAGCCCCAGAAGCTAGCATACTACTCACAACTCAGGTGGTTTTTTATATTATTAAATAAGGGGAAAGTATCTTCGTGAAGTTGGATTTTTCATCTTTTTTATGTATCTTCACTTATTCTATGGAATTTGGTATTTAAATACTCTTCTGTTTGTCTGCTTGTTTTTAGCTTTAGTACTTTTTGAAATCATACAGGAGACCTTTGGATTAGTTGTTTTTTGGTTGTTGTTATCTTTAATTAGAAGGTAAATTTTGATAATATATTTACTAGATAATAACCAAATAAATCAAATCATATTTTTGTCTTAGGAGGTTTGTATTTTTGGGAGCAACGTGAGGTTTATCATAAGGTCAGTGATGGTTTTATCTGGAAATGTTCAATACTTTGATTCTAGGATTATATTGACTACTGTGACTAAGTTAACTGTCCTGTTCATTCAATCTGTTAAAAAAAAAAAAAAAACCTGAAAACATGGAATGTGTAGCTATGTGTGTTTGTTTGTTGTAGAAGGAAGGATTAAATTACTTTATAGCCAAATAACAGACTAAAGAAAATATAAATATTTTTCTTTCCTTAATCTATCATAATAGTCACAGAGTTGTTTTGTAGAAGCCACTTAGAATAAATTTTAAACTTGAAATGCTCCGCCTCCGGTTAAGACAAACATTTTTTTATACTCTGCAATTCCATCTTAAAATATATATAGGGAGAAAACCAGGCAAAGATTACTTCAATTTCTTTCTAAGGACCTCATTGAGTTTTCTTATTATCTGAAGGTAAATTCCACACTTATGTCTAATAGCTGTCTGTGAATAAATTTCAGAATCTGTATTTATTTAAACCTCTATCAAAAGCCATTCTGAATTATTTTAATAGTTCTAATATTTATTGTTAGTCTCAGTACCTAGATTACACTTTCGCAATATTTAAAGATTCATTTTAAGGAAAATATATTTAATTTAGGCAATAAAATGTTATTAGAATTTTTTAAAGATGGAACAGTAAGGAGTCTGTATCTGGAAACTAGGACAGACACAGCACATACTTGGCGCTCAATAAATTGGTAGAAAGGAAAAAAAAAAAGATAGATTTCTTCTACTGTCATTTTCTCCCTGAGATAGCCTTTTTGCGTTTTTCTAAAACATGCATTTCTGAAGCTTATTATATATCTCTATGTGATAAGGCTCCATTATTCAAAGTTTTGTCATATTTTACTGCAGTGGGCATCTGTGCACTATATGCAATATCAGATATAAAAAAGAAGACTAAGAAGGCTTTTTTATCTTATTTATCTCTTATTCATAAGAGAATAGTAGTTAATTTTTTTTCGAGAAGTAACACTAAACATAATTTGTGTCAATTATGAGGAAATAAGCAAGAGCATACCAGGTGGTTTTGACATAAGCACTTATTTCTGGATTTAAAAAATTCAAACAGATCAACTTCACTTGTAACATTGAACACATAGCTGCATTTAAAAAGTTCAAAGAGTCAATTGAATTGTCTGTTTATCCAAATTACATGCTGTTTATCCCTTGGATTTAAAAACAGAAGTAGGCATATCATTAAAACAGAATTTTCATGAAGATTCCAAAAAGATTTTGGTGAGAAATGTGTAGGCAGATAAAAAAATCAAAAAAAAAAAAAAAAAAAAAAATCAAAGTGTGCTTCTCAATCAATAAAAGCAATAACAAGAAAAATTTCCAATGTGGATAAGTGCAGTTTTGTCTCATGCCTTCAGTCAAATACACTGTCTGTACAATTTAATGAGCCTTTCACTTTATTGGAACTGGCTTATCAATTTATAACAGAAAGTGGAATTTAGATTGGGTCTACAGAACACTATCATGCGTATGATTGGAGAAAAAGGCTACCGTATAAAACAGGAAAGTATAAAGTGTAGGGGCATAGTAAAGGAAGAGCTTTCTTTTTTCCCCTAATTAATACCTTTTAACTTATAACTTAAGTAATATTATTTTATGTATAGCATAAAAGCATAATAACATATACTTTATTGCCCCTTCTCACCTACTGGCCTTTTTAATAGTGTTGCAATACTTTTAACTTCTAAACATATTATAAGCCTCACAATACCTTGTCATTATTTTTTACTATACACATTCAATTAATTTTATGGAGAGTAAAAGGCAAAGGAAACTATGTTATAATTATCCACATTTTAAAGTAATTTCGATTGTCCTTAATTGCTTTGTGTATAGATACATATATTCATCTGGTATAATTTACCTTCTGTATGAAAAAGTTCTTTATCACGTTTTTGTAGTGTAGGTCTGCTGGTGATGCATTCTTTAAGCATTCATATATCTAAGTCTTTATTTCATCTTAATTTTTGGAGGTGTATTTTACTATGTTGTACATTCTAGAGTGACAGTGTTTGAGTAGAGCTGTTGCTCCATTCTCTTCTGACTTGCATTGTTTCTGATGAGAAGTCTAGCATTCTTTTTTAAAACTGAATTTATAGACTGTATTGGGGGGATACTGGGCAATGCAATTACAGGGGTTTCAGGTGTACAATTCTATAATACATAGTCTGTATATTGCACTGTGTGTTCACGAACACAAGTCAAGCCTTCCTCCGTCTCTATTTATCCCCCCCTTGCCCTCTCCTCCCTCCCTCCACACCTCACCCCCTTTCCCTCTTTAATCACCATAATGTTGTCTGTGTCTGCGAGGTGTTCTTTAAAATCTCTTCACCTTTTTCACCCAGCCCCGCAATGCCCCTCCCATACGCGGACTCTAATGAACGAAATGAACTAACAACAACAACAAAATTAGAAACAGACTTTGGGATAGAGAAGAAAAATCTATTATTTTTGTCTTCCTGCTTTGGTGTAAAACATATCATCTTTCTCCAGGTGCTTATAAGCCATTTTCTTTATCATATTTGTTTAGCAATTTAAGATTGTTTTTGCATTGTTTTCTTCATGTTTCCTGTATTTTGGATTTGTTGAGCTGCTTGGATCCAGAGGTTATCATTTTTATCAATTTGGAAAGAAAATTCAGGCATTATTACCTCAGTAATTTTTCTGTTACTACTGTCTACCTGAATTATTTTTCTTTGACTCCAATTACACATACGGTAGTCCACTTGAAGCTGTTCCATAGCTCATTGATTACATTCATTTCCCCCCCAGTCTTTGGCTCTTTGTGTTCTACTTTGGACAGATCCTGTTGCTATGTCTTCAGGGTCACCAGTTTTTTGTTTCTGTTTTTGTTTTTCTTCTGATGCATCTACTCTGTGGTTAATGCAAACCAGTGTTTGTTTGTTTGTTTTTTCCCATCAGATATCATAGTTTTCACATTTACATGTTCAGTTTTTTAATACTAGTTATGTTTCTATTTAACATGCTTAATATTTTCCCTTTCTTTTTGAACACATAGAAATATAATTATAACAGTTTTAATATCTTGTTTTGTAATTCTCTTATCTGGAATGTTCCTTGATCTGCTTCTGTACACTGGTTGTTCTCTCTTTATGGGTCATACTTTTTGACTCTTTGCTTACCTGGTAGTTTTTGATGGAATCTCATACATTGTGACTTTTAACTTTCTTGTTGTTGGTTAGTTTTGTATATCTATAAATATTACTGAGCTTTGTCCTGGAACACTTACTTGGAAAAAGAGAAAACCTTTTGAGGTCACTTCTAAGCTATGCAAAGTAGCATGAAATTAGACTAACATACATATAATTTTGCCCCGCAACTAAGATCCTACTGAGTTTTCTAAGTACTTTGCCTGATTTCTTGTGAAATGTGAGATTTTTCACTTCTGTCTGCATGATTCTTTCCTGGACCTCAAGAGGTTTCTCTCAGTAATGAGTGGAAGACTTGAGGAAATGCTCCTCAGATCTCACATTGATGTTTTTCTGGGCAGATCACATCTCTCCAGTATTTTGACCTGCGAACCTCTCCCACCTCGATCTCCCTCTTTCAAACACCTCCTAGTCATTCCATCGATGAAAAAGGAAGTTTTACTCTGGAGTTACAAGGCTAACCAAATGTATGTCACCTGACACAGGACAAATGAGATTGACCATAGTCACATATTGTTAGTCATTTATACTCACAGTCTGTCGGAGGGCACAGCGTGCCACATAGAGTTGGATCTTGGGAACAGAGTGAATAATGAGAGGCCGTGGGAGGCAGGCTTTATGGTACTAAGAGGGTGTGGTGACCCCCAGTTTCTGCAGGAGGCTGTGATTGGTTTGAATGGTAATTCCCTGTGCTGTCAGGGGACAGAAATGCACTACTCAAGGATAGACAAAAGCTCCCCAGTCCCCTTGAGGAGGAAGCCTATTGGCTAAGGGACCTCATCCATGGGAGCGGAAGTGAGAGGGCTGTACCATTAAGGCCCTCTTGGGTCCACTAGGTATCCAGGCAGCACTTCCAGACCCTCAGGGGCACCCTCTCAGCTCAGTGAAGTTGCTGGGCTCTGACCCCGTCTTCTCCCTCAGGGCTGCAGGCTGGGGACACTCCTAAACCATAGCCCATGGGACAATCATAGTGTCCCCCCACATCAGGTGTCACCGTCCTGTCCTACCTAAGGTGCTATTAGAGAGATACATTTCATTGGTTTTTGTCTGTTAGTTGCATTTGTCGTCTTTAGTGAAACCTTTACTCCATCTTGGCCTTCGCTTACGTTTTAGAGAACTTGGCAGGATACACATGCTAAACTGATATTTAATAGAAAATTGTCATTATTAACCAAGTGGTAAGATTTAATCAACAAAAGGAGAAGTTCATTAGGATTACTTTTTAAAGCCTTCCCAAACTTCCAGAATCCTAAAAAATAGTATGACGATCATAGGACTAGAGGAGGAAGGGCATAAAGGAAAGAGAAAACCTACTGAGTATTTGAAAAAGAGGGGAACTGTAACACATTCCAGTACACAAACCTTGAGCATTCTCCTCCTGCCTTTTATTCCTGCCCTTAAATCTGGAAGCTCACAAGTTTGAAAATGAGGATTAATTCATGATTTTGAATTAAGTTACTTAATCGCTTTCTCATCAGTGTTTCATCTAAAAATTTTCTTTTGATGTGGGGATAACATCCACATCAGTAATTTATTGCAAAGACATGCTATAAAATGTGCATAGGCCCTTTATACAAGGTTTGGCGCACAGTAGATGCTCAATAAATATCACTTCGCCTAAGCAGCCCTTTGATTCATTCTTCAGGGGTGTTTGTTCTCCCTCAAATTTTACCAATCTCTTTTTTTTTACAAACTAAAGTTATTTTACTAACTAGCTGGTTTTGATTTTGCTTGTGTTACATTTTTCTTTTCCATTTCCTCACTCTGGGAGGCTACAAACCATGCTGTGTTCATAAGTAAATAAAAAAGCCCCAACAAAGACTATTTTGGGACGAATATACTGCACTTACACGAAGTGTCAGAATTTCAAAACCTCCCCCAAGGAGTCCAGCAAACACACCTAAAGAAAGGTGAGGAGCGATGATGAGTCCTTTTCAAGGCAGCGCGGCCGTTCTTTAGAAAGAAAGTCAGGCTGTGTAAGAATCACTTACTTATCCTACAAGACCTTTAGCAACAGAAAGAAAATTCAGACTCACAAAGAATAAGGTATTGTTAAACCGAGAAAAGAGGAGTTCACTTGAGTGCTGAGAATTATTTTTAAAACTTTGCTGTAGTAAGTATATAGAAAAGCTGCAATCCTTCTGATTATGTTTAATCCATATGATAATTGTGTTAACAAGTATGCATTTAGCAAACTAAGTCAATTTCAATATATTGTACCTTAATGTTTGGAATAAAGTTGCTGTGAACTATGTGGATAAGGAATTGCTAGCATTAACATTCCAACCTTTTAGTTACTAGTTCTGTAACCTTGAGCCAATTGTCTAAAGCTCTGAATGTTGGTTTCCATCTCTATTAACTGTGGATATTCCATAGGGTATTCTGAGGGTTAAGTAAACCAACACAAATAAAGGATCCATCACGGTCTGTATTTCATAAAAGGCCTCCATGAATGATTGCTCTGCCGTTGCTCCTACCACTACTAGTAAACCATTAACTGTAACTACATTTATCATTAAATGTTTGCTTTCAAACAATGATATTTTTAGATTCTTTCAATGCTTGCCAGAAGCAGAGCTCCTAAAATCAAAACAACAAACAAGAGAAATAAAATATTATAGGAACGGCAGTAGAAACTCAAAAAGAAAATCTACCATGTAAGTAAACCTAGCATTTAAAATATAAACAATTATTGCTCATATAAAAAGAAAAAAATAGAATAAAATATCATTGTAATACCATTTTCCCTCATCTCTTCATTCCCTGTCATTCATTCATTTAACAAATAGTTATTAAACACAGTTATTCTAGGCATTGTGGAAGAAGACATTAACAAAAGAGATACAGATTTCAGCCCTCATGGAGATTAAATTTTAGTAAGGGGAGGCAGAGAATAAATACCATATCATGTTTTAGCCTATGCTTTCCTATCCTATCCTATCCTATCCTGTCCCCAGAGGGGACCCACATATATTATGGAGAAAAATAAGACTGGGAAGAGGAATAAGGAGTGTGTATATGGGGAGAGGAGATTGCAATTTTAAATAAGGTGGTGAGGGAAGTGCTCAGTGAGTGTGAGCAAAGACGTGAAGAGGGTGTCATTTTGACCTCACTCCATAACTGAGAAGAGGGCGTTCAAGGCAGAGGGAAGGGCGATCACAGAGCCCTGATACAGGAGCAGTTCCGGGTTGTGGCTGGAACATGGCGGGGACCAGTGTAGTTTGAGTGGAGTAAGCGAGGAGTCAGTCCCGCAATTTGGGGCTGAAGAGTTAAACAAGGAGTGTTCAGTAATGGAGGGCTTTACAGATTATCACTAGGACTTCGGCTTTTTCTTTTAAAGAGTTGAGAGAGTCCTTCTGGCTTCTGTGCTGAGAACAGATTAAAGGGAAGAAGTCGGGAGATAAGTTAGGAAGTGGAGAGTGATTGGATTCTTGATATATTTTGATGGGAGCCTTGGTCAGATTTTATGAGTAATTGGCTATGGGGTGTAAGGGAAAGAGAGAAGTCAAGGTGTGGGCTTGAGCAGCTGGTGGGATGGAATTTCCAGGTGAGGAGACAGAAAAAGGTAAGAGCAGCTGTAGAGGTCAGAAGGTGGTAAGATCAAGAGGTCAGTTTTAGGGATATTAATTTCGAGATGACAATTAGACTTTCAAGCATAAGTGTCATGGAAGCATTTGGATACAAGTTCAGAGTTCAGGGTGGAGACCTAGGCTAGACACGTACATTTGGAGTCATCAGCAATAGTGTTTTATTTTTTTCATTCCCTAGCTGCAAGTGTAAAATTTATATATCAGTTTTTCAGTATTACATTAAAATGTTTTTACCATGGCCTTGTAACAACATCCGGTATTATTTTAAGGGTAATGGAAGGTATATGGCAGATCTGGGTATGAGTGGTCAGTTGTACAAGGCATCGTTCTGACAGTTTTGAACTTGGATATTCTATTTTTAATTTGTGATCCTCAGTTTTCTCACCTGCAAATGAAAGATAATCATAAGGTTTTTGTGAGGGTCGTGTATTATAAGTCTTCAGAATTATAGTTTTTAATTATGTGATATAAGATACGCAGTGTATTAAGTGCTCCATATCCATCACCTAGTTTAATCTTCACTAGAAAAGAAGAGAAAAGAAATAGAGGTAGGTGAAATTATCCCAATAGGAATATAGAGCCTCAGCATGTTGAATAATGTGATCATGTTAACACAGCTAACAAGTAGCAGAATCAAACCTATCTATTATCTCATTGCCATCGTTCCACTTGCTTTGTGTGTGTGTGTGTGTGCTTCTACATGTATTCACATATAATTCTGAAGTCCCAGGATTAGAATAAGCACACAATAATTCCTCACTGTATTCATTAATACACGTGAGAAAGTTGAGCATCAGCATTAAAACAATATCAAAATAATTTTCTACGAAGAACAAACGAAATTATCCCTTGAATTAATAACGTATGTATGGTAGTTCTTATAGCAAAATACTTTCCAATGTGGTATCTTACTTAAGTCAAGCAACACTTAGTTACAAATCTATCTGGGGATTTCAGTTTCTCAATCTATGGGATAGTTTAAGATGCCTAACATCTCACTCAACGAGTGACTTTAAGATCATTGCGAAATGGATCCGCGGAGTCTTTCTTATTCACCCAAGGGATTTTTTCAATGTCCTATGAAGACCATTTGGACCTCTTTATTGCCCATTTCCCGTGCTTTCCATGGGGGAGGATTTATCCCAGGTATCAAAATGTAACCCCATGTTTATGAGCTGGATGAAATCTGCCCATTAAACTGGCAATGCAGTGGAAAAGATATGGGTGGTAAAGTCTTCTTTCAATTACTTCTGTTATAACCAAGCCAAATTTGAGTGTTCTGTAAATAACTTGAATGCTGTTTGTTTCTATTGTGCTTGTCTTCACTTTTTATTTACCATATTGTTCACTTTACTTATATAATAAATGAAATTTTATTATATAAATTATATCAAAACATATCTTTGTACCTTTAGTTTATAAATGCCAACAGCTCTGTGTCAGAGCAGTGAAGCAGGTGGCAGGAGCCCAGGCCTCGCGCATGAATGACGCATTTGATATCCCTCTTGAGTGAATCTGATTTATGTAGGTTATTTCTCCGAGAATTATATGTTCTCATCTGTATGTTGGAAAGGGGATCCTGGTATTTCAGGGTTTGTTTCAAAACCAAATCACATGCCTTCAGAGATATAAATAATTTATCATCAGTGATATCTGTGATAATAACTTAAAAACCCAATATTGTTAGTATGTGTAGACTAAGCAGGTGCTCAAAATATTTATATTAACTAAAATCATCCTTCCAGTGATTCTCAAGAGGAAGTATTATAATTCTATTCACTTAACAGATAGAGAAATTAGGAACCGAGGTATGGGGAGGGTAAGTGCCCTGCCCACAGAGGCATGGGTAGCATTTGCCTCTCTGATTGAAGGGCTCTTGCTCTTAAATGTAGTTCTTCAGTGCAGGCGCCCAGGGAAACTTACTGCGATACAGAAATGATACTATATGGGTGCCGTTCTGCACGGTGACCACCAGCCACATGTGGCTACTGAGCATTTGCAGTGTGGTGGGAGAGGCAGGGGAACTGAACTGTTCAGTTTAATTTTAATTACAATTTAAATTAAGTAGCCATGTGTAGCTACTGGCTGACATATGGCATCATGCAACTCGAGAGTAGAAGTCTACTGAGCCGTGAGGCCCTGCAGGGTTAGTGCCGCGTCTCCGTTGGCTGTGTGCCAGGGGCCAGCGCAGACCGTGGGCATGCGCGCTGAGTGGACCTTTGCAGCGGCCACTAAAGAAGAAATGTACTGATTTGCTCCACCTTCTACTTGTGGGTCTGCTTCCTGGTCTGTGCATGTCCCTCACAGCTGTGCTTTCCTTCCACACCTGCACTGTCTTTTCAGTTCTTGCTGAGTGACCCTGACCTTGGCTCCCTGTCAAGCTCCTCTGCTGGGTTTAGACACCAGAAGTGTTATTGTTTCCCAGGAGGGAGTAGGTACTGGGTGAGGCAAAAGTAGGCTTCCAGTTGTTCTTATGGGAAAGACTACAGTAATTAAATGATAATACAAGAATGAACTCTGTGCTTTGTGTACTCACAGCTGTAAACCTTCTCCCCGCCCCCCTGCATAATGGTGGGGAGTGGGACCTTAGAGGCTGTTTGGCTTGAAAGGCAGTCCCACAGCTTTGAGCTTATTGTATTTTCTTAGACCAGTTCTTTCGCCTTCTTGCATCTCAGTTTTCTGCTCAACAAGGTGTCGCTAATAAAAGTTCTCATCACATGAGCTTCTTGGAAGAACAGAGGGAGGTATCCTTGGAACACACTTTTCGGAATACCTGGCAGGCACAGGATTACAATCAACAAATATGTAATTTTTGTTATGTTTCCCTACTTCTGCTTTTCTTTCAAACATCCAACACATCACAAATGTAAAATTTCAGGAGAATATTTCACAGAAAGCATTTTGAGACATTTATGAAGACTGTGTCTATAGGACATTGGTTTCTGTCCTTTATTTAAACAATCTTTTTTTGAGTTGTACTAACTTGCCAGGCTTTTGAGGCAGAACAAGGAATATAAGGATAAATAAGATACATCTACTGCCTCCAAGAAATTTACAGCCTAGTCGGAAAGAGCAAACATCCCAGAGCAGTGTGACCTTGAGAGAAGAAATAAGTATGAGGCAAGAATCATTATTACTGGATGGGAGGTCTTCTTGGAAGAGGTTCTATCTGGGTCGAAAGGAGCCCTTGGCATTTGCTGGATGCATGAGAAATAGAACTGTTGTTGATCAGTCTCTCCTTTTCTATTGAGAACGTAATGAGTAAATCATGAAAGGTAGTTCCTTCTTTTATTTTTCTCTGTCTCTCTCTCTGTGCAGGTTGAATTAAAAATGAAACAACCTGAAAAGTAGAAGTGATCTCGTCTCCATATCATTCCTCCTCTACAGGAAATACCTTTCACAGTGTTAAAATGTTTACCAGGAAGAAACAATAATAGGTTGATTACACTTGAGGTCTCCAACTAGAGCAGATGCCATATTAAAGACTTAAAAAAATAATCCAGATAACAGGAGTATCACAAAAAAATATGATTCATTTTGGTATTAAAAAATGTACATCAAATGATGACCACAGCTGCTCGGTTGATTATGGGCAGATCCGGAGGGGAGCACCGGACCCACTGAAGAGCGTAACTGTGATAACGTATCAGTTGCTGACAATCTACACACACAGCCTGGTTCTGCCAAGACCCCTCATATAACTCTGCACAATCCAGGCCCCCAACAGGACCCCTGCACAAGAAATTACACATTTTAAATTAGCTGCCTGAAAGCGGCTCTCTGGCTGCAAAGTGGGGACAGCTGCAACTCAGATATTTGGCCATCTGCATTTCCTGTGCTTTAGCTCCATGTGTTAAGAAGGAGTGGTAAGTCTCAGATCTCTGCCACCAAGGAACGAAGACGTGGGGATTGAGAGTTCTGGAGATAGTTTTCATTTAACTCCTGTCTCTGATCATTTCTGCTTGTGTGGCCTTAGGTGACCTATTGAAACTATATGTGCCTTGGTTTTCTCAGCTGTAAGTTAGGGCTAATCATAGTATCTCCCTTCCAGCATCATTCTAATAATTAAGTCAGGCAATATGTAAAGCATGTAGCCAGTGGCTGCCATAATTAGTGGCCAATAAAAGTTAGACATCGCCTCTCCTGTTATTCTGAGTCTTCTTCATGTATCATGTTCTATAATGAATGATTGTTCAGTGAAGGAATAAATATACGAAAGCCTTATATTTATATAGGTTTTTGAATCATTCTAATAAATCTCATTTCCCTGATTCCATTATTGCAATATTAACATATTTTGTTCCATAATTTGAATTTTTGGTGCTTTTAATTGTGAAATTATATTAGTAAGTGTCTAATACTCTTCATATGGGAGAACAAGGATGGTGTGTAGATTATTTTTAGGAACTACTTCAGTGTTCCTGTTGACATTCATTCATTGCTTGCTTGTTCATTTTTTCATTGGTAGTCATCATTTGCAGAATTATGTTTGCTGATTTCCAATTTTATGTATATGTGATAAGCTTTATAGGTTCTCATTGTCTAGTGTTAAAGATGGAAGCCTTTAGCAAATCATGAAAAACCACTTTTTCATAGGAACATTGTTTGAGAACCACTTCACAGCTCCCTGCCAGCAAAGACAGAAGTTTTCTCCTGCATTTCCTCACAAGGGACGATGGAGTCTCGGGCTGGAGTTAGGAATCAGGAACTGTTACAATCTGGCCTTCACATTGTATGAACCCCACTTTCCCTATGCACTAAAACTAATCATATGTTGTGAAGATCTGAGGACCACAGAGGGTTCATAAAATGGAAATAAAAACAAACACGGCTTCCCTTTAACGAATTACACCGGGCAGCGTAAGAAAAGGAAATGCATCATTTCAGATGCTTTAAGAAAAGTGATAATTAAGTCAATCACTGCACTGTATCTGGTCAGGGATGTTTGTACAGCACTTGGATTGTTCTTTGGTTACACGCCAGCACAAATTCCCAACAGGTGTGTGACAATGATGAGTGTTACTGAAATTCGGAAGGGAGGGTGCCTTCTCCCCTAAGCTCATGGCTCTGTGCTCCTTCCTCACCCCTCATGGAGGCGCAGCTCCTCTGGTTAAGTTGGTCATTTGAATGGGACTCTTCTCGGACACTGTCGTTCAGTACCTTCCACCACAGGTGAGGGGAAGGCTTGAACCTGTGGATTTGGACTTCTTGGGAGATTTCCCTCAGGTGAGGCAGAGGATGAGCAAACCCATTTGTATTTCTCTTCATGCTGCATTGTAAACATCCCCTTCATTGTGCACAAGACACGCCTTTCTTTTCTGAAGTATGCTTTCTCATTTCTTTCTTAACTTGGGAGGGTTTGTCTTGACTCTCTCCCGCGCACCTCAACTAGCCGTTTCTCATGTTTTCTCTGAGGACAGGTATGTCCGTGGGACTTCTTTTCTAGCTCCTATTAACAACTCGTAGCGACTTTCCTGAGTAGAAAGACTGGTAGTACGAGGATGTCTCTGAAGGTCTTATGCTAAATTGCAAGAGGTCGCGGAGGGGGTGGGGGAGGTTGTCAGTAGGAAGGTGTTATCTTAATGCTGTCAAGTGACGTCTGGAGTTGTCGCTGGCACATTTGTGAATATTTGCCTCAGTGACAGAGTCTGCTTCACGAAATCATTTTGTGCCAGAAGAGACTATTTAAAATTGTGCTCCTGGCGCTGTCTCCAGGCGGGAATCTGTTATTAGCAGCAGTGATAAGAAAGGTTACAGACATGTCATGACATTGGTTATCCTCAGGATGAGAGAAGATCAAGGCGTTCCGAGGAAAGGGCAGAAGGGGGAGAATTACTCCTCGTCACTGCTAGGCTTTGCGGCTACCGGCAACGGATCCTTTTAAGCTGCTTCCTACTCGGGAAATTGGGAAAATTGCAGCTCCCAGCCCATGATGGCTCCCTTCCTTCTGCCCTCTCCAGAGCTGTCGTTTGCAGGGACTTCACTCAGATCTATGGTCATGGCAGAGTTTTCCCTGCAAATAATTGAAGAATTGCCCCTTTTCTAGGTCCAGGGGCCTCGGACCAGAGGTAGAGAGTTGAAGCATTAGTGACCCTGTTTTTACACACCCCTACATACCCACACACACAGAATGAGCACACGTGTTGTCTGGACAGTATGGGCCATGAAATGAATGTTTAAGTGACTAATACGTGTCCAAGAATGGAAAAGTTTATTTTCCATTAATCAGAAAAGCTCTCTAAAACCCAACAAAATACAGTTTGACTTGAAGTAGAAAGACTTACATACTCGCAGGTTTGAAACAAGTATTAATCAATTTCTTCCACCCTACAAAATAAAGCACGTGAAGTGACTGAGATTTCGTATCACATCAGTACAATTATGTCATTCACTTATTTTTGGCTACTGCTAAACAAACAAGTAGCAATAAAAAAACAAGGATCGGATGAACTCTAGGAATTTGCGTACTTGAGACTGAAGAGGAATCGTTATTGGATATCAAACTTGCAAGTATTTGGTTCTATTCTCTTTTATTCAGAGATAAAAGTGTCTTTTATTCTTTTACAGACTACAGAAGTAAATTCTGGGTACATTTGGATTCAGTAGATATCACCAACTCCTTTTTTCCCCCCAACTGTTCAGACTTCGGCAGAAGCCAGGAGGCAGTTTGCAAAGCGCTTTTCCTTAATATTTAAATTTCCTTGGAGGTTTAAGAAAAATCTAATCCACATGTTTCTAATTCATTTGCACTCAACTCATAAAAAAATGTTCTTCAATTTGATCTCATTGTGGTCCAGGGGCATTAAAAAGCTTTCAAATGAGCCTTCCTTCTTCAATTGAAACCCAGATGTTGTATTTTGTCAGCTCTGAGCAAATTTAAAACTAAAAATGTCTGGGTCATTAATGAGAAGACACAGATGGTTCTGGAATTTAGGGAGAAAAAAAATCCACAGATAATAGAAACTCTTAAAATATGAATAACTCATTTTTAAGGATTTCATTCAACACGTGAATAACCTTATACTCATTTTAAAAGGGCCGTCTCTGCAGGTAAGGGAAATGGAATGATTCAGGGCCAAACTGTGAGGGAGAGTATGGCCAGGAATAGACTCCAAGTGCCCTTCTTTTTACTAATCATGTGCAGTGACTAAAATAAATAAATAGTAGGAGGGTGCAAAGGAGGGAACCAAATGCTAATGCCATATGGTAACACCATCAGGGATAGAAAGCAAAGGTTATTTTTCACATTTCAAGTATTTCCTCACGTTAGCCACAAAAGGAGGGGGAGGGGAGAAGAGACTGAATACTGTGCTGTGTGAGGCAGCAACAAATTCCAAATAATTATACTGCTGGCATTCCCAGAGAGGTCCTCTTTTAAACATTCAAATCCTCGCTTTCAATTTACTGTATTATGAGGCACAGTGTGATTCCATCCCTCTTAAATATGAACTCTGTTTGTGGAATCGTGCACCTGCATAGTTTCGTGAACCAGTGTGTCACCCCGATAAATTCAATAAAAGGGAAAATAAATAAAAGTTAAAAAATACTTAAATTTTTCTACATCTTTAAACCAATATACAAATATAAACACATCACTAACCAGAAAACCTTTTTATTAGACCATAGGTCGTTAACTTTTCTACCTTAGTTATGAATTTTTTCATAACTAGGGTGAATTTATGATAATATTATGCATTTTTACATGTGACTTTCATCTGAAAACTTTCTTACGATTTTGAAAATTTTATATTTGAAAGACACATTAATATAAACTTCTGAGCCAAACATTATTTCTACACTTAGTTTCGTAAGACATGACTATTAGTGGAGTATTCCCTTAGAAATGGCTTTGGAATGAACCAAATCCAGGTTCACAGTCTAGCTTAACACTGACATGGTGGGTTGATATTGCTTCTTTGGTCTTCTATTTTCTCACCTCCAAAATGATGATTAAAAAGCTACAATACCCATTTTCTCTTTTTCTATCCATCTTTCCTTCCTCGGTACAATAAGTCATGTTTAAATGTAGCTTATGCCTTGATAACCTCATGAAAACAGGTAGAATTTGGCAGGAGAGGTTTCTTTCATTCTTTCAGTTTTCTTCACTCTTGTTTTAACTCTGTACTTTATAAGCGAGGGCCATGCAATTCCTGTTACATGTAGGTGTCTCTTAAGCCTTGACTCCTGGTCTAGATGTAGCATCCTTCAAATCAAAGGCCCAAACTCCTCTTCTGTATTTTATTTCCAATAGAAAGTATAAAGGATTTCTCTGTCCACTTAGCAACCATCCACCCCAATTTACACAGCAGCAATCTAGTTTTCCTGTTGAACCCCCTTTCCTTCTGATTTCACACAAGTCAAATGGGGTCAACATCAGGCCAGGCCACCAAGGCCCTGGCGAAGTGTCAGGTAAGTGAGTGACCCAAGGAAAGACAATCAAGGCTACTGGAATTCAGTCTCAGCACTTCTGATTAATAGAGCTGGGGAGCTTTCTTTGCAGGTCAGTGAGAAGATAGCTTTGCTATCTGGAACTGCCTGCAGCTTCTGCCCGTAGAAGGGGAAACACCTGTCTGGGCGGAGCACCCATGAAAGGAGGGAGAGCAAACCCATCAGCATTCTGCTGGCGTGGCCTGTGTGCAGTGGCTGTGTGTGCCTGGAATCAGCCATACCTGAAGCCTTTCGGTTCCGTAAGGAAATGCACCCTTCCTTTAGCACAAGCCACTTCGAATAGAAGTGTTTCACTGAATACTAAATCATATAAAAAGAACGTGTAGATAAATGCGTTTTTCAATGAAGAATCAGATGGCCTTCATGAAAATAGTGAATAATAACCATTATTACTTACTGTTGTCATTACTATGATTATTACTTATAACAATAAAAGAGGGTTTTCTTTTCTCATCTTGAATAGGATTTAAATGGCATTTTTATGTATATATTTTAGTCCCAGCCCCCAGACCAATGGTGCTTGCAGACATAGGCAAATATGTGTTCAAAGAAAACAGTCATTCCTTTCCTTAGATATGCCCAGCAGGTCTATCAAACTCCTGTGATTTCCCAGCCATTCACAGTTACTTCATGTTGCTTACAATTGTGTTTCAACAGATCCTTCACACTTTTTATTTCTCCTTTTATTTCCTCTCTGCAGACTGACTCACCTTTGATGCCTGCTTGGGTAGCCTGATGCTGCTGATACTAAATAGGCCCCACTGCCTCTGGTTGCTGACTACCTAATCCTGGCCTTTTCTCTTAAGACTGGGTCCTAATTTATATCTTAATTTATATCCTGATTTATATTAGTGATGTTGATCAAGGAGCCAGAGAAAGGTTTACAGATGGTAATTTTGTTATGAAATAAGGAAAAAAAGGAAATAGTTGTTATAGAAAAAATAGCAAATGAATGGTGGGGATAAAGATAGAGGAACCACCTTTCTTTTACGGTGGCTGAAGGGCAGAGACCATAGACACCCTGGGAGAAAGAGCCACATTTGCATTGCTTTCCTTTGCACCCCAGCTGCTAGCATGGGAGGCATTGTCTGAGATTCACCTCTCTGTTGGCTTAAGGGCCAGGATGCTAGTGAGGGCCAGGACCTCAGCAAAGCAGATGGTGGCAGTAGCTTTGGATGTTTCGTTTTGTTCTGATGAATTTCCAAGGGAATTATTAGAGACTGCATACGGTGTCTCTAACCTTGTTTTCGGGAGGCTTTTAGAAAAGTTTATTTGGGCAAAGGCAGAGTTTTCTTTCCGCTCTGTTGTCCTAAGTAGATAAATAAGGTTGTCTAATTTTTTTCCAATCACAATGATCTACACATCTCTCTTGGGAAAAGAAGAGGTCAGAAAGGAGGTCCAATCACCTATTTGAGGACTTAATTCAGTGGCCGGGGAGAAAGTCAGGTAACAGGTCTGTAGGCGATTGGTTAGACGTGGAGGAGAGTGTGACTGATCACAAGGTGGCTTCTGTGAATTGGATAAATGCCCTTCGGTGATGCTCACTGCATCTCTGCAACATTCTGTTGGTGACAATGACATTCCCAAATAGTGTCTGGGTGTATATATCTGACCATTTTTTCCTCTGTGCCCACTCATGTTCTGGTCTAAGTTTTGTTGCTACACATTGCCGTGTGATTCTTATATTGCTCAGGAAGATCATGAGTTCTTAGTACTACATAAAATTTACCTGATGTTTTTCAGAAATGATGATAAAGGACCTCTAGCAGACCTTGCCTGTCCATTCTGTGTCTTTTCCAGGGCTGAAACAATCAGCTCAATCGTGTATTACAAAGAAAATTTATCTTTGAAGTTTCTATGTTTAATAGAGTGTTTTTCTGTGTCCGTGGGTTGGACAATTTTTTAAAATATATTTTATTGATTATGCTGTTACAGTTGTTCCAATTTTTCCCCTTTACCCCCCCCCAACCCAGTACCACCCTTCTCTCCAGCAGTTCCCCCTTAATTCATGTCCATGGGTCGTGCATGTAAGTTCCTTGGCTTCTTCATTTCCTATACTATTCTTAACATCCTCCTGTCCATTTTGTTCCTCCCAATTATGCTTCCCAATCTCTGCGCCTTTTCTCCCATTCTCCCTCTTCCCCCTCCCCACAGATATCCCTCTAAATGAGCTCCATAGCTATGATTCTGTTGGTTGCTTAGTTAGTTTGTTTTTTTAGATTCAGTTGTTGATAGTTGTAAATTTGTTGCCATTTTAGTGTTCATAGTTTTGATCTTTTAAATAAGTCCCTTTAATATTTCATTTCATAATGGCTTGGTGCTAATTAAGTTCTTTATCTTTACCTTGTCTGGGAAGCACTTTATCTGCCCTTCCATTCTAAATGATAGCTTTGCTGCATAGAGTAATATTGGTTGTAGGTCCTTGTTTCTCCTCACTTTGAATACTTCTTGCCCGCCCCTTCTTTCCTGCAAAGTTTCTTTTGAGAAATCAGCTGACATTCTTTTGGGAACTCCTTTGTAGGTAATTCTCTGCTTTTTTCTTGCTGCTTTTAAGATTCTCTCTTTATCTTGAACCTTTGGCATTTTAATTATGATGTGTCTTGGTGTGGTCCTCTTTGGATCCAACTTGTTTGGGACTCTGCTTCCTGGACTTGTATGTCTATTTCCTTTGCTAAATTAGAGAAGTTTTCCTTCATTATTTTTTCAAATGAGTTTTTATTTCTTGTTCTTCCTCTTCTCCTTCTAGCACCCCTATGATTCAGATGTTGTTATGTTTGGAGATGTCCCAGGGGCACCTTATACAATCCTTATTTTTTTAATTTTTTTTTCTTTTTACTGTTCTGACGGAATACTTATTTCTTCCTTAAGTTACAAGTCATTGACTTGAATCTTGGCTTCATTTCCTCTACTACTGGTTCTCTGTAGATTTTTCCTTATTTCACTTAGCATAACCTTCATTTCTTTCTGGGTCTTTTTTATTTTGTTGCCGTACTCAATTAGTTCTTTGTGCATCCTGATAACCAGTGTTTTGAACTCTGCATCTGATAGGCTGGTTATCTCCATTTCATTGAGTTCTTTTTCTGGGATTTGTTCTGTTCTTTCATTTGGGCCATCTTTCGTTGTCTCTTCAATTTGGCAGCCTCCCTGTGTTGGTATTAGATAGAGCTGCTTTGACTCACTTTCTTAGAAAAGTCACCTGTGAATTGTGTGGGGTGGAGCCTTAGTAATCACTGGGGCAGGGCAGCCCACTTCACTGCTTTGTGGTTCTGTGTGGGAGGAGGGCTTGGAAAGGGACAGTGCTGCTGCCTGTCTTCTGGAGGTTTGCTCAGCACTTGCTCTGTGTGACTGGCAACCTTCCAGCTGTTGCCCTGGTGTTGAATCCCAGAGAGAATGGGTCTGCATATGTTTTAACTCTGTACAGGTCCTTTAAGCAGAGTCTCCTGAAAATCCAGCAATACCTTCTGCTGTCCCAACTCCCATTGGTTTTTACAGCAAGAAGTTATGGGGGTTTATCTTCCTGGAGCTGGAACCTTGGGCTGTACCATTTGGCCTGGGGCTGGGGTTGCTTGTTCCCAAGGCATCTGTCCTGATTTTCATGCACCACACATGAATGTGGGACCGCCTGTTCCTCGCCACTGCCTGTCCGTGCTACATCATGTCTCTATGCCTTTCCCCTGTCTCTTCACCTGTCCCCCATCTCTGCATCTTTACTTCTCCTACCTATCTGGATGAATGTGACTTCTTTAAATCCTTGGTTTTCAGACTTCCATACTGTTTGATTTTCTGATGGTTCTGGGTATTATTTGCTTTGAAGTCTAGTTGTAATTATTTCTGTGGTTGCATGAGGAGGCAAAGCATGTTTAGCTATGCTTCCATCTAGACCGACAGTCTGGAAAAAAATTTTTTTAATGTTTTGGTTTTTAGCATGTATATCTTTTAAACTTCTCTGGGGTTATTCGAAGGGTATTTCTGCTATTCACCTATCCACTTAGAGAAATGAATGCATGCACATCTCAAACAATCCATTTCTCTCCCTCTCTACTGCCAGTATACCATCTCGATCAGCTTCTGTATTGGCCCTCCTGCTTCCATCCTTGCCAACTTCAGTGCATTCTCTATCCACAGCAGCAAGAGGGCACATATAAACCAATCTTTCATTCTCCTGCTATTGACTTTCCAATGGTTCAGCTTAATGGCCTACAAGACTCAGCAAGATCTTCCCTCATCTTTGATCCTCAGTACCACATCGCTATGCCAAGTACCTTCGACTCTTCAGTCTATTGATAAGAGCAGTCTTTCTTCTCTTTGCTTCGTTGACTCCTCGTTCTGTAGATTCTGGATTTAAGTATTACTTCCTTAAAGAAGCCTTTCCTAATAGTCAATTATATCATTTCATAGCATCCTGCACTTTTCCTATTGTAACTTGCATCATTATTTATAATTAGTGTGTTTGTCTGTTTTCCACGCTAGATTATAAACCTGATAGGGGTTGATACAGCTGTAAATTTTGTCCCCACCACAGTGCCTGCCAGGTATGGGACATTCATGAAAACTGTTTTCTGAATGAATTCATGACATAACATTTGCATTGAGGCTAAATAGCCCATCAATATGTTTATAGTGTATATTGACTGTTGTGTACTGTGAATTTAACTTCCTAATGATTGAGCAGAAAACAAAACAAATATCTTAGACATAGAATTAATTTGAAAACATACTGCATATTGGAATATTCTTACTTTTCTATCCTGTGCAACTTGAGCCTAAATTCTATATGTTCTTGTTGTAGGCCATGTTTGCTAAAATCAAACTATATTCAGCTATAGATAATCTGTCTTTGAAGAGACGCTGTAGGTTGCATTCTATCAAACTATGAAACTAAATTTTTATCATCATATCTATCAAGATGAAAGCCATGGACTTCCTCCATTCCCTTTAGAAAAATAACAAGGTGTAATATTTCGATGGAAAGCAAGGAAATATGAAAACAGTTACTTGGCAATAATAGGATATCATAGATTATCCCGTTTCCTTAAAAAATCTGGATGGTAGAGAATGTCCAAAACACTACAAAGTGTAATTGTAGATACCTAGAAGAAATGGCCCTTATTTTAATATCTAGATTTGTGATGCCAATATTTTTTAACACAAGCAGAGACTAATTATAAGCCAATTAAAAAGCTATAGTTTACACATTGCTCTTACACAATAGAATGCATATATCAAGGTCCATATCAAGCACAGAGCATATATACCCTTGATGTCTAAGGGTCACTAAGAATTTTAGATATTCTTTTTTATAGTGTCACTATGGTTTAATATTAACTTGCCTATAGTAGTAAATAAATCAAATGTACACCCATTGTAGTGTTTGTTACATTTAATAGGTAAACATTAAAGGTACACTTTTCTAATAATTATCTTTTATAAGAACAACTGTTTTGGTAAAAGGGAATGTTTTTAATTCAATTTATTAACACATAGAAGGCTGGACTTCAATGGCCAAGTGAAAATTAGAGCTACATTTCATACTGTTAACCTTTCTGAACAGTCACCTAATTTAAATGGTGTTTAAGTGTAGCTTACTTGCTCTTCCTTTTAATATTAGAATGATGGAAAATGGACTTAATTGTGACAAGTATATACAGTTTCTATATAGTAATGTTTTTAGTTCACTGCTTTTTTTTTTCTGAAGGTTTCTAAATAATCCCACACATTCTGCCTTATTTCCTCCTTTCTTCAACCTATGAGTAAAATGGAAATAATAATATTGGATTAGAATCCAAGGAGTTGACTTATACTTTTATTTTCTTTCTGCCTTCTGATTGGTGAGTTAATCATTCAACAAATCAACCAGTGCCTCAATTTCTCCAACTATGAAATGGAGTGACCCTAGTTAACAAAAGTGTACAAGTTGCAGGTGCACAATTCCACAACAAAGCATCTGTACACTGTATCATGAGTTCACTGCCCCCAAGTCCAGTCTCCATCCATCACCATTTGTTCCCCTGTACTCTCCTCCAACCCCTTCTCCCCCAGCAGTCACCACAGTCTTTTCTGTGTGCATGAGTTTTTTCTTTCTTTCTTTTTTGTTCAATCCCTCCACCCTCCTACCTTCAACCCCATGCCACAGCTGTCAGCCTGCTCTCTCTGAGTCTGTCTCTATTTTACATGTTAGTTCAGTTTGTTCATTAGATTCCACATAGGAGTGAAATCATATGGTACTTGTCTGTCTTTGACAGAATTTTATTTGAGTTAAACATATGAGCAACCAAAGTCAAAATCCCCCTCAAAAGTTATTAATGAGTATGAATAGAAAAATGTAAATTATGGGTGGCCAAACTTAGGATTAAAAATGAACAAACATTAATACAGGGGGAAAAAAAACTTTGTACTATTATAAGACAAAAAGAAAAAAGATGTTATTCATACTCATAGTATTTGGCTCAGAGTATTGTTTCAAAAACTTGTAATAAAGAATAAGTTAAACAAAAAAATGGGAAGTTATCCTTGGCAATTTCTTCCTGTGTCTGCACAGAAAATAGTGCAACATAAACTCAAGTCAAACTGTTTATATTTTCTAGTTGACAAACTAATTGACTGTCTAAATCAATTATTGAAAGAGATTCAAACTCAATCCCTTGAATTCTCTTGGAATCCTTGATGGCGGGAGGAGGAAACCCCTTAGTTAGTCCTCACCAAAGAAAGCATTTGATGCTCTGCTAATATGTGGCTTCCAAGAAAACAAAATTAAGTTTTGACTCAGTTGATGGTTAAAAAAATGAGCCCTTGTGTGGAGCATAAAACTGAAATGCATGAGGTGAAGGGGGACGTAATTCAGTGGAGCTACAAATCTGTGTCAAGCATTGTGCTAGGAGGGGCTTTGCTTTTCTAGTAAGGTTGCAAGATAAACTACAGGTTGGCCCATTAAATTTGAACTTCAGATGAACAACAAATAATGTTTAGTTTAAGTAAGTCCCATGCAATGTTTGTGATATAGTTATACCAAAAAAAAAAAAAAAAAAAAAGTTTTTTCTGTATGTCTGAAATTCAAATTTAACAAAGTGTTCTTTGTATTTTTATTTGCTAAATCTAGCGACCCTATTCTCAGTGCAACTCTGCAAGATAGGCTAATACTGTCCCGTACTACAGTGGGGAGAACTAAGGTTCGGGAACTTTCATTCCAGGTCTTAGATCGCACAGCCAGCAAGCGGCAGAGGTGTTCCCACCAGGCCTAGACAGGTCCCCAGTCCCAGCGCTCGCTCAAATACGTGTCCTGTCTGCACAGCAGACCACATACTGGCTGCAGAGTCCCCAGCACTGCCTTCCACCAGTGCTTGAGTTTCCCCGAGCTAAACAGATCAAGAGAAAAGGGAACGCTTTCTTCCCTTCCACCTCCTCCCCAGGCAACCCCCCTTTCCCCGTTCTGTCAGAGGAGAAAAGAGCACCCCCGTTTCCTCCTGACGTGTGAGGCAACTGCAGCCACGTTCCCTGGGGGTGAGAAGCCCAGAGTACATTTTGAGAACCGAGGGACGTATTTCCTGTCCCTGTGGATCCTATCCTGGCTCCTTTGCCACTATCGATCATTTCTGTAGTAATTTCCTCAAAGCAATATTTGCAAGACTCCATCCAGCCCTAGGTGGCCATCCGTAGATGCTGAAGGATGAAAGAAAAACTGAGTTTATTTGCAGTTAAAGTGATGAAAGTGGCAGCTATTGAGGTCATTAGTTGCTATTTTTTGTTCTGAAAGAAAAGGAGACAGGATACTAACACGGGGGAGAAGGAAGATGCATTGCCGAGCTCCGAGCTTCGGAAACCTTGGCCTGCCACCTGGGTTGCTGCTCCCACACAGTTTGGCAGGGGCCAAATAGTGAATAGTGTTCTATTTTTACTTTTAAACTTAGAAGCAGAAGGCCATTGGGAATAATGTACTCAGTAAACATTTGGTGGAGTCTTAGCATTTCCTTTTTCGTTTGGCAAATAGTATCACGAATGTTAAATGTTAGGGCAGAACCAATAGCGTGTGTGTTTTATCAAGTGAATCCTTTGCCAAGAATATCTCTGGATTTCTTTTATGTATGATACAGTTTAGGAAAAAAATGATAAACAGAGCTGAAAGGCGGCGCATGTGGGTACAAGGCATGGACTTTCTAGCTGGTAGACACAGGTTCAAGTGTGAGCATGTCAGTCACAAACATTTCCTGTGCCTAACTCCTCTGTGAATGGAATTAATAGCAACACCAACTTGATGGTAACATCGCAAAGATGAAAAGAAATTTTGACCATGAAACGCAAAATAATACCATAGACATATTTCACACTCCAAAAGCTTATTAACTCCCTTTGATTTTAAATTTTGAAAATCCCCATTGTCGAGAGTGAACTGTATCAAAGTAAGTCTGTAGATTTAAAAGCATCGTATTTTCTTTTTACTTAAAATCGTGTCACGTGCTATTAATTCTTTGGGCATATAGACGTTCTGTAGATCCAAAGGCAATAGTATTTATTGTCTTATATAATTTTCTGAATACTTTTCTAATTTCTACAGTTCATCTTGGACATGTTCATTGTGTGGAAACCACAAGGAGCATTATTCTTTAAGATAAGACACTCTCAGATGTGTATCTCTATGTGTCCTGGGAACCTAGTAATCCACGTGGTATGAATTTTCTTTGTAGAGGTATTCAACTAACGCATGAGGAACTCAGTGGAAAGATTTTATTTTCAGGAAAACTAGGTGGATCAGATGGCTTTTAAACCAAGATTATATTCCAAATTTAAGATTCTGCATTTCTAAGTACATATTCAAGCTGTATTGACTCCGTCTTTTCCCTTGGATCCTTCAAGCTGTGAAGAGAGGGGGGGTCTGCTGCATGGGCAACAGCAGACCCTCCATATTACCCTGCCCAGGCTCTGTAGCTTCAGCTTCACTGGAGAGGACACTCCAGCGTCATCGCAAGATGTCGATTCAACACAGGAGGAGACAGATACCGTGTCACTCCCGAGTCGGACTGCACAGCCATTCTCGGCGGTGCAGAGAGACTCTTAAGAAGCTACACCATCGTCTCTCGAGACGGACGGCTGCCGATGACGATGAAGTACATATTCTATAACGGATCTGTTGGGTCTGATTTAATTAACCCATTCATTTATTCAGTCCTTAAAATACACTTATGGTGCTCTTCCTCTGTGTTCGATGCTGTTATAAGCGCTTCATTGTCTAACACGATATGGAAATCTTAGAGAACCTGTATTGAAATGTAGTGAGGAGGGAAAAAAAGTGTCAGTCACTGGTTCCTTGTTACTGTACATAGAGCAATATATTTCATCCCATTACATTTTATTTGTGTCACTTCCATTCTGCGCTCAGTGTGAACAGACAAGGCTAATATTGTTTCTGGTGAAGGCCTGACAGCTATTCTGTTGATTTGTTTGGCATTACATTTGAGTGGCACTCATGTGATCCCGGCAGCTGAAAGATGGCTTGGCTGAAAAACACGCAATACAGCCTAGGGAGAAAAGGGCAGAGTTTTGGAAAAGAGGGACATTTAGAATCAATACTTGTACATATATGCACTGCTAAAGGCTCCAAAAATTCCTGCACAGTGCTTTTGGGTAGCTACTGAGAAATCACCTTTACCATCTATAACAGAGTGGGAGCCATAGTGAACTTTGATGCCACCTGACTCAGTCCCTGCATTTATGTTATAATGAGCCCTACATGCTATACCCTGATTCTTCTTTTTTTTTTTTTTTTTGAGGAAATCCATTCTCAGTTTATATTAGTCAAATGGTTTGGATTGGCCCCACCTTCTGCCAGAGGTGAAAGTCATCTTGGGTATTTGCAAATATGGCCAGCTATCCTGATCTGGGTAAGCGGAGGTATTTTCTAGGGCCTTCTAGACTAGCTTCTTCCGTGTTATCCAACCAATAATAAAAAGCTTGCTTTATCACTAATTAATTTAGCTCTGAATGGCATGGGATGCAGATGTGAGGTCTGGCCCTCCATAGCTGTTTGCTGTCATGAGGCAGCCGTTACGATGAAGAAGCCTTCACCTGAAGTATGGTATAGTCAAGATATTTTCAGAGAAGTGAGTCAGAGCTTGTATCGTAAAACTTCTTATCCGATTGTCCCTCAAGACCAACCTCTGGATTTTTTTAGTCATATAAGGTAATAAATTTCTTTTAAGAAGTAAGATGATTTAAATTAGATTATCTGAAACTTCAAAGAGAAACATTCAAAATGACAAATTTATTTCCTCACTGTATGATATGGGAAGAACTGCTTCTCATTACTGAGTTTTTTTTTTTAATTTGAATTCTAGATTTTTTGCTAATAACTTATGTGACTTTGTTTTCTCGTCTGTACAATGAAAATAACAATGGCTTGGATATATCTTTTTGAATAACGCATTGTACAAGTTATTTAAACATCTAGCACTGTGGCTTGCACCTTTTACTTATTTAATACAATCCAGTTATTATCATCACAAGTCACTCTAGGCATATATGTTCATGATTTAACAAATGTATATGAATCTTCCAATGGTGCACCATTCAGTGCTACAAAGGGCAGAGCTTAAAAATGATAGTGAAGGTATTATGCTTATTTTCTCTCTTTCAGGGAAAGAAAGAAATAGGTGAAAATAATTGTAATATATAAACATATGTGATAAATTACATTTAAAAAGCATGAGAAAAGTACAGGGAGTGTCAGCCTGGAGACAGACGCTGCTTCGGCAGAGAAGGGTCAGAGAACGCCATGGAGGGAGGAGACAGTAATGGGTTGCCCTTAAGGATGCAGATGTTGATGAGTGAGGGAGCCCCATCATGTCATAGTGTACCCAGCTCTTTGTTCACCACAGAGACGGCTGTAAGGGGAAAAGGCGAAGGGTGGGAAGAGCCAAGTGAGAGACCTGACAAGGAGGTTGTGATTTTTCCCTAGAGTTTGAAGCTCCCCCCTCAGCTTCTGGTGCTCAGGGATTGAAACTCCTTTTGCTTTAAGTCTGGTGTGTAAACTGATGCTTATTATACGAAGGGGCCAATGAGGTGTGTGCTGATTGGAGGAACTCCAAAATATTACTTCACTTGTCACGTCTCATGTATATTTTGGTTCTTGAGTTCTCATTTTCCCATTCGGCACCGCACTGATCTCAAGGGAATCAAAGTGAAAAGTGTATATACACATGAGTATACAACGATAGTAATCATGCAACCAAAAATATTGTTGAATGCCTGTAATATACCAGTCGATCTAAAAGCTTGCTCTTTCTGTCTCTCTCTCTCTCTCACTGATGTCATCTATCCTTAGGTTAATCCTTTGATACATGCATTACTACTCATATTTTAAAAGGAGAAGGGAAGATTCAGAGAGTTTGAGTTCTCTGGGTTTATCACAACTAATTGTGAAGTCAGAGGAAATGTGTGTAATTGCTTTGTTTAACGTTTTATGTAGGGGAGGGGAATAGCACGGGAGAAACATTGACCCACTTAATAGTTCTCTTACAAAAAACTTCTGTCTTTAGAAACTCTCTTTTTCTTGTGGTGTTTTTTTTTCCCTTGTGATTTTTCCATGTTGTACCACAATAGACCTGTTGCTGGTAATGCCCACAGCTGTCCTGATGCACTGACCTGAGCTAACTTCTCTGTCTCCTAGTCCTCGGGTCACTCAGATGGGGACACTTCCTCTGTACCGAAAGGCTGTTTTCTACCAAGGATTATGACAAATGATACAATTACATTTTTTTCTTGATCTGCATTTCAAATAGTATGAAGTGCCATTATGCTAAATTTATATCTAAATAAAAAAACAATACTAGGTAGTTTATTTTGTTTTCTAGCCTCAAACATCTAGTAATAAGGAGACATTTAAAATATAGGTCATTCGACTAAAAAAATGTAATAGAAAACAGTGTAAAAATTAAGAGAACATATATAGAACCATTAGGATGCTCTTGGTTGCAAGTAAAAGAACAATAATAACTTAGGGCGTACAGAATCATCTGTTTAGATCAGCCTGGAGGCAGGGGATCAAGCCTGCAGTGACTGAACACAGACCTGGTCAGTGAGCTAGCATTTTGTGCTTGAACCTGCCCATCGCATGGTCGCTAACAGCTCTCTTGTGTAACTCCAGACACTGTGATCACAGCAGCATCCATACAGGAAGGGAGGGAAGAGGGTCGCTTCTCTGCTCATCTCTTGGTCAGAATGGAGATCCTTTCTTAGAAGCTCCTGTCTCCCAACTGGTATGCCTTCACATCTTATTGGCCAATATTGGTCAACGGTTGCCTCAATTTAAGGAAATCTGAAAAAAACAACTGTGCCCAATTTTCATTTTCTTCTATTGCTCACCCTTCAGAAAGGAAAGGGAAAAGCTGTTGAGTAGCAACCAATGATTTAATTCAGAATTGTTTTTCTTCTTTTTTTCTTACATAATCATATCAAAATTTTAAAAAAGAATGGGAAAGATTGATAAAACAGCATGTAGAAGGTATTCAGAGGACCATTCACTATATTTTAAAGTTGGAAGGCATGTAATAGATACGTATATTTATATCTATCATTTTACAGGAGGAAAACAAGACCCAAGGAGGTAAGAGTGTCCGTTCAAAGTATTCTATGTAACACGGCACCTTCTCTGGCCTACTGTATCATCTCTGGTTCCAGGTTGTCATCTATTTGGCTGCCAGTCCTTGGATTTGCTGCTCCCTTCGCTTGAGCTGATCCTGATCATTACTATGGTGACTTAGTTTTCACTGAGGTGCTTCTAAATTTTCTTTCCTAAATCAGTCTAAAAGCTTCTGAAGTTTCCCTAAAAATATTTACATTTGTAATTAAACATAAAGAATAGAATAAGCACCTATGCTTCTCAAAACCTTAATGTTTGATAATGTTAGCTTCAGAACATTTAAAATTTAACACACAAAGTAGAAAGTTAAAGTTTCCTTTTAAATACTTTTCACTCACATTTCCACATAGGCATGATGATTTAAATATGGCCTATGTTTTGCTGATCAATTTTTAACATATATTTTACAACACATATCCATACACAGACAAAATATATTGATTGTTAATGTATATACATTATATCATTTTGCACATTTTAGTTTGCAACTTGAATTTATGCCTAACATTGTTTTTGAGATCTATTCACATTGATGCCTATAGCATGTATCTATTTATTTATTTATTCTGGTGTATAGCATTTTGTCATATAAATACATTGGCAGTCATTTGTATTATTTCATGTATTTTGCAATTACAAATAATATGTCCAGTTACTGTGAGAGTCAACAGACACCGAATACCTAGAAGTGAATTATGGGTCAGAAGAAGTATACACTTTCTCAGTGTATCAGATATTGTTAAATAAAGATATTAATCTTTATTTTTTCACTCCTCCAAATTATCTATCTCTACCATCCATTTTTCTATCTCTATATCTACATCTATGAATTAAATTAATGTTAATGATAGTGTTCTTTATTTTTAAAAAATTGAATCCATTTAAGGCCACAATGATTCCACCACTAGAATTCCCCCATTAGAATTGATTACTGACTAGCAGGAACTGATTAATAAATGCTTAAACCTTCTTTACCCTGAGACTTGCTAAATGTGAATGATACTGCCAAAATGTAGCTCCCAGATACTCCAACTGTTAAGAAATCAGAGGATAAAGCAGAAACAAAAAAGCAAATATTCTTAAAAATGTCTAATAGATGGGTCAAATGTTTATTTCTTTTTCTAAAACCACCAATAATTCCTCTTCTGTTTTTGAAATGGGGAATTTTACCCTGTATGTTTGAGACAGTGTCTTAAGCAATTATCTATAGTGTCCACTTTAGCTGAATTCAATAATGACATTTACTTAAGATCATTTATTGAGTGCTTCTTCTCTATCTGGAAACATATGTGGCTGGGGAATACAGAAACCTTCTCTTCTGAGAGACTTTACATCCATAAAGGAGGTAAAATGTCTGAGCAAATGATTGCAGCAGTTATTGCGTGAATTTTAACAGAAGTACACAGCGGTCCCTCACTGTATCGCGGTTCACTTATCACAGCCTCGCTGTATCGCGGGATTTTTTAAAATATTATATTTATTTAGTGTGGATTTTTCGCTATATTGTGGGATTTTGTGGTTCTGTATACATATGTTGTTAAAGTTACGTAGGTTTAAGAGTGTAGAATATGTTTAAGAACATAAGTAGTGTTTATAAAAGTGTGGAAAAGGTTAAGGGAGAGAGGGAAATGTTAATAGGGGACTGGGAACGGTTTATAAGTGTGTGGGGAGGGTTTATAAAGCCTTAAAATATATATAAATACTAAAATAAAGGTAAGGTTCCTACTTCGCGGATTTTCACCTATCGTGGGGGGTGGGTGGGGTCTAGAATGTAATACCCGCGTTAAGTGAGGGAATACTGTATATAATATTGAAAGAGGATTTCAAGAAAGGACAGACCAATACTACTGATGGGAGTGTGCTTTGAAAGTGATTTTGACTTGAATCTGTATTCAAAACATTTGTAAATCTACAATAGGAAAACAAATTGCCCAATATAATATGAACAAATATCTGAACAGGCTCTTGACCAAAGAAGATATACAGAAAGCAAATAAGCATATGAAAAGATGCTCCACATAATATGTCATTAGGGACTTGCAAATTAAGACAGCAATGAGGTACCACTACACACTTATTAGAAGGGCTATACTCCAGAACTCTGACAATACCAAATGTTGGTGGAGATATGGAGAACAGGAATTCTTATTCATTGCTGTCGTAAGCTACTAGTGCAAACAGTGTGGCAATTTCTTACTAACTTAAACTGTTCTAACATAGGATCTAGCAGTTAGATATTTATGCTAATGAGTTGAAAACTTATATCTACACAAAACCAAGTACATGAATGTTTATAGCAGCCCTACTCCTAATAGCTAAAACTGGGGAGGAGTCAAGATGTTCTTCAGTAGTTGAATACATAAGCCAGGTATATCATACAATGGCATATTATTTAGTGATTTTAAAAAGAGCTCTCAAGCCATGAAAAGATGTGGAGAAACCTTAATACATGTTGCTAAGAAGCTAATCTAAGAAGTCTACATGCTGTATGATTCCAGTTGGATGACAGTCTGGAAAAGGCCAAACTGTAGAGAAGACCAGTGATTGCCAGGACAGAGCGATGAATCGGTGGAGAACAGAGGCTTTTAGGGCACTGAATCTATTCTGTATGATACTGTTCTGGTGAAGACATGACATGCATTTATCAAAGCCCGAGGAACTGTGCGATGCAAAGCGAGGATCCTAATATAAATTATGGGCTATAGTTAATAATAATGTATCAGTATTAATCTATCAATTGTAAATAATATACCACACTAATGCAAGTTGTTCATAATAGGGGAGATTGCATGCCAGGGTTCGGGGAGAGGACATGGGAACTCTAGTTTCTGCTCAATTTTTATGTCAAATTAAATATACTCAAGATAAGTAAACTCAATTAAAAATCATTGTGTGTCTAGCAGGAAATCAAGCCATGGATTAGGAGCAATGACAGCATTTCTCACCAAACTGGATATAGAACAAACAAAACAAACAAACAAATAAAGCCTGAAGTAGCCTCAAAAGAACTGGCTAGGAAAATGTTGATTCTGTGCAGGGGTCTGTGATGTGGGTTTTAGCCCGTTAAGCTGTGGAGATGAATAAGATTCAGCAAATTGTAGAGAGTGGAAAGAAGAGTCAGAGTCTTAAAATAAATTGATTCTGAAACAAGCCAAGGCCATTGCAAAATCAAAGAGAATTTGTACTTCTGCTTTTTCTCTCCTACTAGATGGATTAAAATAACAACAATAAAATGAAAAAAAAAATCCAACCTGACTTTCCAAATATTTTAAAACCGACTATGTCAGGAATTTGTCACTAACTGAAATTTAAGCATGTATAAATTATGAAAAGTATAATAACAAAAAATGTCAATTGTAATAATTGAAACTATTATGTCCTTGTATCAGAAAATTAAGCCTAATTTTTAAAAGGAAAAGACAACAATTAGTGTCTTCCTATAAAATATAAGGGGGATCCAAAAAAACCCAGAATTTATTTACAAAAAAATTGTGTAATTATTCATACGTGTTTAAACTTCAGTCACGTTCAAAGCACTCCACTTGGTGCAACAGATCTATGGAGATTTTTCTTTTTCCATGGCTCAAAACAGTTTTGAACTCATTGATTTTGGTGCCTTTTATTGTTTCTGCCATTTTTTGTTTTACCTCTTCCATATTGGCAAAATGCTTTTCTTTGAGGATCTTTTTCACCCATGGAAACAAACACAAAAAAGTTGCTTGGGGGAGATCAGGTAAATGGGGGGGGGGCATGGGGTCATTCCATTGTTGGTCAAAAACTGCTGAACATGCAGCGCAGTGTGGGCAAGCGTGCTCGTAAATCGCCCATCTTGAAATGGGCAAATGTGTTGAAAGAGTCTTAAAAAAAAAAAAAATTCACTGAAGCTGAATGCAGCCTCTCACAACAACACCAGCTGATAAACTGGTACAGATGGGTTCCTAGAACACCCACCTAGTGGAGGAAGCCCACTAGGGGGCCCACCATCCAGAAGATAATTCTGTTTGGGGGAATATCCCCCCATACACATCTTTCTCACATATTTATGGGTAATGTAAAATTAAAAAACCTTGATAATTATGTATTTTCAATGGCATATTGAAGGAGTTATGGTATAAATGGGATGGAAAAGAGCATTAAATTTTTCAGAGAATATATACACATATATTTTAAAATAAGACATATATGTTTATATCATGAAATTTGGAAATAACACAGTATTTTTGGATGCAAAGTGAGAAATATTTCAGAAGCTGTGTTGCAGTTTTAGAAATGCTGTAAATCTTGACGAGCTTGGCTGCAAGGTAGTTGGAATGAAAAGTAATGCCAGAGGTGGATGGCAAGCATTCCGGAGACTGAGAAGAAAAATTATTATATTTCAGATTCTGATAAAAATCAAGAGCCCAAAATATTGTGGCAGTGTACTAAAAGAATGAGTTTGAAATTAGCAATAAAATTTAATAGGGCAAAACCTATGTCTGCTCATAGTTTCGAGGTGGGAGAGAGATGAATAAGTATCAGAAACAAATAATAAAGGGTGTTAATGTTTCAGCTGATAGCAATTTTATCAAAATCCAACACTGATGGATGACAAGGTTGGCCTGAAACTATTTTAGAACTTGGGCAGCTAGAGAATATTTTGCACAGATTCTCCACTTCGGACAGCCCACACTACCATGGGGTTTGGGTATGCATCATTAACAAGAACACAGAAAGAATTTATCCACCCATGATCCTTTAGAGAATTCAAGATTAAAGTTCATGAAACATAGCTGAAAGAAGTAATTTTAATTTAATTTTAATTTTATTTTTTTATGATTCGGTCTCAGGGAGTAAGCAAGAACTTCCCTTAAGTAGTTGAAATCTCCTATTCAGGAATGAATCAGACTCACCAAAACATAGGATCAAAACTATCGGAAGGAAGCTTCTTGAAGTAGAAAGGAGCTTAGCCAAGGAACACTTTTTCAGGAGAAATAAATAAAAATATGCCTTAGGAGGTAGTGAATTTTCCATCACTTGGCTTTAAAAGGGAAGCCATTGTTTCATAGTGATTCATATATTAAGGAATCTTTTCTAACTCTGACCATTCATTAGCAAGCTGAAATAAATCACACAGAAGAGAAGGAGTGTGGCCAGCTCTAAGGCTAAGGTAGGACTCTGAGTTGTCTCCATCAGACTATTGGACCAAAGTCAGCGATAGATTTAGTTCCACTTAAGTAGCTGTTGTGTGGTGATTACATGTTAGCATATATTGAATGAATGAATTTAAAGGGTATCATTGCCTGTTTCATACAGGACATAGGATATAATCTCAGGAACAGTGAAATCAACAAAGAATGAATCACCAAACATAGAGGATCCCAAGGAGGCAGTAACAAATGCAATTAAGATGCAGAATTGTAGTAGCACGAAGGATAGGAATACAGAACAGTGAGGTGAACCTTATTATTTAGTGGAATTGCATACAATTATAATAAAATCATCTACTGAGCTTCTATTTTATGACAGCGCCATCATATTTAGTAAAGCTAAGAAAAATAAAAGCAGAAATATCTTTTCCTGTTGGGCAAAAATGGAAATGTAATATTCCTCCTTTGACCAGACACCATTGGATAGGCACTATGTGCGATAAATGCTTAATTCACTTAGCTTGTGTTAGTCCTCCCAACTCTGGGTTATGTATCGTTATTAACCCCGTTTCCCTAAACTGGAGACTTGACGGCCAGAGCAGTTATGTAAGGTATTTCCGGCTCAAGGCTAGAACGTGGCGGAGGGAGTTACAACCACAGCTGACTTATTTATTCTCAGACCCATGTCACTACATATTATGCCAAAAAAGTATCTCTACTGCCAAAGCAATAGATGGGTGAGGCAGGAGGATTCTGGGTGCAGGAGACATATTTCAACATCCAGCCAAGAGTGAATGCATCTGAAGGTCTAGAAATAGGAAGAGCAGTGATCGTAGGGTTTTTGCGCAAACTCGAGGAATGCAGCTGTTCCTCTGATTAGGAATGCAATGGGATCATAGCAACGGACAGATCTTAAACCATAAGTAAGTCTTAGAAACACTCAAAGTTTACATGACGACTTCAGGAATTTTACCAAGTTGTCCTAATGCTATCTGTAATAAAAATTAAGCTTCTAAATAAGAGGGAAGTAATGGGGCTTTAGATAAAGCAGGACAGTTATGCACACATTTGTTTAGGTACTAATAGAAAGGTAGAAAATCATGAAAAAGAAGCTGTGAGCAATTTTACAGTTACCCTTTTACGTGTAAAAACGACTGTATACTTCTGCATGAAGTGAGACCATTAGATCATCTGGCGAAAATCTAAAACTGCAAAGGAAACGAATTAAAAACAAAAGTTGCTCAGTGTTGAGGTTTAATTTTCCAACCAACCACTAAAGTAAAAAATTAAACTTTAGAGAAATCCTGTTAAACTCTTTGTTCTTAATGTTTTTAAGAAAAATAGTTTAAATTTCGACATTTTAAATTCACGTAATGTATCTTGATGTAAAAAATACTTAGTGTTTTAAAATAAGTCTATTATTTTCGAACATAAAAGAAGGGTTACCATCATTAGATTAGGTTAAAAAAACTCTCAACCATAATGATGCATCGTTTTTCTCTGAGGGATAGAAATACATTTTTAAAATAGCTGCTCTAATTTTACAGAAAAATAAGAAATCTTTTAAAATGCTAATTCCAGCTTATTACCATTTGAACAGCTCTTCTATGAGCCAAAGGAAAATGTAACTTTATTTTTTATTTTATAAATCTGCAGTTACCAACAGCATCCCCATACACTTAGATGGAATGCAATTTTATAGATCTTAATTTGTCTTAAATAATGAAATCTCGTAACTTCAGCACAAAGTATCTCTGGAAACTAAAAATGGATTGTTGCTTGTCTTTGTATTCTGCTCCTCAAATTATCATCTCTGTGTTTTGTTTACTGACATGGAAAACCAATTTAAGGCTAAGTGTTAGAGAATACTGTGGGATGTGAATGAGAGATTTAAAAAAAAAGAAAAAAGGTTTCTTGAATCCTAGATTCACCCAGGAGTAGGAATCTATAAAATGGCACAGTTCCATCCAAAGGAAATGAAAGAGCAAGTAGTTGGGTACCATAAAAAGCCATAAAATCTGTAGTGAAAACAAAACAAACAAAAACAAACAGAAATTCAACAGTGGAATTTTACATGTTGGTGATAAATACAAATGAAAAATGACCCAGAAGTCTATAAAAGAGGCTGACTCTAAATTATCAGATACAGTTGAAGCTGCAATGAATGAAGGCTGGTAAAACCCATCACCTGGAAAGGCATTGAGGGAAAGAACATGCAGGTCTCCTTTGCCTTCCGTTTCAAGTCCAACATGTAATGTTTTTAACTAAGCTGTTCTGCCTTCATAAAACTGTGCTGGAAAATGTGACTTTTCAGAGCCTCCCAATGAATCCCTGTTGTTCTTAGAATAAAATACAGATACATTGCTATGACCAAAAAAGGAACTACAAACTCATGAAAGACCTTGAAATTTTAGGTAATTGGATTTAAACGGAAAATGCGGTTTGGGCTTGTGATACAAAAATGACTTTAGATTAAATTTCTTTCATGCGGAATGGTAGCCAGGAGAGAAGCAAGCCCGCCATGTAATCCCAGAAGCCTCTCTTAACTCCTTTAAAGATGTGGATGTTCTCTGAGGGTAAAAATCATTAGGGTGACACCGTCATGCTAAAGCCATTCTTCTCTCATTCTCTACACGTTTGCTGGGACATTATATTTTTAGGTATCCTCCATGCATTACCCAATTAAGGACGCTCGTGAGCGCACACCGATATCCCCACGTTTGAGTTTGTTCTACCCGATTTTGTCTGCCCACTAAAACCTCCATGCAATACATGCTTAGTTTTTTATTTTTTTCAGTTGTAGTCACTCAACCTTTATCTATGAAATGTTTATGACAAATTCAGAGTCAATATTTAAAGATAATTTAATAGAAATAGAAAAAGACATATACTCACAAGCAGGGCTAAAAAGAAAATGACTGACAATAACAAGAGCAGGTGGGGGTGTGAACCAGTGAGAACCCTAATGCAGTCCAGGTGGGAGTGTAGATTGATTTAACCGTGTTGGAAAACTGGCAGCATGTTACTAAAGCTGCCCTTATGCATACACTCTGACCAACATTTTTATTCCTAGGTATAAACCCAGTAAAACCATACCAGTGTGTGCTGATATGTATCTGCAGAAAAAGCTATGGTAGCACTGGTTTTAAGGGCCAAAATCATGAAATAACCCACATGTTGATCCAAGTCCAATGGATACATTTAAATAGTGGTTAATTTGTACAAGGAAAGACTATATGTTACAACAATGAAAATGAATAAATTATTACTACATGCCACAACTTTTAAGAATTTCACCAATATAATGTCAGGTAAAATAAACCAGATGTATAACTGCCAAGGAATACTACATAAGCCATAGCTGCATTTATATAAATTTCAAAAACAGACAAAAGTTATCTATGATGACTGAGTCAGGTTAGGGATTACCATTGAAGAAGAGAAAGAGTAATAATGGAGAGGGAGGCTCCCTGAAATCTGTTTCATAATATGGGATGTGGTTACCTGGATGTTACTACTGTGTGAACATTCCCCTGGCTGTATGTATACTTTTTATCTGTTTCCCTATCTTTCTCTAATTTATATATTATGCATTTTATGTTAAAATATATATTAAGTACATACATAAATATATTAATTAGATTATACTTTTTAAAGAGATAATTAAATATCTAATATACAGGGATGGGCATAAGTAGGTTTACAGTTGTATGTGAAACAGAATTTATTCTTGCGTTATTATTTATTACTTATTGTATTACTTCTTATACAAACAACTGCGAACCTCTTTTGGCCTGCTCCTATACCAGGAGATGAGAATGAGAAGGTGAATGATCGTGACGCTGGTGGTGGTGATGGTACTAATGGAAAGGCTCTCTCCTCTACAAGCATATGTCATTCATGTGATGAGTACTTTCAATATAACAGGGAGCTATACACAGTAGGTAAGAGCTTCAACTCTGGCGAGAGAGAAACATGGATTTTAGTGAAACTTCTATCACTTACCAATTATGTGATAAGGTCTTGAAGTACAGTGTAATGTCAGCTCTCTCCTCATTTGTTAAATGGAGCTATTATTAGTGTAAGGATCATACTGGAATGTCCATCTATACCTCTTAACAGAGATTTTATTGATATTAGTGTTTACTGCTATGATTATCGACATTGTTGTCTTGTCAACTTGTCATCAATATCATTACTCCTGTAACACGTATCTGAATTTAGGTGGATGATAGCTTTAGTAAATCCTGCCTTAGGCATAAGAATTGACTGCATAGGTAAATGGGGTTTCAAGTGTCCATATAATAAGATAAATACAATTTGAAATTAATTTTTATCTTTTCTATTGACTGTACATTTAAAAGTTGTCATGAAAAATTTACAATAACACCTGAAATTGTGAAAATTGGGCAATAAACATGTTATACCATCTCAGAGAACTAAAATATTGTAAAACTTCTAAGTAGTTTTTTTATTTCAATACTTACTTTGCCTATTTGAGTTAAATGAACATAGGATGTTGAGTGAATTCATCATTGTAGGCATGCTTTTCTAAGCCTTTTTATATCAACTTCTTTGATATCCATGGGATATAATACCTTTTGTGTTATAGTACCATAATTGGTCTTACTTCACACTCCACTTTATAAATTAAGAAAGTTAAGATGTAATAAACTGTTTATTAATTACTCAATAAAATTCTGATGAACTGGTAAAAAATAGAGGTAGGCTAAATCAAAATGTTGGATGGCAGACAGCACCCTTAGGTGGTAAAATAAAATGATCTTATCTGTTGCTCTTTGAAAGTTCTAATGTGATGCATTCAGAATAGTTTACTGTATCAAATACAATGTGTAAAAAAAATTAAAGGGTGTCAGTATAATACAGAGTGTAGTATGCATACAACTCAAATGGAAAAGTTAAGGACCACCTGAATAATTCTTAGGTGTACAATTTCTCCATTGTGTGGTCACTTCCTGTCTCTATTTACATAGTTATGTTAAAATCTAGGGCACAACACAAGTGTGTTAGGTTTTATATTGATACATCAAGTCAGCCAGGTGCATACAGGAAGGGAAGGAACTTTTGTCCCACTCGACAACAGATTCTGGAGAAAAAGGATAAAGTTATCAAGTATGAAAAAATAGAAGAGAAAAATGTGTGAGGATCTCTTATAAGAAAAGAAGGGATAGAAACGTAATCTAGGCCACAGAATTAGTTTCCAGGTAATTAGCATATTTCTGACTTGATTGCATTTTTTTCTGGTGTTCTTTTTATTAATAATGTAGACTTGTACAGTGGTATATTTCCATATTTTGGATATATATATATATATATGCCCACCTGAAATTTAAGACTGAAAATTGAAAATGACACTCGGTTTGCTGTAAAACATGCTTAGTTTTTGTTTGTTTGCTTGTTGTTTGTTGTGATGGAAGAGTGAGAACCATGCTCAAAATTGTTTACATCCTTTAAAATTTGATGTTCAGATACATTTTTTTACAGGTCAATTGTTAAAGTTGAGACTTCTCTAAAAATAAAAATTGAAGTTTTATTTTCAGCACATCCAGTAGTTTATTGTTGTTAAACAATCATTTCCTTTCCTAATGCACCGCTTTTACTGTTTGTACACCACTGGCAAGTCTTTTAGTGCCCCCGAACCTCACAATACCCATCTCACAAATGCAAACAATAATAGGCGTATTATAAGTTTCTGACAGTAGAGATTTCTACAAAGAATATACAAATGGCCAACAAGTGTATGAAAAGGTACTCACATTACTAGTCATCAGGGAAATGCAAATCAAAACCACAATGAGATACCACCTCACACCTATTAGGCTGACTGTTATTTAAAAATAGAAGGTAAGTATGGTGAGGCTGTAGAGAAACTAGAACCGTTTTACACTCTTGATGGGAATATAAAATGGTGGAGTAGCTAGGGAAAGTGATATGGAGATGCCTCAGAAAATTAAAAATAGAACTACCAGATTTCCCAGCAATCCCACTCCTGGGTATTTATCCAAAAAAATTGAAATCCAGATCTCACAGAGATGTCTCTGTTCCCCCCATGTTCATTGCCCCATTAGTCACAATAGCCAGGATGTGGAGACAACCCAAATGTCAGTGGTGGATGAATGGATAAAGAAAATATGGTGTTCACATAAAATGAAATATGTATCCTTAAAAAATAATGAAATTCTACCATTTATGACAATGTGAATGAAGTCAGAAAGAATTATGTAAGTGAAATAAATCATTTACAGAGGGACGAATGATTCTATTTTAGGTGGCATCTAAAAAATTAAATGTATAGAAGTAGACAGTAGAGTGGTGATTTCTAGGGAATTGGGGACAGAGAGATGGCTATAAATTTATAATTATACAAGATAAGTAAGTTTCAGAGATCTGCTGTACAATGTAGTGCCTACACTGAAAAATAAGGTATTGTGAGTTTAAAAGTATGTTAGGAGGGTAGCTCTCATGTTAAGTGTTCTTACCCCTACCTCCCCAAAAGAAACATAATGTTTTAGAGATAATATGTTTTTTACCTTGATTGTGCTGATGGTAACATGAACGAGTATATACATGCAAATCCACCCGATAGTTTACATTCAGTAGGTGCAGTTTTTTTTATACCGGTTATACCTCAGTAATGCTAGAGGGAAGATAGAACAAGTAAGAACAAAATACTAGTTTCCGAGGAGATAGAAAGGGGAAACATATACTTAATCACTTAGCATAGTGCTTAGCAAATACATACATAATAGAATTCATTTATATTGTATGTCCACTCTTATTTTTTATTCTTTCCATCCTTCTTCATATGTCCCTTCTACTTCTTTTCTCTCTGTACATTTTGGGAAGAAGAAAAATACATCATAATTTTCAGCATGAACTTGTTTACAACATGGAATAATTTAAAAAGAAAATCCAAAAAGCATCTTTTGGAAAGTTTGCAGATATTTGAAAGGTAGTTTTTAAGTGACAGAGTTCATGTATGATCTGTCAGATTTGATTGTTACAGTATATTCAGTGCAAGAACATAAATGACAAGTGGCATAAGGAATAGCGACACACTTATCCTCAGACATCATGGGGTGGAAGCGGACTTGTGAGGAGTTGCTAATGACTGCCATCAGTTTCCTGCAAATCAGAAAGGCCAAGGTCAGCAATGAACTGACGTTCAAAGCACTAACCTGGAGAGACTTCAAGTAGGAGAGAGCAAGGCTGGAGTGCACATGTCACTGTGGAGGGGACCATTAAAGGGCACTGTTCTCAGCATGGGACCTGAGCTGGCCCACTGGCCCAAACCAGCGTTTCACTGGTAGGAACTATAGTAATCAAAGAACATTTGGTATTCCACCCTAATGCCCCCTCATTTTCAAAAGTAGATTAGTTATATATTACGTTATGATTAGAGAAACTTTTTGTTCAATTTCCCGCTACCCCAACCCCTCTCCCGTGAAAGGCAGTGAGTGCATGATGAATTTAAATGAGCTTTTATTAAAAAACATTATGTCTGAACTCTGGGGGCTTTCATTTTGCATATGCGGCCAAAGCTGAGAGAGATTCCTTCTTAAAAAGAGTAAGCTCTAAAATCTGTTAACCTTAACTTCAATTTTAGTGCAATATTTTACAACATAAAACAAGACTCTTATGAAAATGTCATGCTGCTCTGAAATACGCACCCCGAAAATAAAATGACCCTTGCAGACTTTGGGAGTGTTTAATTTAGCTTATGAGTCAGCCTTCTCAGTTGAAGTGAAACTTCGAGGTTTCTAGAATTGTTTCTCAGTTCTGAAAAACGGTATATTTTTAAAGATGATGTTTATTAAGCCAGGCAATATTGGCTCAAACGTAAGCAACTTAAATTTTGTTTATTTTAGTGAGAATATTCTAATCTAAGTTAATGTTAACATTAAGGCCATTTTGGTAGGCTCCTAATATATAAAGAAAGATATATGATTCCAGAATGGAGAATTCCAACCACTCTATGTAATATCTGAATATTCTCTGCCACAGCTCTAAATGGTGGTTGCCTAATCTCTGTTTAAATACCCAAAGTCAGGGGAGGCTAAGATGTCCTCTCCTTTGGTATTATAAATTTACTGTTAAAAAAAAGTCCTGTCTTACCCTGGGATTTTTCATTCTCTTGTAAGGTATTGGTTAAGAGCCCGATCTTTGGAGTGGCTGGTGTAGGTCAAATCATGGTGGGTTGATCAATAATTGATGTAATTAACTGATTTAAAGCTTTTGGAGAGGCGATGATTTGTAGCATCTTCCATTTGTGGTGTAAAAATTGACCTCATGGATAATTTCAGGCTAACAAGCTGATGTTGGTGAGTGCAGAACTGGAAAAGGTATACACAATTAGTTTGGGGAGCCATTAAGAGATGTCTCCAGCACACCACTGGTGAAATCTCAACTCTGCTATCTGGAGCCTATGTGGAATTCATTGATTTAAACATTTTTGAGTTTTGATTTTCTCAAACAGTCACTATAATAGGGCACCTATATTCCATGTTGAGAATTAAATGCTCTGAATCATCTAGCACAGGGTAAATGCTACATGACAAAATGCTCATTGGCATTATTAATATTCTCTGGATTCCTAAAACAGAATACTTTAGATCCTCCTTCTACTTTATGGCCATACATATGTTTGAGTCTAGAAATTATATTCCCTCTAGTAACATAGCTCTTATTTATTTTTAGCTATCCTAAAGTATATTTCTACATAATCTTCATATTTCTCAAAATGGTGGCTCAGAGACAGAGTCTACATTACAGCCCCTCCCCTTTGTGATGTTCCAGTTTCTTGCTTCTCTCCATAAAATTGGCAACAGTCAGCTTGACTGCCCTTTAAGACAGGGAATGCACATACTCTCCAACATGGAGATCTAGAATGCTGGCTGTGTCACTGATTGAGGTGTTTGCTTTCCCCTCATAGATAGTAATTTGCATGCTCTCAATTTAGTAGATGATTGTCTTCCTATGAGGCTCTCAGAAGCCAATACAGCATATCCGGTGTGATAGAAGGAGGTCGAAGTGGAGCAAGACCGTCATTGCCTTTGTGCGGGACGCTGAGTCTGTGGGGTCAGGACCGATTTACGCGTGCTTTCTTTTGAATTGTCTGTAAAAAGGACATTTCTCTCCTAGAAATAATTCCTCTGTTTTTCATGGGCAATTATTTTTGTATAGATTTTTTCAATATTCCCAGAGTTTAGTATAAGATGCTTAAAAATAATGTCTTTAAAAAAAACAACATACAAATACCAAAACTAACTTAAGAGGAAATCTGCAAAGCTGATCATTTATTTTTTCACTTTTATTTTTCAATTATAGTTTGTACATAATATTATTTTGTATTAGTTTCAGGTGTATAGCATAGTGGTTAGACAACCATGTACGTACTTTACAAAGTGTTCCCACCAATATTTTCAGTACCTACTTGGCACCATGCATACTTATTATAATATTATTGACTATAGAAGCTGTGTATCTATTAAATCAGTTGTATTTGTTACCAAAAACCTTCCCAGGAATAAAGAATGAGAGCCTGGATGGCTTCATAGGTGAATCCTATCAGATACTTCAAGAAGAAATAATAATGGTTCTGCCCAATTCTCTTCTAGAAATTGGAGAAGAGGAATGCTTACCAAATATTTTTATAAGAACAACATCACAATCCAGATACTAAAATTTGAAAAGGACATAAGAAAAAGAAATGACAGACTAAAATCCCTCGAGAGCTTACATACAATAACCCTTCACAAATTATCGATAAATACATCTAGGGATATATTAAAAATGGGTTTATGCGGTAATGCAAGACTTATTCCACATTAGAAAAATTGAATAAAGTCACAAAATCAACAGAATAAAGAAAAATCATGATCATCTTAATAGATACAAAAAGAAAAAAAAATTTGACCCTGACATGTTTGGCTTAGTTGGTTGGGCATCATCCCACAACATGAAAGGTCGCAGGTTCGATTTCCGCTCAAAGCACATGCCTGGGTTGCAATTTCAGTCCTGGTCCAGGTGCCCATGAGAGGCAACCGAGTGATGTTTCTCTCTCACATCAATCTTCCCCTCCCTCTCTTTCTCTCTCCCTTCCCATAAATATATAAAATTTTTAGAAATAAAAAGAGCTGATAAAATTCAATTCTCAGCATCTCCAAATAAAAAGTCTTCAGTTTAATAAAGGACATTAGAAAAAAAATAATACAATTAACATACTTAATGATGAAATGAAACACCTAAACTTTTTAGGGAAAAATTAATGCTACAAATAATTTAAAGTATTTTTCTAAATCTGGACAAAATTTAAATATGCAGACTTAAAGAAATTAACCAATTAATTTAAAAGAATTAATTCATACTTAGACAAATGCTTTGAATATTTATTATATGGAAGACAATGTCCTAAATACATTTATTGAAAAATAAAAATAACAAAAGCACCAAAGAACAACTACATCTAGCTTCAGACTTCTCTGAGACACTTAAATTCAGAAGACAGTAAAGCAACTGCCTAGAGTCTTGTCAGTAGGGCTGAATCCATCTAAGATAAGGAATTCCTCTGTCCGAAGTTAAAAGATAAGGCTCTTTGAAATACACAGAAATGCTTTCAAAAGAGCAGTAGAACAATTTAATATAGAACGGATATCTTGGTTTGATTTTGGGCTTGGGTTTACATTAGAAAACATTTACTTATAACTAAATCTGGGTAGGAGTGTCATTTATATAGAATTAACCATATTTGCAAGCATAAAGGTCATTTTTGCATAATAACTGCACTTAAGCTTTAGAATCAGACACTTGTCATTTAGATATGGCTCCAGTGTGGATTTGCTGAATCACTTCCCATCTTTTGACTCAGGCGCCAAAAACAAGCATTATCAGCCGGGGGCAGTTTTAATGAGGGCTGTATTCTCAGCAAGGGTATGACACGCTTCTCCCCCCAAATAACTCATCATTTTGTATCAGTAGTTTTTTTTTTTTTACTTGAAGAGGCCTTAGTTTTTTATGCTAACTATTTAAACTCACAGAAATATATCTGACTCGTTTCTCCCTGTCTTTTTTTTTGTTAACATCCTTCACATACAGGCCTTCAATAGTATCTTACCTATCATTTGTATAATACATATTTTTTTATATTATAGACCTAATACAAGTTAATTTATATCCTAGCATCCTGAAAAGAGCAAATAAAACCTTAGCATGTATGACATATTTATGCCATATATTTTTTCACATTGATTATTAAATAGTCAAATTATTATCCTCAACACATTCTCAACAATATTTCTGAGCATTGCCACTTAATTTGACCTAACTCTTCTCCGCACTTCACCTACATGTCTCCCCAAATATGCGAGTTATTTATTATCCCCTGATCTTAGTTATGATATTACTCTTGTGTGATCTCGCTCTCACCTGTGTCCGACATCCAGCTTTAAAGAAGATGTAGAATCCCACATTTCCTTCTACCAGGAAAAGACAGTATAAATTCTGTAAGAAACTTTGTCTAGAAAACACAGCTCTAAAGGGCAGAAGCGGTCCCACAGGGTTTCCTTCGAAATCACAGAAACGTGGTTTTTCATGAGTCTGGGCCCTGTGGTGGGTGACTCTTACCTTGTTTGCTCGGGGCCCACGGTTTTGCATGACTTCGTTCCTAATTACCTCCTCTGTCACCCAACTTTCAAATCACACGAACAGGTGAGTCCCTTCTCTTATGTTCCCAAAGCATCGCTTGTGGGCTTTTGCCAAACCGCTTGTCACACAGGACTGCCGTGGTCACGTGTGTTTGTGGGTCTGCCCCAGGAAACAGTTCCCTAGAAAATGTGTCTGCGCCTTACTCTGCTCCCCATCTCTAGCCCCTCCGACTGTGTCTGGAGCACAGTTGGACATTCTAGGAGCCCAATCTCCTTTCAACTGATTCCCTCAGCAAATGTTTCCTGACTGGTTGTCTAGGGCAGAGTGAAATTTAATCACAGTTCATGTGAGCCAGTTACCAGACCTGCTACTGGGGAGGGAGGCCCCGACCTGGCTGAGTAAGCTGATAGAGGGACTTTCTGACCATCAGGTCACCCTTTTCCCATCCCAAGAGGAGCTGGATGCCTGATATTTTAGCTTGTGTTGGGATTTAAAAAACTTCCATCAATAAAAGAAAGGATTCTGCTCCTGGAAAGAGAATTGATGTTTTGCAAAAACCCTCGTTAAATTAAGCTAACTGGTTCTGTTACTTACCAACTATATGCTTTGAGATAGGTTCTTCTTCATTGCTTGGCCTCAGTTTTGTGAGATTTGTGAAATCTTCCTAGAGTATAGGGCGAGTATATTGCCTCTCATATATACATTCTTTCAAAGTTAGAGATATGTGTGGTAATAAAAATAACTTACCTCTGTATTATAGTCTCTCCCCTATTCTAAGTATTATTTTTTGAGTTTTCAAATATAACCAGTTATATTTTCTGTTTACTATCACAAAGTCACAATAAAATAGGAAAGCCAGGTTTTCCGCTCAGCAATTACTCACTGAACACCTGCTGTGTAGCAGGCACTGCATTAGGCCCTGAAAATACAGAGGTGATGGGCAATCAAGTGAGTCAACTCTGTTTAACAAAAGCTGAACTCAAAGGATTATCCAGGACTGGAACCTTCAAGCACTAGACATGATCTCTCTTTAACTCAACCAACGAGTTCAACTATTACTCCATATGACCTTGAAGGTCCTCTCATATCTGGCTTCTGTTTTGGAAGAAAGTATTTTTTAAAAATCCTCGGTATTTTAAAAGATAGTACTTGGCCAGAAATATGTGTACTCATCTGTAGCTCTGGCCTGTAAACAGCTTCTACTTGGAAACTGGCTCAACTCTCCATTTGCCAAAAGAGCCTCCTAGCAGAGATGTGACCCCATTGAGAGAGAGAGAGAGGGGGGGGGGGTTTGGTGTGAAACAGCTGGGTGATTGAGGAGCCAAACCTTCCAAGTAAAAATAGGATTAATGGGATAGTTAGCCCAGTTAAAAAGAAGTTGAAAGTGAGTCATGTAACAGGTTCGACTGTCTTTCGTAAGTGCTGGAAAATGAGTACGTTATAGCTGGTCTGAGGGTAGAACAGCAGTACTGCCAGGAAGGGCCCAGGTCCCCCCTTCGTTCTGCCCCAGGCAGAAACAGAGGAAAGGATTTGGCCCCGTTCTTTCGTTCTCACCTGCACTGTGTCCTTCCCGACTGTTCATCTCATTCTGTTCGGTCATATTTCTCCTCTCCTATTCATGTTTCATTTCATAAAATGAGCACCAAGAACCTATTATTTCCAGGCCTTGCTTAGGCCTGTAGAACAGATTTGTGATGTTAAGTCGGAAGAAGACCATGTTCTCAAGAACGTCATGGTTCATAGGGAGGATAAGACATTCACATATGTGCCGAGGTAGAACCATGGTTTCTCTTGGCTCATTCATTACTGACTGCATGTACAAACAAACAAAAAGCCCCAAACCTTGATATCTTCAAACTCCAAGTCATTATAAATATTTTAAATAATTTTAACATCCAAAAATTATTAGAATTAATGCAAAGATTTAGTATGGTCATCCTCAAAAACCGGTGAGACTGTTGTATTCATTGGATGAGAGAAAAGCTATGCTCAGTGCCCAGAAAAAGCCCTTTCTCGAATTTTCTGATAAACCTCTCTTCCTCCTATTCTTCATGCCCCTTCCTTAGTACCCTGCCTGTCCATCTCTTACATTCGCCTTCCATTCTGCTTTGGCCACAGGCATTTTTTTCTCACTCATCAGCCATAGGAAGCCACTCTAGGATCATCAAATACCTTAAAATTCTAGCTGTCCTGTCTTTCCTCACTTCTCAAGGAGGAAATAACCTAGGATGCACCATTCTTGGCTCTCTCATTGCTCTTTCTGTGAGGATGTACCTGTCATTTCCAATGAGTAAAATTCATCTTATTTCTTCCTACCTTTTATTATATTTCAGCATGTCAGAGAAGGAAAAGGTCATGAATGGTAATGGTTGCTAACGGGTTCCTAGGGAAGATGACCTTAGAGATCAGAGCAGACCCTGAAAAGGGCAAAGGGAAAAGAGCAAAGAATTTGTCCATGCGTTTTATTCTACAGAAACCTCATTGAAATCTCCAGTGAATAGCCTTCCCCTCTGCAGAGAATCAGATGGGTGACATACAGGCAAAGAACCAGAGAAAACAGGTGATCCTTGACACCATCTAAGCCCTCATTGCGTGTCTCCCAAAGGGTCGGCCATTTCTGTCCACCCAGTGCCTTGGGCCACAGAAAGACTCCTATGTATGCGTAAGAGAGGATTGTAAATGTCTGTCACTTTCAATGCGAAAGCTTTAACTCTTTCAGAACCTAATCACAATTCTGGTAGGATGGCACTTCCATCCTAATATTATAGATGGTAAAATTGGGGCTGAGAGAAATGGAAAATTATAGTTTGGAAAGATGAGTGAGGCTGTTGTGCATACCTATGCATGATATGTGCAGTGTTTGTTTAAAAAACTTAAATCATCTAGGGTGTATTTATGTACCTCTGTGTGTGTGTGCGTGCATGTGTGTTTGTCACTGTGTGTCTGTGCCTGTCTATGTGACTGCATCTCTCTGCCCCTTTATTTGTGTGTGGGCACGCATGTGTGTGTATGTGTCTAAGATGACAAGGTGAGGAAAAAAAATGAGAAGGGAAGGGAATCAGGGGAAATTTTCAGGAGATACAAAGGCTACAAGTGAAATAATGCAAATCTGCACTTGAAAAAAAGAAAAAGAATATGTAGGTCATTGTCAGGGTGCTCGTGATGTCCTTATTTTCCAAGTGACTTGATCTTCACGTTTCTTCTTCTCACCCATCTTTCAAGTACCCAGTAATCTGAAAAATAGACGATGAATTCACTTCTCTCTGTCCCTTCTGACAAATGAAGACAGCTCTCAACAAGATGGTAATGGCAGCTCCTCCAAATTATTCTAAAAATACTGCCAGGGTATCAGCCTCTCCCTGAACTGCCTTGTTATCCTAATGCAATTATGTAACTTTCTAATCTTTCTGTCAGTGCAAGAGTCAGGAGTCAGGAGGAAAAAAAAAAAAAATACTGCAGATCAGACCGCCTGAACACCCAAAGTGGAGAGGCCTGATTAACCACAGCTTCCACTTCCAGATCAGTCTGGTAGCGACTGGCACCTAGACCAATAACTTTGTAAGGTTCCAATAGCTTCTTAAGGTTCCTGAGCTTGCCAAGAGTTTTATATGCCACAGAGTCACTTTAATGCTCACAAATGTTACAGCCTTCCTTAGCCAGCTTTCTCCCCTTTGTTTCCTGCTCTAAGTGCCCTACATGTAGGCAGGGGCAGGTCATGTAGCTGCGTGTCCAGTGTGTATGAAAATAAGTCCAACCTGGAAATGATGAATGGATGGGATGTTGTGGACCCTACATAGAGACACTTTCCCCAACTTAATGTCTTCTCTGTGCAGGAAGACCTGAACTCTTCATGGAAAGCTGCCTAATTTTTTCCATTAAGAGCACTAAAAATTGAAAGCAAAATCACTTTGAAGTATAAAATCATAGGATTTTAAAGCTGTAAGGCACCCCCAAAACACTAGTGCTTTTGGTGCTTAGTCATTAAGTGAAGGCAGGGTGGTGTGCTGAGAGTCACCTGCAGGATGTGTACCCAGAAAGCTGCCTCTAAATGGTGGAGTAAAAATCATGTTGACTTTACTTTTTATCTGAATTTCTCAAATTTTCTGAAACGAATATGTATCCCTGTCTAAATAGAAATTGTTATTATTGGCCCTGGTGGGTAGCTCAGTTAATTAGTGCATCAGCCCGATATGCCAAGGCTGCAGTTTTGATCCCTGGTCAGGGCACATACAAGAATCAACTGATGGATGCATAAATAAATGGTATGACAAAATGATCTCTTTCTTTCTCTGTTTCTCTCCCCCTCCCTCCCTCCCTCCCTCCCTCTATGTGTGTGTATGTGTCTCTAATCAATAAATTAAAAAAGGTTTTTTTAAGGAATTGTTATTTAAATAGTACAAAGTTTGGCAACACTCAGGTCTGAGTGTGAGCCCTAATTCTGCCATTTAAAAGCTGCTGACCTCAACAGGTTACTTATCCTCTCTGATGTTTAGTATCATCTCTATTTTATCAATGAAAGCTCTTGGATCAACTTTGCAAGAGTGGTATGAGGATCTGACAGAATCAAAGACTGAGATAAATAGCAAATGATTTAGCCACCCTTTTCTCTACTTTCAATAAGACGCACATACAGAACTTAACTATCTTCAGTGCTCTGTCTGTCTGTCTGTCTGTCTCTGTCTCTCAGCAGTGGAAATGTTTACTTAGGTTAAATGACACAATGCACAGTTTTCAGTTCTTGTTTCGGAGCCCATCCCTCCTTACAACCAGAGCAGAGAGCATGTCCCAAATCCCCTGGACCACACAAGTCCTGGCAGTGCTTGTGAATGATGCCATTTCCATCACCAAGAGAGAAATGCCAATTAAATTGAGCTTGGTAATGGCAGTCCCTTGAAGGCCAACAGATTCCTTGTGCTACTAAGAAGTGTATTTTTCTGTGTACAAATGTGGGTCAGGGGCCCAGTATGTGGGTCCTCTGAGACAGTCATAAGCAATAATATGAAATGATAGTAAAAATAGCTAACATTTATTGAGTACTTACATGCCAAGTGCTTTAATAATAATAATAATATTGGTATATTTAATCTTCCCCATAAGTCTCTAAAGCAGTTAGTATAATCTTTCGATAAACTGAGGGTTAGAGAGATAAAATGAGTAATTCATGGTAATGTAGCTATTGAATGATAGATCTGAGAATGGACCCTGAGCTCTGGATTCCAGATACTGTGCTCATAACCACCACTGGACATGACTCTGAACATGACTTATAACATGACAGCAGAGAAAAGAGAATATGACTCATTTGAGTAGTTACCATATTCGTCGGCAGCCGTCCGTCTCGAGAGACGATGGTGTAGCTTCTTAAGAGTATCTGCACCGCCGAGAATGGCTGTGCAGTCCGACTCGGGAGTGACACGGTATCTGTCTCCTCCCGTGTTGAATCGACATCTTGTGATGACGCTGAAGCTACAGAGCCTGGGCAGGGTGATATGGAGGGTCTGCTGTTGCCCATGCAGCAGACCCCCCCTCTCTTCGCAGCTGAAGGGTCCAAGGGAAAGACGGAGTCAATACAGCTTGGCTTCAGGTGCGCCGCAGGAGTTGCCGGTGTTGACTACAACGTCAAACCGCCTTAGGGACTCCGGCTCCGGATTTTCTGTCGGGGTTTACTCCCTTAGCCTTTCCCCTGAAGAGGTATGCCGCAAGGCAGCGGAGGTTTTTTGGAGTCAGAGTTTTCCTTCTCTGATGTACCCTGACTGGAAGATCGAACCAGCGACACTTAGCTCGCAGGCCGACGCTCAATCCACTGAGCTAAACCAGCCAGGGCACTCATTTGAGTATAATGTTAATATTGAAGAAAATTATCAGCAGAGCAGTCCAGTTCTCATCATGGATTCATTCATTGATTCATTGATTCATTCATTTTTTTTTTTGTAACTATTTATTGAGTGCCAAACTAATTACCAGGGTTACATCTGAAAACTGAAGATATTATGAAGAATATGACTTGGTCTGGAATAAGAGCTCACTCAATGTTAAGCCATTAGTATTTATTTGCTGGTGTCAGAATAAACACACCCAACTTCGAATATAATTGTATTTAATTCTCAGCGACCAAATGAAGTCTATGGCATGGTCTTCATTGTATAGCTAAAGCTCTAAGGTATTAAAAGGCTTGCGGTTGACTAGGCTGCAACTCTTGAGAGCTGTGCTGTTCCCAGCCACCCTCATCAGTCTGACCCTTGGAGAACGTTGGAGCCAGAACCCCTAGGTCTGTGCCCCGTTGCCTTGCTGTCTGGTTCAGAGACGTTGCTCCTCACTTTGTGTCTCTCTTCCTTGTTCTGTCGAATGGAGAAGTATCGCCCTGTGCCACACTCAGCGCACAGGAGACATTTCCCCACATCCCCGCACGAACCCCCCTGAATGAAATCTTGTATGTTTCCCCCTCCTGAGAGCACTTGCAGTGTGTCCCCGCCATCATTTCATAGATGAGGAAATGGAGGCTCCCAAATCCAGTGGCCTGCCATGTGTCACAGAGTCACGAGCACCAGAGCCCGATTCCAATCTCTTATCAGTCTGATTCCCAAACCCGCCCTCTGCTGTCTCCATCATTTTAACCCTTTTGTATCAACACAGGAGTCTTAATGTTTTAAACTGAAACAAAGAAAAGACTTAATCACGGGGTTGGTATTTCTATACCAAAGTCATGTTTAATTAAGGAAAATGTATCCCTGTGTGTTCACAGACACAAAATATAGAGGCAGCCTCACATGGAAATGAATTGTAGAATTAAAAATTAATAAGACCATGTAATGCTCTGTGTATAGGTTAGTGACCAAGCATGCTCTGGGGTCCCAGCTCAGGTACTGTGAATCTTTTTTTTTTTTTTCCATCGACCTCACTACTACAATGTGCATAATTCCTTGGTGACTCTTAGCTAATTCACAGCAGTAGGTTTGAAAACTGCTCCTTGATTCACCGAGCCACACTAGCCAGGGCTGGACAGGTAACTTTACAGAGGCAAGATGAATATAGATTCATGACGTCCTGGGGAAAGACTTGAGCAAGGTATATATGGAATCCAGTCCTAGGTCTGATTCTGATATTAATTGCTATTAATGTTTTAAACTAAAACAAAGAAAAAAATTTAATCACTAGGTTGATATTTTTATACCAAAGTCATGTTTAATTAAGGAAAATGTGTCCCTGTGTGCTCAAAGACACAATTAGCATTTCTGGTCATGGAATCCATGATGCTTTAAAGGAAAGGCTCCTTCTTTTGCTAAGAAACTGGACTTTCTCATGCAGTCAAGAAGAAGGAATGGGTATATGGGGAGGACTTATATACTATTAGATCCTGAAGTAGAGGAGCAGAAATATTTCACAACTTCTAGCTCTAAATTTCCATGAATCTGTGGCTTCATGCTCACCCAAATTGTTGCAAGAACAGTCTGTTCCTTTAATTATGCATCCTTTTCGTTCCAATGTGTTGATGCCCTAAACGAGACAGTATTTTCAGAGGCGGTAATAGGAGAAAGAATGATTCAGGGGCAACAAAGAAAGGCAGACTACAGCATAAGTTTGCACTGCCCTGGGGACCTGGGATTCATCTGCGTCTGTGTATATAATATTTAGACATAATATATGTGAAGGGTAATGATCTAGAATCAGGGTTGGCATTTTTTTCCTGTAAAGTGCCAAATAGCAAATTAGAGGATACTAAGCATTTATATAACCTTTTAAAATGTAAACATTCAAAAAATGTAAAACATTCTTAGCTCCTACACTGTACAAAAACAGGCAGAGGAAGGATGTGGCCCATGGGCCGTAGTTTGCACAGCCTTGATCTCAAAAGATTAAGATCTATTCCAGAAACCTTTACGGGAAGGTTTTGGGCATAAGAAACAAATAACATGTAGGGAGAATAAAAAAGTAGTTTAAACAACGATACTTTTTTTTTTAATATTCAGAATGAAAGGATTTGGAAAATATATTTATCAACAAATAATGTCAACTCTTATGTTTTCTTTCAATGCTTTTTTGTCAATACACTTGGGCAAATGAGGTCGTTCTGTCTTCTCTTTGAAGAGGTTGAGCCTGCTGACTGAGATGGAGTAAGTATGTGTGCTGTACTGCATCCCAAATGAAGCCAAATAGCTGAAGTCCAAGTGCGATAGATGATAAAGCCCCTTCCTGATAAGGCATTTGGTAGAGCACCCACACGCTCAACATTCTTTGCCATGTGCTTCCTATCTGCTTAGTTTCCTCTTTAACTTTCAAGTTTTGTTATTAGAAGTCTCATGAATATACTATTTAAAAGTCCTGAGGTGTTTACCAGTCTCCCGATAATCTATTACCTGAGGGGAAAAGGAAAAAAGAAGGATGATGGTTTATGCTGTGAAAACACCAAGGGCAGATAAGAGATTTGCCTTTCATTTTCCCCTTTCCACAAATAGAAAGGCTGCATTTAGGATAAGACAATTTTTTCATTGTGTACTGCTTGAGAAACTCTATGTGATTGTAAAGTTCTATGAATAAGAAAACTGCAGCTTCTCTTAATTATTGCATTTCCCGCCTATGAGAAACAGAATTAATAATGGTTAAGACTGATGCTGAAAACTACAGATTTTGTTGCTCAGGATTCTACAGTCAACTGGAGCGTTCTCTGTATTGTCTTGGTTAGGCTGACCCATACCCCCTTAACTGGACCACTTCAACATGCAGCCTGATGGCTGATAATAACACAAGCGACCTCTTTTGCCCTGATTCTGTTCACATATACTTGTGCCCATTTTCAAAGATTGGCTGATCCTCAGTTGGCTCTGAACCTTTGAAAACCTTCACCTGTCTCCTAAGCCCAATGACCCACTCAGTCACTCCACACTGTGGTAGAACGGTCCCTCACACAGGCTGCTGGGATTCCCTTCCACCACTCAGTCAAGGTGGCCACTTCCATCCCAGGCCTGTGACATGTGCACCAGAACAACCTGCCCAAAAGCAGCCTGTTGGGCAAGGGCTCTTTGACAATGTTAAAGTCACAAACAAACAGGGCCCAGTCTTGCATTCTTTTCATAAGCTTGTTTCTTCGTCTTTTTCTATTTGTATCTAAGACAATAAACTATGTCACGTTCAGTGGTTGTTGGGCTGAAGACCCAGAACCTTGGCATGGACGGTATTGTTAAGATGATCAGGAATGGTTTTGTCTCTTCTCCGATGGCTTTACAGCTTGCTGCCAAGTAGTGAATCACTATATTCTGTGCTGTGAGGTGTGGGGAGTAACTGGTACATGTGCCACTATTATTTCCCCTTATAAAGCCCAGAAAATACCAAATATCTGCCTACTTACTATGTTCTGAGTGTTACTGCTGAGCATGAGTTGCGCTACAAGACAGTAACCTCTCCGCCCACCCCGCCCTCGTAAGTAGGAATACCATCACGCTTTGATTTCTAGAACATTTTGTTCCCTTTCTCGCTCATTCTTTCAATCTCTGATTTCATTCAAACCAATAAGATTTCTTTAGTGCATTCTATGCCTTAGGTACACTACATTGAAAGAAAGATGCAGAACCAAGCCCCGTGGAATGTGAAGATCATCTTCCTGTATCTTCTTCCTACTGCTACCGGATGGCCCTCTTTTCCTGGCTTCCCTTGTAACACTTCCTGCCATCTTTTCCCCAGTGACATTTCCCACGCATCAGGTATCTCTTGGCTTTTCTGTTGATAATTTGGTTTTCTTAAGCATTGCATTTCACCTGCTGTGGGTTAGGCTGTGCGAAAGGCACAAACATTTTTGAAAGAACGGAGATAATTGGAAGAAGATGTGAGGAACAATTGAGGGCTATGCCATTCCCAACTGCGAACATTCTGTTTAGAACTATTATTGCTTAAAAATACCATGGAAATAACTCAACTCTCTGACCCATCCCTTCACTCCCACCTCTAGTCCGGAGTGGTGATCATGGCAAAATATAACATGTTCTTAAACTTTAACAAGATATACACCAAATGTGTTTAAATATAAAAATGAAAATTAGATAATATTAAAAATGTTATACCTTCAGTATTGCATGGAGTCACGTGTCAGAATCAAGGACTTCTAGGAATACATTTTAAGAATTATCTTGTAGTTAAATTGCACTTTAATAAAACACAACTGGTCACTGTAGGAAAGACAGTAATAAAGGTACAAGGCTAGAAACAAAGTTGACAAAAGAATGTAATGGACCAAAAATATAAGAATTTCCTACTCTGTCCCTGATGTCTTGCTCTTTGATGTGTATCTAAATTTTGTTTTCTTTTTTCTTTTCTGAACGACTAAATCACCCTTTGGTAACAGACCAGAAAACCAGCACTGGGGAGTATTCATCAGGGAGACACACAAAAATGCAGTTTGGGAATGGCATTTTTATCTTAATTTTGAAAAAAGAAACTATTTTATACTCTCCATTTTAGGTAAAAAAAAAAAAAAAATCTGTCATCCATTATCAAAATGATTTACTTAAGAGCCACTTAATGAGATTCATTAATTTAAAGAGATTAAAAACATTCCATATTAAAAGACATTTTGACAGAAAAAAATAGGTTATAATAAAAGCTTAACATCAGCAATCTCTTTATCAAAGACCATGCAGAACTCTTAGCAAAGTCTTCTTCATTTAAAGTGAAATTCAAGATCTAATTCAATTAATAGCAGACTTTAAACAGCAAAATGGAGACAGACTCACAGATAGAGAGCAGGGTGACAGTGATGTGGAGGGTGGCATTTGGGGGCAGAGGAATTGAGCAAAAAGGAAAAAGGACTCATGGGCATGGGCAACAGTGTGGGGGCCACAGGGAGAAGGAGGTCTAATAGGGACATGTGGTAATGGAAAAAAAATACAGTTATAGTGCAAAAATAAATAAAAATAAAATTTACTTACAAAACAACCAGAAAATGCACAGAATTTGCAATAGGTTCCTGTGCTGGTTGTACTGGGGACAAGAGCACAGAATATTCAGTATTTCCCTGGGGAGACAGCTAACATGAGAGGGAAGGACAGAAACAGAGGGGAAACCAGCCATGTTTAACAATGGGAGAAGCATCCTGGCCTGGAAACAGAGCTAACTTTTAACGGAGTGAAAACCAACTTTTCTATTTCTAGTTACCTTTGAGGCAGCAGTTGCTTATAAAATTGGCGAGAGCATCATTTTCACTCCAGATATGCATCTTGAGAGTGTATTAATAAAATACACTCGCTTCCCTGAAACAATAACATTTACTTTTTCTCTTAATGTAGAGCGTTACAAAGATAAGTACTGGATATGCCCAAATAACTACCTTTGTGGGGAAGAGCAGGTTTGGAATAGGCATGCATAGAAATAAGTACATGAACTTTAAAAAGGAAATATATAGAAATCTGTTCGCTATTACTCATCCAAAATACACACAGGCATGTGTACGTACAATTGGAGAGCTCAGGTGCGTGGCTCTTCAGGGATCTGAGTGAATAACTTTGACCACCGAAGGAACCATTTTAGAACACATGATGTTCCCCGAGTCCTCTGGGGAGAAGGTGCTGTGATCCGGCTGGGAATGCAAAGGGGCGGGGGGAAGAGAGAGAGAGAGAGAGAGAGAGAGAGAGAGAGAGAGAGAGAGAGAGAGAGAGAGAGAGAGAGAGAGAGAGAGACAGAGAGAGAGAGAGACAGAGAGAGAGATGTTTTACTGTTGAGTTGTAAGAGTGATATATTTATTCTAGAACTACTCCATTGTTAACTATGTAGTTTGTAAATATCCTTTCTCTATAGTTTGTCTTTTCATTCCCTTTCAGGGTGTTTTTGATGCAAGTTTTTAATGCTGATAAGATACAGTTTCTTGTTTTTCCTATTATGAATAAAGCTTTTGCCTAGGCTTAGATCCTGAAGATTTTTCCTTAAATCTCCCCTTCCTCATAAAGTTACAATTTGATATTTACAATTTTGCATTTAAGCCCACAATCCATTTTGAGCTGATCGCTGCATAGATGTGAAGATGTGAAGTTAGGCTGAGTCCATTTCATCTACCTTTGGATGTCCGGTAGCTCCAGGGTCATCCTTTAAAAAGGCTCTCCTTCTTCCATAGAGTTGGTTTGTACCTTTGTCAGAAATCAGTTGAGCATATGTGTGTGGATCAAGTCACATTTAAAGAAAGCATGATTACCTGCTTTCTGAGTGTTAGAAAAAAGCAGGGGAGATGGTTCACACTCATGCAGCTAATCAGTGCAACCCCGCTTCCAAACCCTGCTTATCTAAGTCAAAGGGTTCCTTTTCTCCGCTTTTCTGAGCGTTGTCTAATGCTTCTTCAGGTTCCCACAGTGATTTGCTCACAATAGATATTTTTAAAAATGCCTCAAATCATGGTTGATTAAAAGACCACTTAGAGAACATTGGCATTTTAATTGGGAGGAGGTTGTAGAGGTGATTTGACCTCTATCGCTAGGTCTGTGCATTGCAAACTTAAATATCTGCAAAGACTATCTTGTCAGAAATTTTCCTTTACCTTCCATGTATGATTTTTCTTTGGGGGCTGCTCTGCAGAATGCAGTTGTTTTTTAGACACCTGATGGTACTTTTTCTACTTGAAGACAGACTATTAGGATAAGGAGGGAACCTGCCAATTCTGCAAAAGGTGCAATTTCTACAATCGCTAATTTAATAAATAGATTACCTTGTATGCGAGACCAAATTTGAATTAGATTTTCTTTTGATTAACGATCCATATAAGGCCGCTAGTATCAGATAAATATTGAGAAAGGTCTAGTCACTACCTATGAATTTCACCAGACCGTTTGCCTGAGGATTCATGAAGAGTTGTTAAAAATGAAGATTCAGTGGTTCTGCCCAGAACCCCTTAATCTAATTATGTTGGCGTCAGGCCCTGAAATCTTCATAGATATATTATGCAAGTGAATTTTTTTTTTTTTTGCATGACAACTTTGGAGAAACATGATACCATAGGGATATTTCAGTATTCCAGAATAAAGCAGTTCTTTTAGATTAAGTAGCTGAATCAGTTGCTGAAATAAAATCCTTCAGTAACTGGAGATAGGATGCTGCATACCGTGTGATGTCTAATTATTCCAGAACCATTTGCTTTACGATATACAATTTAATATAAATTAAATATAATTTAATGTTGAGGCCAATGCTGTAAATGCAAAGAGCAAAGATTAATTAAAAAGGTCACATAAGTTACTTTTCTGTGGTAATTGAACCTATTTAACCTATCAGGCAGGCCCAGTTGAGGTCCGTTTCCTGCTCCTGCTGTCTGTCTTTGGTAAAATAGCAAAATTCTCTAATAGAATCTACTAGTAATAAACACATTGATGTGGAATAAAAAGACACCTACACACACGCACAAAAAAGACTTTGACTTATTGTCTAATAAAATAATGTATTTGTTTCTATAATACTTCTCTATTGTTAAAGCTCAGAGCTTATTACAGATATGTAAATATCAAGAGAACTCTAAATAATCAAATTGCCTTTAATTTCAACAACCAGAAGTGGCCATTGTTTAACACACACACATATACACAGACACATGAAGTATGTATGTTTAGTTTTACTAAATTTGGATCATCTGCATATATATAAATCATTTTATATTATACCTTTAGCTTTAATTTTATTTTTACTTTCTATCTTTATTTCATAAATCTAGATTATGATATAGATATACATAGTTAATTTTTTGCTTAGAATTTATCTTGTTATATATCATTAAGATCTTAACTTTTCTATATAGACTTTCTTTTCTCAGAGTTTTCAATTTATATACATATATCTGCTATCTAACTTGGATTTGAGCAACATCTATCTCATTGTTGGCAGATTCATTACTCCTGGACTATGTTAATAAAAATTCTCTAGTTTTGATATTAATGGGATAGTTACTATGAAAATAAAGGCTTACCCAACCTTTTAACTCATTACAAATGGGATAGAACAAGTGATATATAGTATATTTGGGAATATCCTTAAAATGATACATGTATCTCCTGGAGAAAGTTTAATCTAATATTAAAGATAACTTAATTATATTTAAAATAGTTTTTGAGACTGTGTTATGTGCAAAGTCTCCAAATATAAGGTGCCTTCCTAAACTATTTTGTAGACTAGCTACTCAAAGAAGATATATATATAGATGGAGTTCTTGTGTAGTCATGTGAGAAGCATAAAAACTAATGTAACTAATATAAAAAGTTGGTTATGATAGATGTTCAATTAAAAATGGTAGACATCCCTTTTGGGGGCATGTAGTGTTAGAGCACTAGATAGTTTGGGAGGAACTGATTCTCAACATGTTATCCAGTTGTCTTGGACTAGAAAGTTGTCTGTCCAACTTTTTCTAGTCCTCACACCCCACCCCCATTCTCTGTCTTCCTTGCACACAGAGTTCTCCTGTGCCTCATACAATGTCATGTATTTTATATGACGAATGATACTTCTGACAATTGCTTTGTGAGGGTAAGGCTAGCACCATCTTCAACAATAGGTTCCTATTTCCTTGTGAAATGTCTTGAACACATTAGATGGTTAATATTGTTTACTGAGTTAATAATTATTGTGTGATATACATATATTTACATACATACGCATTCACACACCTACATATATGTATAGACACAGCATGAGGCACTTACAACTAGTTTCACATCTTTTATAATCTTCTATTGCTTTTACTATAGTTCCCTGTAGATAGTAGACAGTATATATTTAGAATATTCACATAAAGTTGGAATTCACAAAGGAACTCATCTAACTTAAGCTGCTTAATTTTAAGAGCATTATTTTATAATCAGATAAAAAGTTTTTCCTCCAAGGGGCTGTCTGGCTATGGGCAAATTTATGAAACTTCCTAACTTTCGTTTCCTACATCCAGAGTGAATATGTTAATGACTACCTGTTAGGGTTTCGGCCAGGTCCAAATGATCACATGTATGAAATGCTTAACTGAGTACTTGACACATGATAAGACCTTACTCTATGGCCATCAAATGGTAGCAATATCTGGAAAAAAAATCAGTATCTCCCATATTGTCCTCGCTAAGCCAGACTGCTGTTCATGCATTAGATGGCTTGTCAACATCTACACAGCTCTCATGGATGAATGCTTTCCTATGGCAATGGGATAAACACTCCATTGGATCTCAGACCAAGTAGTTGGAATCAACACTCCTCCTTAAGCTGAATCTCTTTCTATAGCTTCCTCTTAAAGAGCAAGATACATGTATAGTGAGTGTCAATTATGTTCTTACCATTTTATGTCTATTGTGATACTAATCTTCATAATTTTCAAGTAGGAATTATCTCTGTTTATAAATAAAGATGCAGAGACTAGCAAGATTAAGTAATTCAACAGCGGTCACACAGCTTGTAAAACGATGAAGTTTGTTAAATCCAATTGACTCTGAAATTTATGGTTTTTGCTACCTCATAATCTTCTTCTCAGTTGTCCTGTGAAGTGGTCTAGGAAAACCGCCTTCAAGGGAATCACCCCTGCATTTAATCCAGAGCAAGTCCCCTGTGAGTTACAGATGAACAGAGAAGTTCCATGTTCCTGCCACTTTGTCTGAATCAAGTTTATTCAAGGCTTTGAATGAAAGCTGGGTGGATGCCTTACTACTTTGTACTTTAGGGAAGTCAGGGGCATTTAGGCACAAAATAAACATAGGTTATATACAAAATTAACCATTTAATTTTTCAAGCAGATATCTTTCTAAGAGAAAAAGACCTGTGATCTCTGGAGATGACTCAGTTTGTCCCCAGGTTAGATCCCTTCATTTCATAATTTCATAGTTGCTTTTTTCTTTTCTTTATTATGTTTAAAAAATACCCCAACATTTGCTTTATAATAAAATTTTTTAGATAAAAATAAGTAAGCTTTTCAATGTGTATCAATTTGGAAAATCTATAAAAAGTCTGCCTTATTTTTAAATAATAATAATAATAATAATAAATTATATAATGCCACTCAAGAGAGAAAAACAGAAATAACTTTCAAAACTTTTTAAATGACTTGAGAGAAATAAATCTTTAAAGCGGTACATCTGACAAGTTAACATTATACAGTGAAGATTAGTAAATTTAAATATTAGTGTTATTACATTGTCATAACCACATAGGTAGCAATTCAGGATTCTGCATGCCTAGGTCATGGAAAGGTAAATATGTTAACAATAAATTTTACATAACAGCGACACAGGTTATATCCAAAAGAGTATAATGTGTACACTGGCCACTTGGAAATGCTATTGGCCGTAAACATTAGGATTCCGATTTAATACCAGAGGCATTTTCATGCACAAATTTAGGCATTTGTGAGCATTTAAAGTGTCTTCCATGTATTAGACTCTACCAGTTTTGAGGAATACAGTTGTCGTCGTCGGCAGCCGTCCGTCTCGAGAGACGATGGTGTAGCTTCTTAAGAGTCTATCTGTACCGCCGAGAATGGCTGTGCAGTCCGACTCGGGAGTGACATGGTATCTGTCTCCTCCCGTGTTGAATCGACATCTTGCGATGACGCTGGAGTGTCCTCTCCAGTGAAGCTGAAGCTACAGAGCCTGGGCAGGGTGATATGGAGGGTCTGCTGTTGCCCATGCAGCAGATCCCCTCTCTCTTCGCAGCTGAAGGGTCCAAGGGAAAGACGGAGTCAATACAGCTTGGCTTCAGGTGCGCCGCAGGAGTTGCCGGTGTTGACTACAACGTCAAACCGCCTTAGGGACTCCGGCTCCGGATTTTCTGTCGGGGTTTACTCCCTTAGCCTTTCCCCTGAAGAGGTATGCCGCAAGGCAGCGGAGGTTTTGTGGAGTCAGAGTTTTCCTTCTCTGATGTGCCCTGACTGGAAGATCGAACCAGCGACACTTAGCTCGCAGGCCGACGCTCAATCCACTGAGCCAAACTAGCCGGAATACAGTAATGTCCCTAGAATTAGTACACAGTCTCAGAGACAAGATATGAATTGTAGCACTTATGGATCGAAGTGCCATATTCCAGTCAGGTCTGGAAAAATCAGAACCGCCTTTAGAGGGGAAATGACAGGTGAGCTGACTTTTGAAAGATTAAGAGTTTCCCAAGCAGGACCTGATGGAGGGAAGGCAGTCCTTGGTGAGGGACCCCCGTGGTGACACCACTGGAATGAGAGAGCTCTGTTGTCCCTGTATGATCCCAGTGGAAGCCAGGGCCAGTCATTATTGGAGCCCAGGAATGAACTCTGAATGTACTTCAGTTGGGTAGCAGCTTGGTTGTGCCTTCACTCTGACAACTTCATAGAAACCTAGGAGGCAGCATTCCACAGATACAAAACCCAGCGTTGGGGGCATTAGACTTGGCTCCACCCTCAGAGATTCCGATGATGTGTATCTGCACTAGGGTGCAGGGCTCATTTTTAACAAGCTTCACAGATCGTTTGTATTCAGATACAAGGCATATTGAAAAATGAGAGGGCCTTCCAGTGGTTGGCATTTCAGTATCACAATATACATCCCCTGAGAGAGGGTGAGCAGAATGTTGTTGGGAATGGGGAGCAAGACCAGACTCTTGGACAGAATTCAGAAAGGATTCCTGGAGAGTGTAACCAATGACGTATGTGTGCCAGGGAAGTGGGACAAACAGAAAGGCATTATTAAAAAGTCAAAGGACGTCACAAAGTAATCTAGTGTGTTCAGTGGATGGACATTTGATGTCATAGAGGAGTGGGGGGAGGACCTGAGAGTGGTGAAAATGGGCTGCAGAAGTAGCCTGGAGCCAGACAGGCAACCTATGCCTCACTGTAGATACATAGTAGTCCCTCCCTTATCTGTGGGGAATACTTTTCATGACCCCCAGTGGATGCCGGAAACCGTGGGCGGGACAGAGCCCTGTGTGTACTATGTTACTGTTTCTTCCTCAACACCCTCATCTATAAAATGAGGATGGAGAAAATAGCACCTAACTCATGGGTTTTTTTGGTGATTTAATCACATAAAAATGTATGTAAATATTTGGGGCATAGTGTTCCTGTAAATATTAGTTATTTTAATTATAACTCCAGTCTTACTGGTGGCAAAACCAAGAACATGTAACTCTAAAACATTAAAGTTAAGATTAGAGCCAAAAATCAGTGCCTGAATTCATGGTGTTTTTATTGCCACAAGCTGTCCTTTTATATACACACACACATATGCGAATGTAGTATATGTATATGTGTGTGTGTGTGTATGTTTTGTGTGCATGCTTTTTTTCCTAATGAAGAGATATTAACCTTTCCCTAGAGCCTAGCAAGGAATCTGCTTATTTTTCCTCTGGAGCAATTTCTAGTGTTATTGTGATCCATTCAGTGAATGGCATTTGGCCACTTCTGAAGCATTTTCCCACTTCCTTGTAAATGGTATGATTAGATGTGAAAGGTAATCTTGAGTGCTGCCATGTTATGACATTAAAATAGTAATTCAATTGTTAGCAACCCCTCACCAATAACTATGCAATCCACTTGTGTTTAATACCTTAGCATCCTTTCATGCCTTTCCCTTTGAAACAAAAAGCAGTATTGATTTCTCTTCATAACCAACTAAAAAATGCTTTTAGCACTTTTATTATTTCATTACCCAGCAATAAATAAAGAAAATACGTAACCTTCAAAAATGAAAAACAAAAACAAACAAGTTCGTAGGTTACTTTTATCCTTTCCCTGCAAAACTCAAAGGTGGATAAGAGTGACTTTTTGATGGATTTGAATGTCTTTATGTTTGAAGGCATTTTAATAATCGCCATGAAAGGGCAGCTTGGTGCAGTGAGCGCTGAGCATAGAAATGGAAACCCCAGTGCGTTAGTTTCTGGGACTCTCTGAACAGATTACACAGACTGGGTAGCAAGAGAAACTTATTATCTCATGGTTCTGGAGAACTTAAGTCCAGGGTCAAGGTACCAGCAGGGTTGGCTTCTGATGAGATATTTTATCCTGGGTTGCAGATGGTTGGCCACCTTCTCACTATGTCTTTACATGATCTGCTCCATGCACAAGACTCCTGGTATCTTCCTCTTCCTATAAGGACACCAGCTATTGGATTAGGGCCCTGCCTTCTGACCCCCTTTAACTTTGCCTCCTGTCCTCAAATACAGCCTCATTGGGGGTTAGGGCTTCAGCATATGGATTGGTGTGGGACACAGTTCAGTCCATTATATCCAGTACATCAGCTCTACCACTTACTGGCTACATCACTTTCAAAAAGGTATTGGTTTCTCTTACTCCACCTCTGTTTCCTTAAACATAAGTAAAGAAACTAGACTACAGCTGTGTACAGAGGACCATCTGCTACTGAATCGAGTGTCAAAGGGCTCCGGAAACTAGCCTCGTTCTCTCCTTTTCCCTCCAGGGTGCCAGGGTCCTAGGAAACAGAGTTGGGTCTGATGATCAAAGATTTCGTCATCCTTGCCTTCAAGGATCCTGTGGGGAACTTGTGCAGGTGTCCTCGAGGACATCCATGAAAAAACTTACCATCTTGGTTTCATCTTGGCCTCTTGGACTTGCCTTCAGCTGCTTGTTCTGGCTGGAATTCTTTAATATACCTGATTGTCAAAGGCTTGCTTCTCAAAACCCTTCTCTCTCCTGCCTGTGCCACTTTTTGTAGCACTTCTTGTCATTTGCTTTCTGACAAGGATATAAAAATATAATGTTCTTGTGCACTGGATTTGAAGCCAGTGGCAGGGGGGAAAAAAAAGAGTTTACATTTATCTTTGAATCCAAAATGCATACCTCAGCCTGTTGACACATAACGTACCTGGGGGTGTCAGCTGGACGCAAAGAATTATAAAGTGGACTCTGCTTCCCAGAAGCCCTTTCCTTCTCTGTTGTAAGAGAGAGAAATCATAGCAAGTATTGCTAGCTCTTTCTCAAAAAAATATGCCCTTAGTCTTGGGCAATTTCTTGAACTCTGCTTTTAGGAGCCCAGGAAATCATCATGCCTGCTGCTTCTGCAATGTTCCCCTACTTGCAAACTAACAAGCCTGCCACCGTTTCACAGATGCTGGCAGAAGACACGAGATTCCCGGGTCAGGGACCAAGATCTTTATCACTTACAGAGCAGCAAGTTGCATGAACTTTATTTCCAGTCAGTTCCCCTTGTCTCCACACATCCTGTGGGAATGGCGCCGTGGCCTGTGTGCCCATAGAGTGGGCTGGGTCACACCTGAGGCCACCTGAGCTTAAGAAACCCTGGTCTTGTAAGGGAGCTGCTGGGAAACCTGCCCTGCTCTTGCCCTCGAGGGAGACAATGTCTTTATTCTGCTGGTCAGGAAACAAAGCTTCCCTCTGCCCTGGTAGCACCTTTATCTTCCAAGGTTATTTACTCTGCAACTGTCATGGAAAACATAGGTGAAGACAGAAACGGTCACAAGACATACAGACACATCATGTAGGATCATCTCTTGCCTCCCAGCTATTTCTCCAGCTCTCCGTTTTGCTTGGTTCTTTTGATGAACTCCATGTTAATTTCTTTCTGATGCCTTACTGGTCTCTCTTTGTGTCTGCAGAGTAATGATCACAGTATTCCCTCACTTGTTGTGGGTATTACATTCTAGACGCCCTGCGAAGTAGGAACCTTACATTTATTCTACACTCTTAAACCTACGTAACTTTAACAACATACGTATACAGTACCGCAAAATTCCGCAATATAGCGAAAAATCCGCGATAAATAATTAAATATATTTTTAAAAATCCCGCGATACAGTGAGGCCGCGATAAGTGAACCATGATATAGAGAGGGACCGCTGTAATTGGAATGGACTGTGCAGCTCTTACGTTGCTTTCTTCATTTGAAATTGTCTTTCTTCTCCATGGGACGATCCTCTCAGATGGTACATTGTCCTTCCATCCCCCATGCTGCTCTGACCTACATTCTTGACACATTTCTGCAGGTGAGAGTTGCCCTGAGAACCTACTTTTCTAGAAGAGCAGAAATCAGACAGATCAGTAAATATTTGCCTGAAACCACTGTGAAGGGAAGAAAGATATTTGGCCAAATCCATTCAATCGAATGAATTTATTAAAGTAAATATGCATGGCAAAGTAACGGGCATATAAGCAGCACCCGGGAAATATAGGAGGGATTAATGGGGCATTCTACTTTTTGTATAGAATAGGTTTACGAGCCTCGTTATGTCTGTGACTTTTATAAGCCTCTGCTTCTTAAACTTGGAAAGCATTGCTATTTTTAACTCCCCACTCACTATTAGATTGTTTGTGTCTACAAAACTGAACACACTAACACCAAAAAACCCTCTTTAAATGTAAATTTTAACCCTAGCTAAGCATTACCTGTAGGTTAAGCATTTAATTATGTTGTCCAGAATCTGCATCTATATCCTAAGGCAATCGCCTATATTACTGCCTTAAATTTTTATGTGAGGGGAAAGAAAGAGGGTCATAGACCCCATTTCAGGGTGCAAATTTGACAAGGCAGAAAATGAAGGCGAATAAGTTGGCTGGCCATGGTGGGGAGTGTGTTAGACTTGAGAATGTAGACCTCGTTGACAGGGGCAGATCTACACATCTCCAGCTGAGAATTGCTGTGTCGGGATATTGGCTCAATGGTGACAGATCTTCTGACCTTTCAAGTAACTGATTACTGGGATTTTTAAGTGTAATACAAATTTGGTTGGCAGCTAATTAAACTTCTGCAAACATTGGGAATACCAAAGAATGTGTCTTGTCCTCGTTACTTTTCCTTCATAACCAACCAACCCCAGATTTGCTAGTTTTAAACAACGTTTATTTTTGCTTATGAAACAGTACTTTTTACTGGCATGGCTAGAAAGCAGGGGAGAATCATCTGAAGATGTGTCCACTCATGTCTAGCACATGGGCTGGGAAAATTCAATAGCTGGAGGCTCTAACAATATGGGTTCCTCGAAGCATCTCCGAATATCTCTATGTGGCCTCTATGCTTGGTCCCACCATCAAGGTGGCTCTGAGGAGCCAACATTCTTACCTGTCGGCATGGGACAGCTCATGGCAAATGTCTCCACAGAGCTAACAGAGGCCGTGTCATCTTTTACGAACTAACCTTGTTAGTCACTCAGCATCAATTCTACCACATTCTAATGATTGAGGCAGTTACAAAGATCTTCTCAGTTCATGGAAAAAGAATGTAATTCTCATCTCTCAATAGAGAAGTCTCAACAGTACACTATATGAAGAGCATATGGGGTTTGATATGTATTGGCATGGACATTTTTTGGAAAATGTCATGACATATATACTGCATTTGGCTCATTGGCTACCAGCTGGCACCAGGCTATGCTCCAGAAATCTTGGTGTGCTCTAGGATTTGAGGAAGTATTGCTGGTCCTTCTCCAGTGATATCTGAACATTTTCTTTCCCTCCTAAGCCTTGTTTTGCAGAAAAGCATAGTTCTACTCATGTATATTCAACAATTTCACTTCTTCCTTGAAGAAGGGCAGGCAGCTCAAGTAGTAACCTAAAAGTCTACATAGATGCTGTAAATGGTCTTGGAGGCTGAGCTGGAGCAGATCAGGAAGTTGTCTGAAACAGAATAGATGGATAACTAGGACAATTTCTGAAATATTCCCCAAGGTGAAATACATCAAACTGGAAAAGATAATTATATTTCTAGCCTCAAGTAGATGAGAAAGGTCCTAGGACAGGAATATCACAGGACAAGTTGGCCGTGACAACAGATACATTACAGAATGCTTAATGAACTTGACATTGAGTAGAAGCAAATTATGACAGGGCAAGATGGGGTGCTGAGAATTCTGGTTGGGATAACACTTAGGTAACCAGCACTACATCCTACTCTAGCCTTCAGCTATATGCTGTGTGCTTGAATCAGTCTGAGTCAGTGACACTACAGGTATTCTTGCTCATGAAAGCAAACAACAATCAGGAGAAATTTTGAGGCACCTGAAATTTGAAAGCTGCAAGTCAGAGTCAAATGTTAATGCAGCTAATGTGTCTATATTACCAAAAAAAAAAAAAAAAAAAAAGCTACAGTAGGTTCCTGGTGCAATAGATGCACCCTATAGAAATGGGATTATGATTCTGAATATCTGTGCTTTCCTTGTACGTTATCTCTATATAGATAGACAGTTTTCATAAATATGTATCTAGTTCTCAAAGGCAATGCAACTAATCACTATACTTTCCTTTAAATTAAAAATATCAAAGCTTAGAAGAGAGAGATCGTATAAGAACCTCAGGAGGAAAATCTTTATGAACTACTCATGTAAATTGCTTCATCTTGTTGTAGTGTTACTGCTGCTCAGTGGGTATGTTTGATAACATTTCTATTCATGATCCACTTCTTTGTTGTGCTTTAGGATGGAAGGAGAGCCTGCTTTATTATATCTTGCTCTAGCTTGGCAGAATCCCCCAAAATTGTGTTATTAAAAAAAGATATAGCAGAAATGGTTCACTTTGAAGTTGGTTATTATTGAAAACAAAAAGTGATGCTTATTTTTATACCCAGCCTTTGTCTATGGGATGACAAAGCCAATTTAGAATTTTTTCTTAATTGTCTCTACCTATGTTTATAAATGTATCAATATGGGGTAGAAAAGTAAGCAATAATCCAAGAATCAGGAATATTTGGACTTGTATCCCCTCAGTGCTGCTTATTTGTAAAGTAAAATTAGAAGAGTTTTATAGTTTCTAAGCATCCGTTTTCTCAGTGGAGAAGTGAAATAGATGGGCTGAGATGGTCTTCAAAATCATGTCATATATCATGAAATCAGAACATGCCAGAATTTCTTGCCACCATAAAAATAATTTACTTCCTGGACATTCTCATTTAATCCCTTGCATTTAGTTTGCAAGGAAGATCAGGAGTGAAAGGGAAACATTTGATAGAAGCAGACGGGGGAAAAAACCACCAAATGATACTACAAGGTGCCCCAATGGGTTCGTTTCCTTAACTGCAAGGAGGAGCCCCTGGTCTTTCCCCGCTCCCCCTAGAGGTGGGCCACTCCTGTCTGTTTAACTCCGGAAAAGTATCACCTGAAAGATTTACAATGACAAGCAATAATTCTGCTGAGTGCTCTCAAAATCATGACAGAGGTTTTCTCAATGAAATTCAAGGATTAGTTAGGACTTTCTGAACAAAAGCAGTGTCACTGTGCTAATCCCCTTTATTCTACCTACTTTTTCTAAAAACAAACAAACAAACAAACAAAAATATATACATATCAGCCCTGGCTGGTGTGGCCGGGTTGGTTGGAGTGCCGTCTCATGCACTGAAAGGTGGCGGGTCTGACTCCTGGTCAGTGTACATACCTAGGTGGCAGGTTCGATCCTTGCTTGGGGGCGCACATAGGAGGCAGCCAATGGATGTTTTCTCTCACAGTGATGTCTCTGCCCCGCCCCCTGCCTCTCCCTCTCAAAAGAAGCAATGAAAAGGAGTGTCCTTGGGTGAGATTAAATTAAAAATAAATTAATTAAAAAATACCAGTTCCCATTAATAATGTGTGAGCATATACAATGACATGATTAAATGCATGTAAGATGCACATATAAAATGCTGTGCTCACCCCTCCCCCATCTGCTGACAGGTTCCAGACATTGTCCAGGGGGTTGAAGAGGGAGAGTTGAACTTAGATGTTTATTAGTTCACTCTTCATAGGAGAAGCTGAACAAACGTTAGATAACTTACCTAAACTTTGGTTGGTGATCTTAGATACATTCAACCAAGGAGACGCTCCGGAAGGGAGTGTGGGTGCACACTTGTGGCGCAGGACGCCAGCCCGGGCCAACATTTCTCTCACCCAGCTCCATCTGTAACTGGTGAGATTTCAGTTACTTACCCACATCTCTGGGGAATCAATGAGGGAAGTTTAGAAACTTGTACGGAATAGACACCCACAGGTTTTTGAAGTACGCGTGTGAATGTGTGTGTGTGTAAAGACTTTTGCGTTGGTGCACAGAAGATTCAGCAGGATCGAAAGGCATCGGTTAGAATGCCAAGCCCAGAATATCTACATTACTGTAATTTTAAGCATATACATTGAAGAAGTACCGGAAATGACAAGATGGCAACTAGAAATATGGAAGAAATAGGAGAGTATTATCAGAAAGATGAGTGGTGGGGAACAGTGTCTGCTCTTGAAATAACAGTAAAGAGCAAGATAATGAAATAACTGAAAGGGGAAAAGCAGTTTGAAATATATTAAAATGCCAACTCTCTTGAGTATCAGTGGCTTTTAAGGGGGTTGACGAGGGTGGAGATATTCCCGGAGGGCTGGGGCCCATTTTGAGATACTCAGAGCCTCTCTTGAGCAAAAAAAGAACAGAGGCCAGAGGAACCAGAGTAAATGTGATTTCAGTAAGGCAAAAAATAGAAGCAACGGAAGACGGGAGGGGCCTCTCCCTCCCCATATATCGGGCTGTTTCTCCTATTACTCCCCAAGTTAATTTCAAAAGCGAATGACGTTTCACCTTGCGCATTTTGCAAGCTCAAAATGTTCCTGTATCAGAGTAATTAAATACTTTATGCTTTTATATGAACTGATCCTGGTAAAGGAAATGCTTAAATTTAACCTTTATTCTATTCAACATTAGCTGTCCATCTATCGATGTCTCACATCACAGAGACGCCAGGAACCTGGAAAGTAAGGAAATGTTTGCCCAGGAATGTAGAGTTTAACTACATTGTGGATGTCTCCGTGGGCAATTAGGATCAGGACATGGAGTAAACAATTGAAGCAAATTACCGAAGGCTCAACATGAAAGTTCACATCTTGATAAAGCAAGACCGGGCAAGGCACCCGAGTTGGACATGTCCCAAAAAGGTCATTAGAAGAATGGATAAGTTTGCTTTTCTTTCATGTGCACAATTTACTCTTGAGGAAATTTGCATTTCCTAAGGATAACCACAAGATTCAGACATCATTTAGCTAGTGTTTAATCATAGTTTTGAACAAAAGCCAAAGTTAGATGCATTAAACATAGCATTTTTTTTTTAATACTGAAAGTGATCTTAGAGATAACACATGAAGAACCCCTTTTTAAGGAAATGGGCCTATTCTCTTGGCGGAAGAGAACTCTACATTTACAGTGTTGTGGTCTTCAGATATTTTGAGGAGCTATCAGTGGAGAAAGTGACACGTCACCTTCTCCGCCCCCACAAGACAGAGAAATCATTAATGAGAAATTTCAGAGGAGAAGATTCTTGGGACCGATGCTCGCCACCTTTGAAGGAGGGGCATTAAAAACAAACGACTTAAAAGTGAGGAGGTCTGGCAGTTGAGTAATTGGATTTCTCTGAGGGACAGAGAGAGGAGGCTTTGTTAGCAGAAATAGGAAGCTGAGATGCCTGGTGGAAGCTGAAATCTCAAAGGCCTGTCTGAAGGTGCCGGAGCCACAAGGAGACTTGTCCACGTCCAGAAATGCTACAGGTCATCTCTTTCCTTTGACGTCCAATCCTGTTAGTACCTTCCATTGCCCAAATCCAGTCCAAAGCCAGCTGACCTGGGAACTGGGGAAAGCAGCCATCAACATGACACCTTCCCTGACCCACAGCAGGGCCGGGAAGAGGCAGAGCATGCTTCTCAGGGCAAGCATGGCATATGTTGGCAAGGTGACCCAGAAAACTTACATCTTTATTTGGTTTGGGTTGTATTCCTGAAACTTAGAGGTGACATTTGAACAGATTAGACTTACAAAGGTCTTTCAAAGAGCATTCCAGGTTGAGGAGACAGCAGGCACAAGTTCCTGGTGACAGAAAAAGACTAGATACTTGTGAGGGGCAGAAAGGCATCAGTTTGCAGGGTATGTGTGTGTGTTTCGGGGGGGGGTGGGTGTTCCAGGTAGAGGCTGTAACAGACTTGAAGTAGATTATTTGGACCATGGACATGTGTCTAGACTTGGTCTAAGAGTTACAGGAGTTTGTTGAAAATGATTTAGCAAGAGATTGACAACTTCTGATTATTGTTTTGAAAATATCCCTGTCTGCACAGAAAAAAATGGCTAAGGACACACAAAATAGGAGTAATTACAGGTCACGAGCAATGTTTATATTAGTATTTTAAAATATACTTTACAATAAGTTAATTCATTTGAAAATATGATTGAGGAAATCATGTAGTTATATTTCTGATTTAAAATGTGAATGAAAAAGAATCACATTTCTATGATTTGGAAGTATTTTACAACTTTTGTGTATGTGTGATATATTTATTTTCTTTATTCTCTATGGTTAATAAATTGGTCCACCATAGAGTTATTTTTATGATATATTTTAAATCAGGTTGTATCTTTCAAACACTGTAATATTAGGTACATGAGTCCATAATTCCAGCAGATCAATAGAATATATTTGATCCCAAGATCAAGTGGATCATAATATATTTTAAGAATTATATTTGAGAATACATACAAATATTTCTTGTCTTGTTATTACAGAAAGTATAAGAACAAATGTTTATTTGGATGCTTATTTAGCTATAACTTTTTAACTTCCTGTGTTCTTTATACCACATTTGTCTCTAAAATGCAGTATTTCTCTATGGCAATAGACCATGTTAAAAAAGTTGTACAGATGAAAATGCAGGAATCTGTAGTTAGAGCTTTGGATTTAATTTTCAAATTAGGATTTTAAGGTTCTAGTGTCAGGGAATGTCAGTTTTCTTAAAGGTGTCTATTTAAATATTGATCAGTATATGTTCACCAAAAGAAAGTAGGTATCAAGGTCTCTTTATCTTCCTATTTAACAGTAAACAAGTATTTACTGAGATTCTCTTAGATCTTATTAGTCATTTTTATGTGGTGCATGAACCTAGGTCTCATCTTGAATATAAGCAGCAACTGTCAAGAGTTTAATCTCCTTACCTACTTCTGTAACCGGAAGGCAAGGGTAGTCCCGGGAGAAAACGTTTAACTCTTCCAATATGCCATGTCTGTAGCTTTGGGCCTGGCCTCAGGTCTTCACCCAGAGACAGATGAGATACTGCCATTGCTGTCTCGACATTTTTATTAAAACTAAATATATATATATGGTCCTGGCCAGTGTGGCTCAGCTGGTTGGAATGTCATCCCATGTCCTATAACCGAAAGGTTGCAGTTTGAATTCCCAGTCAGGACACATGGCTAGGCTGTGGGTTTGGTCCCGGGTCCAGGCACGAACAATCTCTGGTCCGAGAGTGTGCAATCCCTGGTCCAGGTGCATACAGAAGGCAACAAACCCATGCTTTTCTCTTGCATTGATATTTCTCTCCCTCTCTCTCGATTCCCCTCTCTCTAAAATGCAATGGGAAATGTCCACAGATGAGGATAAAAATGTCATGTCTCCCTCCCCATAGCGGACTGGAATTCTTTTTTTACAAATCCGATATCTGATATCTGATCTTCATCCCCCAGCTTACTATGCTTTGATGGTCCTCCCTTGGCCTAAGATAAGGTAAAAATTCTTTACTGTGGTCTCATGCCTGATTAATCCTCAGCCTCTTTCAGGTGATGCTTCCCTCTCTCCTTCTGGAACCAGCCACACCGACCTGCATGTGTCCCTCACATCGGAGTAGAGTGTTATTTTTTTTTAGCTCATAACATGTCCTGAGTTCTCTAAGGAGGTTACGCGGTGACAGAATTACTAAAGTCTCCCTTTCATGGTCCTCGTATACTAGAGCAGTTAGTTGTCCAGGCAAGTGTGCTCATGAATGCGCAATGGGGGGTGTGGACTGGGGCAACAGGGAGAGAGAAGGTCCCTCTAAAGGGGACTGGTTCTGTGCAGCTAACCTGTGTTGTGCTGGGGATGGGACTCTAATATTCCCCCTTTTAATTTTCCAATTGAAAGCAGATATGTGGTGTTTTCTGGGTTGTCTTGTGGTATTTAAAGATTGGCTAATTGCTGATAGGAAAAAAAAAAGAAACCAAATTCTGTTCTATAAAAACAAAATATATTTGGATGCTGTGTGTTGGTCTTCAGTCTGTGGTCTATGATCCCATTTCGAGAGGCGTCTGGTCTCTGTCTCAGGACATTGTCCCTGCTGTTTCTCTTACTCAAAACACCACTTCGGCCATTAGCAGCTTCCTCCGCTTCCTTTAGGTAATTTCCAGTTCTCCTTCAGGGCTCAGAGAAATTGTCTGATCTTCTGCACCCATTACTGTTGCATGACATACCCTTTATTTGGCTTCTAGAGGGATCATATATTTTTATTAATTATTGACAACCCATGTGTCTAGTTCTGAAAGATCCTCAAGATGGGGTCGTCTTCTCAGCAAGATTTCATAAAAATTTGGGGCTTGGCATAAAGGGAGCTTCTGTTACCTAAGGAGAGAACAGTCTCCCTTCTAGAATGTATCATCAAATGAGCCCATGCTCAAGTTAGGGCAATAATTTTAATTCCAAATTAGATCACTGATCGGGTCAATTTATTGCTGAGTCACTTACACATAAAACATACGTTGAGTAAAATTTAAATGTATTGCTTTATTGTGAAAACAAATCTCAGTGAAAAACTCCGTCTTTCTGCAATGCTAAGCCATTGGCCACGGGGTATCATTCAGAAGGCCACCAAAATCATACTTGCTTTTTTATAAGTGTCTTGAAAGTTTCCATGAATTTGTAACAACTTGGAATCCGTCATCCAGATGTAAAGTTTATAACATCTTAAGCTTAAAAGAATAACAGCTATTTTTGCATAAGGACCTTGTCACCTATAGTTTTCAAACTGAGTTTTAACACCTCTAGGGAGATACACTGTTGTATGCCAGGGTATGAGAGCCACAGGGGCACCCTGAAGACTGGCTCACTTTTTTTAAGCATCAATTTTAACATAAAATATGAGAAGACTATATTTTAATATTGATTAGAAGATAAAACAATTGTCCTGAAACATAAAAAATTATTCAGTTAAGTGAGAAGTAGGTAAAATGTATTCACAAAGTATTTCCTAGAGGAAGATACATAATCGTCCAGTCCTGTGTGTTTGGAAATAGTTTGCGTTCCATCAGTATAAGTGAAATAAAATACACTAAGTCAGTAGAACTGGGAGAACATGACTCAGTCAGCAAGCTGTGTACATCTTGGTCAGCAAGAAATTCAGAAACACGAGGATGACAGAGGAAGGCGTTCTGGTTTTGATTTTCTTGGCAACACATGAAAGTTAGAGAAATCAAGCTGGAATTTGGCAGGAGCTTGTGCTGAGAACATAACAAATGTTTAATAAGAAACTGTTTGAAGGGTGTTTAGAGCTACAGGATAAACTGGGTTGTGAGCTCAGAAATTTCTCCGGTGCCATTTCTGCCTGTTATTCTTTTCATTGGTGTGGACACCGCGGTGCAAGAAAACAAAACATTGGGACTGAATCGTATCTCCTCTGCCCTGCCTGGTGGCATTGGTATTTGAAGGACACTTTGTATTGGTCACCTATGGCCTTAATTCTCTCAGTGTTTGTTTTTTTTTTTATCAATTGTTTCAATTAATTAACGTGTGATAATAGACCTTCCTGCTATCTATCTACCTACCTACCTTTGTCATCTGTCAATATCTAAATATATATATATATGTATATATATATATATATATATATATATAGGAATGTTTATTAATAATCAAATGGTACTTAAGGGCTTACAATGCAAAGCAATTTCCTTACCTTCTCATCCTCAGTGGATAAAAATCACTTTAATTCCAGTGGGTTGACTTCATATCTACAAGTATGTCTTCCTGTAGATTTCTCCCAGAAGCAGATCCAGAGACCAGGAGTGAGATATGATAGAAGTACTTTAAAAGAAAATGAGTAAAAGATGCAGGGAAGAAAAGACAGCTGATATAAGGCTAGTCACCATAATGAGTAAGTAGAGATTAATCTTACAGGAAAAATCTAGGAAAAATATACAACACATACCTCAGAAATACCCCACTTGCTGGTGGAAGGAGATGGGTTATTTGTACACGTTTTCCCATCAGACAATCAGACACTGGTGAGTTCTGCTCTAAGTAGTGGTTCATTGCTTTGCGGTTCCCACCTGTCCCAACAGCGGGCAGAACAGTCTCGGGCAGAAGCGCTGAGGCACAGACCCGCAGGTGGCAGTTCTCTGGCGCACAGGATGACAGTAAAGTTCAAAAGGCTATAGGAGAGGTGCTGAAAATGGCCACTCCAATATACTAAATATCTTGATGTTCAATATTTTTCATAATTGATTGATTATTCTGCGTTAAAATAAGAAATGAACTCCCAGCACAGCCTCCAAATTATTTTCTTGCTCTTCCCCAAATTCATTATAGTTGCCCCTGTGTTGCTTAGCCTCTCTCTTTGAACTGACATACATCCTATTTGTCTTTAATAGCTAGAATGCTTTGATGCCTTCCTTTGAGGTTAAAAATATTAGGGCCCACCTACCATCTCCCACTGTTCTCTATTTTTTGACATTGCAGGTCTTGTCTTTGGCGCGTCTACTTTTATGATTTAGTTTACTTTCCTACATGTAACATTGCACGTTATAGTATCTTGCTTTTCTGTAACATATTTAAGGCCTAAACAGTTTGCTTATCGGTTGAGTCTGTAAGTTGAAAAATAGTTGATACTATCAATAAGCATATGCAGTCTTTTCCCAAATATCATCCAGTATGGATTGGCTTTGAATTTGTACAATTTTCTGTTTGGCTCTGGCTGGATAACCTTTCTTTAAAATTTTTAAAAATTGAATCTAATGGGGTGACACTGTTCGATAAAATCACCTAGGTTTCAAGTGTACGACTCTGTCACACATCATCTGCACGCTGCATCGTGCGCTCACCATCCAAATTAAAAGTCCCTTTTTGTCGCTGCTATTCCCCCTTGTCCCCTCTACCTCCCCCTCCCTGCTTCCCCTCTGGTCATCTCCATAAGGCTTGATCACTCTTTATGCCTGCCCCACCGTCTTCTTCCTAGGAGTTTCTTCTATTACTTTTTGTGTTCTGAACTATTATTTTCTAGATCTGTTATATTCTTTTCCTCTTTCTTTCTTCTTTCTTTCTTTTTTTTTTTTTTTTTTTTTTTACCACAACATATTCTCAAATTACTTTCTAAGGAATGGTATGTTAGTAAAAGTATCTGAGTGTATAAGTCCTCATGCATGTGAAGATGCATTTTTCTTAACTTGCATGTTTGATAGTTTAAATGAGTGTGCAATTCTAAATTGAGCAGCATTTAATCCTTAAAATATTCAACACCCTTTTCTGTTCTGTTCTGACATTCTAGTTTATTTATAAGTGGTTTATTGCTGTCCCACTTCACACTGACCTCTATCTCAGGGTAATATAGAATATTTACTTTATTCCCTGTGATTCTGTAATTATGCAATGGTGTCTAGGCATGAACCATTTCAATTACTAGGCAGCCTTTTAATTTGAATGATTGATGTTCTTTAACTCTGGAGAAATACCTTCAATCTATTTTTTTAAATTATTGAAACCAATTTTTTTCTTTAGTCTTTTCTTTGGGGATAAATATTTGTAAGATATTATATATCCTGGATTCTTTCTCTGTTTTCTGTTCTCAAAAAACTTTGCCTTCATGATGAAATTAGGTTTTATTGATTTTGTCTTCCAAATTTAATTAACTTATTTTATCTTATTCTAATTTAAAAAATATTTTTATAACATTTTGTTATTGCTTTATGGATTCATCGTATTAAAGACTCTTTCATAGATAATACAGTAACCAAAATAGGAAGAAGAAACATTTTGAGGCTACAACATAGGGATTAATTTGTTTATAGGTTTTAACTTTTCAAAAAATATTTTTAGTCTTCCTTTAAATACCTGGCAAGCCCTGGGAGTCTTTTTCATGTTTATGATAAGAACATAGTGCGTATTATTTGAAACAGGCTAGTCAACAGAAAGATATTTTATTTGGTTAAGGAGGCAAGAAGCCATGCAATATGCCTTAGAAAGCCCACCACCTCATTATTATTTATTATTTTGAGTAGTAAGCCATTCAAAATTATTATTATTATTATTTTATTAGTATTGCAGATAAGATAAATCTGTGTCCTCAATCTACTTTTAGATCTATCAGTTTCACATATTGATAGGATAATCTTCAATTTCCTATCTGGGTAGGGCATTTTTGACTTTACCCTTCATATCTTTAGGGATGCGTGTCTTGCCCTTCCTTGGGGGGTTATCCAGAAGCACTCTGGGAAAATATAGGCTGGAAGTTGATAAGTGTGGTTTAAACCCCCTTGTAAAAGATTTACTCACTTTACAATCTTAGATTTCTCACTTTTCTTTTCTGAGATCCAGTTTCTAAATTTGACCAATGAAAGCAATAATGGATTTCTACCTTATAGGTGTTTTCTCTTAAGTATTGAATACAAAATTGTGCATGTCATTATTTGGAAAACTTAACATTGTGTAGTCTTATCAGGGATATAAAGGTAAATAAGATATAATCCCTATAAGAGAGCATGTTATAGAAAACCTTAGACCATGAATGGTATTAGAATAAAGAGCAATAAATGCCATTAGAAAGGAATATTATTTCAAGCAATTATCACTGGTCGAAATTTTATAGTTTGCAAGCTACTTAACGTAGAGCAACTTAGACATGTTTAAAAACATTTTTCTTTTGGGTAAATTTCTCATTTTACATATAAGTAGGTAAATATAACTAAAAAAGTAAGAGGGTTTACTCAAAATTAAACACCAAGGAAGCAATAGAACTGGTACTTAAAAATAATTCTGACTAAATCCCTCACTCTTGCTTCCTCACCAGAGATTTATAAGAGCATATAAAATTTCAGAAGAAAACTACAAGATTTACAATATGTGTTATAGAACAGACAGGAAAAATGGGCTTTCAAGAGCAAATACTTTCCCTAAAATGAAGTTAATAGTAAAAAAAAAAAAAAAGCAGTTGATTAGCAGGCTTTTTGTAAATTAAGTCAAATAGAGATGTCAGGTGAATTTCTTCAATGAGGATCATGACTTTTCTGCGATGGGAATATTCAGACTACAGGAAGAACAGTGAGACTAACATTAGCTAAAAGCAGAAAGCCACTGCCCCTCTAGTCCTTGAATATAAATCCTATCATTAGAGACTAGAGAAGATCCTGTGCATGGATATCAAAATGGGAATAATTTAACGAGACAGGTGTATTCTCGGGGAGATTCACTGCTGCATTCCCCAGCAGCTCTATAAAAAAAAAAAAGAAATCATGAGCAAAAGCTCCAGAAAATAATAATCACAGAAAGCCAGGCTTGGAAAATCAGGGGCCTTTACCTGTGTAACAGAAGTCATTGTGCTGATCTGTGTCCACAGCCTGGCCAAGTTTATTTTAGCATAGAAAGTAGAAAGAAATAGTAGTTTAAACCAATACAAATAATCCTGAAGAAGCTTAAAAGTCAGGTGTTTAGTTGGATGTGGTCTCACTAATGCTTGGCTAACTGCCCCGAAGGTGGGCTGATATGCAAACAATGATGTAGATTGCTAGATTCCAACTGCTAGCGGGAGATCATTTATTACTTAGTAGTTTAATAGCAGTGACCCTCAAAAAACTGGCGCATTGTGGAATGCTTTGAGATAGATGAGTATCTAATTACTAGAGAGTGAACACATTTTTGTACTAAAATAACCCTGGAGAAATGAAAAAGGTTCAGGCATTTGGGAACTGTGTTCTGCAACCCAGAGTGGCATGATGTGACCATCTCCTTTGCAAAGTTCTTTGTATGGTTTGAAGTCGACAATCAAGTAATGTGCTCCGCAGGGCAAAGAGAATAGGACAGACTTAAAAAAGAATCTGAATTTTAATGTTGACTCTGTTCTTTACTTAGATAATTATTTTGTTTCAATCATATCTGTCCCCTTATTTATATAATGAAGGATTGATCTACATGTCCCCTAAGGTTCTTTGAAGTTATAGCATTCCAGGACCATTTCTATTAATCTAAACATCGATACTATTTGTTATAGATTCTTCCAGTAATGGCTTTCAATACATCATGACTGCATGTAAACATAAGCTTGTGTATTTGCCCTCACATTCACTCTGTAGTTGGCCATACGACTGTGTTTGGCCAACGGAACATCAGCAAACACGTTGCAAGAAGAGGCTAGGAAGGTGTTTGTGCCTTGTGTCTTGTCTTCTTGGAACACTGAGTTGGAGCTTCCACATAAGAAATCCTGTCCATCTTACAGAAGGAAAATAGACTTATGTGGAAAGAACTGAGGCACCCCAGCTGATTGCCATGGCCAACAGCTAGCCACACATGCGACTGGGATTATTTTGAACCTTCCAGCCATGTGAGTTTAGTTATTATACATGGGCCACCCAGGCAAAACCAGCAGAAGACCCCATGCCAACTGAGGATATCATGAGAAATCATTAATCCTTGTCTTAAATCATTAAGTTTTAGGGTAGTTTGTTATAGGGCAATGAAGACCTGCAATACCATTTAAAAAGGGCTTCATATAAATAGAATTACTGAGCTCTTTCTAAATTGAGATAATGAAAATTTTTACTTGGTTACTAAAATAGAGCACTAGAAGAAAAGAGATCTCTATTTTGCTCACAACTATGTTGCTAGCACTTAATAAAATGTCAACACTGTACTAGTTTTGTATTATTGCATATGAAATTACCCCAAATCTTGGTGGTTTAATACACAGCCATACGTATTATTTCACAGTTCTTCTGGAGTATGAGTTCTGGTGTAGCTTATCTGGTCCTCTGTTTTAGAGTCTCACAAGGCTGCCATCATGGTATTAAGAGGGGTTGTAATTTTATCTGAAGGATAAATTGGGAAAAGATGTGGCTCCAAGATTACTGACAATGTTATTGAGAAGATTCCGTTCTTGCAGACCTTTGGCTGTGTGGCCAAAAGTTCTTTGCCATATCAGCCAACAAGGCACCTTGTTTCATCGAAGCCAGAAAGCAAGAGAGGGTGCCACCGATATGGAAATTTCTGTATTGAGTAACCTAATTATGAAAGAAATGCCTCATTATGTTTGCTACACTCTTTTTGTTGATCTCTATGTATATACCCTCACTCAAGGGCCAGGAATAACATGAGGACAAAGATCCCAAAATGCACCGATCATTGCGGGGGTGTATCTTAGAAGGTGCAAGGTTATAGTCAATGCTGAATACATTTGTAAAAGATGTGTAAGTAAGTGAGTAAGTAACCATGATCAACAATTATATGTCAGGCACTGTGCTGTGTACTGGGGATCCCTAGTGGGTATTGACACAGTTCCTGCTTTTTCCAGTACATAGTAAAGTAAGGAATACAGAAAGGTAGAAATTAATGCCATAAAAAGTGCTAACTTTTAATTCTTGTGGAATGCATGAAGTACAGGTGGAATTCAAATAGAACATCATTTTGCTGGGTAATTCAGGATGAGATTTTTTATAAGCATGAAAACTAAACTAGGGTTATATGGGTGATTAGTTTTCCATTTCTTCAGTTGAACATAATGGAAAGAAGTGCCTGTCACATGGTATATCATATAAGGGGTGTGTGTGTGTGTGTGTGTGTGTGTGTGTGTGTGTAGCAGAGAGTGAGGGACAGACACATACTTGAACTAGCAGGATATTTTTTCCTCTTGATTTTCCCAAACAATGTGCTCTGTTATAAAGTTTGCTGAAGAGCCTTCTGTCCCACAGTCTTCAGGTGACTTAGTGAAGGTCCTAAGGGAAGGCATGGAGCCCAGCAGACAGGAAGATAGAATACAGGTGCAAAGAGGAGCCCAGGTATAATTGACTACACAGTGGCCCCTATCTCCAGAATTGTTCAGGTTAATTGCACATTAGAGAAAATTGACTAAGTTTGTAGTTTTGAGCAAAAGTGTTCTAACACCAATCCTTCTGATGGAAAAGAGGTGGTCCTTTGACACCAGGGCATTTCTGGGGATGCAGTGTGGAGGAGAATTTAATGATCTGTAAACTCTCACATCTGTTGACAGTTGCTGTTCACTGTTACCAGAGAGAGCAAAATGAGAGGAAAGTGAGATTTTTAAAGTGAGTACACTAAAGGATTTATTAAAATTAGGTACAGAAGTGAAGTGCATAAAACTATAGAAGTATCACTTGTTTTTTTTTTCTTTTAAGATTTTATTTATTTACTTTTAGAGAGAGGGGAAGGGAAAGAAAGGAAGCAAAACATCAATGTGTGGTTGCCTCTCACGTGCCCCCAACTGGGAACCTGGCCCCCAACCCAGGCATGTGCCCTGGCTGGGAATCGAACCAGTGACCCTTTGGGTCACAGGCCGGCGCTCAGTCCACTGAGCTATACCAGCCAGGGCTATGTTTTATATTGGATAAATGAGATTGGTGGAAGTGGATTTAGAATATTGAAGAACATGTTTCAGACTCATAACATTTCAGAATCATAAATTCAAATCCTGGCTCAACTGGATACTAGCTATTTTTCTTTGGCTAAGTCCCTTAACACCTATGAGCTTAAGAAATTATCCGTAAAATTAAGATGTGACTACTCACTGATTTGTGTTGAGAAGTCAATGAGAATTACTGTAAAAATGCTTTACCCTAATAGTCATTTGTATTTTTTTTTTTTTTTTTTTTTTTGGTTTATGTCCCGAAGTTTAGGAAAATATAGAATGCTTTCTAGCTTGACCTCTTCATATTATGTAAGGTGACCAAAATTTTTGGCAACTGGTAGGATAGTTTGAAAAGAATGTCTAAGTATGATTTGGCAATATAGAAAGAAATTTGTTGGAAAGATCCAAGAAAACCTCGGGAGAGCAATTAAGAAGAATAATGGCCAATTCTCAACACAAAGCCAGCATTTCATTGTAATGTGCAGAGCATCAAGTTAAAATGGACTTCGTGGGTTCTGAGACTGAAACACGTGATTTAATATCTGCGCTCTGAGTTAGTATGTGGGACCGAAAGTTTGAATGTGTCCAATTTGTTGGCCATCCTATATTTGCATTCACCGAGCAGCTACACATCTTTCTCTCTCTCCCTGTCTCTCATTTTTGGAAGGAAAGCCCTGGTGAAGGGATGCAAAAAAGTCACATACCAGTTGGGCAGCTGAAGGGAGTTCCTAGCCACACACAGCTCCCCTGGGCTGCTTAGGTAGAGGCAGAAAGCACACATAAGCAATTCTCCGAGTCAACAATGCTATGGTCCTTTCTATTGATAATTATCTCTTACATATCTGAATGTACTCTGGCTCCTGAAGGTGTAAAAAAAAAATGCCCCAGAGGTATAGCTAGCAAGAAATTAACACTCCACTGCACATCCTAATTAGAATTTAATTAAGGAATTTTAAAAAAATGCCAAGCACATGTTTTTAGCAAGTGCATAATTACTGACTTATTGCTTGTAGGTTTTCTACTTATTTTTCATTGTAAATATCCAATTATAATTGTCATTTAGGTCAGACTTTAAGAATTCAAAGTCTTACTCAAAATAATGAGAATTTGTTTCCTTAAGCATAATGTCCTCTAGTATAGTTTTCACATCTTTTAATTTACTTTGCAGTCTACAGTTTCCTCTCTTAGCATAGAATCTGGGTGGTGTTTGCCTTATGATGTGATGAATTACTATTCAACAAAGCACCATGTCTTATATTTACAACCAGTGCATAAGAAACAAAAGAAATGACAACCACATCTGTGTCCTTGGTCCTGAGAGATTTGTAACAAACCAGGACTGTAAAATTCCAGCCTCCTTTTCATAGTGAATGATTTCATCGTGTATATGCCTCGAACACTGACCAAACTTTTGGAATGATTTATAGCAGATCTGCTCTGACCTGCTTTTGATAATAATCAAATTAAAGTCACAGTTGGAAGAGGAAGTCCTGTGTGCCGTGCGAGTTTCACTAAAGGTATCGAAACGGTTCCCAGTTTGATTTGTGACCACTGTCACCAGCTTTTAAAAGCCACAGCTGATGGAGAATAATGTGTCATGTTGATTTCTTAATCACACCACCATTATGGAAATAATAGGCTGCTACAGTAATAACCATTACCCTCTTTCTGATGGTATTTCAGGGCCTTTTATGGCTCCTTCTAATGACCATTGAACTGTTTGGTCTAATGAGTGAGAAGACTCCCACATCTTTATTCAAAAGTCACTAATGATAATTGCCACCTATCACCCCATTCTCCAGAGCCCAGAACGTATGTCCACTGAATCCCATTACCATCATTGCATGCCTGCATCCCAGTTTTAATTGGCCCTAATTTACGTCTGATCCAAAGATGGGTGTAGTCTTTTCTCTCCAGTTCATGTTTTCTGTTATGTCTGAATATCACTCAAATCTAGGAAAAAATTTAAAGCTTTTATTGAAAAAGTCATAAAAATGATTTCATGACAGCCTTAATTCCAGCAAATCAGAAAATGTATCACTGCATTCATTTTTACACTATGAAGCAATGGTTAAGAGCAAGGCATCTGGAGTATAATAGACCCGGATTTGAAATCCTTGTTCCAGCTCCTAATAGCTATTGTTACTCCAGGCAAATTAGCTTCTCTGAGGTTCAGTGTTCTGTCTAAAATGGAAGTAAAAATAGCATACCCCTGATATGGTGGTTTTAAATAGTAAACCTCAGTATGAAGCTATTATCATACTATTATCATCATTGTTATTACCATTATTATTCCGACCTCACATGCTTCTCCTTTCTATCAACAACAAAGAGCCTCACATAGTTTCCAGAATAAGTATGTGATTGGGATTCAGTCCCTGGGGAACCAACAATCCAGCCATGAGTGTGGCATGGAGTTTTTGAGTCTTTGCTGTGGGGATCTTTCCGTGAGCAGCTTCTATGCTGTAGATATCTGGACTGGATTAGAAGAGCTGGGAAATGGTCGCAAAACATGACTAAAGGGATAAAGGAAGGAAACAGCCAATAAACAGAATGCACACCAGGTGTAAGACATGGGGCTAGAATTTTCATGTGCTCTCTCTTATTTTCACAACAAAATTATATGAAGGAGATAGCAGGATTCTTATTTCATAGAGAAATAAACTAAACACATAGAGGTAATATGAGTGTAATTTCAAAGAGCTTATAAATAGTAGAAATGGTGTGGCTCCTTCCATGTCTTGCTCTAAAGACATATAAGCTGTATGACCTTTTGAAGAATTCACAAAGTACAATCTGGTTAAGGCACGTACTTAGGGATCGAATCCAAAGAATGTGTAAGGGGAAGTAACAGTGACATATGTAGCACAAATTTTATAGGCTGTCAGAAGCCAAAATGCTTCTTTGTCCACGCTTAAATGTAAAAATACAGCAATGTGAAAATGTCATACAAAAGCACAAATTTAACCATTGGACCACATTTGATATTGATCAGATTCAAATTTAAAACATTTGTCAATTTTTCTCATATACACAACATAAAAACTAAAAGGTGACTATTTTCAAAAATGGAATATGAAGACATAAGTTTATGATGGGTGCTATATCACGTTAGAGATTATCATGAAAAAAGTTGTAAAAGGTAGGCTATTTAATATTCATGGTAGAGGGTTATGTCAAAGGGACATGCATCTCTCTCCAGTGATCTGAAGTTAGAAACATTGACACATTTTTTAAGTCACATTGATCATTAAGATGATCTTTATTGTAAAATTTAATTCTCTCTTATTGAAATTATTAAGACTTGCCTAGGAAACAATGATATGATGTCCATATGCCTTCTGAGAGTGACTAAATAATTATGATATTAAGAATCACTTTTTAGCTATAGATAATTAAAAAGTGGTCATAATATTATACCTCCTCCAGTTGAGAGATGGGGCCCATTTCCTCACCCCTTAATATGGCTGACCTTGTGAGATCCTGATCCTGAGAGAATTCCCAGTCCAACCCTCAGGAGACCCTGCTGCTCTGGGAATCCTTTGGTTGCCACGTCAGCAAGGTAAGACAAGGCTGCTGGGGGATGAGAGGCCACATGGAGAAAGGTCCCAGTGATACTAACCCTTCAGTTCCAGCCCTTGGGCAACCCACCAAGTGACCACAAACGCAAAAATTGACCTAGGACAGCTGAATTGAGCCCAAACCTGCCCAGCTGATCTCAGCCAAAATGGTGACTCAGAAAGCCAGGAGCTAAATAAACAATTGTTCTTTCAACTTGCTAAGTTTTCAGGTGGGTTGTTATTGCAGCAAAGCTAACCAATAAAAATTAGTCCAAGCCATTCAAATGTCCCAGTTTCAGGAAATGCTTCCAAAACTGCAATAAAACTTTAATATCTGTGTGCGTGCATGTGTGTCCTTTCAGATTATCTGCACAAGCAATCATGTTATCATTTACAAAGAAAGACAGTTTTATTTCTTCCCACTAAGAGTACCTTTTATCTCCCTTTTCTTCTTATTGCTTTAGCCAGAACTTCCAGATAATGTCCGAAAAGAGTGACAAGGGGCATCGTCTTGCCTTGCACCTGATCATGCAGAGAAAGCTGCAAGTTACTCTTAAGTATGATGTTAGCTGTAGCCAACATAGTCTCTGAATTGGGACAAGACATGTCATATTTTTGAACAGTTAATTTGTTTTATTCCATCAGAGAAATACTGCACCAGATAATTTCCAATGGCCCTTCCAATTCTAATTGTCTAATAAAAAGTAGAGGGTTAGAAGAATAGACCTTGGAAACATTTTTCTTAACAGAAAAATCTCCCTGACTTTGAAACAGGATCCTCTGGAGATAAGGTTTTCTTCCTCTTTGGTGACCTCATGTCTTAGCTTTATCTCATTTGTCATTATTGCATATATACCTGGAAGCTGGTGGTTTAGCTTGCAACTACAAACATAAAAAGAGTCGTACTTGTGCATCAGCTTGATTGACTCATTCTTTGGATGGAGGAAAATAACCACTCTCTTCTTTTAGGAGTAGGACTGAAATTATCGAAAGTATAACACCAGGAACAAAGAAAAGGGAAGCTACATCTTAGAAAGGGGCAGATGTAACTCTTTTCACTCAGGGAATAATATCTTGAAGTCTATTTGTACTCAAAGGTAGTCCCACTCATCAGCTTCACCATGACTTCACACATCTTTATTTTTGAAATCAAAATATTTCACTCATATTAATACCTGCTTCAAAAATTGAGATATGTAGATATAGATTATTTGTGTATCTATATCTTCATCTCACATTTCAAAGAAAGAAAGAAAAAGAGAGAGGCATCCCATAGTGGGGTGAAATGCGTCAGTGAATATACCCATAATCACTAACAAAATCAACATTTAGAATACTTTCAGCATCCCCTAAAATTGCCTCATGCCGCTTTTTTAATTGACCCCTGGTTTAGGACAGCTACGTTTTTCTTCTGTGCTTTATTTTTGCCTTTGTAGAACTTTCATAGAAATAGAATCAAACAGTAGATAGTCTTTTGTATCTTTCACTTATCATATTTTTAAGATTTAGCCATATTATTACCTTGACTAAGAATTCATACATCTTTATTACTGAGTGGTATTCCATTGTATACACATACCACTCTTCACTTATCCATTCTCCAGTTGATAAGTATTAACTTGTTTACATTTTCTGTCTGTTATGAATAATGCTGCTATGAGCATTTGCATATGAGTCTTTGTATGGACATGTTCTCTATTTCCCTATAGTAGATACTTAGGCTGGTAGTTATTGACTTTCATAGTAGAAATTGTAAAGAATGAACAAAAACTAATTTTCTAAATTGATGTTATCTTTTTAAATGCCCACAAGCCTTCTAAAGAAGACACTAGTTCTATGTCCTTACTTTAGTATTGTCAGTCTTTTTAATTCTATTTATTCAAGTAGGTCTATGTAAATATTACATTTTTTTATTTAAGTTGCATTTCCTTCATAACTAAAAGTGTTGAACATTTTTTCATGTGCTTGTCAGCTTCATTTGTGAAATGTCTGCTCAAATCTTTTATCCATCTTTATTTTTCAAATTGTTCTACTTTCCTATTATTGAGCTGTAAAAGTTCTTTACATAGTCTACCTTTAACTCCTGTCATATATATATATATGTATGTGTGTGTGTGTTTGTGTATTCCAGTCTATGTCTTACCTTTACATTTTTTCTTTGTGTGTTTACGTTAGCAAAAGTCTTAATTTTGATGAAGTTGAAATTTTCTCTTAAGATTTATACTTTTTGTTTCCAATTCAAGAAATGCTAGATAATCCATGATTAAAAATATTTTCTCCTATGTGTATTTAAAAGAAATTTCATGGCTTTGCTCTTACATTTAGATCTATGTCCATTTTGTATTAATTTTTGTATATAACTTGGTGAATGGATGAAGATTATCTCTGTATAGACATTCAGTTATTTCAACATCATTTATTAAAAAGACTATCCTTTGTCTATTACTATTTTGACATTTATGTGTGAGACTATTTCTGGACTTAAAATTTTGTTCCGTTGATCTGTCTTCTATCATTGTGCCAATACAAAAATGTTTTGATTACTGTGGCTTTATAATAAGTCCTCAAATCAGAAAAGATAGTACTTTAACATTGTTCTTTTTATTTAAATTGTTTTGACTATTTCAGGTCCTTTGAATCTTCCTATCAATTTTAGAATGGGATTCTCCATTTACTTTTAAAATCCTGTTGGTATATTGATTGTGATTGTTTTGACTGTATAACTTCATAGGAGAAGTTGTCCTTTTATTACTATTAAGTCTTTCATTCCATGAACATGGTACATCTTTCTATTAATTTTGCTTTTCTTTCCTTTCTCTCATTAATATTTGTAGTGGCCAGTATAAAAATCTGGCATGCTTTTCTTAAATTTATTACTAAACATTCTTTTTATTTTGACTGATTTGTGATTGTGCTTTTATTGATTGATTGTGATTACGTGGTTTTTAACTTTTAACTGTCATTTTGGATTGTTTGCTAATTAACTTTTGGATATGTATTGATATTGTATTCTGTGGATATTTATGTATGTAACTGTTATGTGTATTTATACACACTCTTTTATTCAGATGACTCCAATTAATCCACCCAATTTGTGATCACTGATAGAAACCCATAGACAAAAAATTGACTGAATACAAGCTTTATGCCATTTGGGAGAGAACATGAAGTACTATTAAAACTATAAAGAACACATTACAGAATAAAGACACATATATTTTCTTAGTGTTTGTTAAATACAGAAAATACTTGTAGTTTTTTAAAAAAGATTTGAATTTATTCTAGGGGGGTGTAAGGGAGGGAGGAAGAGGGAAACATTGATCTGTGAAACATTGATTGGTCGCCTCTCAGACACTCCCCAACTGGGGACCAAGCCTGCATCCCTGGCATGTGCCATGACCAGAACCAAACTGGTGACCTTTCGATGTCCAGTGAACTGAGCCATACCAATCAGGGCAAAACACTAGTAATTTTTAGTCTTTTTTAGGGGGGTGGTGGTGGTAAGAACATGAGTTCTATGATCTTAGCAAATTTCAATTGTATAATATAATATTATCAGCTATAGTCACCATGTTATACATTAGATAAATAGACCTTATTCATCTTTTTTAACAACAAATATAATTTTGCCAATATTACCATAAAGTCAATATGCAATTCTAGATCTGGAATATATTCATAAGGCCAATGAAAGATAAAAGTATGAGATAAAGGTGTAAGATCTATCTCAGATGACTATGAAAAGTCTGACCTTGTTTTTGAGAGAAAAAGTAGCATCATGTTACTTACATGACGCTACTGTTGTAAATCTTTAAAAAAATGTAAAATTGAAAAACATATATATATATATGGATGTATATGATATAAACCTCTACATAGTTTTACCTCATTGAGGAAATATGATAGATACATTTTATCACTGAATGCTACATGGAGAGACAAGGCAGGAGAATGATTGGGATGAAATAAATAAAAGCAGGAACCTAAAATGGATTAGTTAAAAAATGCACATTTTTGTAACAAGTTTTCTTTTGTAATGTCTCTACTTATATATTGTTTGTTATTTTCTAGAAGGATACTTCCAAATTTCAATCAGTTTTTACCCAAGTATTACTGAACATTCTGTTACTATATTTGCATTTAGCACATTTGGAAATGAAGGTTAGAGCGCTTTATTCACTTGTCCAAGTTCATGCAGCTGGAATGTGGTGGATCTGAGTCATCAGCCTGACTGTGGTCTGTTGCCTTTCCCAGTGCTGTTCCAGTATTTCTTTCTCTCTCTGTCCCTCCCTCCCTCCCTCCCTTCCTTCCTTCCTTCCTTCCTTCCTTTCATTTTTTCTTTCTTTCTTTCTTTCTTTCTTTCTTTCTTTCTTTCTTTCTTTCTTTCTTTCTTCCTTCCTTCCTTCCTTCCTTCCTTCCTTCCTTCCTTCCTTCCTTCCTTTCTTTCTTTCTTTCTTTCTTTCTTTCTTTCTTTCTTTCTTTCTTTCTTTCTTTCATCAGTTTTATTAAGGTTTACTTGACAAAACAAATTTGTAAGGTATTTAAAGTGTAAAAAGCGAAAATTCAATGCATAAACATTGTGAATCGATTCCTCTCGTTGAATTAACTGACACTTGCATCACCTCACATATGTATTGTTTTGTGTGTGACAACATTTAAATTCTGCTCTCTTAGTGAATTGCAATTACAGAATGCAGTGTTACCAACTCTATTCATCAGGGTGTACATTAGATCCTCAGAAATTATTCATCTGATAGCTAAAAGTTTTTACCCTTTACCAAGCTCTTCCTATTTCTACCATACCCCTTCCCCTGCAAACACATTTTTACTCTGTTTCTATGAGTTTGACTTCTAAACTTTGATTCCACATATGTGAAACTATGCTGTGTTTATCTTTTTTTCTTGACATTCTTCATTTAGTACAATGCCCTCCATAGTCATCCACGTTGTTTCAAATGGCAGAATGTTCTTACTCTTTAAGGCTGAATACGTTTCCGTTATCTATACCTATATCAGTCTCACATTTTATTGATCTGTTCTGTTGACGAACACCTTGGCTATTATGAATAATGCTCCAGTGAACGTGGGGGTACAGATATCTCTTCAAGACAACAGTTTTCTTTCCTATGCTGACATACCTAGTACTTTGATTGCTGAATCGCAGGATGGTGCTATTTTCGGTTTCTTGAGGAACCTATAGACTGTTCTATAGTGGCTTACAAGTTCATGTTCTCACAGCATACAAGGGTTCCCTCTTCTCCACCACCTGTGAGCACTTCTCTTTTTGTCTTTTTTGATAACAGATTTTCTAACAAATGTGAGGTGATATTTCATGGTGGTTTTGATTTTCATTTCCCTGAGCATTAATAATGTTGAATAATTTTTATTTTATTATTGTTCATTTGAATCTCCTGTTTAGAAGAATGTCTAGTCAGGCCCTTGCCCATTTTTAAGTTTGTTTGTTTGTTTATTGCTATTTATCTGTATATTGATCAATATTGTATATTGATATGCTAAAATTCATATTTTTAAAAGATTTGGTTGAGCGAGTAGATAGAGGATGATCATTGGTTAGAAGTAAAAGCTAGTATGGTAGTTAATATAATGCCCCGCCAAAAAAACAGAAATATAAAATATCACCTCAAGAAATAACACTAAAGAAAAAAATTAAATATGATTTTAAGAGATATTACTATGTAATAATTGCTTTGGAAGTAGATGGGAGAGAGATATTAAGGACAGTTTTTAGGATTCTAATTCGAAGGACTAATTGTATTGCAATATCAAAACATGATATTGAGAATACGCAGGAAGAGGAACAACTTTGGAAGCTGTGCTGGAGGGATGGGTAGAAGATGTTTAATGAGTTCAGCATTGGTCTTGTCAAATTTGAGCTGCCAGTGGGATGCCTATTCGATGGTATCCACTGCACAGTTGGAAGTAAGTGCCTGAAGCATTCAATAGATTGAGGTGTCAATTTCCAGGTCATCAGCATAGAGAACAGAGTTAGAAGTAGAGGCAGAGATGTGCGCTGAACAAACACCAAGATCAAAAGCTTAGAAAATGCTGCCAAAAGTTAGACCTGGGGAAAATTCAATGAAGACATAGAAGGTAGAGTCTACAGATGTTAGCAGGAGAACAGGGTGCAACTTCTATCACAGAAACAGATGAAGAGTTTAAAAATGAGGAAGAATAGAGTCTGCTCAATATGCTAGACTAAGCTGACTTCAGGTATTTTTAAAATACACTTTCAAGCTTGCAAGCAAGAAAGCAAGTATCTAGGGGACTAGAACTCAGAAAAATCAAAAATAGAGGTGTAAGGAAATTTGAAGTAAACAGAACAGATTAATGAGGGTCTCCATTAAACATACTCTTCTATGCTATCTGATTCTAACCTTTTTTGCTTTTGAGCTATTTGGAAATTCTATAAACTGTAGAAAACTGATAGTGATGCATAATAATTCTCATCTGTAGACATGTAAGTGTATCCTTTCGGTGGAGGTTAAACCAACCCCCTTCCCCTCATGGAAAAAGATAGTTTTGCATTTCTACATAAATCAATGCCAATATTTCTTTCTTGTACATGTGTTTTCTTCTTTAATGCTCTTTTGAACCTATTGTAACATCTGTCAGGTTTATTCATTAAGCAGTGAGTTAAATAAGATATTGAACACATTTATTTTATATTTGTATGAGTCATAATTTTACTCCTTTAAGAATATATCCTTTAACGAAGATGAAAGACAATTCAATCTGAACAGTGAAAATGTTACAGAGACACATACTTTTTCAGGGCTGGTGTCGTAATTTCTATGCAGAGATAGGTGAGCAGACCTCACGCTCACCCATGACAGGAACAGGAACCTCAGAAGTCTTTCCTGTGCATGCAAAGAAACTGAAGACCTCACACACTGGCTGTACTATGGCAAAGGAACTAGGTAATTACTGGTGCTGTCAATGGAAAAAAATAGATAGAGGTTTAGGAAAAAGACTCTGGGCTTGCTCTATAAGAGGTTTTGAATTTTTCATCCCCATTAACTATGTGATGTTAGAAACCTCATGTTGCGAATAAACAAAATTTAATTCAAAATGTAGAAGCCATGTGGTGACAAACGTGAAGCTACTCTATTGGAATGCAGCCATAACCCAGATGAATGGATTCCTAAGGAAGTATTTCCTCTGAAACTTTACATCTAAAATGTACTAGTCGCCGCCACAATCAGTTGAAATTCATGACCCACAATTAGGGATGAAGCAACAACCTCAGAGAGATTGCCTTTCTTTGAATATTTCAAAAAAATTTGTTTAAAGAGAAGCAGAATTCTTGAGGGAAGAACATATTTCTGTGAAGAAAAACATGGATTGTTAATGTAGAAACTGTTAGAAATGAAAATGGTGACTGGAAAAAGTCAATAGCAACATTCAACGTTAGATTAAAGATAAAATACAAAGAATTACTTAATTGTCTGCTAGACTTGAGGATCTCACAAGTACGTCAGCTGTAAAAAAAAGGGGGGGAAGAAATTAAAAACGTGGAAACATAAAAGAGAAATGGGGAAATGGAAAGAGAATGAAATTATTGAAGGGGAGCAGAATTTGACGCCCAAAATAGGCCTCTTCGGCATAAGGAATTTTAGGCAGACTAATTTGAAGAAACAGACACAGGAGTAGCTCTGAACACTGAGAATCAGTTATGCTTTTGTAAGGGACACTTACTTTCATAAGGGGACTCTCGATTTGTAAAGGGTCTCCTCTCTGACGCGGGAACAGGAGGCTGATGAAATACTAGAAACTCTGACCAATGGAGAAGACAGTGACTTAAATCTACATAACAACCTTTCCCTTGTTCCTGTGATTTTCTGGTCACCTCCAGTAACTGGCTCCCTGCCCCCAACATCTTCTTTTGTCTTTAGCTGGGGATGATGTTTAAAGTGAAAGCGTGGGCCGTTTCAGGGAGTTACTCAGTTTTCCTGGGTATCTCTTATGTATAGAGGCGGTATACATGTAATTAAACCTTGGTTAGTTTTCCCCTGTTAACCTGTCTTTTATTATGGGGGCAGGAGTCTCAGCTAAGAATCTAGAAGGGTAGAAAGAAAATTATTTTTCTTCCCCTACATAATCTTAAATTTTCTTGTAGGACTTTATATATAGTGAAAAGGTAATATAGGAAAAGATGATAACAGGATACAAAAAAGAAGAGTGATTACACAGATCGAAGGAACACAGCAGGTTTCATGCACCGTAAATGAAAATAAAACCATAGCCACACGTTACCTGATAACCACAGCAAAACCTCGAAGACAAAGGGCTAAGTCCAAAGCTTTCCAAACCATTGTCTCCGATCCTTAAGATAAAAGCTTACAAGTATCTATTGGATTGTAAATGTAAAATAAAATATAGAATTCGAGGTAAGATTTATAAAGCGTACCTTACTTTTCTTAGCCTACTATAAATTGAAGCAATGCTTAATACTTCTGCTTCCCAAAGGGCTTGAGAGTTAATAGTTGATCATTGAGAGAATATGAGCCAAAATCATGTGGCCTCTGAATAGTAATATTAATACATGGAGAGTTGAAATGGAAAATAATTACAAAGATAGGAGAGGGGGGAAGAGAGGGATTGATTTTAAATGGCAGATTAAATAATAATTAGAAACTGATAGCAGTTATAGTTAGGTGAAGATTGAATCTTAATGCTTTTCATTTTCTACTAAAATGAAGTTCATGAGTTGATCAGGAGAGGGTAACACATTCCTGTTAAGTAATCACCGATACCCTAGATTTTAATGTTTGCCAAAAATTTAGACTCTTTTTATATTATCACCCAGAACATAATATCAAACCAAAATTTTGAGTGACAATTCATGGGATGGCAAATTGGGATGGGATGTAAACAGTACAGGAGCTCAGAGACAGAGTTCTCTGATTATCTTTCTTAAAAAAAATATTTTATTTGATTTTTATTGAATTTATTGGGGTTACACTGGTTAATGAAATTGTATAGGTGTCAGGTGTACAATTCTATAATATGTACATCATCTGTGTATTGTATTGTGTGCTCACCACCCCAAGTCAGGTGTCCTTCCATCACCATTTATCCCCCATTTACCCTCTTCTACCTCCCCCACCCCAATTTCCCTCTGATAATCACTATACTGTTGTCTGTCTCTGAGGTTTTTTCTTCTTTTCTTAATCCCTTCACCTTTTCCAACTAGTTGCCTTACCCCCTGCTCTCTGGTTATCTTTTTAATTTAATTAAGTAAAGGGATAAATATAAAGTATCTTGTGTTGTGGATTATATTTAAAATATAATAATATTGCCTAAGATGGCTAATTCTCTATTTGGAAATATTTGTGTGATGTGGGGGAAAAAAAATCTTAAAAATAGTCACTTTCTTTTAAATAATGCAAAAATTTGTCCTAATACTTTAAAAATACCCCTACCAAACCATTTTTGAAATTATATACTGTCCATCCATAAACATTTCTTGCAAGTATTTGTTATATTTTATATCACAAGTGCTGGGTGCATTTTTTGAGTATGAGGTTGGGAAGCTTGATTTCGATGCTTTTTAATTTTCTGCAGATTTATATGACATTGCTTCCCATCTCATTGAAGAGTGTCAAAAATAAAGCAAAAAGAGACCAGGTTATTTTCTTAATACATAAAAGAAATATCTAGGCTCAGGGATGTGGGAGAGATTGGGAGATAATTGCCAGGTTGCTTGAGTCAAGGAGCGAACTTTTCCCCGTGAAACGTGGTGCTCGATTAAAAACTCTACACTCTCTGCCTGACAGGCGAGGCGAGCTGTCGGATAGAAAGCACAACACTATGCTAATTTAATTATCCTGCGTACTCCATACCCAATGGCGAAACGATCACGTGTCGATTTTTAAGTGAACCTATTTTAAAGCCAGAAGGCAGTATGGTGACTTGAGAGAAAGATTAGTGCTAAGGAAAACTGGAATTTTAATGCCGACATCGCTGGACATATTTTATCAAGTTCTTTTCAATCCATAAACGAAGATAAAACACTTACCTTGCAGTGCTGAAAAATTAACAGTTAAGTGAAATAAAATATATAAATAAATAAAAGGCCCGCCCATGTTTTGTGGGCCCGGGGTTACCATATTTTGGAGAAACTGGTTTTAGTATTGTTCATATTTATGTTTCCATCTCCATTAAATGGGTGTCTTCAGTTTCACCTCTTCCTTTCCTCCTCGGTGTAATTGGAACTTTTTAAGCTTTCCTTTGTCCTTTTCTTCACTGAAGTACTCCAGTGTCCTCCTAAATGGCTCGTTTTATTTTGTATTCCTTCCAGCTCCTCCCATGTCCCCATTCCAGCGCTGAATTGCTCTTTCTAAGTTTATACTGATATAAGCAAGTGTTCCTCATTTTTTATAACTCTTCACCTTTGCCCAATCTTTACTGTTTGCCTTGTTGCAGATTCCTCTCATCCTGGCCCCTCACACCTTTTCCGCAGCTTTTGGAAAGTCACCAGCCATTTAAAAAAAACATCCTAACTTTCTGTACAGCTAATGACCCTTGTGCATGCCAACCCCACTGTCCTTTTTCAACTGCAAACTTACTAGCTGAAGCCAGGTTGAACTGTGACGTCCCCTCTGAATCACTTTCGGGCGTTCACAGCCACACGCCGCTCAGGATGGTTTGCAAACCCACCCAGCAGACGTGAATACCTTAGTATCACACTTAGCATGTCGGTAGCCCTCTCCTCACTGCAGCAAAACCACTAGGTACCAGGAGGTGTAGCTTGTTCATCTTTCTGTGCCGGGGTTTGGAATGTAGTCCGCCACCATTAAATGTCCGCTGTGCGAAGGATGAAATGGCAGCCACATAAGACAGAATATATACTTATGCTGCTAATTTATCCTGCTGATACACTGTTTATATAGTTGTCTACAAGCAAAGAGTTAAACACGGGGCCAATTGGTTCTGTCCCTAGTGTTAGTAAGCAAAATTGATTGGAGGGGTATGATGGAGGAGTTAGCCCAGCTCTGAAGGTCTGGGGTGCAGTGACATTGCCACTTAAGGAGACATTCTTCATAAAGGGGAACTGTCTGAAGGAGGCTCTGTTAGGCAATCAGTCTGCTTCGTAGATGACCTCCAAGTCCCATCATCTTTTCAGCTCACCTGGAATCTCAGAGTTTAAAACGGAATGAATATGTTGCCGAAGGTCAGGAAGTCTTCAGGGTCAGCTTCTAAGATCCAAATCTCAGCTGTCTAGGAAAAAAAAAAAGAATCAAGACTCATTCTAATTAGGTGGCAGCATTTTTACTCCACAGAGGCCCGTGGTATTAATAGAAGCTGTGACGAAAGGTTTGTCTAGCAGCTTTGAACTTCCAACAGTTCGACCAGCTTTGATTTGGACCAAATTGAAACTTTCTGAAGGGCCTTTTTATTCACTGTAATTCCACATTTTAGTCCCAGCGAATGTGTAACACAGAGATATTACATTGTTTTGAACTTTGCATGGCATTTTATGCCCATCTCACATGTACAAAGACCTTAAGAGGCCTTGGCAAGTTCGTAATTAGATAGCCACCACCTTTTCTGACAAGTCTCCTTTATCCAGTTGACTATTTTGATGTCGTTAGGTTCAGTGACCATATGACATTTGGTGTTTGCTCTGTCTTCTCGATACTGAAACTCTTTTTTTTTTTTTTCCATAGAGTCAGCTTTTGACAGCTCAAAATTGGTTGCTAATATGTTAACCAATGAAGATTTAGTGAAAAAAAAAAGAGTACAGATTTATATCCTGATTTCATATTGATTTAAGTCAAATTCTTTTCCATTTGGTAGTAATTTAAGTCAGGGCTGGCCAGAGGCAAAATTGTGAAGGCGCTTACACTACTTTCTAAGGATCTAGGGAGGAAAGTGGATCTTTCAAATATAGGTATTAATTTTTTTTATCTTCACCTGAGGACATTTTTTCATTGCTTTTTAGAGGTGGTGATAGTGGTGGTGGGGAATAGAGAGAAACATCAATGCAAAAGAGAAGCATCAATTGGTTGCCTTCTGGACATGCCCTGACTGGGGGTCATAGACACCTGGACCAGGGACCAAACCTGCAACCTAGGTATGTGCTCCTTTCAGTTACGGGTCTGAGCCACGCTAGTCAGGACTATATATATGTGCGCATGTGTATGTGCATTTTTATGAATGCTCACAAGAGTTCCTTATTGAGAAATTTTTAGATATAAAAGTATCAGGGAAGCACAAAGTATCATGCTGCACATGTTGCATTGATTAATAATTGCTTCTGTGATGAATGGAAGGGTGTCCAAATCAATAGGAAATGATCATTGCCCAAGAAGAGATGGCAATCTAGGGAACCAGAAACATTTGGAAACTTGTAAATGACCTCACAATGCAATCGGGTATGGACAGAAGGCTATGAGTACCTAGAACACTTAACTGCCTGCCTACACCAATATCAGGAAGTTGGATACCAGTTCTGAAGAAATCTTTGAAGTTTGTAGGGAAGGCCGAGTGATGGGATAGGATCCTCTGTGGAGCGAATAATGGCATTAAATCATGAAAGTCACCAGCATGCAAAAAGCATAGTTGGTCTGTCCATGTGACAGGAAGGGTATTCGTGACAGCCCAGTTAAGGGCCAGGTTATCAATGATGAGTGTCTTAGGCCAGGCCTAATTGGGATTCACTTCTAGGCAATAGGGAGTTAAAAGTTTTATGCAGACAGGTGACATCACGAACTATTTTATTGAAGCTAACTTATGAGAGAGACAAGAGTTTGCTATGGAGGCAGGACAGCGGATATGAAGATGAAGTGAGATTTTTAAGAGTTAATTCGGAAGTTGAATTGTGTGGACTTGATAGATTATATGTGTTCGGGGTGGGGTGATACAAAAAGAAGAGGATTAGAACTTAGTTTGGGTTCCTCTAGAAGCCAGCTACTCAGACATAAAAAATCAAGTGCAAGAAGTATATTTGGGATGTAATTCCAGGAAACACTGAAGGGGGTGTAGGGAATTGTAGGAAACTGCTCCTCGTGGTTTAGGGAATTGTAGCCCTGACCTGAGCATGACCTGCCGCCGGCATCCCGGCCATGCTTGTCTTTAAGTTTCAACATAAGGCTGCACGGGAGACATAACCACAAGCCACTCAGAGGGTTTCCATGGGAATTGAATTTAAAGAATGCTTATTATGCTTTAGAACTTGCTCTGCGTATCTTTAATGTAACATTAACAACCTCTAGTAAGAAATGTACTAAACCTTGCACCTAATGCCAGTGTGGCATCAAGATGTTTGATAGACCCTGACACAGACTGGTCACCGTACCCTCTGTACCAGTACATGTAATCTGTTATTGTCAGCTGTAACCCTAATGCCTGCAAGCTATTGATGATTCATGAATCTTGACCTTGTATCTCTCATGTGTATCCTCCTCAATAAAAGGCATGAGGGAAGAAGATCTAACCGCTGGTCTCCACTAGAGAGGCAGCCACCTTCCTTCCCCCAGACATAATAAAGTGTCCTGGATAAAAGTTTGTTCTGCCATGGTCACGAAGCCTCTGCTGGACAGAGCAGCTTCCGACTGAGCCTAGGGTGTGTGAGGCACCTCTGCCTTAGGGAATGACAAAAGGAACCAAAGGCAAAAAAAAAAAAAGGGTTAATTTTCAAGCTAGCTAACATGGCATGTGACTGATACTTAATCTCATGGGAAACTCTGAACACGGTATTAAATACATAACTCAGAGTTATCTTAATGGATAACTCTGAATTTTTGTTCGTTAGCACTCAGGAGTAAAACACATCCTGACTGACCCACGCTGTATGGTCCACAGGGTGAGAATTAAATTGTACAAGGGTGATGAAGCTTTTTCCAACCTAAAAATGAAGCCTGAAGATGAACGGAGGTTAGAAACAGCAGGGTACAGGAAATGACTAGGAAGAGAATGGACCAGCACCGAGCAGGGTTACAGGTTAGGGGTCAGGACAGAGCAGTTGAGAAGCATCAGCATGCTCTGATGGCTCCTGTCCTGTCTTGTCCTCTGTGGTCCTTCAGTGCACCTGGAGCCACTTCCGAGTCATTTCAACCAAAATCTTTCTGCCACTTCGCCTTTGCTTTCACCCTTGATTTTACCTGACAAGAAAATATACCTAATAGAGCAGAGTGGTTTAAAACACGGACTTTGAGTCAGGAATACATGAAGTCAAATCTTAACTCCAAATCTTTTGATTCTTTTTGATTGTTTGAGGGTAAGTGTTCATATTTTTGCTCCTTTCCAATTTATTCAACTGACTAGTCGGGCAATATGTACCTGTTACGGCTTTTTTCTTTGTCTGTTTTGGTTGAGAGAAAATTGAAAGAGAACTTTAGAGACCTTAGCAAAAAACATTGCAGAGATGTTTTCATTTGCTTATAATAAAAAAATGTTGTCTGTGTGTGTGTGTGTGTGTGTGTGAGTGTGTGTGAGTGAGAGAGAGAGAGCACACTGCTCAGTCTAATAGAATGAACACCAAAAAGCTGTAATTTTAGGCAGCAAGATCAGACAGCTATTACTTCCTATTTATAATGCAAGTCTTATTACCAATTATCACAAAACACAGTGCAAGATAGCAGAACTAACTTCTCTGTTAAATCCAGACGTGCAAGCATGGAGTCTGATTTTAACTGAGAATTAGTATGGGAGAATGGCAAGAAAAATAAGGTGAAAGTAGGTGTTTTTACAGAATGATATCCGCCTCCCTGGGACTTAGCTGTCCTCTGTGTGTGTGTGTGTGTGTGTGTGTGTGTAATATGTAAGAGATATATATGGAATGTATATCATATATAGTATATAAATCTATTTAACATTTTACTTTCAAAGGAAGTCGGTAGAAGAAGCGTCAGTTCTCTTTCTCCCTTAATGTTCATTTAGTACCTATTTTGTTTGACCCTTTCTATCCATTACTTAATTTTCACAACAGGGGAAATATCGGTTAGGTGGCTGTCTTCTTGCATGAGTTCTTGATTACCTTGCTTAACTGGACCAGTCTGGCTGGTAAATGGGACTCTCTTTCTTCTTTAGAACAATCTCCATAGCATATGGTACCAGTCAGATTTTTATGGGAAAGACAACTAAGATGCAAATGTAGAGACCTGGTAACTCGCCCAACATTATGCAGCTGGTAAAATAGTTTAACTAGTATTTGTACCACTCAGATCTTTCTTATTCTCATTCTTTGCACTTCATTTATTCATGGGACCCTTAAAGGTTTCTATATGTTGTTGTAGGCTGTGAGGATATGGATATATTAATGAAAACAATAGACAAAAATTACAGTTTCATGCAGCTTATATTCTGGTGAAGGGAGATAGGAAATTAAAAGAAGGAAACAGATAATATTTCTTATGCTTATAAATGTTATGGAGAAATCTATAACAGAGAAGGAGAATTGAACCATACAGTCACAGTCAGAAGAAAATATGCGAGTAAAGGCTTGAAGAGCATGAAGCAACGGAAGGACACAAAGACTATCCGGTACCCAACATGCTGCATAAACACTGCATTTTGACCATCAAAGCACAGATCTCAGAATGTAACTGGCAAAGCTGAGATCAGCTGCACTTCTTCCTGGCTTTTCATCTAGCAGATCAAAGTGTGTCCCAAACTACTTCCAATGGTCACCTCATGTCATGACTCCTTTTAAGCTCTGTCCTCCAGCCTGGATAATTCTCCCTCTCTTCTTTCTCTCATATCTCTTTCTTAGTTTTACTTTCTAACACGTATCCATTTTTGCTAACTTCCCTAGAACAGGAGATCTATCAACCCATACTCAAACATGCACCTCTAATGAGTTGACCTATTTAGGCCACACATTCAAGTTGTGATAAAAGCCGAGCAAAAACGAAGAGGGCAAGCATTTTAAATGTTGTTTTATGAGGCTGATGCCTGATTACCTTTCTGATATTCCAACTGGCCTTATTTCTTTCACAATAGGTACTGAAAATAGGCTAATTTCCATGGCAGATACACTGTGTGTTTTTGCAAAAAAGTAGCAGTGTGTTCAGCTGAGATGGGAAGAAATATTTTGATAGATACCAGCTTTCTCAACCTAATTACAGAGATATAACTAATTTTACCCATCAACCATGCATAAGTTCATTGCTATTTCTAACATGTTCCCAAAATTAAACTGAAAGTATTTTTGACATACATTGCTTCCCCAAATCATGCATTAATATTGACTCCATTTAAATATAAAATAGGAAGGCTTTTTCATCTAGTTGGTTTAACATTTTTTTGAGTGCCTACTATGTGCTAGGATTATCATAGGCATTTCTTATACCTCGTTTTATGTCATTCTTTAACAAACCATAAGAGTATGTACATATTACTATCTCAAGCTAAGAGATGAAAAATTTAAATGCACTGTGTTGAAGCATTTACCTGCTTACTTAAGACTACTTCATTTATATATAGTCACATTGGGATTTGAAGAAAAGAATAGTATTTGGCCCACAAAAGGACCAACCAACCAGTTTACTGAACTCATTCTTTTAAGAAATGACCGTCTATAGAATTATTTTAATTAAACATTGAATATTGTTTTGTGATTGAATTTGGGAACTGAGAGTGACAAAGAAACTCAGGGAAGGATGAAACAATGGAACCGAAAAATTAGGGATTCATGGAATTTTAGTCATAATGGTTCTAATCATGTCTGGTAATGTCTATCAGTAGAAAACACTTGTAAATTGAATGATACACAGGTCTAGGTCAGAGTTATTTTGGTATGTCTACCTCTCAACCATTCCCTATGTTGTGTTCCGAAAATAAGTTCTTAAATAAGAGACTAATAGATGTTCTACAGAATAGTACTCATACTAATAATAAAATAAGGTAGTGCTCTGTGCTCAGATGAGAGAAATTCTTTGCCTTATGTTTCTGACTCTGCTTTGTTGACTCATGATACAGATTAACTAATGACTTTAATAAATCTTTCAGTGAAGAAGCCTAAAGCCTATTCTCTGAGGGCTAGGAGTTTTGGTATTTCTGTTCCGGTACCCCTTTGGGGTGAGGTCCTTGTGTGGCCTTAGAAAAGTCACATTCCTGTCTGGCCTTGCCCGACAGTGCTCACGTGGGGGGGGGGTGGTGCTATGGGAGGGGATTTCACCCCATCCTCTGACTTTGATAATTTGTTTACTTAATGCTTATCTAGAAAGGACAAGTTTTATTTTTTTAAATGCTGTTTCCTACTTAAGTGTTAGCATAATGAAATCAATTTTAAAGTTTAAAACTTAACTTTATGTTTTAAATTGCCACTTGTAACATCTACAATGATATATTTTGTCATTTAAAAATGACTAAATCTTAGAGAAAAATATTGTTCACCATTGTTTCCACTATATTTTTGAGCAATTTGAGCTAAAATTTGAGATTTCAAATTAAATCTTTCATTGCATTACTAACCTCCAAAAAATTAATTTCTATTAATCTCATTGGGTCCGCACTTTTCTTTTACTAATGGGATATGGTAGCATGCTTCTAAAACACTAAGTGTGCCATTTTCAAGGTCTTTACAGTGGGTTGCAGCATCAGATACCAATTTCTAGAACTTCCCTACTTCTGCCTCTCACACACTTTGCAATGTGGAGATTATTTTAAAAATTAAGCAATAAAAAGTTACATTTAAAACCAACACAATATTTTAAGAAAATCTCCCTCCACCCTTCAAAAAAATCTGCCTTTACAAATTAAAACACAGCAGGTCTCAGTGTGGGACAGAGTCCGAGGTTATCTAATCCTACGAGGTATAAGTCTTTTCTCATAGGCAGTTGACCCATCTTTTCCTATCTTCAGTATCTGAAACCTCCAGAAGCTACCTTCTCTCTGCTAGACAACCCAACTAGAACATGTTTTCTTGGTTTGAGCAGAAATATCCTCATATGGTGCATTTCCCATTAATTTTAGTTCTCTAAAACTTCGCAGAGCATACTTCAGTCTTACACATTCCAGAGAAAATACATGTTTCTGAAAAACGAAAGTTTTCATTTAATTGAGGAGTGGACCCTAATTTTTATACTTAATACAGAAGGTCTTGTTTATCCACTTACATGTTGATGCTTCCCCAGTCCCGGCTGAGGCTGAACACCTCCTGCTCCCTGAACTTGGGTCAGATTTCACTCCTCCTTCCCTGGAATTGGCTGAAATGTCCCACGTCTTGCATTTGCCTTAATTTGCACACAAAAGTTTTCTTCTTTATCATTTCTTTCCTGGAACACAGGAAACTATCTTGTTTGCCTTCAAATAACTTAATGGGCTTTGTGACAAAATGGGTGTCCCTTAATTGTTTGGGTAAGTAAAACTTAAGAGTGCCAAATATCACCAAGGAAGTCTGGTAAAAATCCGACTCTTATCCTTAAACCATCACATGCTACCGTTTTTATCATATGGGCTTAACATTCTTGCAAATTATGGTTCAGTCTGGGAAGCTAACAACAAAAACAATGTAACTGATTTATGGCGAGTTAAGCTTAGATACAAAACCTTGCTGTGACTTCAAACTGGGGGAAGTTACTAAGAAAAAAAAATTTCTGAGATGGAACTGGTGCAGTTAGTATCATTGCTCAAGGAGTCAATTAGAAAATATCACTGCTTTGTTTTATATAATGGCCAATGCTCTGTACTGATTGGCTAATATTATAGCATACAGTGAAAGTACGTAGCACAGTATCTTACAATTAAATCATATGGATGTAGTGATTCTTTAAGAATTTTCTTTTTAAATGGGAAACTCAGAGTGCAAATTTACCTTCAGTGTGTCATGAAGGGGCTTTGTCCTCATCTGGAGGAAAGAGAAAGCTAACTCCCTATTCATAGGTTCTTGAGACCTCTTCTATTATGGTAATGGAATACTTCCTGCTTTCCATTTCTTACAATTTTCAAAGGGGGCAGAGGACACCTTTTTGCAAGTCAATCCAATCAATCGCAGCCCTTTGTCTTCCCCATCGATGCAAGCGTTTGCTCCATTAGATGAATGGAGGAATAAATGAGTGAACCCTTGCCTCAGCCTTCCAGGGATATGCATTTAATTAATTTCTAATTGAAGTCTCTTTTTCTCAGGACAGATAGTCCAATTCATAGGCACTTCAGATTCCAAAAGAAAAAAAGAGAGACAAACGTTTTAAGGTATTTATTGGTGTTGCAGGAAAGTTACAAATGTTGCTCTTTTCCAAGGCCCTGCACCTATGTGGTCTGACATCTTTATTCTTCAGCCTTCATGACATATCACTTGCCACCTTCTCATGTCTTTGAATGTCTCAACCCAGGGCATTGTTGCTCAGGCCTCTCCTTCTGCTTGGGATTGCTTGTCTCTCATCTCTCTCGATGATCCTTTTCTCTGTTACCTGGTTAATTCTCGCATTATTCGCGTCTGTTCAAATGTCAGTTCTTTGGGGATCTTTTTCTGAGTTCTTTATTTTTGGTTGGATTTCATTGCTAAAGTCTTCTGAAAATGCATTACTTGCCCTTCAAAATACTCATCTCGGTTTGCAATTATTTAAAGTCCTTGTGTGCAGTAATGTGTGCAGTAATTTTAAAGGTTTTTGTTTTTTTTTAATTCCATCTAGATTTCAAATTCCATGAGCCTAAGTCTGCATCTGTACCCTGAGCATTGTAAATCCATTGCCTAATATGGTACATGGTTGACAAGGAAAAAGACTTAGTAACCAGCTATTGATGAGAAAGTTAAAACAAACCCCAAAATAAAGGCAAACAACTAGAAAACAAAACTAAACCAAACCTCCCAGACATTGGGTGCCCACGTACAAGATGACCAAGAAGCCTCTACATGGTTTGAGAATTTCTACCTTCCGCGCTTCAGTCTCCCACTATGGGAACTGTACTATAATATAAGCAGTACTTCATTTAATAATAAAAAAATATATATATATATTTAAGTATATTAAATATATTAGTAATAGTTTTTCTCATTGGTTAGTAATTTGTTTAAGAAATATTGGAGACAGGCATTTAATTCAGTTTTTGAAAATCATGTTTATAAATAATTTGAATAATTCATTTATTTGCTTGCTTAGCTCCTTTCTGCAGATGGCATGGTAGTCATAGTTTCTTTCATCTGAGGCGGTTACAGATTTTCTCTTAAAAATAGGTAAATAAAAGGTCCGCTTGTTGCAAAGGCAGTATTGTGTTCCCATGTAGCGCCGATCCAGTATTTTCTAACGTGATCCTTTGACAAATTTTAGTAAATGTCCTCCCAAAGACCAAAGTCGTTTTAAAAGAGAAAAGCCGCAGTTGCTTGGTAGGGAGCTGCATGCTCACCGAAGGCTACCATCAGGTTCCTAACTTCTTCCTGACTTCGCGCGATGTTGGGGTTCACAGAAGCAATCACTGTGAAAGCAGCTGGGAGAACCGCTCTGAGGTGCCCCCTGGGAGCGCTGTCAAACCCCAGCAGACAGGACATCAAAGCAAGGCTGTTTCTGAGGTTTTATGCATACACACCACTCATGCTCACACATACAAATGCCTTATTTTCTCTGACTGTCTTACATGCTTGTAAAAACATTAGTAATTACCAAATGCTTGGATTTTAAAGTTAACGCCTGAGGAAAGGACTATGCCTAAAACACGCACAAACACACACATGCACAAAAAACACATGCATAGATGCACAAACACATGCACTAAGCTTAGAGCTCCACTGTCCAATAGAGCAGCTATTAATCACAGGTGACTATCAATCACTTCAAATATGGGTAGTCCCACCTGAGATGGGATAGAAGTATAAAACATACATTGGATTTCAAAGGCTTAGTAAAAAAAGAAAAGCATAATATTTCATTAATGTTTTATATTGGTTACAAATAGAAATGGTATAATTTTAGATATAAATTAAATAAAGTATATTCTTAAAACTAACGTTAGCTTTCTCCATTTCCCCTTGCAATGTGGTTTCCAGAAAATTTTATGTTGCATATGTGAACCACATTGTGTTTTCATTAGACAGTCAAACTTAAAGACTATTGAGTTGTAAGGCTTTACAGGAATCAATAGACCATAATAGTTCATACCATGAATTTGGCCATCAGGTTGTTTAAGTTCAAAATTTACCTCTGCTTCTTGCCAGCTCTGTGGCCTTGCACAATAATTATCCTTTCTAAACTAGGCTTCCTCTTCTATAAAAAGGGGTCATAACCAAAGCTAGGTGAGTGGTTACGTGAGACAATGCACATGAAACTTAAACCACGATTTTCGTCATGTAGTAAGATTAGCCCTATGATGGCACAAGTGTTTATTGAGCACCTACTACATGAAGGACTGTGTTAACACAGATATCTAATCTCAGTCTCCAGCTGAAAGAAAATAGAATTCACCTTAAATTTTAGGCTCTTCTTCTTTATTAGATAGTATTGTTTTTGCACAGTGATAATTATATTGACATCAGAAGGGTTTAGAAGGGTTTGAGTATTATGTAATGTAATAATATTTCTAACTTGAAAAGTGGTATCTTAGCACCCCCTCTTTTTTTTTTTTTTTTTTTTTTTTTTTTTTTTTTTTTTTTGCCTTTTTGCATTCTGATCCTGCTTCTCTTAGACCTCTTGGATCTTTGGATGTTGACTTGCATTCATCCTGTGATGTCCTGGTTTTTATCTCTCCATTTTGCTTGGGAAAGACAACACAAATTCCTTTGGGCCTCTTACAACTCCCTGGTGTGGAGACCCCTGGTGTGCAAGGAACTGATATTATTGGTCCATTTTGTCTCTTTGGGTCTAAAACTCAATGAGATCTTTAGGGGGAGAAGTTATTGTACAGATTGTACTTGTTACGATTCTATCAGGGAACATCTTCAGCACATCACTGGTTATTATTAATATTTTTGGTCTTTATATTTTATAAAACTCAGTTCAACTGAGTCAAAACAATTATATAATTTGTATTTATTTGTTACTATATATTAGGTTATTTAGCTACCTATACATTACTTAAAACCTATAAATGTAGAAGTTTAATTTCATAGAACTCCTATGGAAACCACACTCCTCTGATTGCTAAGTTAGCCTGAAAACATCAGCCACATGACAGTTTATTATATTCTTCCCTATTGTACTATTTAAGGAAAAGATGGGTAGATGAAGGGAAGACTAATTGAAGATGAGAAATCAGTGGAGGAGGAAAAATACCAAGGGGTGATTTAATAAAGTTTAAAAGCAGATAATAAGGTGAGTGTTCCTTTTCTGAAAGCATAGAAGACAGCAGGAATTTTTGTGTGTTATACTTTATGTTATTATTTTATATAAAAAGGCATGAGGAATGAAAGAAGATATTAAAAGATTGATAAGTTCCCATGTGAAGTGAGTTTTATATGAGATTTGTTTTGCTCAACAGTCCCTTTCTTCTTTTTTGTGGGAATTACACTAAATCTCAGCCCATGTTACAGGAGCAGATCAAGGTGAATGTATTTATATCACATGGTTTCCATCCTTCTCTGCACTGGGCTGGTTAATAGCAAGAGCCAGTTCACAGTGGGCAGGGATCTCTGATATGTCTTCTTGGCACTGAAATTCACATTGGACTTTCTGAAAACAGGAGGAGCCAGGAGAGAAGGGAAATGAAGGCAAGGGCGGGAGAAGGGAGGAGAGAAGCAAGCATCAGTGAGAGAGGGGAGAGCGTGCCATTAATCCGAGATAATGAGGCTGGTTTTAGGGCAGTTAGTTCTCAACCGCAGCCCCCAGAGTTTTAACCACCCTTCGATGTCTATGTCTCAGGGAACGCAAAAGCCACCTCCATCACTTTGGCTGCAAGAAACTGAAAACACGCAGGCTATTCCCCGAAAACCTCTTTAACTAAAATACTTCAGGACAGAGACTATTCACGTCTATGACCCAATGAGTTTGTTTTTAAAGTGTGTCCACTTAGTACAACACTTTTAAAATGCAAATTGTTCAATTAAAATTTAGAGGACAGAATGTTTCCAACAAATAAACATTGTTGCAAAAAAATTAGTCTGTTTTTATGTTTGCCTTTACACTGACTCACAGCCTACTCATGGGCTTTTTATCGTCAGTGCTATTTGAGTCTCGACAATTGAACAGTGACTTTCTGAATGAGGCTGGCAGACCCACTTCTGTACCACGCTCTGCTTATATGGTAAATTGTTTAATCGGTAGTCATCTATGTAATTATGATACTATGACAAATATTATACTTGGATTTGGGATATAAGATTACATCTTTCTTTTTATTAAGGGTTATAGCTTGTGTAAAAGGGGAACTGCAGGGAAGTAAAGGGGATTTTTTTCTTATGAATCTTTTAAGCTTCTTTGAAAGTAGCTAGCAAGCCACCATATGGCCTTTCTTCTCCCATCAATATACTAACGTAGAGCTTTACAGGTGTTAGAAGAAATATCTGACGGTTCAAAGAGGTCAGTGAACATATTTATTCTTCCCAATAAATGATAGTAAAGATTTTGTCAACGGAAAAAAAAAAAAGGAAGGTGTGTGTGAAATGTGGATGGGGTCATCGGAAAGGTGAAATGCACAAATGACTCCGAATAGATCAAAAGATCTTGCTCCCAAATGACATTCCTCTCAGTATGCTTAGTGTGGAATGAAGAGTCCTTTGAACATAATTGATGGAACCAAGGGAGGGAGAAATTTACAAAGAGATCTCAGCTCCAAAGACAGGAGAAGGTAGTGAAGAGAGAAGCTGAGGACCCTTGGTGAGGTAATTAGTGAGATCATGTGTGACCAAATCATCGAACCTCGCGACCTTTCAGAAGAAAGGGTAAACTTGGAAATTACATACATCTTGACCTCGAAGAGCTAAATACATTTTTAAAAAATGTCTTCGGTGGGTAGTACTCACAGAGCGGTGTGTAGCATTCTACGATTTGGGGTGACTTTCCACACAGCAGAGATTTTTATCATGGCTATGTCATTGTGCAGAACTATATCTTCTGAGATGTTTTTCACAGAAAGTATTGGAAGAAAACTTAAAAGCAATAAATCTAGCATCTTGCCTAAGGGTCTGAACCTTTTTCTTTCATCATTGAAGAGTTTAAGTGTGAACTGGATATTTTTAACATTTCAAAACCTCATAGACTAAAAATGCTAGCAAAAATCGATTGCATGTTGAAATGCTAAATAATCAATGATTATTTAGAGACTCTTTGGTCCCCAGACCTTCATTCCCATATACAGGACTTATTGTCTGCCTCTTTCAATAATATAAGAATAATGTGTTAGTCCGGGTCTTCTGAGAAGCGTAAGTCAGACTAGATAAAACAGGCAAGCATTTTATTATGCCAAATACCTGTACATAATAGGAAGAACAGGGAAGGAGAAAGAAAAGACTGGGAAACCATAGATGTGATGTGGGGACATGAAAGAATGAAGGAGCTGCGATAGGATGACAGCGTTATAAGCGGCCCTACTGTCTAGGGAAGGTACAGCAAAGCCAAGGTTGGCTGTCAGAGGAGTCCCGCGGCTTCCAGTAATAGATCCTTAGTATTTCTCTTGCACTCAGTCATCAACAGGGAGTAGCCCAGATCAGGGTGGCCTCACACAAAGGTGCGATGAACTTCAATGTGCAGCTGCCAGAACTTCCTAGGTTGGAAGTCTGCAGGACACATCTTCTTAGCCAGGACAAGGGGACTATTATTCCCTGCATAGGCAGAGCATTAAATAGGTGAATGCGTGCAAAATCGTGGTGTAAGCACTTAAATATCATCTGTCACTCTTTCTGTTCCTGTTGATACTATGCTTCTGCTGCTACCACCAATAATGGATGTACCCTGCTTTTCAATCCTATGTAAGTTTGACACTATGACTCTTAAATAACTTTTGTTTTTGAAGCAAGGATTAATTTTTCATCCATCTTGTTAGTATCTAATCCAGGGTTCTGATCGTCTCTTGTTCTCAGTACCTTGAGAAGTGTAGAGCAGAAACTCAATAAGGCTGCGTATGTGTTGATGGCAGATGGGCATAAGGAGATAAGGCCACCGCTGCAGCGGGAATGCCCTCTGGCCCAGCTTGCAGTAAAAATGGCCGAGACAGTGCCCTCCATGGATGTGTCGTAGCCCATCACAGCAGCGGTGCCCATCAGAGGAAGGGCATTTGTATTACCCTACAGAGGCACACGGGCCTTCAATAACATATTAGACAAATTGTCTAACATTCCCTTTTCTACCTTTGTTAAGAAAGTGGAATGGTTCTCTCCACCTTGTTACATTTTACCATTTGTTTCATTACAAAAGGAGAAATACTGCCAAATCTCTTATCTGAGAACTACAAATTTCTAAACACCTGTAAGAGTGATTGAGATTTTAGTACAATAAGTGGAAAAAAGAATTTTTAGAATCCCACAGAACAATCCCCTTCTTTCTTTCTTTCTTTAAGGAGAAAAGCGAGTGAGGCAGAGAAATAGTGAAAGGGCCCCATGAGACGTGCCTAACCCTGAAGTCAAATGCAGAACTTTGGCTTTGAACATTGGGAGCTTTCAGTGACTTTGAAAAGGAAGGTGATTCTTATTTTTGACACTAGCTCCTCACTTCCAAGGTTAGAACAACTAAGTTATTACATAGTGGTCACTTTAGACATTCAAGTCCTGCACTCTTCCTGAGTACTTTGATCATTTCCCAGGGGGACATACAAATTGATTCCACTTGACTTGTCTGCCTCTGTCCAGGCACCACACTGTCCGTGTATTGGATCCGATATAGCTTAGAAGAAACACACAAAGGCTTTGGATTCTAGTAAAGGTTGACTAAATATCTGTCTCCGTGAAACCATGTGGTCTGAGGCAAGTCATTCTACATATCTGTACCTCAGTTTCTTCCTAGGAAAAAACAAGAAAATGGCTGGCAGTCAAAGGGTGGGGAAGCACAGTAATGATATATGCAGAATGCCTAGCTCACAATAGCCTCTACATAAATGAATACTTGGTTGTGCTCATTTACACAGAAGATAAACATATTACGTTATTACGCATCTTGCTTTTTCAACATTTACTTAACACCAACCCTATCGATCACCCGAAACAATAGATGAGTATAAGTGGTCCTTATTTGATAAATCTTTAGTAAGTGCTGAAGATCACAGACGTTTCTCCATCTCTTGATTTGATCACTAACGTCTTCATTCATTCATTCGTTCATTCATTCATTCATAAATAAATAAATAAAAGCAGCAGAGTATTTGGCTAAGAACACCATCTTCCTAGGCTTATATACCACCCCTGCCTCAGAACCACTGTGTAACTTGGGCACGATCCCTTCACCTCTGTGAATCTGTGTTCCCTCCACGGTGGAGTGAGTACAATAACAGCACCTGTTCAGCGCCTGTCCCAGAGTAAGTGCTCCATAAACTGTCACTGCTAACACAATCCAGCCCCTACAACGGGACAGCTTTGGTGTCAGTCATGGTGGTTCGCTATTCCGTGTATAGGTTGGAGGATACCTTCTCGACAGAACGGTTCTTGGGGGCCTTTCTCAGTAACTCTCTGAGGTTATTTTTATAATCTCAGGTGGTGGTTGCTTTTTCGGTCCATGTTTTTCTGCGCCTCTAATGCCTCCTACTCCCCTGGCATCGCCTCACCACTTGAAACGTGACCTATATATGTTAACTTGAGGCCGGTATACTTTTGGAATCTGTGTGCCCTCACTGTCAATTACTAGTGTGTGGAAGCTCTAGGGAAGAAAAGGCGCATGCATTTATGACCAAGTCACATAGGAGCAGGCTTCCCAGACTCAGGCACCATGTTATCCCACCATGTTATCACAGTAGCCCCAGGTGAACTCTCCTGAGGTTGGGGATAGAATGCATCAGTGACCCAGCTCTTGTTAGGGCTTTGCTCCTTGTTTGTAGTAAACATGGTCTCTGCTCTATGAATAAGGTATTCCTACGTTTGACTTCCCGCTTACTACTTTTCTATGCGTCGTTTCAATATTTAACATTTATTTTGTATTTTCATCTATGTTTTTGCAGGCTGCTTGGAGCTTATTTTCCAGCAAGATAAACAGTTAATTACAGGGTGTCAGGGAGTCATGTATGGCATGCATAGGATAGAGTGGGGTTCTCTCAACTTCCTTTTCCATGTTTGGCTGTTTTGATATATATAAGAAGCCAATTTATGTTTTATTTTTTGCTTAGGCATTTGGGTTCATTCTTCAGCCCTATGGATTTGTTTTTCTTGGAAAAATGCAATATAATTGGAGAAAAAAAATCCAGTTTAGACTCCTGAATCTCAAAGGAGAACATTTGTTTGGAGTTCATATTATAGCTATTAGACAAGTTTGCTCATTTACCTACATTAGCTGCAAGTACTGTGGTCTTGCTCTAAAGGTATCAGGAGTCTGCATTAGTGTCATTGGCATGTGAATTTGGTGATAATATTAATTGAGCAATAATAATCACTTAAACATTTTTATTTTCTAAAAGTAATTTTTGTTACAGCCCCTTGAAACTGGACTGTGGTATAAACACTACAAGATTTGAGACGAGTGATATTGACTTCAGTTCTAAATTTTTTAAAGAATAAATGGATAATTTCCTGGTTTATTATATTTGGTCTATTCTCCACCCTCACCTACCTGTCCACAAGCATGAAGAAGCCAATTTTAGTGAAATATAAGGTAGGGGTTGATTAGGCATCTGTGTATTATAGTCAGAGAACATGGTCATTTTAGAATTTATTCAATAACATTCCTGGATAACAAAGTAAGCCTACCATCTGCAATCGACAAACTCCTAGAAATTTTGAAAAGCTAAAATTAAGAGAGTGTCACATTAATTGTGCTCACATGTTTTAATTTCCTTAATATACAATTTTAAAAAGTGCATTTGCATCATTGTATTTAAGGTTCAATACATGTTCCAATTAATATTTTAAATTTCCCTCTAGTATGTTCAATGTACTGGTTGTATATTTTCATTTGATCTCATTAATAGTTTTAGGCTAATGGAACATTGCTTACAGGAATGATTACTTTTTTTTCCTTCTTGTCATATTAAGATGGCATTAGGATTCACTAATTACTTGAAGTTTTAATGTAATGTGTTTAACATGTTTATTTCTGGAAATGTATTTTCAACAAATTAATTAGACCTGTGCTCAGTACCTCTGTTGGTCCCTCCAGACCCACTATCAGCACACAGGGTTCTCTTGGCCTCTCCCTCCCGGCCGAGCTTAGCCAATGGCGATACTAGTTGGAGCTGGGAGGGAGGAGGCAGGGTGAGGTCAGGGGTTTATTTCTGTTGCTTCCTCCCCTCTAATATCCTCTCAAGCCCTCTCCTTCCCAAGACCAGTTCTGTGGCTGAAGCTAGTAGTGGTCCTCCAACCAGCTATCCTGCTCTGCATTGTGGGAAATTCCCGCTCCTGCCTTTAAGCCTGTGATGACACTGGACCATCTCCCTACTCACTAATCCCTGTAGCTCACTGTCCCTTCTGGTGTCCCTACCTCCTGCCCAGAGCTTCACAATAGCCCCCTTATTAAATCTTTTCAAATTACCAGGTTGGAATATGCCATCTGTTTTGGGCCTATGTGCTAACTGACAAAAATCAATAAACAGCAACTTTATTCCAATGGCAAGTCAAACATATTTATATTACACTTCTTTGAAAACTTTTTAAAAAAGTTCATTTCTTATTAGTTTTGCATAAAAACATCCACTATAATTGCCTAGAGGCAGCACCCTATTACGTTCAAACATTGTACCTCTAACTTGCAAGTTTTCTTCAGACTGACTAAGTGCCTGGCCTGTGATTTCAGTTATGTATCACCCACAGAATCAAGCTGTCGCCGTGATGTAACTCTAATAGAGTTCCGCGTCTGCATGTGTGTGCGAAATCACGATGGGAGCATATTCAGGAAATGCCTTCTGTGGAAAAATCTTCCTTCAGATTGTGATCTTTAATCCGTAAGAAATGAAGGATCAGAGTGGGCTTGCCTGAGGAGTATGTGGGGGTGGAGGGAGAGGGAACAGAGGAACTTTCCAGCATTGGTAAAGGATCAGGAACAAAGGAGCTATTAAGCTAAACTGGGCAAGGAGGAAAGGCCACAGTGAAGCTTGGTGCTTCGAGTCTGCAGCAAAGGCCACGGAGAGAGCAATGGCACACTTGAGAACGACACTACTACTGTTGTTCTATTTTTGAACCTGTATTGAGCCTGACTGTGTGCCAGCCACTTTGACGATAGCTGTCCTCATTCTCATTTTACTTTCGAGAGAAGTGAAACAAATAAAATTCTCCAAAATTCTCTAGGAAAGCAGAGAATTTTAAACCTGGTTCTCTCTGATCTCGCACCTGAGCGTGGTAGTCCAGGTTAAGCTGTTCAGCTTCTTTCATGGAAGGGCAAGAATGGGGACAGGAGACAACTTCTAGCTGCAGAGAGTCACATCTGTGGTCAGGCCATCATCTGTCATGGCGTGTGTCATGGTCAGAAAGCAAAACAGAATGAAGTTCTGTTCAGATATACTAAAATGTCCTCCATGGCTCTGACAATACCAGCAGATACAGGGAGCCTCCTGATAGAGCTGGGTCCCTTAAGGAGCTGGAGAAGCCATGGAGAATCTGCAAGTCTCCTTCATGTGAGGCTAGAAGGGGAAGCATTAATGATCAGGTTCATGATTAGACTGGAAGTTGCTCCAGATTTTCCTGCTGCCTGTGTATTCATTCACCCCTCACAGCTGCTTTCTCACATACATTTTGGAACCCCATTTTGGTTGAGCGAATAGAAGGAAATCATGCTTGCCCTTAACAGGAGAATGGCTAAAATCTCCTTAGCATCTGACACTTATTAGGAGCTATACGCTTGCTTTAAATCAGCTGCTAGGGAAACAATACTAATACAATTGTGTGGTTAGATACTTTTTCTCACATTGCACTTCTGACTATAAACTTTCTCTTTAGAGCCGGAAGTTAAAACCATTTTAATTACCAGATGGTGATAAAGATAATTTAAGAAAGTAACATAACTCACTAGCATTTGTGAAAGTATGAGTGTGTGTAGCATATTTTATTTCAGGAATTACTTTTTATTAAAAACACATTTCAAGATAGAGCATGAATGAGTATTTGAAAATGCTTTAGAAAGAATAAACTTTTCTTTTGAAAACAATGTCTTCCAAAGTTTATCAAGGAATGCAATAATCATAGCAGATATTCATTGAATATGAGGGGGGAACTCCAAAAAACTCATATTTTATTTATAAAAATTGTGTATTTATTCTTACATATTTAAATTTAATCACCCTCAAAGTACTCTTCATTTGCACAATACACCTGAAACGTTTTTTTTCACAGCTCAAAACAGTTTTGAATTTGTCGATTTTGTTCCCATTTTATGCTTCTGCCATTTTTTGTTTCACCTCTTCCACATTGACAAAGCATTTCTCTATGAGAATTTTTTTTTATCCAGGGAAACAAAAAAACATCACTCGGGGCAAGATCCAGTGAATAGGGAGGGTGGGGCACAGGGGTCATGCTGTTTTTGGTCAGAAACTGCTGAACACTTAGTGTGGTGTGGGCAGGTGTGCTCATTAATCACCCATCTTGAAATGGGCAAACATATTGAATAAGTCTTCAAAAAAATTTACTGAAGCCTAATGCAGCCTCTCACAACAACACCAGCTGGCACGCTGATCCAGATGGTTTCCTAGAATACTCATCTCACAGGGGAAAACTGTACTACAAGGAGCCCACTCTCCAGAAGATATTTTTGGGGCTTTTTTTGGGGGGGTCTCCCTCATATTTTTCACTTTTAATAATTCAAAATTGCTGGTCATTCCAAGACACGTGCCACCGCTTGTGTTTCTAACTTTATTTTTTGAGCCAATCACTGAACATACCTAAATAAGATACACTAAATCTTTTCCTAGTTGTCTGATACCAAAGCACTTCCTTCTTTCCTGTTCTTCTTTTCCTTCCTTGTTAACTATTTTGCTGTCTTGTCGTTTTGTAAAAATATCTACTCATGAAGCGGCCACTCTATAACTTTGTCGCCCCAAAACTTTTTGGTCCTGTATGAGTTGGTCTAACATATTTTAGTAATTAAGTGATTGATGTTCATGGAGGATATGCGAAATATTCCACTGGGGGAAACGGGAAAATAGAGAACATGAATAACAATTTTCAACTTCTTTCATGTGGCTGCCCTAAGGAAAAATACACCAATCTCTCTCTCTTTTCTTTCCTAAATACTGAGTTTAGCGTTTACATTAAAGCACTGCTGTTTTATGTTTGTTTGGTTTTTGAGGAGTTAATATATTCTAAACTAATGTCAAAGAAAATGCCTTTACCCCTTAAGAAAATGTCTTTACCCCTTAAATCTCAAGTTTGAAATGTAATGAAATGGCTTTCACAAAAACAAAGTCATATAAACTTTTTTCCCTTTTCTAATCATATTTAATTATATATACAAATATACCTATTAACACTAAACAATGATATTGGAATTTTTAAAAAAAGAATAAACAAACTGAATAGTAAAAAGGGACACATTTAGAAAGGGACAATTTTACTGGCAATAAATACTCCATGTACTGTAGAATTTAGTTCTTTCATGATATTTGGGACCATCATTCTCTATAATTTTAGAAACTGGAACCCCTTTTCCAAAAGGAAAAATGTACCCGCTCAAGCTAAGGTCACCTATTCGAATAGACATCAATAATCCTTTCATTCAGGATAGTGAATTTTTTTTTTCCTCCTTGTTGACAGGCTTTGGGAATATAGCATATTATTAATATGGCTGACTAATTCCTAATTAGGAACTCATTAGTAGCTCTGCAACTGTAGAGTTTGATAGATGTGCAGCCAATCTTGAAAAAGGTCACAATAGATGACCTTAGGCCCAAGACTTTCCCATCTGTCCATCAAGTAATACCATTTTTTTTAAATGCTGGAGAATGTCATAATTCTGGTTCCCCTTAAAAATCACAAGGCTCTTTCTCTCCCAAGTTATTATATTTAATTACAGATTGATATTAAAAATACATTGTTGGTTTTTGATTTTCAAACAGGATATTTCCATCCTCTGTATCCCCTATTTGAAGTAACCATTGCTGAAGGGCAGGTACAGCTGTGTCAGCCTGTGAGCTATGCCTGTTATTTCAGAACATTAAGATCGGCACAAACAGATGACATTTGGGTGATTTCCGTAGCAACTATATAATTGTCCAATGTAGCATATTCGCTACTCCAAAGGGATCATTTCATGTTAACAAAAGATATATTATTAAAAGAAATGTTTTAATTGTTGTCATTCTTAAAAGCCAGAGGAGAACATCTGTTTCTTAAAGTTAAATATGGAGCTTAACTCTAAAAAGCAAATAATTTTAACTTACATTTTAACAGTGGTGCACTTAAAATCTCAAACTGTGTAAAGTTTTGTCATATTTTGAAATATGGATTGTAGTTTTCTAGTTCTTTCCTTTTTCTTATTTTCTATTTCTGTGAGGCTTGTCTTGATATAATTTAGAGAGTGTGTGAAGTTCAATGGGAACTATTTGTGAACCTTAAGTTTCCCCATGATGCCCTAAAAATGTTCCAATAGCTTAATGAGATATTTGTTTCACTTTGAGAGAAAAAGCAGAGAATGATAAACAAAGACAATAGTTTTACTTTAATTTTCCAGGCTCCTTGTTGAAAAGAGCCAGGAAGTTCCATGCGAGGCAGTAGGGACAGAGGCAGGTGGTCGCAAGAGCTTGGAGGTTTCTGTGTACTTGCAATCCCTTAAATTTGAAAATTCAAAAATTTGAAACCCAGATTGGAGAATTACATCACGTTTTCCCCCGTTCTTTCTGTTTGTTGTTTGTTTTCTGCTCCCCAAATAGAACTTGGCTTTCTTGCCTGCTGGGTTCTTCCATGTAAACCGTAATAGGTTTCAGTTCTTTTTTATTCATTCATCAAAGATATATTGAGTTTCTATTAGATGTTAGAGTCTGACAGGACTGGGCCCAGAAAAATTATAAGCACATGTTATAATTGTCCTATGGAATTATTCTGGCACAGAGGATAGGCATGCAATTTATATATATATATATATATATATATATATATATATATAGAGAGAGAGAGAGAGAGAGAGAGAGAGAGAGAGAGAGAGAGAGAGAGAGAGAGTCCAGAGGGTATCCAGCCATTTAATATGAAAAATCAAGACATTTATTGAAGAAGATACAAGATAGGAGAAACATTATACACAGGACAATGACACCTCAGTCCCCTTCAAAGTAGGCACCTTGGGACCTCACACCGTTCTCCCAGTTACTATCAGCTGCCCTGTTGTATTTTCCTGAATCTCATTGATGGTCTGAAATCTCTTCTCTTTAAAAGGTGATTATAGTTTTGGGAAAAGCCAGAAGTCACAGGGCACCAAATCTGGGCTGTAGGGGGGCTGAGTCACATGGGTGATTTGATGTTTCAACAAAAAACTGCACAAGACATGATGCATGAGGGAGCATGTTGTTGTAATGAAGCTGCCACTCACCAGTTACACAGAGCTGTAGCCTCCTGCATCATCCGAATAGTTTCCATGGAGGAATGTTCAAGCTTAATGCAAAATATTATACAGATTCGTTGCTCTACTTTCTCAGTCATTTTGAATGTGACAGCCACACAGTATACATGCTCACTCAGTGGTGTTTACTGCCCTCACTGACTAGTACAGTGAAGTCATCATTGTTCACGCATGTGCATTCCAGTTCACTCTCCTTGGCTGCCAGGTTACATCAATGTCACACATACTTCTCATTATACTAGCAATGGTTGGACCATATATATACTGGATTAATGCAGATTGAGATGGAAAATGACAGAGTGCTATGAGGGACTATTAAGGAGAATACTGTATAGCAAAGAAAACCCTTTGCCAGTGAAATAATTTAAGTTAAAGCCTGATGTGTACTATTTAGACTAATTTTGTAGATTAATTTTAAGTACATGGATGGGGAGGAAAAAAAGTCAGCAATCCTTCAAGCTGTAAAAAATCCAAGGACACGTTGCTTTTAACCTGGTGGCAAAACTTTGTATGTGATGGCTTATTTAAAAAACTTGCTTTGTTCAGTTCATTTCTGTATTGATCTGTCTTTTCTGGCCCTAGAAAAGCAGCAGTGATTTTTTAAGTGAGAGATAATCTAAACAAACAGATTTAATATATATTTCATCAATGTACCTCACACTTAATGGGCTGTTATCCAATAGAAATTGAGGGTTAGAAGTTAAATCAGGTGTATTTTGTCGAAGTTTTCATTGAAAATGGTAATAAACAGGAAAAAAATAACTTCATGGAAGCCACTATTGTATGGCCTCATGCTAGCTGAGGCTCAAAGAAATAAGAGTGGGAAAAGAAAAAAAAAAAAGTCGAGCTGCCCAGCAATTGAATACATTGAATACATGACCATGTAAGTGAAAGAACACCAGTTACCACATTGGTAACATAAAAACTGGAGTCCTTTAGAGATGAAATAGAATTGAAAAGAGATGAGACAATCCTCCCATATGACAGGCTTCAGCCTGGCCTTTTTCTCTCCAGGTTGCTGGAAGCCACTGGCAGGTAATGAGCAGCAGTTGGACGGAGACCAAGAGCCAGTCCCATAGGATGAGGTAGAATGCCTGCATAAAAGGAAGTGCAGTTAATAAAGGGCCCCGAATCAACCAGTTGGTGTGGGAAAGTATTCAGCCAAGCAAAAACGGCACCTTTCAAGGAAAGCTGTCTGTTACCACGGCATTTAAACCCTAGTGCTCGTAATGTAAGAGATTGTTCTTCAATTGCTTAACCTGTGTTCATCTTATCTCCACAACGAGTGAAGAGGTATCTTGCATACAAGGTCCACACCTCCTAATTAGTTAGCGGGTCAAGGTTAATTTGAACAGTAATGATCTGCGCTCAGGCATTCGGAAAATACTCTTTCGCCAATCCGGTAGCATTCCGTTATTAAGATGGTTCATTCGTTGTCCTGAACTGACTGACATTTTGTCTCTAACTTGAGGTTATGTAGCCACTGACTCTGAGGAGCAGTCCCACTGGCCGTTCAGTCAATGCAAACGTTAGCAGCATTTAAATTAAATTAATTATTCTGGAACTATGGCCGACATTATCCTACCGTTCCTTTTCAGCTTATTTAAAATGTCATTTTCTCTAGGAAATTTTCTCAGACCAAGTCATGTCACGCCATTCTTTTATCATGTAGTCTTTGTCTTTGGTACAATTACATGAAACATAATGAACTCATTAATGATTAAAATATTCAAAGTCCCCCTTCCTTACCCAAAATTAAGCATTATAGGGAGAAGAAGAAAGCCTGTCCAACTTAGCTGTCTTTATTCCAGGACCCTCTCATAATACTCTCTTCATGACAAGTGCTCCATAAATATTTGTGGAATAAGTAAGTGTGGCTTGGAGTTTCAGAACCTGCTTTGTTTTTTCTCCTCAGCTATACCGGAATCTAGTAGTGGGATACTTTCCAAGCCAGGCAAGCTCTTCGATATTTATCTTCTCTCTTACAAATGTCACCAAGTGTGTTGTGATATTCAAATGAAATAGTGAGTGCTCTCTTGGGCTTTAATCACTACTTGTCTGCAAACTAGTTTGGGGAGGTTATGCAACCCTCGTTACCCTCTTTTTAAAAACCTGTGAAATGAAAACATCGAAAAGTAGAGAGGCAGTATAATTAATAGTTTATTATCATTGTTACTGCCTTACTGGTATTTGATCTGCTCAAAGTGACCTCTTCAGACTTCAATTTCCTCATCTGTCAAGCAGGCTGTATGTAATAAGAATTTAATAAATTAAAACATCAAGCATTTAGAACATTTCTGGGTATTAAATAAGCGATCAGCTGTCATGTGGTCAAATACTAGATTTAGAAACTTTACTTTAGATCCAATATGCTGGCAGTATTGTAAGAGGACCAGATTTTGGAGGGTGAGATGAGTTTGGAGTTTGGGTGAGTTTATCCAGGTGATAAATGATGGTGTGTGTCCGCAGAGTGGCAGAGAAGGTGGAGAGCAATGAAGCAAGTCAGGAGTTTTCCAGAGTACATAATCAACAGAGGATGATAAGTTATTAGATTCAGGGGATGAAGACACAGAGAGAACCATGATATATGGGGTTTTTTGCTTGATCATTTGGATGGATGTTGGTGCCACTCATGGAGATTAAAACACAGCAGGAATAGATGAGTTCTGTTTTGGATCTGTTGAGTCGGAGCTGTCTGCGGGACAACCAGAAAGGGCTGTCTGGTAGAGAGTTTGATGTATGGGTCTGAAATCGAAGCAAGAGACCTGGAATGAAGAATGAGCTGTAAATGAAACATGAAACAGGATACTAATGGAAGGAAGGATGTGTCATGAGTGGAGAATAGTTAAAATAGTCTTGAGTGTGTTCATATGCAGATGAGACAGATGGGTTAGAAGTAAGCTGGAGATGGACCAGCAATCAGGATTTCTAAGAAAGAAACAGGAGGTGGAATTCAAAGCATAGGTCTAGGCAATAATAATGAGATCTCTTCCCTTAATTTAAAAAAGGTGTAAAGAATATGAATGTATATTTGGGGTGAGATTTTTTTTTCTGATGGTGTATTAGTTTTCTCTTGCTATGTAGGAAACTACCACAAACTTAGTGGCTTAAAACAATGCCCATATCTTCTGACATTACTGTAGGTCAGAAGTTTGCACGGACTCAGTTGAGTTCTCTGACCAGGTCTCACAAGGCAGAAATCAAGGTGTCCCCCAAGCTGAGCACTTAGCAGCTGGTCCTGGGAAAGAAATTATTTCCAGACTCATTCAGTCTGTTGACAGAATCCATTTACTTGAAGTTGTAGGTGTCAGATCCCTGTTCCCTTGCAGACTTTAAGAGAAAATGTCAAGGGTTAAAAAGAAGGGAAGAAGAGCTAATATGACAGAAGACAATGGCTACAGGGATAATTTTGTTTTCACAAGTGATATGTAAACAAGCTCATTTTATTAAAAAATCTAGAAATAAAATTCCTACTCTTCTACCCACAGTTGCTAACATCACTTTTTCTTTCCCCAAATTAATCACTATCTATTTAGTGTATCAAGTAAACATGTGTATATTCAGAAATAGGTTTTATTTTCTATTTTATAAATTATATAATCAAGAGCATGGTTTTGCTTTTTAAAAATATTTTCTGAATACCATTTCATATTAGCATAAATTAATCTTGTTTTATGCTACTCTAAACAAATGCAAATTTAAATGAAATATATATTATATTGAGCACAAATTAAATATTCATATACAGTAAATATAAATATAATATAAATAAATTTAAATTTAACTATTGTCCTAATAAAGACATCTAGGCTTATTTCTGATTTTTCTTTTTTTTATTGCTAGGCTAATGCTTCAATTAACCTTTCTGTATATGTTTCTTAAAGTATACATACAAATGTATTCTTAAAATATGCATTTAGAAAAAGAGTTTCTGAATAAAATGACATGCACATTTAATATTGTTCCCCAATATCCCTTCAAAAATGAGTACCAATTTACTTTACCACTAAGAGTAAGAGACTATTCATTTCTCCCCAATACTTCATATTATTATTTGAGTATCTACTAGCCTGAGTGAAAAATAATATCTTGTTTATTTTTCATTTAAGTACATTTTTTATGTATTAATGATGTGAATACTTTAAAATTCTTTGCAATCTTATCAAGTTGTTTACACAGGAGAACAATTTTTAACATAATTCCTGTTGAGTTTGATTTTTCAGCTGTTTTAGACTTAAATGGGCATGTTGATTAAACTGCAGTTAGTTTTCTTCTATCACGTCAAGTTTTTTCTGTACCAGTTATCTTAATGCAACCACCCTAGGCTGGATCGAGCCTGGATCAAGGGAAGCACTAGTGCTCTCCGATTGGCTGAGAGCATACCTCCCTCAAGTGGGAAGGGGTCGGGGATGACCTTGGAGACCAGCGACAGATTCATACTTGTCTAGGCTATTCAGTTACACATGAGACAGCGTGGTGAGAGGTTGTGTGCCGCTCTATATAGTGAATCGTATTCTGAAGTGTAGTCCGAGTTCTTGTCTGTATACAAGGACTTAGCAGAATTTATCTTTTTATTTACATACATACTTATTTCCTTTCCTTCAGATCATGTCTACCTCTGCTATTTCTTGTAGTAAGTGCCTAAACAACCCTGATTTGTTTTGTTATATCTGTGGTAGTTTCACCGTTCCCAGTCAAAGGACAAACATCAGCGCACTTGTCAGGCAAGCCTATTTTGCATATTTTAAAGTAAAATTTGGTGATCAAGGTAAGTGTTGGGCCCCTCACAAGGTGTGCAAACAGTGTGTCAAGAGTTTACAGATGTGGACGAAGGGAAAACGTGATAAATTTCCATTTGGTGTACCTATGGTTTGGCAAGAACCCAGAGATCTTTCAAGTGACTGTTCCTTTTGTGTAGTGAAAACGTCAGGATATAACAAGAAAAACAAATGTAAAATAGAGTACCCTAGTCTACCGTCAGTTATACACCCAGTGCCTCATTCAGCTGAAATCCCAGTGCCAATTTTCAATGAACTACCCTCTTTCGAAAAACAGGATTATTGTGAAGAACTAAGTGACAGCAATGATGGAGATTTTGAAATTGAAGATGACTCCGTTTGTAAGGGATTTGATCAGCATAAGTTGAATGATTTGGTACAAGAATTGGGACTATTCAAAAAGGCTTCAGAACTCCTAGCATCAAGACTGCACGAGAAAAACTTGCTTGAAAAAGGAGCAAAGGTACCCTACTTTCAATCAAGAGAAAGTGCATTTCTGCAGTACTTTCGAAGTGCTGGTGGCTTTGTGTATTGCCATGACATAGATGGTTTAATGGAGGAAATGGGAGTTCCAATCTATAATGCAAATGAATGGTGACTGTTTATCAAGAGCTCAAAGCGGAGCTTGAAGTGTGTCCTCCTCCACAATGACAATTTATTTGGTGCAGTCCCAACTGGCCATTCAGTTTGTTTTCGTGAAGAATACAAAGACATAGAGTCATTGATCTGTTGCAATATCACAAGCACAATTGGATCATCTGTGTTGACCTTCAAATGGTCTGCTTCCTTCTTGGTCAGTAATGCGGATACATCAAGTATCCCTGTTTTCTGTGTATGTGGGACAGCAGAGCTCATGAGAAGCACTGGGTGGAGTCGAATTGGCTTCCAAGATCTGACCTCAAACCTGGTGATCCAAACATTCTACATGAGCCACTTGTTGACAGAAAGAACATTATATTCCCACCTCTGCACATAAAACTGGATCTCATGAAGCAATTTGTTACAGCTTTGCCGAATGAAGGAGACTGTTTCAAGTATCTCATTTTGGCATTTCCTAGCCTGTCATTTGAAAAGATAAAATACATTAATATGTATGTTTGGTAGCAGAACTTTACTACTTGTACACAATCTGACTTACAGTAACAATATATAGTCTTTGTATGAATAAAATAACTGAATAAACAGTATATTCAGGTAATTTTTTCTTTATTTTCCTTTGTACATTTTGTATGAGTTTTGGGACAAAGGGAGGGTATCCTTTACCTTAAAAAGTTGATGTGATAGAGAAAAACTGGGGTTATTTTTGGATTCAGATGCCAAAAGTTAGTAAAACACAAGTGTCAGGTCTAACTCAACAAAAATTGTGTTACCCAGTGTTATCTGTTTTTTAAAAATTTATGGAAGATTATTGTAATAGTTTCTATTCCATTGATTTCTGTGGTTTTATCTACAAATGTAGATATTTGTTCATATATACATAACATTCCAGCCTTTTTAATGTTTTTTTTTTTCTCTTTTTGATGCTCATTTATCTCTTCTTTAGGAAGGCCTTATCTAATACAAAGATAGAATGATATTATACTATATTTTTCTCTCTTTTCTTTTAGTGACATAGATAGAAAGATAAAGATAGATATAGGTAGATGGATTTACCTCCAAAAATTATATATGAAATATATTTATAATACATATGTATATATATATTATATCGTCGTCGTCGTCGGCAGCCGTCCGTCTCGAGAGACGATGGTGTAGCTTCTTAAGAGTCTATCTGCACCGCCGAGAATGGCTGTGCAGTCCAACTCGGGAGTGACACGGTATCTGTCTCCTCCCGTGTTGAATCGACATCTTACGATGACGCTGGAGTGTCCTCTCCAGTGAAGCTGAAGCTACAGAGCCTGGGCAGGGTGATATGGAGGGTCTGCTGTTGCCCATGCAGCAGACCCCCCCCTCTCTTCGCAGCTGAAGGGTCCAAGGGAAAGACGGAGTCGATACAGCTTGGCTTCAGGTGCGCCGCAGGAGTTGCCGGTGTTGACTACAACGTCAAACCGCCTTAGGGACTCCGGCTCCGGATTTTCTGTCGGGGTTTACTCCCTTAGCCTTTCCCCTGAAGAGGTATGCCGCAAGGCAGTGGAGGTTTTTTGGAGTCAGAGTTTTCCTTCTCTGATGTGCCCTGACTGGAAGATCGAACCAGCGACACTTAGCTCGCAGGCCGACGCTCAATCCACTGAGCCAAACCAGCCATATATTATATACATATGTATTATATATACACATATATAAGGAAGGACCCCAAAAACCCAGAATTTATTTATTAAAAAATTGTATATTTATTCTTACATGTTTAAACTTGAGTCACCCTCAAAGACCTCTCCATTTGATGCAATACACATATCTAGGTGTTTTTTCCACGGCTCAAAACAGTTTTTGAACTCCTTGATTTTGATGCCTTTCAGTGCTTCTGCCGTTTTTTGTTTCACCTCTTCTACAGTGGCAGAACGTTTCCCTTTGGGGATTTTTTAATCAGGGAAACAACAACAAAGAAGGAGCTTGGGGCGAGATTAAGTGAATAAGGAGGGTGGAGCATGGGGGTCATGCCATTTTTGGTCAAAAACTGCTGAACACTTAGTGCAGTGTGGGCAGGTGCACTCACAAATCACTATCATGAAATGGGCCAATGTGATGAAAGAGTCTTCAGAAAAAATCACTGAAGCTGAATGCAGCCTCTTAGAACAACACCAGCTGGGTGTTGATCCAGATGGGTTCCTAAGCACTCACCTAGCTGGGGAAGCCTGCACTATAAGGGGTCTTCCCTCCAGAAGATAATTCTGTATTTTGGGGGTCCTCCCTCATACAAGCAAGGTACAGATGAAAGCACACTGAATAAATATATATTATTATACATCATGTGTGTACATAATATATTTTGTGTGTATTATTATTCATCATGTAGATATAACAATAATATATATTCAGTATGTTTCCATTTATACTTTTTTTAGAGTTTTTGACTTTTGGGAGATCCAGGCCTATCTTTATTCTTTTATGAGTGAATTATTAATTATTTTAACATTATTTACTTTTTATTATATTTCCCTTCCACTTATTTGAAATGCCATATTTATCCCCTCTCTTCTTTTTTAACTACAAAATTCAAGTTTTGCTATACCTGCCATTACAATGCCACAGCATTTTAATTACTATATCCTGCCTCCCCATCTTAATATCTGTTAGAATATGTCCATCTTTTTGTAGTTTTTTAAAAAAAAAATTTCACAATTGTTAAACCAATATTTCCATATTAATTATGAAATCACAATATCAAGTTCCTTTAGAAATCTTGATGGAATTTTAATTGAGGTTATATTAAATTTATTGATTAAATAAACTTGGCACAAGTGTCATACTGAGCTTTTTTTTTTCCATTCAAGTGCCCAAACTTTCAGTTATTCAGTTATTATGGAATTCAGATAATTTGATTATTATTTTTACATAGATCCTGCATATACAGGGCCGGGGAACAGTAGGTTTACAGTTGTTTATATGGAAAAGAATACAATAATTAATAAATAATAATACAAGAATACATTCTGTGTTCCAGTACTCACACTGTAAACCAACTTTTGCTGCACCCTGTACATTTTTGAGAGATTCAGGAAGCCGAACAGTACTGTATTAACTAAATCACAGATGTTGCTTGTAGCTTTTGTTTTTTCCTTATATTAACCAGAAGACTTTATTCCCTTTAGAACTGTAAATCAGAGTATTTTGGGCTACACATAGGAGCATTAAGAATATCTTGGCTGCCCTGAGCAGTAACTCAGTTCTGTGAAATTATATCCACTGGGATCTATGGGGTGCCTAAGACAGCTTTATTTCTTGAATTTATTACATTCCTTCATAGCTTCTCTTAAAGATTTCATAAACTCATGATGAAAAGTGGTCACCTGAACTCAGACTCCAAGTGTACCACAGGTAATTAGGCTCATCTTTTCTGTCCCTCACATGAATAGCAGCAGCTTTAATGATAAAGGAACCTGTGCTGACCAGGGAGTGACAAACCCCTGGTAGGTGGGTTTCTTCTGCTTTAAGATCATGCAGACCAAGGGTAGGGTGGGGTTCTGGGTCATTGAACAAGCCAACTCTGTCACACCCAAGCTTACTTTTTCTAGGACACCTTTTGAATTTCAAAAGAACTCACAGGGCATGTTCAAACTCTTTACCATTTGACCTGTTTGCAAGTTGCTGAAGAAAATTTTATACTGTTTTATTACAGAAGCAGATGTGCTTTTGCATTAAAAAAAACAGTGACTCAGATTACTTTATGTCTTCAGAATCAACATGTCTCTCATTTATTTGTATTGGTTTATTAACTTCATCTAAGACCCTAGAAAGATCTGGATCCAATAGTTAAAGAAAAAGTACGAGTACATGATGCAGTGAGGAGAAAAATGAGTGTTTTTCTCTTAACAAACTGTACATAATAAAAACACATGGTGCAATTGCAATCTGAAGGATTCAAGTTGAGTCCAGTGGATATTAATATATTATTAAAAATAGCCTATTTTCTAGCCTTCACTTGACAGATTTCAAAAGTACATTTATGACAGTTTTTCACCAATAAAACAACTTTGGAAAATGTTGATACTAGGAAATATTACAGAGTATGTTGTTATCAGTCCAAATGGTGAACCAAGGTAACCTATTAAAAACTGATTTAAAATTAAAAAAAAAAGAAAAAGGTATTTTACCTATTCAAGGAAGCCCAGCAAAACTTGATTATCTTTCTAATACCATACGCACAGCTAGCTTGAGGTAATTCCCTGTTTCAGCATAAATTGGTTTACCATATCTTTAACAGTTCAGATTTTCTATCATTATTGTGATGAACAACATCAACAACACAAGGAAAGTGTCAAAATAATCTACTCCATCAAGATTCTATTGTTTGTCAGCAACCTGGAGAGGAGATACTATTTTGGGAAAAGTCCTAACAACATTCTGTATTCTTCCCACTTCATTAATTATATAGTAGAAATTTGAAATGGAATATAGAAGATTTGGGCTGTATAAGGTAGAACTGAAGTTATTTATCAACACGGTGTCACTAGTTTACAAACAGAACAATAGCCCTAATCTTGGAGGAATAATTAGCCGTCCTCACTAATGGTGGTATTAGATGCTGGGTGCTGTCCACGCTATCGGGCTGTCACTCTTTTGACAGCAGGTGCATCAGATACACACTTAAAATACACAAAATCCCTAATCTCATTCGAATCTTGATGAGCCTTACTAATTTTAGACTATGGGAGTGATTGGTATAATTGTAATAAAACTTGCACTGAATAGTCAAGGAAGATGAAGAGTCTATTTCATTAACCACTTATTCATGGAGTTTCACTGCTTTGGCATAAATTACAAAAATAACATTTTTTTCCAATTGTGAGGTGACCTAGATCTCAACACTTCATCTAAATTGCAAATTGTGACATATATACAGAAAGATAAATTATCGTAAAAGGTGGAAGAAATTGTATACATATTGTCATTGTTCCTCAATGAAAATTGAATCAAATTGCTTTCTTACCAGCTATGTATGGAAGTGCCAATGTCTTAAAAATTTACATACTGTTTGACACAAATTTCACTGCTAGGAATTTATCTTTGGGAAGTGGAAATGAACATAGAAGTGTTATGTTTTAGGGTGTTCTTTGCTGTGTTTTATAGAGAGATAAAGAATTGGAATTAGCCCCACTGTCCAAATGTTTAAATACAGTCTGAGACATCCATGAGATATAATATTATGTAGCTAATTAAAATAATTTTTCCAAACCTTTTTAAAAAAAATTCTGACATAGAAGGTACTCAATACTATTTGAATTTATATAAAGTACATATATTTCCCATGCAGTTTTCCTTGTTTCATTCCTCAAACCATACTGAGTGCTATTGTGTAATCTCAGGATCATTAAGACAGAAGCCATTGAAGGGAAAAAGGACAAGTGATTTTTATGTGACAAACAAGTATGATTTAAAGCCAAATGGAATGATGGTATAATTGCCTTACTGCAGATTGTTGGCAGACGTATGTCTAGAACCCATTTGTATCCTTATTATTTTAGCAAAATGGTATGTCTTTCAACTCTGAAATTAAGGAGAAATGGATCCTTTCAACACCAGCAAAATGATGTACCACCAAAATTAGAGGCTATCCATGTGTAAACAATGGTCCAATCCGTCTTGGCACTGAGCTGCTGAGAAAGATTTTGCTTCGTCCATATTTTGTTTAGAATTCCTGAGCCCCCTGATTTTCTTTACCAATTTAGGAGGAGGGGATAATCCCTATTTTGCACATCTTTATTAATCAAGCAAAACTGGGAAACAGATGTGGGATTCTTTAGCCGTTACAGGGATAGACAGAAGGAGAGCCATAATTTTTAGGCTTGTCACTTGAAATGATGCCCATGAGACACATCCTCAGAGGCAGAGCCACTGATGCAGAATCCACATGGCAAAAGTATATTGTAAAGGAGAAGTAAGTAAGTTGGACTTCGTTGCTGATGTTCATTCATTATGTAGCAATGTAGACACATATTGCTGTTGGTTGTCAACTAAAAGCCAAAGGGATCATTCATGCTTACAAGTTCTTCCAGTTTTCTGTTGCAATGGAGGTCGCAATAAACACATACCTAATGGAAAAAACCCATCCTGTTACATATTTCTAAACAACTAGTATTATTCAAATATAGATCCAGAGTTTGGAGGGTCAGAATTAATTTGCCTCCAGAGAACATTTAAGTATATAGTGTGCTGATTCATCATTTATCAAATTTTACTTCCTTTTATAATTGTTTTAAGCCCACTGTCTTATAAGAATAATTGTAGTTAAAATAATAACCCCAAACTTTAATACTTGAACTATCAAAGATTGGCCTATATAATTTTATGGAAACATCTTTAAAAATTCCTATTATTTCCAATAAATAAATGTAGGCTAATAAATCTTTACTAATAAGAAATACTATAGTTATGTCTTTTACATATATTATAGATGACAAAGTCAAATAATTTATTTCATTCAAAGTTTATACTTTTATAAATTTGGAACAATTTCTTTTAAACAAAATAGTTAACCTCTTCTTTAATAAAGATAAATTTGTGCCCCAAGTGAATTAAATATATCACACCCCAATCCTAAACCAAGATATAATGAACACTCATCAATTAACAATATTTTGAGTACTTTCATTGGAAATTTGTATTAAAACCCTCTATGATTGATTGTATACATTTTTATAATTCAAATCCAAGAGTCTGGACAAAACATATCTGTCACCAAAAATTATTTTGATTCATTTCCATTATATTTCTAATGAATCTACTTAGCTATGTTATTAGATTACTTGTTTCAACTTTATTATTCCAAAACTATTATTAGTGAAAATCAGAAATAATTATTGGCATAACACAAAAGTCCTACTATGTGACTCACTCAATGCTGGGTCCTGGAATTTGATGGGAATAAGATAATTTCCCTTTTTCTAAGGTTTTTAATCTAATTGTTATGACTGCAAAAAAATGTTATACTCTAGGGCAATTCTGAGGGCATTATGACTTTGTGATACCTGTGCTAACTATAAAGCCAAAGAAAACAAATTTGAACAGACAGGTAAGTGATCTCTCAATTCTATTTCACCTCCCGTTTGAAACATCCCAATGATTTTGCGTTAAAAAATATTTATTTATTTATTTTAAAAAGAGGGAAAAGGAGGGAGAAAGAGAGGGAGAGAAACATCTACGTGTGAGAGACATTGATCGGTTGTCTCTTGCACGCCACCAGTTGGGGACCTGGTTGCGACCCAGTCATGTGCCCAGACTGGGAATCGAACCAGCAATCTTTTGTTTCGCAGGATGGTACTCAATACACTAAGCCACCCCAGCCTGGGCTGAGTTTGCTTTTTATCTAGAATAGCAGTTGTCTAATGGATTTAAAATTAGTAAGATGTGTTCTTTACTCTTTTGTGGGAGGGGACGAATTAAAATGAAAAATAAAAACTTAAAAGGATTAGTCAATTGTAATAGGATATTTGACATTATTAAATCACAACAATAATAACTAACAAATATACTGAGTGTTTCCTATGTGGAGGGCATATGTGTTTTCAAAGTATAATTTGCCTGAAAAGTTATGGAAAAATATTACAAGGCAAATATATTTTTCAATATATATTGTTACACACATAGATTTTATAATGGAATAAGTAAAATCTGTGATTAAAATAAGAAAGAAAAAAATACCAAAATCATTTCTTAATTCCTCTATGTCACAGAACCACTATTAACATTTGGGTAACTTAAACAATTTTCCTTGCAATTGCTTATTTTAATATACTGTATGATATATAAATGAATATGTTTTATTTTTAATATATAATATCATGACAGTCTTTCATTTAGCCATGTTACAATAATGTTTATAACTCAGTAAAAACAAAGCAAAACTGTTTCAAGAATTTCATGGGCTGTAAAGCATTTCATATTACAAACTTTGTGAACACTATTAACATCACAACAGTTTTATCCTAGTTGAAGCTAAAGCACAGAGAAATAAAGAAACAAAGAGTTTTATTTATTTTTATTTTATTTTTTATTTAATCTTGATTGTATTTTTCTCTGTTACCATTTAGCCCCCAGCAATCACCACACTGTTGTTCATGCCCATGAGTCCTTTTCCCTTTTTGCTCAGTCCCTCCAACCCCTCCCCTCCCTCCCCCAACGAGCTGTCAGCCTGCTCTCTGTCTGTGAGTCTGTCTCTGTGTAGGTTGTTAGTTCACTTTGTTTATTAGATTCCACTTATGAGTGAAATCATATGGTATTTGTCTTTCTCTGACTGTTTTATTTCACTTAGCATAATGTTCATTTAACTGTACCAAGTATTTCAAAAATGTGTGTGTATGAGGTGAGGTGGGTGGGGATGTACTTCTGTGACACATTTGGATTATGCATATGTTTATTTCACCATACAGGAGAGTTTGTCACATACACATTTTTCTTGGGGTAAGAGAGCTGTTGAGCATTTTAAGAAGAAGGCAGTGCTTCTTTTGAAGAACAGAAACTAAATTGAAGAGCTCCATATGAGTGCTGATGGCAGACAGAAGTACCATAATCACAAAGCCACCAGAGAAAGAAAAAAGCGAAGATACTCAGAATTCTTGCTCCTGGTTATGACTGAGCTATTTTTTACAGGAGCAACTCTGTGTGGTATAATGTAATCCAGTAAGAGCAGAACTTTTCATTAAATATGCTTAATATGTAACAGTAACAGTAATGATAGGTAACGCGAGTACTACATACAATATAGCTCGCATTGGCATGAATTAGTTCATTTAACACTCATGAAATAGAACATTCTGTTTTTCACTTGTATAATAATATATGTGTATGTATTGTAACAATGAAAGCAACCACTGATTTCCAGGCTAGTGCTCACATTGTTTCAACTTTATATCATCAGCTTTGTAACTACTGTTATTCGCTTACCCTTCTTGCGTTTCCCACCCTTGTTCGTATGTCCACACAATTAGGCATTAGTTGCTGGATCATTTTCATTCTCTCTCTTCCTCTTTTTCTCTCCCCATCAACTTGGTTCTTTACATTTAGCTATAAGTAGGTAAAATATGCACACTGTACAGAATTCAAAAGATTCAAAGGCGTGTAGTGAAAAGGAAATCTTGATCTCATACCTATCTCCCAGTGACATTCGCCCTTCTCAGGAATTCCCGAGGTTACTAGGTGTTTTTCTCCTTTTGTTTATATTACTGTTTTACTTACTTATTTGATTAAATGTATTGGGGTGACACTGGCCAATGAGATCATGCAGGCTCCCCGTGTGTATTTCTATGATCTGTGTATTGCGTCGTGTGCCCGCCACCCACATTCAGATCATCTTCCGTCACCATATAATTGGCCTCCTTGACCCTTTCGCCTCCCTTGTCCGTCTGGTAACTTCCACACAGTTTTCTGTGTCTTATTTGTGTTGCTGTTCTAGATCCTTCCTAAGAGTAAAATCATATGGTTCTTAGCTAGCTAACGTGTTTCCAAGTGCTGAGCTGGTTATTAAGTGGAACAGGATAAACTATTGGGCTCCGAGTTTATAGGAGTCATTGACGACAGTGTGAAGCAAACTTAAGATGCTCAGAGAGGAAGTGAAACCCCTCCTGCCTGAAGCCAGGTTGTTCTGAATCAGTCCACGGCCAGTGCTAATGGACCCTCTGCCCGATTCTTATGCAAGCTACTAACCCCCACCCCAAATCAAACAAAGCCTCTGTAAGAGAGCATATGCAAAAAGCCACCTGATTATTCTAAAACAGAATATTTGCTTTATTAACCATTCAATCGCTAGTGTATGGGGATCACGTTCTTAATATAAATGTGCTCGAGTTTGAAATTCAGAAGCACAGGAACATTATACTGCCCCTTGTTCATGTTTTAGAAAACTAATAGGCCTTAAAACCTTTCAAGACAACTTCCATTGATCAGTATGTTAAATGTATTTATATTTCTTTTATACAGTCAATCCAGGTACATTGTTGAAAATTAGAAAAAGAAGTGGCAAAAAAAAAAAGGACAAATGTTCATAATATTTTCTTACAATCTGTTGTATTTCTTCCACACAGAATCACTGTTAATATTTTTTGTCTGTTTTATTATTTATTTTTTACTGTTTTGATATTATTTTGTATTGGTTTCTGGTGTACAGCCTAGTGGTTAGATAACCATATTCTTTACAAAGTTCCCCCCCACCCATAGTTCGATATTTTGGATTATTTACATTCATATATTTTACATATTTACATGTGTGTCTTGCCTATTCATAGATAAATTTATTAAAACAGCATACTGTTTTTAAATTTTATAGTATGTACTTATTTACCATCAATGTATTTTAAAGATTTTTTTCAGTTACTAATGATAAATTTTCATATTTATTTGAATGACTGTATTAACCCATTATATGAGTTCCATATATACATAAACATCGAAATTCATGATTTACTTTGCCCTGGAATTTTTTTTTTTTAATCTTGTGTTCAAAGATATGTTAGCTTCTTACGAGGTATTGAGTAATGTTTTCTCTTTATTTTCTTAAAGAATTTGTATAGGGTTTGCAAATGTTTTTCTCTTATTTCTTTCTTTATTTTACTAAAATGTCTAACCCTCAGATGCTAAGCAAACTGGGGCAAGCTCATCGCAGCTGCGTTCTCCCATATTTCTGGACAAAACACAACCACTTGAAAATTTGGTAGCAGGCCTACCTGGGAGGAAAGTCAAACTCTGAGAAAAGACATACACTACAAAAGTTCCCCACTTTTTTTTTTTTTTGTATGCCATTTCTCTCAAATCTTTTCCAGAGGTTGAACGCTGGGCACCATGTTATTAAGCAACATGGGCATGAATAATTCTGAGAGAAATATTCTTATTTCTTATCAGAGGACGTGGAAGGTGGGTCCCTGGAAGGTGGAGAATGTGAGAAAAGCTCCATTTCTCTTTCTATCGCTTTATTCCTCTGTGATCTCTCCTACCTGTGCCCAGAAAATAGACCCCAGCACTTGAGCGGTGACAGAGGCACCAGGAAATTCGAACTCCAAGATAAAACCCATCTTTCCAGCCAGAAATACAGGCAAAAAGGCCCCAGAGCCCTGAAGTATGTGGATAGAATCCCCATTACTATGTTTTTTCTCTCTTCTGTCTCACAGAATCGATACACATGTGGGCTCTATTTTTCAAGTTACAAATGTAGCAGTAGTATAGTACAAGAAATCCTAGACAATTCAATAAAATAAAAGTCATAGAGATTGGAAAGTAAAAATTAAAACTGTCTAGCTACAGTTGGCATGATTTTTCATGTAGAGAATCTCAAGGAATCTGTAAAAAAAATAAATCTTACAAATAGTGAGTGAGATTAGCAAGGTTGTAAGACATTATGTCAGTACACACAAATCAATTTTCTTTCTGTACACGAGCGTGGAACAGTTGGACGTACTTTCTGCAAAAAGTAACATTTACCAGAGTACCAGAGAAATATGAAATACTCATGTATGAGTGCAAGAAAATATATTCAATACAATTCATATTTCTTTTTCTTGTTGTTTCTCTATTTTTTAAAAAATATCTGTAGCAGCAGGTCAAAATTAACAAGGCTGCTTCAAACCTTCTAATTTCATTCCCGTTGCTGTGAGCCTATATGAAAAATCTTAACACTTAATGTCCAGGCCTATGATTAGTGACCTTTCAGTCCTATTGCAGTCTCCAAAATCTACGTGCCAGCTACAGCTTCATTTCTGCCCGATCTTGCTTCCAATCACTTCTACTTTGGCTGGGAATGTCTTCTTGGGTCCTTTGGCCAGCCCATTCTATTCTTTTAACTCCCTTCCCCCACCCCACCAGTTTCTGTGTGCCTTGGATTATAAATTGGTTAGCACCGATCGGCTTTTTGGTAAATTTGTATTCATTTTATTTATTTCTTCCAGAAAATGTTTTGCACACTGACACATCCTTTGGGGTTTCACTTTATTACCTCTTGGTTTCTATTTTATTTCTATAGATTTGTGTTCGTAAGATTCGAGAGAGTTGCACCAGGCACTCTTTCAACGCTCAAAAGAAGACTTTGCCGTAGGCTATTCCAAGTGAGGAGAGAGAATGAACTCAACTTTGCTAAAACAGAGAGGGGGGACATTTTTAAGCCCTGGGGTGAGCGCATGGAAAAGTACCGGAGCATGTGAAGGAGGAGATTGGATAATGTGATTAAGCATGTGTTTGCTGACTGACACTTACTGTAGTTTGACTGCTATCCTTCCACAGAGTTGGGAGATAGGAACGCTATAGGTCTTCGTGGTTACATTTCAGAGGGATGACTCCAATGTCCCTGAGAAAGACTTTTCCTGGATTGCAAGATTTTTATCTTAAATGGGCAGAGAAAGAACTTACAAAGGCAAGAACAATTCTCTAAAGTTGAATGGTCTACGAAAAGGGAGGTCAGAGGATATAATGGGGAAGAAACCTGTCTAAAGGATAATCAAGTTGAGGGGAACATTAAGGTCATTGGGTCGATATTAAAGCTAAATGAATAGACATCAATAATCATCCTGATGTAGTTGTGCACAGATATATGGTTACGTGTGCAGATGGTGCACACTGTATGATCCTTGTCCTGTAGCGTTCTCTCTTTCTGTCTGGTCTTAATGTGGCCAAAAATGTAATGCAGGAAAATAATATTGTGCTTCTTAAGCAGTTTATCTGTTTCCCTCTTCCAGTTAATCTGTTAGAGTACGGTGCACCTTTTATATAAAGTTGTGATTCAATTAAATAATTACAGGGGCTTCAGTTTGTGATAGTTTATGGGTTTAGTTGTCTTGCTCTTCTGTGATAAACTGCTGGATAAAGAGCATTTGTTTTAATCCCTCAGTTAAATAATCACATTTATACAGAGCATCATCATATGTCCTGCATTCTGTCTAAGATCTGTCCCTTTTATGTGTTTTTATGTACATACTCTTGGGTATATGTGTGCACTTAGTTAAAGAATTACAGGATCATATGGCGACTCTACGTTTAACTTGTTTTTCCTTGTTATTGAGTTTATTGGGGTGACACTGCTTAACAAATTTATGCAGGTTTCAGGTGCACAGTTCCACAGCACATTATCTGTACCCCGAGGAGCTGTCAGATTGCTTTTCAAAGTGACGTCACCATTTGCCATTCTGACCAGCCAGGCGTGAGGATTCTAGTGTCTCCACATCCTCGCCAACACGAGTTTCTGTTGGCGCTTTTGATCATAGGTTTTCGCTGGGTGTGAGGCGGTGTGACCCTGGGTTTTGATATGCACTGACCTCATGACTAATGATGTTGGACGTCTTTTTATGTGATTCTTCGTCGTTTGTATATCTTTTTTGAAGCCATGTCTGTTCACATTATTTGTCTGTTGTTCATTTGGGGCAATTTTGTTATTTCTTCTTACATGTTTAGCCAATTTCACCAGGAAACCATCTTGTCTTTGGCCTTTTTGGGTGTGCGTGTGGGGGGGGTTGATTTCCAATTTAAGTTTTCTACATGTCATTAGTCTATTCATATTTTCATTTTCTTTTTTAAGTACATTTTATTGCTTATATTGTTACAATAGTTCCAATTTTTCCCCTTTGCTACCCTCCACCCAGCACCCCCCTCCCCCAGCAACCCCCCCCAAGATCCATGCCCATGGTTTGTACATACAAGCTCTCTCGCTTCACTCTTTCATATATTCTTCTTCTTTTTTAAAATAAATAAATGATTAATTAATAATTTTAATAATTAAAAAATAACAGTCCCTCCCTATCAGTCTTAAGACCCTTTATAATCTTATAAAGGACAATGGGCGAAGGTCTCAAGCTCCTCTAGCTGCTTCAAGCTGGACATGGTCGTTGTCCTGCCTACCCTTGGGTCCAGAAATCCCTAATAAGAGTGGGGGTGTGGAGGGGAGGGTGGCCTTCCCACACAGGGAAGAATCGTGCAGACTCCAGGTCAGTTGGCTGTCCCCAGACATCGGCGTGCTTGATTTAACAGGCTGGCATCCTTGTTGTATTCTGGGGGCAACAGATTTGGCAAAAGGGTTAAAAGACATCATTCACTCCATAACTACTAGATGACAAAAGGCAGGGATTAATTTTTCAATGTCCCACATTAGGGGGAATAAAAAGGGCTTCTTTGGAGGAAGGTGTCCCAGGCACATCTCACCTGTCCAAAACCCTTTTGCCCATTATACTTAGTTTGGGCTGAGGGAAATATTTTAGGTTTCCTCCCTCTCAGACCTCTGGGCCCTTTCTGTCTAAGCCATTAGTATAGAAAAGAGAAACCAGTTTTAAACTCAGGTCTTATGCATAAGAAAGAGAATTTTAAGATTGTTTTCTTACAAATTAATTGATAAAGAAAACTACATTAAAATATAATCTATACAGATGCTAATATAGTCTATCACACCCCTCCAAAGTTAGATATGACAGTCTAAATTTTATGCATAAGAAAGAGAATTTTAAGATTGTTTTCTTACAAATTAATTGATAAAGAAAACTACATTAAAATATAATCTATACAGATGCTAATATAGTCTATCACACCCCTCCAAAGTTAGATATGACAGTCTAAATAAATGTTTCCAGAGTAGTTTAAGATTATATTAGATCTTGAAAGATCCTCATCTTTGTTCCTAGATTTATTTTATACAAATAGCCATAAATGGTATGAGGTTCTAGATAGTCATAATATAACTCTATGATTATGATGCATGTAAGTCTATTAGTAGTTGCATATAAATAATTTATGGAAAATGAGACTCCTTCCAATGGAAGTTTTAAGTTTCCCTTCTAATCTCTTGCACATCACTATCCACAGATAATTATTGTTCTTTCCACAAACCATACACATGTTCATCATGTACTGATGTCCCTGGGTAAATATCAGATACTCAGTATGATGAACAAAGGTTTATATACAGATTGGTTGTGCCTCCTGTCTCCAAGTGTGGTACATTTAACTGAAAATACTGGGCTTTAGATGTTCTATTGGAAAATAGAACTCCCCTCCAAAAGAATTCCCAGTGGAAAATTGTGGTATAGACGCTATAAGAGAAACAAATGATGATCAAGGAAAACATTACTCTGGACTCTTATTTTTTTCTTTTTCCTTTTCTAGTGCTTTTGACTCAAAGCAAGTTTTAAAGATGATATTTATACCTTTAATTCTGGAGCATACTAAATGATATTCACTTCCTCTCCTTTTTTCTTTAAATATTTGGCTCTAATATTTATTTAAATTGGAGATGGAACTCTGTGTTATGACAATGGGACCTGTATGTGTGCACATGTATTTGTGGGTGTAAGAGCTTGTCCTAATTAGATTTTCCTATTTAGTGATTGCTTTAACAAAAATATATTCCGTGTACCATTCTGGATAAGCCAAATGTAATTTGTGCCCCTTCAATGTAAGGGCTCAGACAGTTATCGTAGTTTTGGTATTACAAAGAAGAGACCGCCATTCAACACTTCAAATAAAAAATAAATGAATTCATTTTGCTTTCAAATCAAAGAAAGGTTGAACGAAAGGAATAATCTCTCTGAAACGTCAAACTGATAATCTCACATAGAGTTAGGGGAACGAAGGAGGGATGCAGAGAATTGTAGGACTTCAGAAGCGCCAGTTTTGTCGTGTGTCAGCTCTTGACCTTTAACAGTGGAATTGATGACTACATTGTAGCTTCCTGTGGCTGACTTCCAATAATGTGGGGCTGTGTCCAATTTATTGGCCTTCAGAACCTTGCATTCTAATGAGAGGCTGATATTAATCCATTCTGATAGGCTTATTATCAGTTCTGGTGTTCATACATTTTTGTGTATTTTATGTATTACCAATGAACAATTGGTATTTTTCTTTCTTGAATCAGGAGTATAAAAATTGTATAGTTTGAAGTATAGAAACAGTTTAGTCTCTGGAGTAACAGAATAAAAAAAAATGCCCTGCTACTTTTATTTGGCATTTATGGATTAGGAAATTGAGGTATAGCTAATTTAAAAGATTATAACTTTATTAACTAGAAGAAATACTTTTAAATGGTTACAGAAACACCCCTTAGCCATGTTTTTGCTTTCTGTGGTTTCAGTTACCCACAGTCAACCACAGTCCAAAAATATCAAATAGGAAATTCCAGAAATAATAATCTATATACTCGTATTTTAAATTGTGCACTCTTCCGGGTGGCGTGATGAAATCTTGAGCCATTCCACCCCACCAGCCACGTGAATCATCACTTTGGCCAGTGAGTATCAATAGTTACGAGATTGACTCAGAACATTACAGTGCTTGTATTCAAGTCACCCTCATTTTACTTAACAATGATCCCAAAGCACAAGAGTAGTGATGCTGGCAGGTTCAACATGCCAAAGAAAAGCCATAAAATGCTGCTTTTATGTGAAAAGTTGGAAGTTCTCAACTTAATAAGAAACTGTTGCTAACTTTACTAAGCATTACGGTAAGAACAAATATCCTATCCATGCAGTTATGAAGAAGGGAAAAGAAATGTGTACTAGTCTTCCTGTTGTACCTCAAACCGAGAAAGTTACAGTCACGGTGCTTGCTAAGTGCATAGTTAAGATGGAAAAAGCATTACATTTATGGGTGGACAATTTTAAAAAATTAAACTTTTGAGAGACAGAGCCCATTCATGTAACACTGATTACAGTATACTGTTACACTGAATCCTGTTTTATTATTAGTGTCATTGTAAATCTCTTTCTGTGATTCATTTAGAAAGGAAACTTTATAATAAATAAGTATGTACAGGCAAAAACATAGTCGATAGAGGGTTGGCTACTGTTCGTGGTTTTAGACATGCACTGGTGGTCTTGGAAGGCATCCACTGTGGATAAAGCAGGGTGGGGCTGCTGTTATTTCCTTATTAATAGCTCAGCACTCTGGGCAATTTTTTCCATCTAGTTCTGTTCTGCTCCCTTCAGGAGCCACGCTGACAGTGGGTTACGTCAGTATAGGGAGACAGGCTCTCTGCTCAAACATGTCTTCCCCCATCACTAGCCATTCGCAAGCTTGAAGAATACCTAGCAAGGTTCAATCCACCAAGCTACAACTGTTGTCGGCTTAATTTTGTGAACTGTTATGTTGGCCGAGCAGGTCAAGAACAAGGGAAGAGAATTTATAAAGGCCCTTTCTTTGTTGCTCTTGTTGCTAATATAGCTCCATGTAGCTACGTAAAGAAAATACATATTAAAATGGCCAGAATCAGCATTTGAGTGTCCTTAAAGCTGCAGTGTGGTATGGCTTTGTCTAATAAAGGCAGTCATTGCCAATATAAGCAGGCGTCAAATTTAAAATCTTAGTGTATTTTAAGAAATTACTTATCAGCACTTGTTTGTTTGTTTTTAACTTTTATTTTATTGTTCCATAAAATTTTGGGTGGATTAGTCCTTGAGATTGCAGACAACAGCCGAAGCCTTATTTACACTCCAATATACTTGAATTGCCACAGCAGTGGCATTATTTCAGTTATTTCTAACCACTATTTGAAAATGGTTTCTGCTTGCAACTGCATTTTGAATTACATATCAAGAAGCCAGAAGCACTGAGCAATATTTAGAATTTAATCACAAGGAAAGCACTCCACGTCAAAATTTGCGTGATGCAGCTAAGGCAGTACTTGGGAAAATGTGAAATCTTGAATACAATCATCAGAAAACAAAAAGGAGTGGAATCACATGATCTCCCACAACCACATGTTGTTGGCTGGGCATGAATAATGTATAACACCCCCCCCCCCTTCATTTCTCATAATGACCAGAGAGAGTAGGAAGGGCCTCTAATAAGCTAAGGAAGTAGTTAAACAGCAATATCTCTGTTTTCTTTTTCAAGTATTTATCTCAGTGGACCTCAATCTTGAATGCATACACAAGTCACCTGTGAAAGTGATTGAAATGTAGATTTCTCAGCTCTTTCCTCTGAACATACTGAACCTGTTGGTTTACGTTTGGTCTGTAATACCGCATGTTAGTGAGCAACCTAGATGATTTGGGCACACGTTTTAAGACATGATCTCCACTTATATGGCAACATGTATCTATTGACTGTTATTTCTCTGATGCTCTGTGTGGGGAAAAATGGCATTTGGAATAGTCGGCAATGTTTTTCTACACAAAGCAAGCTACACATTTTGATTTAATCCTGTGTTGAGTATTTTTTTTTAGGTAGAAACTGCTTATTGTTGAGTTTTCTATGTTTGTGGTATTGAATTCTCAGGATTTAAGTGAGGCAAATTTAGCAGAATTTTCAGAATTAGTATGCCACTTTGTACCTTATCTAGACAACCTGATAATAAAAACGTATTACATAACAGACATTTCTACCACCCCCTTTATAAAAATTGTTAACATCAAGGATTAACAACACATCAATCCTGCCTTTGAACTTATATCTAAATTCCATCCAAATTGACATCTATTGATTCATCAAGTAATACTTCTCAAGATAAGAGATGCAATCATTTTGAATTGTTATCTCAGGGATAATGTTAGCAGGAAGAATGAACATATTCCCATTAAATCAGAATACAAAACGAGTCTGCTACTTTGAATGTAAAAACTCTTACAGACATTTACTTGAGAGAAAAATGACATTTTGGGAAGATTTAATTTTATCTCTAAAGCCTGAAGGACAAATAATTGAGCTCAATTCTAAAGGGCTTTCATTCCACATAAACAACTAACATTATCAGACATTGAAAATTTTATCCTTAAAATAGCATTATACAATAAAAGTGTAACTCTTAAGCTAGAGGCATGTAATTAAACAGTAGATCTAAAATTATTAATAGCTTACCATTTATCTGTAAGCCCTCTTTTTTTTTTTTTATTTTAACCTCACTTCTGTAAGAAGTTTTTGTACAACAGTGTAACTAAAACGCTGTTTCTTGGAATATCGATGAATGTGTGTCTTCCTCGTGGTACAGTTTTGGCTTAAAAACTTACCGTGCAATAGACTTTTGGAAGTATTCCACTTGAAAATGTATAATGTTTAGGAGATTGTGGATTCTTAGTAATATAAGCTGAAGAGGAGGCATTTTTTATTTAGCTGATGAATCAAACATTGACCTTCAGAGCATGACTACGAAATGAAGGTCTGGGATTACTTTTCCATGTTAAAGACAATTATAAAGGCATTTAACTGACTCCACAATACTGCAGAGTATGTACAGATTTATATCGGGTCTTAAATCTCACTACACTTAACTCTTCAGCTTTCCCAGACCACCACCTGGCAATTCAAGCTTCTATTGATCAGGCTTGGACTTCTCTCTTTTCCAAGTACTCTAAAATCAAATTGATTTCTTACAGCGAAGATGTGCTTGGTGTTTATGAGATAATGTTGACTTCTGAAAGTCATCTTCTTTTTTTGTTTTGGAATTCTTGGTACACCACCCTTGAGTAATGATAACCAGGATTTTCTCTCCAGTGAAACCCTCAGACCCCATGAGTGGCAAATGCTCTCTTGTGTGGTTGTTTCTCTGGTCAAAGCTAATTTGATTGTAGTTACTAGGTTCAAGTTAGTGGGGTTTCATAACCTGTTCCCTGCAGGTGATAAAGCCAACAAAATAATGCTGACAGAAGGATACCAGCACAAATGAGGAGAAGCCAATGTGCCCTACAGTCCGGCCTGAGCAGTGTCTCTTTTCTGGTAATAGAGTAGTGGGGGGAACTAATAACACAGAAAACCGCCATTGATCTTTGAATAGATGACAGAGCTTCAGTTCACCACGCATCCTGCAAACTGGATCGGGTAACATTCATTGCTGCTTCTTGAGGTGGATTAGTATTTACACGTGAATTAACAATTCGAATCAGAGGGAGAGGGACGAAGTCTGATGCGAGCTTCCTGAGGATGGCCTAATAGAAAAGCTCGGCCGCACCGTTCTTAGTCATCCAGAAATACTGAACAATAGCAAGATTAGCAGAGCATCCACAGCTCTCCTCCTCTCCAATTAAAGTGTTGGCCCACTTAGGTCTGACTCATTTTTTTTAAAGGCCTAATTGGCCTTACGCATTTTGCATTGGTTATCATAGCACAGAAAACCAGATGCATGTGCTGTCCCCCATTGGAAAAAATGCACGTCTCAGCAAGTTAAATAGATGGATATCTGTAATCCATTTCTGAAAATAGATGACTAAAAATAAAGCATCACAAATTATATAAAAAATAGGTACTCATTCAGCCCATTACCAATTATACTTTCCCAATGATGCCAAAAATACATTTCAGATACAAACTTTGAAATTTAATTTATTTTTACATGGTTGGAATGGAAGGTGCATCTATGATTATTAAGACTTCAGAAGTAATGCAGCAACGCTAGATATATTTCTTTAGCCTTGTCCTACCTAAAACTTGATGCCTGATTTCAAAGCAGTGATCTCTCCCCCCAAAAGATGTTAGACTCATAGAGTTGGGTTTAAAAGGTGGCTCTATTAACTCATCAAGTGACCTAGAACAAATGTCATGTGGGTTTTTAGAAACTCATGCTCAAGTCCTGGCTGGTGTGGCTCAGTGGATTGAGTGTCGGCCTGTGAACCAAAGGGTCACCGGTTTGATTCCCAGTCAGGGCACATGCCTGGGTTGCAGGCCAGGTCCCCAGTTGGGGGCGTGTGAGAGGCAACCACACATTGATATTTCCCTCTCTTTCTCCCTCCCTTCCCCTCTCTAAAAATAAGTAAAATCTTAAAAAACGAAATTTCACACTCAGCTGCCTAGTTCCTCGGCTTTTCCATCTTTCTCATGGCAAATTAAGAATAACATGTACCTTGTTCTTTACTCTCCTGATATATCTAATTTGTGGGTGGGTGCTTAGCATTGTGCATAATACATAGAAGATACACATACATAATAATTTATTCAGTATTCCTCTGCCCTCCCTTCTCTATAGCAATTTAACTTCCCAAAACAGGAAAAATAGGTTCTTATGCTTGGTTAAATTTATGGCGTCTTCAAAAAAATATTTTTGTTTCCCTAATAGTTACCCCCCTTTCACCCAAATAGTGTCTATCCATAAATTGCCAAATGGGCTAATAACCTGTATTTCTTGTCATTTAAAAAATTACAAAATAGTATACTATTTTGTTGAAATGAAGTTTTCCATTAAGTCGTCGTCGTCGGCAGCCGTCCGTCTCGAGAGACGATGGTGTAGCTTCTTAAGAGTCTATCTGCACCGCCGAGAATGGCTGTGCAGTCCGACTCGGGAGTGACACGGTATCTGTCTCCTCCCGTGTTGAATCGACATCTTGCGATGACGCTGGAGTGTCCTCTCCAGTGAAGCTGAAGCTACAGAGCCTGGGCAGGGTGATATGGAGGGTCTGCTGTTGCCCATGCAGCAGACCCCCCCTCTCTTCGCAGCTGAAGGGTCCAAGGGAAAGACAGAGTCAATACAGCTTGGCTTCAGGTGCGCCGCAGGAGTTGCCGGTGTTGACTACAACGTCAAACCGCCTTAGGGACTCCGGCTCCGGATTTTCTGTCGGGGTTTACTCCCTTAGCCTTTCCCCTGAAGAGGTATGCCGCAAGGCAGCGGAGGTTTTTTGGAGTCAGAGTTTTCCTTCTCTGATGTGCCCTGACTGGAAGATCGAACCAGTGACACTTAGCTCGCAGGCCGACGCTCAATCCACTGAGCCAAACCAGCCAGGGGGTCGAGAGTTGAGTAGTGAGTAGAGTTTGACCATCTTGCACAGTGCAGTGGGTGACAGTCAATAAAGTCTCTGTGAGAGAGTGAAAGGGAGTGAGCAATATGGCATGTCACTTGCGATTGACAGCATAAGTGGCCAATGGAGATTCCAAATATTCTAAACTTGCAAACATGGGTACAACCTAAATAATCTAAGTGTCTTTTCATGAATGAATGGATACAGAAGTTACTTTATACACACACACATACGCACACAACGGAATGTTAATTAGCCATAATAAATAAGGAAACTCTGTAATTTGCAGCAAAATATGTGGACCCTGAGGCCCATATGCTAAGTGAAGTGAATCAGGCAGAGAAAGACAAATACTTTATGATCTTATTTGTGAAATCTATGAAAAATGTTGAACTCAGAAACAGGAAGTGGAAGGTAGTTGTCAGTGGTTGGAGATAGGGGGAAATTTAGGGAGAAGTTGGTAAAAGGATATATAATTTTCAGCTATAAAATGAATAAGGTCTGAGTGTTTAATTACATATAATGTGATAACTATAGTTGATAACACTGTATTGTATAATTGAAATTTGCTGAGAGTAGAACTTAACACCAAACAAACAAACAAACAAAAAAACTAAATAGGTGGAATAGTCAATTCACCTGGTAGTGGGAATCTTTTCTAATTATATACATATATTAAAACACCACGTTGTACTCTTTAAATATCTTACTATTTTATTTGTCAATTATACCTCAATAAATTTGAAAACAATCCTCAGCCTCAACTCAAGTGCAGTAAAATGGAGGGGCCCAAATTGTAACTCCCTTTATGTAAATACTGTTTTAACTCAGAGAAACTCATTTGGGGTCTTTTCAGACTCCAACTGACCAATATGAATGATGTTTTGGCACAATGTGTTCCTCTAATCAGTTACTCTTTTAAGAATTCACAATCCTCTAAATAGTTTCCATACTATATTTTGTTCTGCTTTTAGCTCAAGAGTTCATGTTCTTCTGGAATACTATCTCCTAAATGATATCTTTTCCAAGACAAACAGTGGTATACTAAAGAAAAAAGCAATAGTGAAATTAAATAGAAAATTAAGTAGTGAACTAACAATCATATACTCAGAGGACATTTCATTTCTCTGAATCATAAGATGATAAGAAAACTCCTAAATCAAGCTACAGGTGGATGGTGAAAATTATTTATTAATACTTGAAAGAAATATCTTTATGGAAAATAAATAATATAATAGGATTCATAAATATCGTCGTCGTCGGCAGCCGTCCGTCTCGAGAGACGATGGTGTAGCTTCTTAAGAGTCTATCTGCACCACCGAGAATGGCTGTGCAGTCCGACTCGGGAGTGACATGGTATCTGTCTCCTCCCGTGTTGAATCGACATCTTGTGATGACGCTGAAGCTACAGAGCCTGGGCAGGGTAATATGGAGGGTCTGCTGTTGCCCATGCAGCAGACCCCCCCTCTCTTCGCAGCTGAAGGGTCCAAGGGAAAGACGGAGTCGATACAGCTTGGGTTCAGGTGCGCCGCAGGAGTTGCTGGTGATGACTACAACGTCAAACCGCCTTAGGGACTCCGGCTCCGGATTTTCTGTCGGGGTTTACTCCCTTAGCCTTTCCCCTGAAGAGGTATGCCGCAAGGCAGTGGAGGTTTTTTGGAGTCAGAATTTTCCTTCTCTGATGTGCCCTGACTGGAAGACCGAACCAGCGACACTTAGCTCGCAGGCCGACGCTCAATCCACTGAGCTAAACCAGCCAGTATTCATAAATACCTTGTAATATATCGATACAAAATGTATTGATAATAACACTGGCATAAATGCCATGAAACCAATGATGAGAATATGATCAATAATTCCATTGACTCCCTGTCTGTAATGTGTTAAACATTGCACTAGATTCTCAATGTATCTGATTTGATTCTCATAACCATCCTATGAGTTAGGCATTACACCATTTTTAAAGACGAGGAACCAATTTTATTCAATTGATCTGATTTATATCTTTAATAGGTAGATGAGTTTAAGGATAAAAGGCAGGTCTGTCTAATCCTATTGGATGTTTCCTTTCCGTTGAGCCACATGACCTTCTGTCGCTAGAAGGGTCTTCTTTGGCTTCGCTCTGTAAAGAAAGGGGGCTGTGTTTACTAGTGTTACAATCCCAGAACTTAACATACTATCAGGTAGGTGTTAGACATATTCACTATTGTTTTGTGACTGGATGAATGGGTAACTAACCGAATGCATCATTTTGACTCTTGCATGTAGCATGAGGTCTTGTATATCTCAAATGATTTCAGTAACTATGCTCTGGAGCTTTAATTATAATGGAAACAAGTTCTTAATTCAGAATCTCAGTTAAGGAGAGAAGTCACATGACAATACCCAAAGAGAGCCTACTATCAAATCCTGGCCCATACTCCTGCCATTGCAGATGTATCCCTTCACCAACCGTGACAGACAGGAGTTTCAGGCAGAACCTGGGAACGCAGTAGCAAGGATACTTCTGTGAAATACATCTGAATCATTAATAATCATCAATTCTCCTCTGGATTTATGAGAAATCACATTTTATTCTACTATGGATGTTATGCAATAATTATATTTATATTGATGTTCTCCATTTATCATATATTTCATAATTATGTACCAATAAAAGCTTAAGTGCAGCTCATACTGAAATACTTTCTTCTCAATAGCTGGCTTGGCATATTTTGCATTTTTAATAGTGTGATGTTTAGTAAAAAATGCTCCAAAGGACCTAAATTAATTTGAGTAGAATTGATCTGCAGGCAACCACCAACTTAGAAGCACAGCAAGTTTTTCTGCCAGGCCTCCTTTTCAGTTTTGTAAGATCGTTACCTAGGGCAAAGGCTTACAATAAAAATTAATTTTGAATTATATGCCATAAAATGGATATTATTTTCAGCATATTTTATGGAATAGTCATCAACTTCTAAATCATCACAAAATGGATTTCAGGGATAATGAGAATATATGATTTTTTAAAATGTATTAGTGTTATGGAAGATTCACAAGACATATGGCATATTGATTTAAATGTTTCAAATTTTAATATTTAACTTCAACTTTTATTGAGTTCTGTGTTCCAGAAACTGCTAAGTGATAAAAATTTGATCAGACATAAAGTTCTTGCTGTGAAAAATCTCAGTCTATCTTGGCAAACACATACAAATACATTATAGGAATAGCAGGAAAGAGTTATAATAGTGGGTGCTATAGGAAGACTGAGTTATCTGCCTTGGCTCTAAGTAATCTTGAAATGTATTAATAACATTATCAGCATTAAGATTACTCAGACATTTAATACAGTGTCTTATGCTGCGGTTTCATTTTTCTCTTTGCTTCGTTTGTAGTCTGTTTTCTCATGTTCCCTTTACTCATTATTTCCCCATCATCTCTTCCCTCACCTCCCTTTCCTTTACCGTCCCCCATATTTCTTACCCTTCCTTTGCATTTTTATTCTTGCTCTGTTTCATTCTTAAGAGCGTCATTGCTTCCGTAAACTTGCTGTCATTCTGTAAAATGATCATCTCCAGAGTCCGTGTAACAAAATGACGTAAAAACAACCGCCGAGATTAAGGAACTTGCTGTGCATCAGACACAACGCACTGTCCGATCCCGGCCTCACTCGGGCGTGGGTGGCAATGACGGCTGTCCACGTTTTTCAGGTGCGGAAACGGAAACACCGATTGCCACCTGTAACAGGTCAGACTATGCTCTGCGCAGACCTAGGGAAGGCCATGCACACAGACCGCGCACGATAACGCGGCCCTGGCTACACTTCGGTTCGTAGGACAGAGGGCGTGCTGTGCCCTGGAGCAATCTCTGAGCCACATGCCACCCTGGCAGCACCGCGACAGCGTGCGGGCCACAGGCACTGCAGGTTAAACAACGCGCCCTAGGGGCCTGATCTGTAGAGTGAGGTTATAATAGCAGCTACTTCAATAGCCTTGTGGAGAATTAAAGAGTTTGGTATGAGTTACGCACGTACCAAAATGTCTGTCACGTAAGAAACATTTGACAGTTCTCCACAACTGGCGTGCAGGTTGGAGAGCGGCCTTGGTCTGTAGCATTTGCTGGTTCCCGGGGTGTGAATAGTCCTGCCACGGCCAATTTCAGGCTCCAGGGTGGCACCATCGAACATAGTGTTGGAAAGAACTGCGCAGATTTCCACTGTACAGATACAACAGATGGAAGATCACTATGACAATATAGTGAAATAATTAAGAGGCAACCAATTTCGATAGTCTTTACCTTTGTTGGTAACATAACTTAATTGTTCAATTGTATGTTTTTAAAAATAATGTTCATGTTTCACAACCAGGTCACGCATTTCCTGATTATATGATAATTGGCAAGTCTATACAGGTCAGCTCCAACAAACCTCTGAGTACTATATGTTTTTCTTTAGAAAAACAGATAAATAAAGTCCGATATAATTTCAGTATGCTTCTCAATAGAGGACTCCCTATTACTAGTATATTAAGTTTTTTTCAATGAGCCAAAAAGTGGTTTTCATTATTGGTCTATGGAGTATCAGTGACTTACAGAAACTACTTAACCTTAATTAACCTTACAATGAAACACTAAAGCATTATAATAACAGAAACTTGATAAATATTCTATAACTAGTTAGTGGGAAATATATATTTAAACCAAAGTTTCCCTTATTTTAAGGGCTGTGATTTTTTAATGCCTTTTGAAATAAGAACAAGAACAGGAATATATACTCAGAGGCAGATGTTTCTGTCTAAAACGCAAAGTAACTGCTGAGGTATGACACTATCAGATATGAAATAAGCGATCGCCTTTCTGAGATCTGGAAAGCTACAAGCACAATCTACACTCGTCAGTGATTTGAAAATTGAGGTAATTTAGGTGGACTTGTTAATCAGAAAACACACTAAACGATTTTGGAAAGTAGTTGAACAATTGGAGGAGATGAGATAGTTAATCGTTGAGCTATTTCTCTCCCAAAATTTAATGTAATTTAAAAGAATAAATAGCTTTCCCAATTTGCCAACCTGCGTCATTACCTTCCTTGCTTATAAAACTTTATATTTTTAAGAGCATTGTATTGTTTAAGGTTCAGCTAACTAAGCAAAGGTTACTTAACGTCTTTGCCAATGCCTTTTGTTTTCCAATTCCCTGTGGAGTCAGAGGCAGGGATCCCAGCAAAGCTCTCTCTGAGATGGACTTTAGTGTGCAGGATGTTTATACTAAAGAATGATATGGAACCAGCACCTGTGGGAGGGAAGGGGGGGGGCAGGATTGACAGAGGAAGAGGTCACACTGTGATGCACTTATGATAGGAGCTGTGGCCAACCCACACAGCCGGCTACTGCAGAGTGGTCCCCAAGCGGGGCCAAGATGGTCAGCCCATCATAGTCCCACATTGATCTTTTATGGTACGTATGACCGATTGACCGGTGGTACAGTATGTATAGTATGTGTGACTGGTTCTCTGTAGGAAAGGAATTCCCTGAAGGGGCTGAGAGGTGAAAGATGCCTGCTAACAGAACCCTCAAGAGCAGGACCCACGGGCCCTTTAATGGGGGTGGGGGGCATCTGGGTGGTGAATTATTGTGTCTGTCATCTATCATCCTAGTCCAGTGCTTTGCACTGGCTCTGGGGACACTTTAACCCAACTGTAGCTTTCACAGCCAGATGTGTTTTCCACTCTGTTCTAACAGAGCAGTATCTCTCTCCTGTTTACTCTTCTTTTTACTTTACCTTTGTTTCTCCAATCTTATCCCTTCTTTCAAATTTTTCTTCATTTCATTTCTTGACCAAATCCTAATCTCAAGATATAGACCTGACTTGTCTGCCCCATTTGGATTTCTGAGTCATTATCAGCAGATTGCATTCATCATTTTCACAGACAGTCTCAATTGCAAATGATTGCCTTTTCTCCATGAAAAGCTGTTTAATTAAATAAATAGCAAAAACATATAATTTGCATTTTTTACAAAAGTTTTATATGTATCAAATGTCACAGATGATAAAAAGAGTACTTTTAAAAAATTATTTATTTGTTTATTTATTTTTAGAGAGAGAGGAAAGGAGAAAGGGAGAGAAACATCACTGTGTGGTTGCCTCTCACTCATGCCCCCAACTGGGGACCTGACATGCAACCTAGTCATGTGCCCTGACTGGGAATCGAACCAGCAACACTTGGCTCACAAGCTGACGCTCAATCCACTGAGCCACAACAGCCAGGGCTTGAAAGAGTACTTTTAAGGCTAATTCATTGACTATGATTGGGAAATCTGGCCATTGTACCTCGTAAAATATTACCAATTAATAACTATTTATACTCAGTACTGAGATAAATTACACAACTATTGTCAGTTATGTTTAGATTATAATCATTTTCAGGAAAAATAAGACATTGTCTTATTGTATCATAAATAGTTCTTAGAACAGTAATAAGAATAATTAAAATGATCTTCTGTTAAACTTATCAAGTTCCTATCAGGACTAAGAAGTAACACGCAGCCAAAACTCTCCAGGTTCACATGAATGGCCTCCCAGGCTGCGGAACCTCTGGGCTGATTTCCTGATTTATTTTTAACAGTTAATGAAAATCAGAAAAAATCGCCTGCTCGGCCACCTTGTCAGTATTTCAGAGTGAAATTTCTCAAAGAGAGGGTGTCACAGTGCATTTCGTGAAGATGAGTGCAGACTCTTTTCAGCAGAAATGGTAGAAATAGACTTGCATTCTGGATTGACTGCCTTTGCTCATACTGCTAGCAAGGGATGAAATGTCACTTTCCCTTGGGGCGTCCTTGGTGTATTTCAATGCGCAGCCAATCCCAGGCCAGGAAGGCGTCAGGAAGACAACAAGGCTCTGCAGAACACCCAGTCTCCTGCCCTCTTTGAACACAGAACAAATTCTGACAAAGGATGAAGAAAATGAATAAAAATGCAAGAATCCTAACAGTTTGTTCAGTTCCAGAGCTGAAAGTGTTCACCATCTCCATTATTTTTCTGACAAACCTGGGATGTGGACCATTATGAGTTCATTCAGTGTGATGAAAATGCAGCAGAAATGACCTCTCTTCTTAAAATGGGATATAAGAACATGTGAAAATGACTCATTATGATGGAAAATGTAATATCATTTATATATAATTCTCATGTCATATTTAAAAAGAAAGAATCCTCTCTCCTTTCAAATCATTTGATATTTGCCAGTTCTTTCTTCCTCTATATGATCCAGTCCATACTTCCTCTATATGATTTCTTTGCTTAAGGAACAGATGTTTATCTTGTAGTCAATGAATCTTTAATACTCTTCATGATCATTGAAGTTGAGCAAATATACAAGGTGAACTTTTGAATGACTCTAGCTCCTTCTTTTTAAAAGTATTTAAAGGGTGGTTTGTTCTTACAAAATTGTAGTAAGAATTGAAAGCTATTTTCTTTGGGTTCTCTAGCCATGTCTTAAAAGTTTCATATATACACTTGGGGAATATTTTATGAAAAAGAACAAAACAAGGTAAAGAGATTGAAATTAAAATACTTTCCAAAGTCCTATGTTGCAAGTTCAAATGCAATTTAATATGATAAACATTATCAATATTTCAACACTTTTCTCTCTAGAACCTTAAATAAGTATCTTTGAGAAAGCTTGGTTGAGAATAATACATTTTTATTTAAATATATTATGCCTAATACATTTTGCTAGTCATCTGCATTCAAAGGAATTGTTCTGCTGTGGGATAAATTGTAATTCATATGATAAATTTTGGATTTCTTGTTTTTATAACACCTAAATTATGCATATTTTTGTCAACACAATCCATCACATAGTGATATGCAAGTCATAATGTTTCAATATAAAGCAAAAAATAATGGATTCTGTCCAATTTGATTATGCAAGAAACTTACACTCCCTTGAAGAACATTTCTCAATAGCAGTTCCATAGTTTACCATTTAATACTGAATTTGAAAGAGGGTTTTATAGAAATTAAGCAATAAATATATTTTTAACCCTACTTCAACAAATGTTTGATCATGTCCCATTAAAATGTATAAACCAAATTTGGAGAGAGTCAGGATTATGAAAATGAAGAAAATATTCATTTTCTCCAGGTAAACATGTGAAATACTTATGAAGACTATGAAGGATAAACAAATCTAATTTGATAATTAATTCTACCCTTTAAAGGAGAACTCCAAAAGCTTGTTAATCATTGTTGTCAGTTGGGTATTAGCTATAAATTAAGAATATGAAAGAGTCACTGGAATCACTGGAGTGTACGTACATTTAATTTTAGAACTCCATTTCTTTTCTAGCTCAGAGATTCTTGAAAACAATTTCTGGAGAGCTGAAAAAATTAGTTTGGCGATACTTAAGAGTTTTGATTGTTTGAGAAAAGCATAAGCAGCCCAGAATGTTCCAGGCATTTTCATTAACTCCTCAGAAACCCAGGAGTCTGCATTATATAATATATTCAGTAATGAATGTATTGAGCCTTTGCCATGTATTAAGTACTGCTTTTGGGTACAGAACAGTTTTGGGTTTTGGTTACAAAAAAAGAAGATTATACTGTATATTAAGGGAACACATTATCAAAGAATGTTTAACTAGCAGAACCCCTGGAAGATGCCGGAAGTCACACTCGGAAGCTATACTGTAAAAACAAAAATTCCTGAAAACCATAAGCAAGAAGTTGTAAGGCATTTACTGATGAAGCTGAATTGAAACCTAACTCTCCCAAACAAGTTGCTGCAAAATAAACACACTTTTGGTTAATGTTGACTGTTCTAGTATAACAAAGAAGGATGGGGTTCTTTTTTTGTAGAGAAGTCAAAGTTTGATTAGACCTGGATTCCAAGTGTGAGTTAGGTGTATTGTGATATCAGATCCTTGTCTGTATACTGGATTCCTGTGGCTATAAATATATTTTTCTTCATATATAAAGAGAAATAAGTAAATAAAAGTCTTATGATTCCAAAAATACACTTTTCTAATAACAATTATTGTAGTAATAGTAGTAGCAGAAGTTACAATTTATTGATTGCTTACTAGCTACCATTTGTTCTTGCTCAATTTATAGAGCAATAATTAGTATTAGTAAAAGTATAAAGTGACAAAAGTGACTTGTACTTAAAAATATAAATCATGTCTGATGCAACAGCTTATTCCAAATAGTTCTGGCTTTAGTGCCAAATATTGGCTCTAACATATATTATCTGTGAAACTAAGTACATCTTAGTTGTACTGAGCCTGTTTTCATAGCTAATAATGAGCATAATACCTGCCCTATAGGAATTTTGTAATTTTATGGAATTTAATGTAAGTGCTCAAAGGATTTTAACAGTGATAGTAATGTTCATCATTAGCATTATTCTGAAAGAAGGACCAATGATTATAGAAGAAGAAAGCGTCCAATATTAACCCAGTCTCACTTAGACATGTTTTTGTGGTCTCCGACCCTCCAATATGACGAAAAGAGGCTAAATCCCAGGCCAATGGCTGTTTCAGGGTGCTTTAGAGAGGAGATGGGAGTGCCACCTCCCAGGTCCCTTGCCATGTGCTACTGGTGACAATACTGAGGCCAAACAGGGCTTTAGCCTCGAATTCATGGGTACATAACTGTACCAGGGACCTCAATGGGCAAGTCAGCCACCTGGGTGGGAGCATGACCAAGCCACTTCTCACAGTTGCTCTCCTCGGTCTTGGAGAACATGCCCTGACGTTTCCCTGTCTTCTACCTCTACCCTAAAGCTCCCACAATGCACTTCTGTCTCGTGGGAAAGATGCCAAATTAGTGCCACAGGGCCACCTTGCTGACCTCCCTGCTCTCGCGTTAAGTTCCTGATTGTTTCTATGACAGGCCAAGTATGCTCCCATCCAAGTGCTTTAGGTTTTCTCCCTTTCTCTGTCTTGTTCTTGAATCACTCCTCTTCAGAGATCTGTTTGGCCTGTGTCCTCACTTCATTCAGGTCTCTACTCGAATGCCACCTTGTCACAGAGAGCGGCAGGATCAGTCTGTGTGAAGGCGTCCCCTGCCACTTTTGCTTTTACTTCAGGTAACTGTCTTGTTTTCAATTGATTTGTTGAATTTCTTTCTACACAAAAAAATTAAATTGGTGAGAATGTAGAAGTTGTGTCTTCTTTTCTGCCACATTATGCACATGGAATGGGTGGATTTTTTGTGAGGACTGAACAGAATAATCATGTGAAGATATTACCACAATGCCAGTTGCTCAATTCAAACTGTATCTTGTTTTTGGTTTAGGGCAGGAGTCAGTTGTATAGCTCTTGGGCAAAATCAGCTCTCCACCTGTTCTTGTAAATAAAGCTTTGTAACGTAGCTACACCTATTGGTTTATGTACCGTCTGTGGTTGCTTTCCTGTCATAATGACACAATGAAATCACTGTGACAGGGACCACATAATCTGCAAAGACTATGATATTTATTATCTGCTCCTTTCCAGAAAAAAGCTTGGTTTGTTATCCAGCATAAATGAAATACATGGGGGGGTTGAATGATGAAAAGAGCAAAAACGAATGAATGAATGAGTGAATCTCAGGTCTTTATAGCTAATGACCACAGCCATCAGTATGAATCTATTTGCCTTTTTGGTATTTAGTTCTAAGTGAGCAGACCAAACTTCTCAATTTTAGCAAAATGTGAAGTGTTATTCCTTACATATTTAAAAATAAGATGCTTAGAGTAGTTGAACTCTGAGGCCCAAAAGTTGTGGATTTGCCAAAGGTCACAGAGCAGGCTGGGTGCAGATAAGAGGCAAGGTCCAAGGTCTCTTCATATTTAGCCCAAGTCTTGAACAAATGTATATCTGGGTTCACACACACACACACACACACACACACACACCACTTTTCTTAAAAGTTTATGAAAGCCTGCAATGCTATTATTGTCAAATGTTGTTGATAATTCTCTTCTCAATTAGTAAAAATAGATTTTTTTACAGAGAAGCTTAATTTTTAAATGCTTTCTTTGATGAGATAAATGTGCTTTCATGGCTGAGTTCTAGTAAATGGAGTGACTTTTTGTGTGTCCCCTTGAGATGCTGTACATACTGCTGCTGGTTCCCCACTCTCTCTCTGGGTAAACCGAGGTCTGAGCAACTGTTGTTATTCCTAAGGAAAAGAATGCAAATTTTCCTTCCATCTACCCAAGAGCAGATACGACAGTGGTCATGATATTAAAAAATAAGCTTTTATTTTAAGATGAGTAGTCAGAGAAGTGGAAAGTGGATTTCATTCCTGGATCATCTTTGCTAATCTGAACAACTGTCATTTAAAAAAATAATTACTATATTTGTTTTTATTTGCAACCTGACACATAGCATAATCCTTGGTTCATAGTTGATATCTATGAAGTACTTGTTGAAGAAATAAATCAATACACAGAAAACAAAGTGTATGGCTAAAAAGTAAAAAGGAGGTGAATTTCACATACAAAGTAGAAACCTATTTTATATCAGAGCCTTCTGATAAGAAAAGCTGAGAATTTGCAGAATTAAGAGAAAGTTAATAAACCTCACAAACCAGGTTGAATGTGTTTTGCGGGGGTGGGGATGGTTTGCTGTTTCATTGTGAGGTTTAAAGGCATTTAGGTGACGCTAGAGCTTATACCTGTACTTACTGGGAAAAAGGTCAGGACTCATGGAAACATGATGATTTCTGTATTGTTTAAACCATGGTAAAGAAGAGACTGAACATGAAACCGAACATCCAATATGAAAATTATTCATTACTGTAAATCTGATGAACCGTGATTATATCCTCTGCAGTGGTGACTGAGGCCAGAGTAATTCTGTAGAGTGAAAGGAAGGAGGATTATGTTGGTTAGAAGTTGCTGGTTGCTAGTGACAGAAACGCAATTCAAAGGTGAGTGGGAGTTTACTAACTTATGGAACTAAAAAGTATGTATTTGTTTCTGCCTTCACAACTGAGTGAAACCAGGTGCTCAGACAATTTGTCCAAGAATCTCCGATCCTTCCACCGCTCAGACCTACTTTCCTCTTGGTTGAGTTTACACTCCTGTCGTTCTCTTTATGTGGTAATGCCAGGCTAATAACCTTACAGCTCATTTAATCGAGGAAAACATGCGACAATCTCTTGCCCCATCATTCTTTGAGATGTGTCTGACCTAGATGGAGGCAAGAAGGGTACATCTATTTTGTTTGGGAACGAAACAAAATATACATTGTTAATGCCTTCTTTATTTTATTATAATGTTCTTTCAATCTTTTTCAAAGCTGAATGGCAAAGTTCTTTTATCTTTTTATTATATTGTTTTTGAAAACCAAGATCCTTTAAAACATTTCTTTTACTAAACTGAACAATTTGAATAAAATTCAACATGCATGAAAGAAATCACCCTTAATCTGAGGGCAAAGAATTAAAAATAACGACTGAGGTTTTTATCACATTTGTTACTTTTTGTTGAGCAACACTGTTTTCAACTGTTGCCTCTTTAGTCATTGTTCTTAAAGTAGTATTATCTATAATTAAGGAAGCTGAATTAATATTTTAACACCTTTCAGTAACATCACTCACGGATAAGTAGTGCAAATGGGGCATGATGACTCTCAATCTCTTTTCCTTTCCTTCGGTGTGAAATAGCTTTAAGTTCCTACTTACATACTTTATTAATAGGCATTGGTTAATTCTGTTGTTTGTCCTTGAAAGTCACACAGTATCCACGGTTGCTGATATTACTTCACAGGATAAAAGAAAGCCCTGGATGGCCATTCTGGTTTGGCCATTCTGGCATGTGAACACATGCTAATTCTTCAAGAAGTGGAAGGCAGCCTGTGAATCTGACAGGCTGCGTTATTGGTCCTGACATGTTTAGCGTATTTGCAGGTGACTTGCATAATGCCACAGTGTAAGGCAGTCGCATTTTCAGGTGATCAGGAACTGAGAGAAATAACTAAGTTAAATAATAGAAATAGGATTCAAATGCTTCATTATAATTTGGGTTGGTGTGCAATATCCATATGAAGTCTATTTACATTTCAACAATTTGAGGGATTCCAATAAGTCTAGAAAAACAAAAGCAATCATAAAAGATGAGGAAGGTATTGTTTAAGAGGCGAATATGTGAGGAAGAGCTGGATCTGTGTCAGATTTGATGTCCCTAGCAGGGAAATTGAAGAGGCTCTCAGGCTGCCATTTTTAGATATTTTGGCTCTGATTGGGGTGGGGCATATCTGACATACTGGTTTTAGCTCCAGGAATCATTCTTTAGATGATAATCTGAGTGTGAACACTGGCAAAGGAAGGACACAGAATAGTGAAGGAACTCAATATCAACTCCTATGGGTTTTGAAAAATTTTTTAGAGAGAGAGCTCAATGATCTTCATGAGTTCAATTCTTAGATTGAGCTCTTGGCTATATTAGTCTAGTAAATAGAGCAGAATATATGAGCACCTTGGGGCTACAGGTAACTGACATGCTTAATTTTCCTCATCTGTGAAATGGGGAGATGATACAAGACAATGCATCACACATACCTAGCACATTTGTGATGGTCACTGCATGTTAACTCTTATTAGATTTTTGTTTATTCTTTACATTATAATAATTTTTGAAGGAAGTTGGGGACAATAATACTCAAATAGAATAGCCCTGAGAAAAATATCCCCCCCAAATTATTTTAGCCCTTGAGTTTGCCCACAAACAGTACCTATATAAGTCTCACCCTTTAACCTAATAGGCCAAATGCATGTCATTTTCCATGTATACTTTGACATGAAAAAACGTTGGGCCTCATTTTATAGACAAGAGAAATGGTGAAGTTATTATGGGATAACTAGCAGTGTGTACGGGATGATTTGGTTGTGATGGTAGGAGAAACGTGAGTTAGAAAGGTGAGTTCTTACCCTGATTTCATTTGTTATTTCTTTTTTAGAACCCTATTCTGTGTTGATTACTGCCTTTTCTATTTTTTCTTTTCTTTTTAAAGATTTTATTTATTTAGAGAGAGGGGAAAGGAGGGAGAAAGAGAGAGAAGCATAATATGTGAGAGAAACAGCAATCAGTTGCCCCTCCCATACCCCCAGCTGGGTCCCTGGCCCACAATCCCGACATGTGCCTGGACTGGGAATTGAACTGGCGGCCTTTGGATCTGCAGGCTGGCACTCTGGCACTCAATGCACTGGGCCACCCCAGCCAGTGGTCATTTCTGTATTATTATAATGTCTAAAGGAGTGGTAAAATTTACAGATATGACAGGTTTGAGATTCCATTGACAGAATTTGCATTATCCCACTACAGTTTTTAAAAAGTGGTCTTTAACTCCTCCCAAACAGGAAAAAAAAGCATGTAATTCAGGAAAATAACCATAGATTTTGACAATTCTTTAACTCTCAAAAGCAGTTATCAAAGTCATATTCCAATGTAGAAAATACCTGTAATCGGTAGAAGCTGTTTCTTATTTGTCAGCTTCAACTGAGTATATTTATTCTCCTTTTCCCCCGGATATTCCATGATCTCCCCCCACCCCCCACCCCCCCGACACCAGAAATTTCATGGCGTGCCAGCCACGTAAACTTAACTGAATGGAAAGGGGGACTGCAACCTATGGACGTCCTACTTTTGCTCAATACTAAGTGCTTTAGTTGTGGGATTGGATTCGATCATTACAACTGAGGGATCACACTCACAGTGTGTTCCCTACTCTGCGTAGTAAGCAATCAAACCCAAGGCTGTCTGATTTTCAAGCCCATTGTCTTTCTTTTAGATCACGCTGCCATCTAGGCCCACTACCACGCTGCCATTTTTATACTTTGTCACCCACTGTGGAGTAACATAATTTCCCCGCGGGAAACCAATTTAATTGTAGTCGAACAGCAAAGGGGCGCGAACTGCAGAGCAGCATTACAGCCACCCCCCAGCAGGGGGCAGAGCGTGTGCCGTGGGGGCCCGTGGACAGGAGTTTGGGTGCGGTCACGTGTGGGAGTTTTCTGCGTTCAGTGTGCTGCCAGTCTGACAGAATGGAGGACTCGGTACAATTTCTTGAAACAATATCACCAAAACGCCCACTGTTCACAGGGGCAGCATCAGAGAAGTACCTGCAGAGAATAGCAATTAGCACCTTCTAAAATTGTCTAATTAGTGCAAAAACATATTTCACTGGCAACCAAAATAAGACTTTGATTTTAACCCGTTCTTAGCCATCCTGTTTCATGAATACACTCAGCATAGTTTCGAGCTGAGGCAAACAATAAAAAAAAAATCAACACATGCACGGACCATTGAAACAGCTTCACATGTTTTAAGCTTTTGAAAAGTTACTTCTAACATTCCCCACCCAGCAACTGCAGCTGAGGGATAAGGAACCAAGGAAGACACCGGGAAAGGAGATTATCAAGTACGAACAGTTAATGTTTGAGTACTTCTCTTAAACTCTGTGGGCAACATGGCTTTGAGTTTACAGTCCGTCTAACTCGGTGCCAAAACTAATGTTTTCAGAGGAAGGGGTACATCAGGCTCCAATTATTCTTTTCCCACAGATTTGTGGTTTGCTTAGATTCACTTAAAAATGAAGAGACTCTAAGCTGGAAGCACTTTGGTCTCCAGGCATGGCTCCATTTTTTGGTAGGATTTAAAGGTCTTGGGAACTTAGCCTCAGATATCACGGTACCAGTGATGGCCAGCTAGCTCCTCAGCACACTCTGCTGGTCTGTGTGCACTTCTCTGTGGCCACACACACACACACGCACGATGTTCACCTGTGTACCGCATGCAGCGCCGTGGGCTTTGACGAGCCAGTCTGCTGGGTCTAAATGTTCATGACTTGAGACTTCTGTTTAGGCAGCAGGAAAGCATCAATCTTCCGGATTCTCTTACTTGCAGAATCTAGGACTAGTCTGTACGGTTGGCTGGGCTTTGAAATTCTAATCCTTTGAAGACCCTGAGCTAGTTTTCATAAGGTTCTGCACGAATTTTTCAGACGGCCTAGAGTCCTGTGTGGTAGGACTGAGGTTGGTGTCACTGAGCTGTTCTGGCCTTTTTGTTTTTTCTCACCCCTAACAGCTCCATAGAAAGCTAAGGACCAGCAGAAGGATGATATTAGGCTCGGCTTGTCCTCCCCAGTGGCTGGGAGGACCTGCTTTTAGCTGCTCTCATAGGCTCCTCACGGCTGGCTTCTGGAGTCTTTGCGAAGGCTCACCACTGGACTCTGGGCCTCTGTCAAAGGGGAGCTCATCCTTGGTACCTGCAGCTGCCATAGCCTGGGGGTTCCCCACCCCATAGACTCAGAGGTAACTGAAGGAGGCTTTCCCTGTAAACAATGAAGACCTTTTGCATCTTAAAGGGGGCACAGCTCATAGGTGGGAACACCGGCCAGTGGCAAACTTCAGACAGAATTTCTGCTTTTCAGTATCATGGAAGATGTTTCATCGACTGCAGTGGGGCAACCTAATTAGCTCTGAAGTCTGTGTTAAGCTAGTTTGCAGTTATCTAGCCAGTAGGGTGGCAGGAGGCAGCGCAAGGCTAGAGCTGGACACCATGGCGCCTTGACCCCAAGGGTCGCCGTTAGGGCGCGGCTGCACACCTGCGCACCCGGATCTCGTTTCTCTTGCTGACCTGGTTAAACTTGTTCTCGAACATCAGCGTGTACTTGAACATGGGATATTCTCGTGTACAGTTGTTACTGCAGTTTCCACGTCGTGGTATTGAACACTTCTGCCGCGTGGCTGTGTCGCGCCGTGGCGTAGTCCAGGAACAGGAATTTGCTGCTCAGGGCTGTCTTTATGAAGCCAGCTCTTTGGGGCTCCTTCACACCGACCTCCCATGGCTCCTGCTTCTCTGGCCTGTGGGGGAGCAGCATCCTTTGGCAGAGCCTCTGCAGGGAGGCGTGCTCACGACCACCCTGCCAACACCGCCTCTAATCTGCACCCCTGCAAAGGAGCAACGAACCACAATCCTGCAACTGATCTCCCTCGAGTCTGCTGCTGGGCTTCTGCCAGCCCTGGGCCCCTTTTCTCTTCCCCTGCACGGTGACCTGCGGTCCTCACACGTGCCTGTGTTCCTGCCCCCTTCAGGACAGTACTCTGCACAGCCGACTGGAAGACCCTGCCGGGGAGGGCCTACGGCTGTCATGGGGTGGCTACGTGGGTCATTGTGAAGTACGGCAGTATTCTCGACGAAGGAAATAGTAATCAAGCAGATAATTGAGAGTAGTCCCTTGCCTCCACCCCCCCCCCCAATTTTTCTTTTGAGGCAAAAGTAAAAGACAGTAGTGGGTCAGGTCCTGTTTTTAATTATGATAGAAGACTGACTTCTCCTCCTTATTGTATTTAGTTGGGTGTATCCAATTCAAATTGTAACTAGCATTGCAATTTGCCTCTGCTAACCACCGTCATGTGCATAGCTGTGGATGAAAGAGAAACATATTTCTTTATAGGTGGTCTCTGAGATGTGATGAAAGCAAGCAGACATTGGTGTGCAACATTTCCTCAACATCCTTTAGTCGGAGACAGACTTTCATTGTAGAAATGGAGACACTGGACACGTCAGATGGACAGAGGTTCAGCGTCCAAGTGACTCGAAGCTTATCAGCTATGTCAAGGACCCTCCGGATAGCGGTGGACCTTCTCATTTTACACTATTGGGAGAACGTGGAGGTATCTACGAACGGGTGAGTACGTTCCTTTCGATGTTTCTGCTCGTTAACGCTGCAAGTCCTTTATTTATCCTGCTCCACGTGGGCAATGTATATGTGGCTTCCTGCCCTTAAATGACTTTAACGAAACGGACTCATTTAAATATAGCTGCTGTTCCTTTCACAGTCCAATACACTGCGTTCGAGTGTTTCCTTCACCTTGGGTTCCTGTTTACATTGTTTTCTCAGCTGCTCCAAACAGGTGAATGATTTTGAGCAAACGACTGTCAGTCCAAACACCCACAGGTCAGTGCAGACAAACAATGTACCTGGCTGTCTTCCTTGCACTTTGATCAACACAATAACATCGCCGTTATCAGAACGAGGGTTCTGATGCAGCCTGTGTTCCGACCCCACCTCTGTCCCTCTTGGCTGTGAGACATCAGGCTGGTTCCCTAAACTCTCAGAGTGATGTTTTCTTACTTGTAATGTAGGTGTGACGACACCTACTTTGTGGACACGGAGTGAAAACTTAATAAGCTCTGGCAGAGAGAGCTCTTCGTTTAGGGATTGTTGATTAATTTGTACTCAATAAATGGTAGCTGTTCTTTCTAATGAGTTTTGGGGATATCTTTCACATACCAATAGATCTACATAAAAAAATAAATAAACACTTCCTAATTGAAGAGCTTTTCTGATCTAGTTTAGGGCATTAGATGTTCTCATCACGTGTCCCATGTATATGCAAGGAAGTAGGCGGAGCCATTGCCAACACAGGCCATTGCATGGTGGTGCAGAGACTCAGGGAAATAAGTAGCTGTGTTCCAGAGCCCAGAGCACATGTTGCCCTGACCTGTGTTTTGTGGCACGTGATCAGTTGCTTCACTCTGATGACTTCTGCCCGCATTTGGCTGAGGAACGTATAGACCACGGCAGGTATTTTTATTGTGTAACGGCCCAAGGGAGAGAGATTAAGAGGAGGAAAACAGTCCGTGAACTAGACACTGAGAATCAAAGCGGAGGGCAGGTTTCTAACAGAATGTTCAGTTCCATTCTCAGGAGGCTGCCCAGAATCAGGGGCAAGGGAGGGGGGATGCACTCGTGATGAGCTGTTAGCCCCTCGGCAGCTTTGCCACGTTGTTTCTGATCACATCAGCCTTTATGGAATACCTACTGTCTGTCGGGTTAGGCGTGTTGCAAAATGGGAATAAAAAACTAAAACAACAATTATAAAACTGTTTCTGCCCTCAAGGTACTTACTGGAGGTAAGTAGGGATAAACAAATAACTAGTTTACAGTATGGCGGAAGATAGATTATCTGAGAACGATGTGCCTTATTTTTATAGCAGCACAACAAAGAGGTGACCCAGGAGCCACTCACGGTAGGTGAAAGCCATTGTAAATTGAAGACAGCATAGGACTAACATGGGCAAAGATAGGGCATCAGGCCATGATGGTCATTTCTGGCACAGGGAGCAGCTTATGCAAACGCTAAAGACAAGGCCACTCAGAACATAGTCAGTAGTTCATGTTCGATTAGCACGGAGCAGGTGATCATGCTTGGAAACAAAAGTGGGATGAAGGTTCCTGAGGACCTTGAAGGCCTGGACAAGGAATTTGGGTTTATCCCGAGTCCTGTGATCATTTGAAAGCAGGTGAGTAACTCAATACGGGTGCCCTTTAGAAAATTAACTCTGGCTTCAGTGAAGCCAGTGGACCAGTGGGAGGTAGTGCCAAAGGAAGAGAGGAATTTAGTGTCTTCAGTTAGAGAACACTGGTAAAATACTGAGCAGTAATGAGAGCCTGAAAGGTATGCATGCATTTTTGATAAATGAGTGATGATCACACTGACTGTTAAATCTCATCCTCTTATTCTAGGACTATATCCTGAGATCTTGAGTTTTGAAAAAACTAAGTTAGTCCTTCTTGCATTAGTTTCTTCATGTAGTCCTCCATTGAACAAATATTTAATGAACACTGTCTGCTGTAGGATCTGGACGACAATGGCAGATATAGAGGTAGTACCAAATACCAGGCCTTGAAAAATCTCGTCGTATTTTTAGTTGTGGAAAGCAGACACACCCAAGGCTATAGTAGATGTGAGCTCCCAAGTTGTCCTTATGCATTTCAGTTGCCTCTTGACTCAAAGAATACCAAGAGAACCCAGTGGTTCCATTCCTTTACTGAAAATAATCTTATCATGTTATTGTCAACACAATGCAGATTGTTTAGTTCTGACTTTTTAAACTTAGCTTTTAGGATTGGGTTGGGAGCAGATGATCTGGGCTGGGACCTTGCCTCTTCTTCAAGTTTGGGACAGTACACGCTAGAGGCAAATCCTAGCTATGCCATCTGATGCTTGACTGACGTGGAGTAACGGTCATTAATAAATGCTTCATGCCATCTCCTTTCCTTTTTTTGTATTTTTTCTTCTCTTTCCTTTTTTTCCTGTCTTTATATTCTCCTTTGTGTATATTTTTCTCTCTCCTACATTTTAAAGGTCCTCAGAATTTTCTGACACATTTATAACAAATCTCTCAAAAATTGTCACTTGTTCATACATACTTGTATTCTGACACCATGTTAACTTGTGACTAATACTGCATTAGACATGGGTCAAGTTATATAGGTGATAAATTAGTCTTAAACATTTTTCATCAGTATGTTAACATTATTATAATTGCTTTGCATCAATGGTATAAGAGTACAATTAATTTTCATTCCTATTGGCTAAAATCTTAATTCATCCCAGTGGGTATTTTAATGGGGAAAAATAGAAATGGAGATATAATTATAGTTAGGTTGCCTAACATTGGAAAGAGCTTCCGAAAACAGAACAAAACTGTTTTGAGTTCTATCTCTGACATTCACTATTTGTGTAAGCTTGATATTTTACTTGATATTTCTGAGTGTTTAATCTCTTGATAGATCACAAGATTATAATAAAAATTTAATACTTTAATGTGTATGTAGTACAAAGCACAGTCCTTGACATACAATAATTGTTCAATAAACAGTAGCTGTCATTACTCAATTATTTATGCTGGTTTTTAGAAGATTTATTTGATGCAATGATTACAGGCTGTAAAAATATTTTAAGAAAACCATTTTCCTTCCAATAATTTTAAGAGGAAACATCTTCAAAATTTTACTCATTACCTCTGTTATACTATCTGTAGGTTAGTGAACAGTGAACAAAGAAAAAAATAGTGACCTCAGGCTTGTGAAACTTCCTGGTGACATAAAATCAATTATTTCATTGTACATCATTTTTCTCCTGCTCATTATACATACCAGTGGAGTAAGACAGCTATTAAAATCTATTAACCTGATATTCCTCTTTAAACTGAAGGCTATATCCAGAGTCAATGAAAAAGGTAATTTTTAAGAAGAGAATTCAGTACAGTTGGATGGTCAGTTTCTTCCAGTTTACTCTTTCTCAACCATTCTCGGCGGTGCAGATAGACTCTTAAGAAGCTACACCATCGTCTCTCGGGACGGACGGCTGCCGACTCTTTCTCATTGGATGGGTGAGATCTCTTTCTTTGACGTGTTAAGTATTGCCTCCAGGAGGAAAATGAATTAATTGCAGCTTCCTCAGCAAATGGCAGGCTCTGGGTCTGAAGTTTAAATATTCCTTAGGGTTATGTCCTCCAATTAAAATAAGTGGTATAGAGAGTTCATTTGAAACATTTTTAAAAAAATTACTCCATCGCAAGGCCCTTCTGGGATTCTCAGACTGAATTTTGAGGAAATGGGTTAAGAAAAATAAAGGCTTATTATTGGTGACCTGTGCTCTCACGTCACCTGGGTAACTTTGTAGCTTTTGCCTGTTTCTATCATCCACTGCCATATTCTCCTTAGCCGTGGCATGGGTGCGATTTTATGATAGACCATATTACAACAGATTTATTTTGTGTGATGCTTAAACTTCGAACTTAATTCAGAATTGTTCTGTGATGTGAGGCAACAAGGTTGTTGTATTAACAAGGAAAAAGTAGAATGGGGGAGGAATTGAGATAGATAATCAAGGGAATGAAAATATGTTTTCCCATGGAAATTGATGGAGCTTGAGATGATGAAACATAAACAGAGAGAGAGGGGTGTTTCTGGCAATTAGAGCAATGGCACATAAACCCTTATGCTCACCACGATAAAAAAGCAGAGCGGATCACAAAGAAATAGACCTTTCTGAGGACTGGGAGCAAGGATAGGACGTAGCTAGTAGGAAGTCTACCCACACTTTCAGTTAGTCTCCAAAATAGTCAAGTATCGATTGGGACCAAAGTAGTAATTTTGCTGGTCAGCAATAAAAAAGAAAAAATGCTAAAATACACACATAATGAATTTCACAAGCACTATACTTAGCAAAAATACGATGCACATAAGAACACATGTTCTTTGATTGTCATGTGTATGATTTTCAAGAAGAGACAAACTAATGATAATACAAATCAGAATATTAATTACCTTTGGAAAGGGTTAGTGTATCTAGAGGAATTTTTTAAAAATCGTTATCTGTTACTAGATAAATGGTTGTAGAAATCTATAGAGATATGTATTGAGAGGTGTCTACTTTATTCTATATATTTCCCAACATTTTAAAAAACAAAGACTTGTAGATGTATTAAATCAAGTTCTATATTTTGGTATACATTTTTTTACATTGAATATTCTCAGCACTGGTATAGTTTTTCAATTTGGTGCTTATAAAAGCTATGTGAATGCGTCATGACAGCATAGAATTGTGTGTGTGTGCACACGTGTGCATTTGTCATATGGGGTGTGAAAGGACAAAAACAAGTGAGCATCTGTTTATTTCCACTTAATCAGCATAACTACCCTGTAAAGTTTCTTAGAGCTTAAGTAGGGTACCCAGGATTGGTGAGGTTAAAAAATAATATGAAACAATCTAAATCCAAAATGTATGGTTCCTTCCTTCCACTGTATAGATGACATCAGCTAAAGAGTCTAATAATATGCTAATTCTCTGCATGGAGCGAGGGAATTTCATTCTGTTTTCTTCAAAGATAAAAATATTATGGGATTTTAAAAGTTGACATGTTTATCTATTATTTAATTACTTCATTTTCACAAAGGATTTGAGGCAAGCAGTGATTTCCAGAGAGTTGGTTTGAGATGGTTAACCCTCTGGTCTTATGGCTTAGGTAAGAAGATTCATTATTTTGTCAGTATTATTAATGTCTCTCATTAAACACATTTAACTTCTTACTAAAACTTTTAAATAATTTTTCAGCCTTGTGGGCATAAAAGCTCAAAGGCGTAAGAGCCTGTGTTTGTTTTCATGGAAGACTACTGAAATTTTAGTGTGTACTTCCTCTGTTTCAGCTGGGTCAGAGGATAAAAGGGGAAAGAATTGTACTCAAATACTTGATCAAAGCCTTGCTTCAAGTTTAAGAGAGTCTGGAAGATAATAAGCCACTCAGCATGGAATAAGCTGGGTTCCTTGGACAGAAACCTCTTTCCTTTTGAACCTGAAATGTTTTACTTTACTTTGTAACTTCTACCTCATGGGCCTCATTCCACTTTCTGAGTCACATGAGACAAGGCAAATTAATGCTCCTCAAGACAACTTCAAAAGCAGGGCGGCCTGTGTCGTTAGGGTAAGCAATGCTGAATGCACATTTGCCGCTAGTTTGAGAGCAGTGGCAAGGAAATCTTTCTGTATGTCTGCCCAGGAGAGATCAAAGCAATTTGTATAATTTGGATTTAAAAAAACTGCATGATATATTGTCTTCTAAGACCTTATATGGGCTATAATGTAAAGGCAAACAAATCTCATATTTTAGAACTACTCCAGTTCTTTCTTCAGGAATGCTCCTTGGGTAAAAATGGTACTCCCTGGGTACAGATATATAGCGCAACAGATTTATTTGTGTGTTTCATCAATTTACTCATATAGGGCAATACATTTTTTAAGGATAGGTTGACCTATTTTCATCACCCCTCGTGGATGCCATAAGACACCAAAATTAATATCATTAGTTTCTTTCTGCCACAATTTCCCATGACTTAGCAATACCATAATTAACCTTGTAATATCATATGTTCCATATTCTATTACATAGAACATCTTGCAATAGTGAGCACTCTTTTTTCTACATTAACTCTCGTATGCAATATTTATGCAAAATTATGTTTATTTAATTTGTACATGATAGACACATGGTGGGAGGGGCCGCACGATAGACTTGGAGCCAATGTATCAGGGTGAATATTATAAGGCCATTTATTAAATAAAGGCAAGAGATACTCTGAAATAAATGCATGGATTCAAAGTGAAAATGGCAGTGATGAGCTGCTCCTCACAATGTCTTGGGCTACTATGGATACGGGAATGGGAGTTCCCAATAACGGGAGGCCTTATTAATATATGGCAATACCCAAGACTATTTTCTCTTTGTTATAGTAAGCTTATTCAGAATGGACGCTTTTTAGGTAGGTTTGGGATATACATACTGAAATTCCTATAATGTTCAGCTAATATTATATCAATAAAACCTCCTAAAATTTTGCATGCTACATTATCCTAAGAATACAGATTTTTGTATCAAGGGCAAAGAGATGCTGGTATTAACAACCAAATGGAGATTTATTTAGATTTGTAATACACAGGGACATGAGAATGTTATCTAAAAGCAATAGGGGTGAGTATAAGCGTAAGTGCTCAAAAGTACACGACATTCACTATAACAATAATAACATTAAAAAGATACCTTTTAATCCTTGGTTTTTGATTATGCTGGATATTGTCAGATTTACCACTACAACTGGAAAGTTACATTTGCTTGGCAAAGAAAAAAAAATAAGTTATAAGTAATTTGCATTCAATTAACATTAAACATTCTACACCCCTCTTCTAAACAGGGTGATATACCATCAAAGGAAAAAAATCAGGAAAACATGGCTTGGCATTACCGAGCTCACAGAGCTACAGCTAAGCTTTGAAAAGACAAATTATCTGATGCTGACTATTTTCACGGTTTGAATGCATGTGTTGGTATCTCTAGCACAAGGTATCAACAAACACTGACCTTATTTATTTTCAGAATCTGTATTCTGTCACATGCGATGTAAACATTGTTAACACCCAGTCTTATTTAAAAAAAAAAAACCCAAACAATATTTCAGTGAGATCAACAAGAACAAAAAGCTTCTTTTTCAGATAAAAGTGATTCTGGAAACTGGAATAATCCAAATAGGGGCACCAGACAGCTTGGGCTCAGGCCGTGCATCGCCCGCTGCCCAGGCCCTGACGCACCGTCCCTGCCTCCTGTAGCACCTGCTGTCCGACCTGAAACCACTTCAGCAGGTTTCTTTGCTCTAGAGATAGAGAGGTGGGGAACAAGTCTCCCTGAACCCATTCTTTTAGAATATTTTAACCTCATAGTTCTCATTAAGCTTCTCTAACGGTGGTCCATGACGATAGTCATGTGCAACTTAATGATGGAGATACCTTCTAAGAAATGCACCAATAGGTGACTTTTGTCCTTGTGTGAATATCTTAGGTTGCCCTTACACAAACCTAGATGCTATAATCTACAACAAATGTCTGGGCTATATGGTGTAGCCTACTGCCGTGATGTCACAAGGTAATAGGGATTTTTCAGCTCCATTATAATCCTACGGAACCCCCCATTGTATATGTGGTCCATCCATGGTGACCAAAACATCATCATGCAGAGCATGACTGTGTTAAAATTTGCAAAACTAACATTTACAGGTTTGCTTATTTTCCAAAAAAATATAATAGTGTGTAAGAAATTCACTAACATATGGATGTAATTCACAGTGAAGCGGAAGGTAAGTATTCCAGAGGGAGGCACTTAGTTAAGGAGCAATTCTCACTTAATGTCCAGACCTCACATTTCAATATGCTTTATTTGTTTTCTGCTTATGGCTGTAAACACAGTGTACAGCGGAAACTATATTATGCTCATATTTTTGAATTTGATGAGCCCCAAATATCACACTTCTGATATTCATTTAAAAAAAATTATGTTCACCATCTCCCTGATGAGGATACTGAAACACCATGCTTCGGTAATTTTCCCAGGGATGACAAATGGATGTAGTGATCCATGGTACAGTAGCTAAGCAATTGTGTCTTTCTGATACTTTCATATTCTCTGAAGCATCAGGCCCTGATCTATGGGTACAAGTTGAGGCATGTGACAGAGTTCTGGGTAATCACAATATGCCCTGTCCCGGCTATAGCAATTGGTCCAAGAAGTGGGCACATGGCCCAAGCGTGGATTATGAGGGTTCTTCACTAAGGTCAATATGTGGGTACTAGAGGGGAGTTTTCCATATTGCTGGGATTAGAACAATTACAACTCCCACGTCCCTTTCTTTACGATGTGGCGAGACATTATGAAAGAGAAGAGTATCGGACTATCATTCGAAGATAACCAGAGAAACGCATAAAGAAAGAAAAGTAGGATGAAACAGGTGATTTTTTTACTTGGGTATTTGAGTCCTCAGTTCCTGTCTCCAAGATGTTGGTTTCTATCTGTTTCTGTCTGTTTTGTATAAACTTTCACTATGACTTTCCTGCAAAACTGAGCTAGATAATTCCTCAAGATTCAGATCAGGTTTGAAATGCACATTGTTCTCATCCTTAAGTTTAGGCTCTTCAACATCTTATTTAATTTAGTTTTTTAATTATTTTAAAAATACTATTTTTTTAGAACAGTTTTAGATTCAGAGCAAAATTTGGCAGAAGGTATGGAGTTTTCCCACCTAACTCCTGACACCATGTCCACAGAACCTTCCCAGCTATTGACACCTGTGCTCTATTTATATATTAGAATGATGCTAAGATTTTTTCTTTTATTTTAAAAATCAGTTAAGTTTTTGACCATAAGCACAAGCCAGTTTACTTCGGACTGGCCTTGTCCCTCTTCAGGTATTGTCCTCCAAGTGACAGTTGCACCGCAGCCCCAGGAAACAAGGAGAAATTTGGATGCACCACGCATGTCCTGAAAGCCTTCTGGGGCTCTCAGAGGAGGGTAAATAATCTGATATTAGAAACTAAGAGGTCAAAAGCTGGAGACATTCTTGAGATTCCTTTGTAGCCAAGGAATGGATGAATAAATTATGAAGGAGATTTAAAAGAAAGCCTTGAAACATTAATGGAGGTGTAAATGATCAAGCTAGCTGTGATCTGATGTGGAACTATTTAATTCTGGTCAGATCAGAGGGACAGGTCCATTTATAGCACCAAAAGATGTCTGGCAATACTTTTTTCTGTCAACACTACTACAAAACTGCCATGTCTAAACATGTTTTCCCAATTGTATGTAAGTGCCTAAACATATACATAGATACATTAAAAAAATAAGTTACTGGCTTATCAGTTTGGTGAATTATAAAATTATTTTCTTAACTGTCCTGCATTTCTGGGTACCTTTCTCCTTACTAAATTGATAACTTCCTAATAGTACAGAAAATGTCGGTGAAAACTTTTCAATGAAAACAAGTAAACTGATAAAAAGGTATAGATCTTCAGTGCTTATAAATTTAAAGAAAGCCTGATATTAGTCTTTATAATTTTCATGTAGCACTCCTGTGGGTTAGGTCGTGCAACAATATTAGAGCTCTCCCCATCTCTGCCGCCTCCAAAAATTGGGTCAACAGAATGAGTATTGAGTTGTTATCTGAGCAACTCAGAAAGTCACTGCCATTCGTATGTTGGCATGGGGAAAAGACACACTGATGATTAGCAGACGTGGAAAAACTACGGTGTGCGTGTGTGTGTCTGTAGTCATAGGTGTTGTGCATATTTATAGACAGGGTTCTTTCTTGTTTTGAGAATACTGAGTCTGAGGTATTGATACCTGTAAATGGTCTTGGAGCCAATCCCCGAGGATCAAAGGTGAATTACAAATCTCCAATAAGAGCTAGTTGGCTGGTGGGGAGTAAAGAATAGGAGGTAGATGTCAGAACTCTTGAGTATCAGGGCCAGGCTGCATAAAATGAAAACTTAAGGGACACAGGCTAGATACAATGGCAGGAAATTCAGGAATCATACAGCCAAACTAAAGCTGGGTGCCAGGCGGTCTAGAGTCAGGGCATACATAAATTGGGAAGGTCGGCAGATTGTGGGGCAGAATCTACAAAATTCAGAGACTGGATATAGGTTATGTTGAGAAAATGGAGAGTAGGGTAAAATGTTACAGTTAGGTTGTCGGGGAAGGGGGTGTCTAGTGGTCGAAGTGAGTCTACGAGGGACTCTGTGTGTGGAACGCATGCCTTATATTTAACTATGACAAAAGGGAAGAAAAAGCCACTGAGCTGGTCAGCTTTATCAACTTATTTATCCTTTACATTTTCCTCTGTATTCTGAACACTGCCTCAGGAATGGAAAGTGAGACCGTGGAGTGGGCCGTTGTTTCCCTTCCCAAACATTCTATCATTTTCGATCATACTTGGATGCTGAAAATAAATAAGTCCAATCCATTTGCTTCTCTCTTCTGTCTCTTGATTTCTAACTTTTCATTTCGAAGTTGTCTTGAATAAGAATTAATTTTTTACTGTGCCTTTCCATAGACTGGGGAGAGAATATCTTCATGCATGAAATTTTTCCATTTTTTTTTCAAAGTCCCTACATTATTGCTTCTCTGCATTCTTTTAGCATTTGAGTCTTTGAAAGGAGGAAGATATGGTACAGAAAAGGCACTGAGCGTGGTCAGGTAGATAGAACTCTGGGTTATTGTTTCTTCTTTAGGAGAGCAAGAAAGAGTTGATTTTAGGTGCAAATAAATGCATCTCTTAATACTCATACACCACGGCAATTGAAGAAAATTAAGAGCGGGGAATGAAATGTAACCACTTGATATGTTTACATAGTTTATGTGAATCAAATGAGATCATGAGTATGAAGGCTCACGTACAAGATCCTATATGACAAATTTGTGTCATTAACCCTCAGATGACTCCATCTTTTAATCAGTCAAGTTGGGATAAAAGGCTTGTGCAGAGTCACATTCCTAATACATTCGCAGCACTGGATTAGTACTTAAGGATTCTCACTTCCATTCTCATGCCTTTTATTCACCTGCAGCTCAAAGAGAGTGCGGCCTGTCCAGGGGCAATGACAAGACAGAGAGCAGACTTGCAGCAGGAAGAGTGGGGGCTCAGGAAAAGGCAAGTCAGGACCAATAGCAAGGTAGAGAATTTAGACTCTGTCTAGCAGGTGTCCATCAGTGATGGTCTTGGAGCAGGGATCTGGCATAATTAGTCGACATTTTAGAAAGACTCCCTGGCGAAGGGGCGGGTGACATCTTAGGAGTCAGCTGGGAGAGACTCCGTTGCGTGCATCCTATCTGGAGGGTCACCTGTACACAAGTGGTGGCCTGGGGAACAAGGACTTCTCTGCAGGTGGAAGGATGGACGTGGACGCGCATGTGTCCTTTTGCTCACCTGTGTGGGGTTCTTGTCTCCTGAAGGCAGCAGTCAAGGGAAAAAGTCTTAGGGGCGTACCTACAGTGACAGAGAGGTGAGTATGTCACATTTGAGGAACTGGACCTGGAGTCGGGCTGTGAGGTGACTGGCTGAAGTTGGTTTGCTCAAAGTGTGGCCCTGGACTTATAGCATTAACACCATCTGGGGACTTGTTATAAATACAAATTTGGGGGATCCACCCCACATCTACTGAATCAGAAAGTCTGGGGGTGGTCCCAGTCACCTCTGCTTCAGGTGACTTTGAAGCTGGAGAACCCCTAGAACAGTGGCTCTTAACTGGGATCAATTTTGCTCTTCAGAGGCATTGGAAAGTTATTGGAAATGCTAGTTTATTCACAATTCTCTCTCTCTCTCTCTCTCTCTCTCTCTCTCTCTCTCTCTCTTTCTCTCACATACACACAAAACCATATGTGTATATCATTTTATCATTCCACTTTTACCTTTGAGAATCTTAAAGCATGGTAATCTTAATTATCATTCCAAGGGCTTATTTGAACCTAGATTCTCCAACTAATTTTAAAGTTCCTGGATTTGGTGAATCCCTCCCCTTTTTTCATTCTTCTCTCCCTCTCAGAATTCAGATGTTAATTATAGAATATGCTGTGTGTGTGTGTGTGTGTGTGTGTGTGTGTGTGTGTGTGTGTGTGTGTGTGTTTTAGTTAGGTTTTATGATACAAAATGAGTAATACCAGATTTCTGTCTGCACAGATTTCATTGTGCCTTGGGGTAAACATTATATTCTTTGCCTTTTTCATGTATAACTGCTACAGTACATGTTATCTAAAATATTTTAGGTTTTAAGAGTAGGAAGAAATTGAGGAATTTCTAAAGTCTTCACAAATGGTTAAGCCTATTAAAGTGCCAAGAAAATAGCTTGGGAAGCAAGAATTAACAGTAGAATCACATGACTTTGGTATTTGTATTATCTTATTATTAAATTTTTAAAATCTTCATTTAACCTATCCAGAAGGATTTTAAAAATTTACAAATGGGCAAACAAAGACTCAGAGAGATGAAGCATCCAAGGTCACATAGCAAGTGAATGGTAGATCTAGGATTAGATTTCATAGATATCTGATTTAATGGTCACTAAATGGTCAATAAGCTATACAAATTCTTGTATGTAATGACTGAGAATATGTTTAAATTTGAGGAACAGGACCATAGGAAAAGGTGGTGGGGTTGGAATGGGAAGGAAGGAGGTGGAAAGAAATAGGATTGAAAAGAATGTCTGGATCCAGATACAAATCTGACTATTTATTTATTAAAGGATAATAGCAATGACTAATATGTATGATTGCCTATACAACTTTCTTGTCTCCAGCGATTCCTCTTTCTACAAACAGCAGGGGACACTTTGCATTATAGGGTTTCTCAATTTACCTTCTAGTCAAATATTTTCTGTGAGTTCTCCTCACTAATAAATCAGAATATGTATCTATTTGACATTTGAAGCCCCTTTAAACAAAAGGACTTAGTACCTCCCCTTCTGTTTCTCCTGGCCTGTGAATAGTAGTTCCAAAGACCACAAACTCTAATCACTGTTTCTTCAACCATGACATGCCCTCAATTATTGATTCTAACATTCTCTGAGAGGATATACTATATTTTTTGTCACCCATTTTGAGGACCAGTAATCTAGTAAAATATAATAAAACTAATTATTAGAAAAGTGAATTTAAAACACAAAATACAAGTCATCTTTCTTATTATTAGATTCAATCACTATATTACATTTTTAGATGCTAACCTTCATATGAACATTTCTAGATGCTTACTTTTTATATTCATCATGAGTTGGTAACAGAAGACTGGCACCATTTTCTGCCCTGTACTTGATTAGCACAGCTCTACCACACTCAATGTCTATGCCATCTGAACGGCACCTGCTGGAGTTATGAGCTCAGACGTTTGCAGTCTTATGGTAGCTCTGTATTTTATCTTGTTAGGCCCTCTGTATGGAATTCAACATTTAAATTTAAAACACATTTATTGAACATCAACTCTGTTCATATCTAGGGAGAGAAAAATGAATGGTAGTCTTTCCTATTCCAAGCCCATTTAAGGGCAGGCCGTATACAAAGAGTACACTACCTTAAAAAGAATGAATAAAGTTCTTTTGGAATATAGAAGATGAATGATCAGAGGTGAAGGGGCCACTGGATCAGGAAATGTTCCCAGATGAAGTGTTTTATGATCAATCAATGGGCCCAATGTTTTGAATCTCAATTCTACCCATACTCATACCCCTTGCACAGCGTGCAGCCTGGCTCAGTGTGAGTGCCCAATACGACTGAATGATTGCACTGAATTGTTCATTAAAAATGGTTCATGGTAGCTGTGGCTGGTGTGGCTCAGTGGATTGAGCACCAGCCCAGGAACCAAAGCATCACTGGTTCAGTTTTCAATTCCCAGTCAGGGCACAGGCCTGGGTTGTGGGCCAGGTCCCCATTGCAGGGGGGCGGGGTTGGTTGGTGAGAGACATTGAAGTTTCCTTCCCTCTCTTTCTCCCTCTCTTCCCCTCTCTGTAAAAGTAAATAAATAAAATACTTAAAAAAATTTTAATGGTTCATTTTATGTTATAGCAATTTACTCTCAACAACAAAACATAAAGGATATAGAATTTTTAAAAAGTTATATATATATATAGTCTTTATCTCTAATCAAAATCAAATGGTGGCAAGAATTTTTCTAGAGAAATGACAGATAAAAATATCATTAAAGTTAAAAATGATGCATAAAAATCTAGATCAACATTTGTTAAGATTCACAGAATTCTTTCACAGACTAAACTTTCTTTGCCTCTAGACATGTGACTGCCTCTTTGAAGGGTTTCCCTACTTAGGGCAATAAAAACAAACCTTTATATTGACCATATCAGTGTGATCGACTGTAAATAGCAGAGCACCAGTCTTCCTCAAAGTATGAAGTAGCGTATGGGATATTTTGTGTAAAATCGTGTGAAGCAAGACAAAGTAAATATTTAAAAATTCTTTCTTCCTTATCTTCCTACAAGTAAATATTAATGAATAGACAAACAAAGGAACAAACAAACAAGAAATACTCTTTAAATCCCTTACTCCCACCTCAAATGGGCTGCCTGGCAATCCCCACCTCATCACGAGGCCATCATCTAAAATGATTATTTCATAGCCTCTCCTCTTTGCTCACCTTTTAACCCTCTCTCTCAGTTTATAATCTGGGTTCCTATTTCACTGGGAAATTTCAGGCAATTTGAAAATTACTTTCACAGACTGGGAACTGCATATCTGCGAATTCTTTGCTTCCGTCTCAGTAGGCCCTGTATATTTCATCCTATTACTGTGATTAAAATCCTGTCTGTCCCGAGGCGAGCCCTTTCACTGATGCCCAGATTCCTGTCTCCTCCAGTATTTAAATACACGATCACATCCCCCTGCAATTGCCCTAGCGCTTTCTTCATCCTCAGCCCCGCCTCCTTCACTGGGTAAATCTCAGTGGTGTGCAAAGGAGCTATGATTTCTTTCATGTACAATGAAACACAGCATCTGTACATACTTCATCTCCCTCGAGATACCACACTATTTAGCCTCTGTCTTTAAATTTAATGTCATTAAAATTTTTCAACGTCTGTTGCTAACTCATCTCTTCCAATCATCTCTTAAACCACTTCAATTAGCCATTCGCCCCTATGATTTCAATGAGAGGCCTCATATAATAAACCTTGTAATGTCAATTCCAATGATTTATTTTCATTTATTTTTTATTTGATCTATCATCATCGATCATTTATTTATTTCTTTTTTATTTCTTTTTTATCCTCACCAGAGGACATGCTTACTGATTTTAGAGAGAGGGGAAGGGGCAGAGAGGAACATTGATGTGAGAGAGAAACATCAATCGGTTGCCTTTTGTACTCGCTCTGACCAGAGACCAACCCGGGAACCCAGGCATGTGCCCAGACCAGGAACCAAACCCAAGACTTTTCAGTTTGTAAGATGATAATGCCCAACCAACCACGATGCACAGGGCAGGGCCAATCATTTATTTATTTTTCTAAATATTTGTCTCTGTTGATTTCTAGTACAAAACTCTCTAGGCTGTCTTTTTGACTGGCTACTTCTTCTTCATATCCTTTTCTGGTTTCCCTCATCTCCAAATACCTAAGTGTTATCATGTCAAGGACTGAGGCGTTGGATCTCTTTCTAACTGTAAGTACTCTCTAAATTCTACATCCATTCTCATGGCTTGCAAAGAGTCTTCTGCCCACTGCCCACTTACAGTTTTGTATCTCTAGCCTGGGCATTTTGGGGGGTAATACATCCAGCTTCTTTCTGTATGCTTCCACTTGGATTGTTAGTGGGTATTTCAAAAAGAACATGTTCAAAACTCATTTTTGGGTTTTTTCCCCCCAAACATAATCATGCTTCATGCCACTCCCCATCAGTAAATGACAATCCTACCTTCTAGGAGATTTAGTTCTTGAACTTGAAATCATCTCTGATGTCGCTGGCCATTCACACACCTAATCCATCAGCAGCTTCTTCTTGTTATACTATCAAAATGTATCCCGAATTTTACTTCTTCTCTCATTGTTTATTGCGGCCATCCTTTTCCAAGCCATCATCAGTGGTATGTGGCTAACTACGTTTATCATCTGGCTGGGTCTCTGCCTCTAGCCGCCTAGTAGGGGGTGCATTTTAGCTTACAAAGATCATTATGACTCTGCTAAGGAATATTTTTTCTCATATTCTCCAAAACTCATTTTATGTATTGCCTGTGGTCAGACAAAAATAAATCGAATTTTCTCATAATCTGTTTTCCCATAAAAAGTCTTTATTCATTAGGATTGCCCTAACGCCGAGTATCAAACTTGTAAGAGTCAGCACCAAAATGAAGAGCACCCAAAGGTGTTTCACTGCGATGACAGTTAAGAAGCCACTGAACAACAGGTCGTGCTTAGACCAGAGACAGGACCTGGAGGAAAATGCTGGCAGTTCCCATATGAGAAATGGAAAGTAACTTAGCTTATTCTAAATAGCAAAACTAGGTCATTTATCAATGAATGGAATTAGAAATTTCTCTAATATTGGCCTGTGTTTTTCCTTTATGACAGCAACTTCCATAGACTGAATGGGGATTGCCTAAATAGATAGCAGATTCATAAACACAGAAGGTATTCCATAGGTAATAAATTTTCAACCACTGGAGATATTTTAAAACCTGGAATAGTAGGATGTTTCAGCTGAGACTTAAGGAATATTATTGGATAAGACAACATACAAGTTTCTTTTCACTTTATAGTCAAACCTTTTTGTACTTTTAGTTACTGCAGAAGCAAGTCATGGGTCTCACATATGCTTTCAAGAAGCTAACCGTCTGGTAGTTAGATCAACAAAGACACCCCAATGAAATAAAAATTGTAATCGTATATTTTCTATTGCTGCCATCACAAATTACAACATACTTAGCAGCATACTTACAGCTCTGTAGGTCAGAGGTCTGACGCTGATCTCACTAAGTTAAAATCCAGGTAATGATAGGGCTTCATTCCTTGCTGGAAGCTCTAGGGGAGAACGTGACAATACTCAGGGAAGATACATCTAGATACATCTCCTTTTTGCCCCACAGAAATGCTGTCAGGATTTTGGCAGCAATTATGTATGGAGCTTTAATAGAGCCGGTACTGTGTTGTTTATTTTATAGACTACAATAAGACCTTCAATGTGATTTTAAATTCTTAATATTTTCAATGAGTAGGGACAGAATGCTCGACCAGCTATGACCTCTGTCCTCAATTGGCTTACATAGTGAAGGGAAATATAGATAAGGAAATGAAGATCGTTACACTCTAGGGTAAGGACTCTATCTGAGTAAGATACTCGATCGGCAGCCGTCCGTCTCAAGAGACGATGGTGTAGCTTCTTAAGAGTCTATCTGCACCGCCGAGAATGGCTGTGCAGTCCGACTCGGGAGTGACACGGTATCTGTCTCCTCCCGTGTTGAATCGACATCTTGCGATGACGCTGGAGTGTCCTCTCCAGTGAAGCTGAAGCTACAGAGCCTGGGCAGGGTGATATGGAGGGTCTGCTGTTGCCCATGCAGCAGACCCCCCCTCTCTTCGCAGCTGAAGGGTCCAAGGGAAAGACGGAGTCAATACAGCTTGGCTTCAGGTGCGCCGCAGGAGTTGCCGGTGTTGACTACAACGTCAAACCGCCTTAGGGACTCCGGCTCCGGATTTTCTGTCGGGGTTTACTCCCTTAGCCTTTCCCCTGAAGAGGTATGCCGCAAGGCAGCGGAGGTTTTTTGGAGTCAGAGTTTTCCTTCTCTGATGTGCCCTGACTGGAAGATCGAACCAGCGACACTTAGCTCGCAGGCCGACGCTCAATCCACTGAGCCAAACCAGCCAGGGTTAAGTAAGGGAACAGAAATCAGTGAAAGATAATAAAGAAGGAAACAATATTAAGTCAAGGGAAAGGAAATGATATGCAGAATGAAAGAGAAGGATTTGTAGAGTGGGGGAGGTGCCAGTGTGTTGAGTTTCTTCAACCAGAAATGAATGGCTACTGCAGGGTACGTGGAGGAGCATTGTCAGCAAATGTTGAGAAGTAGATTAAGGTGAAGCTAGTGTTAGGATTAAAATTGAGATGTATTATTTTCCCAAATGTACAAGAATTGAGTAATAATATTTCTTAACAACATGGCCTACTTTTCTTGTTGATCTCAATTCTGGCTTACCAAAGACAATGAGCTAAGTACCATCACTATAAGATATAATAATTACACATGGTACAACCTAAAATGTATTGCTCATCTTCAATCTACATGGAATTTATAGTTAAATCAGATAGACTTAATGGCTTCAACTATATCATCTATTCATTCATCCATTCATTCATTCATCCAATCTCCAAATAGCAAAATATGTTAATATAATTAGAGATATCTTTCTCACCTCCATTGAGAATGTTTTGGCAAATAACCTACCATAAGAGTAGGTATATGAAACGGGGGGATGAAAAAATGCATGTAAAATGCTTAGTGCAGAACTTGGCTTATAGTAAACCAAGTCCTTTTTGCACCATCAAAGAAATGATGAATGATTTGCTTGTTTGCGGTTGTGAAATGGAAATCAATACATAAATACTAGAAATCTGAAAGACATGGATTCAAATTGGAAAGCTAGATGAATCATTTATTTCTGTATGACCTTGGCCAATTCTGGTTTTCCTTCTGTCTCAATTTTCTCAGTTATAGGTAGGAACAATTATATCAATTTTATAGAACTGGTTTGAGATTTATAATTTAGATATACACATAATAAAGTATATTATTCTGTTTAATTCATTTCCATTCAAATGTCAGAACATAGCATATTTTTAAACTAACCCTTTAGAAAATTTAATTTTATTTCCTTTTAATTTTTCTCAATCATTAGCAGTATCAAACTTTATTATTTATATGGATGATAGGCAAGGCTTTGTAAGAGGTTATTAAAGTCTTTTCAGATGCTTGCTTTCATAATGATGGATTATCACTATATAGAGGTTAAAATGAATGATGGAAAAACGTTGGCTCCCTGTGGGAGTTTCCAAGAAATTGTAAGAATACATACAAGACTGACTCCATTCAATACTAAAGATACATTAATACCTGTTAATGTATCTTCTTTTTTTCTCATTTGATGGACCATTTGTTTTATATAGGTTTTCATTTACTCATTAAAGTCATATGCACCATTAGCTTGGACTTCTAAACAGAAAGCAACATAATAAGCTACCTGCAGACAGTCTCTGGAGTCCTCCCACACATACCCAGAATTCACCCAGCAGGAATTCATATTCTGTATGGGGTCTTTTGATTATGCGCAAGTCATATTGTTGCATTTAGTCCAGTTCTAATATTCTCTTTTGACAATCAGGATGAAAGAAACTCTTGATGAAAAACATCCAAGAATATTTTGTTCAATTAGGTGTGTTTCCCCTCTCCAACTTGTCCTTATTTGGCCTCAAAGCATCCTATTGGTAGTCTTTGTATTCAGAGTCATACAATGTTCCATGAAAGTTCCACTGAAGAATGCTACTTTCTAATGAAACTTTTTAAATAAGAAAAGTCATGTGGGCCCATTTTGGATGTTTTGGATATTTCAGGAGTATATAAAAGCAAAGTAGCTCTCCTCCATTTTCCCATTATTATTACTAGGCCTTATGAAATAATTTACCATATATTATTTTGTCTTTAAATAACCCTTTTCTGACAAGTGGCCACCAAATGTACTGAGGAAAAGGGATATAGAGAGGGCAGACTGACTTCAGTTGTCGGAATACTGTTCACATGACTGAGCGTAGGGGACAAGGAATGGCACTTAGACATTCAATTGTCATTTCCCAGAACCCTGCTTTGAGCTCAGCGATTCCTTTTATGATAGCTCTTTAAGTTGAGGAGAATCTTCATTAGATTTAGCCTGAATTAATCCCTATAATAAACCTCTAAAGAAAGTATCATGCTCCTCAATGTACTAATAAGAAAACTGATGCTCAGAAAGTTAAATCATGTTATCTGCAGTCACAATAAGGAAAGTTCCATTTACCCAGCAATTATTTTGTAGCAACTAAATGTTTGCCGCTGTGTTGAGAGGCTAAAGGAGTTTCCAGATTATGGAGAATGCACAGTTTTGGTAGTCATGGGGGTTATCATTCAGATTATTTCATAGTTATCTCAGCTATGCTCCTGTTCTATAGAACTATTTACAGCAGTTGTCATTTCAGTTAAATTATGGCATGACTGCTTTTTTTTTTTTTCCCCAGGGTCCTCATATGGGATAAATACTGAGGTGTAGAGGTAAAAACTGATGGCACTAACTCAACAATATGCTACTATTCTTTCAGAGGTGATCTCTTTTTGGAGGTTTGAACTGGGAGCTGTTTGAAGTCTATACATAATACCTCTACATTGCAGCTCCCCTATCAAACCATGGCTTTTCCCTTTTTTGTTCCTTGTGGGCTTGGTCGAGTAGTCCAGCAACCATAATAAGTCAGTACCAAGAGTTTCATATGTAAGTGATTGATATTAATAATAGTGTCTAAATGCAAATTATGGACTTCATGAAACCATCATCTTTTAAGTCAATAGTAATATAGGTTTTTAGGTCTGAATTTCATCATTTTAAAATTGGACTCAGTGGTCAGCTAAATGATATATCAGAGAACTCCTAGGGAATCAATGGAAACCTTGGAAGTATCATTGCTTTCTTCACCTCTCTAGTCATTTTATCTCCTTCTACCAGGTGCCTCTGAGTTTTTCATTTTTTTTTCCCTTTAAAATCTATTTTTATCTCCTGCATTTTTTCCCTCTTTCCAAGACTACAGTTACATGACTTAGTGTTTGTTTAGTTCTTTGGGGATCTCTGACAGAAATCAAATGGAGGTAGGAGGATGATATTGGGTCACTGTTTTATACTAAAGAATTTATCTGATCTTTGACCTGAGTTCTTGGGAGGGAATTTCTAAATCCTTTTCATAGTGGTAGGAGCATCTCTTATTCATGGTGGGACCACACCTGAGTTTTTGCTAATAAAGTAACTCAATGGTGAACCCCTACATAAATAAGCCCCTAGAGAGGTTGACCCCTAGAAAGTCAGGATGGGGTGGCCATGTAGGAATGATCAGCATGTGACTAGAGGGTGAGGGTTTTGAGCCCAGTGGTATCAGCCTGACCTCCCAACCTCTGAGGAGGGGAGGAGGGTTGAAGATCAAGTTTAATCATGTGGCAAATGATTCAGTGAATATTGCCTGTGCAATAAAAGACTAATAGAAAATTCTGGACATCTGAAGCTTGGGTGAGCTTCTCAGTAGGTGTCACCTAGAGGGTGACAAGTCCTGTTTCTACAGGGTGAGAATATTGTAGCTCCATGTTTAGGACCCCCCCGTACCCCTCACTATGCATTTCATTTTTTCTTAGTTTTTTTTTTTTTTTTTTCACTTGTCCAGATTTGTATCCTATATAATAAAACTGTAATCATATGTAGGGCACTTCCTGAATCTTTGAGTCATTCTGGTGAATTGTCAAATCTGAGAGGAAATGGGAATCCACAAATTTGTAGCCAACTGGTCAGAAGTGTGTCCAGCTTGGGAACACCAGAACGGGCAGGTGGTGTCTGATGCTCTGACAGTCTTGTTGAGGACTGTGCTTTCAACATGTGGAGTCTGCCGTAACTCTGGGGAGAGTTAAAGTGGCATTGCAACACGGCCGACTCTAACTGTTGGTCTCTGCCCAAATATGCACACATCCTTGCACTATTATCGCTTCTAGTTGAAGCTTATGTGTGCTTTTGCTTTTAGGTGCTGGCATCTGTGACTTTCTCTGCAGGGATGTCTTAAGGCTAATAGAGCCAAATTGACCGAAGTTGTGGATTAAATTGTGATTCTCCAAATTCCTCTGTTGAGGCTCTAACACCCACTACCTCAGAATGTGACTGCACATGGATATAGAACTTTTAAGGTGGTAATTAAGTTAAATTTAGGCCATTAAGGTGGGTTTTAATCCACTCTGAATGGTGTCCTTATAAGAGGATGAAATTTGGGCACACAAAGAAACACCAGGGATCCACATACACAAAGAAAAGGCCATGTGTGGACATAGGAAGTTGGCAGCCATCTGCATGCCAAGGAGTGAGGCCTAGGGAGAAATGGAATCTGCCTGCATCTTAATCTTGGACTTCTACCATCCAGATCTGTGAGGAAATAAATTTCTAATGTTTAAGTTGCTCAGTCAGTGGTATTTTGTTATAGCAGCCCTGGCAAACTAATACAATTTACACACACACACACACACACACACACACGAATGTATGTACTTATGTTTGACCCCTAACTAATGGCTGATTAACACTGCAGAGGAAAGCCCAATTCTTCTGCCTTGAGACATCACAAGCTCTGTGGGACTTAATTTGTGCCTCATACTTCCCTGCAGATCAGAGAAGGAAAACTCTGACTCCAAAAAACCTCCGCTGCCTTGCGGCATACCTCTTCAGGGGAAAGGCTAAGGGAGTAAACCCCGACAGAAAATCCGGAGCCGGAGTCCCTAAGGCGGTTTGACGTTGTAGTCAACACCGGCAACTCCTGCGGCGCACCTGAACCCAAGCTGTATCGACTCCGTCTTTCCCTTGGATCCTTCAGCTGCGAAGAGAGGGGGGGTCTGCTGCATGGGCAACAGCAGACCCTCCATATTACCCTGCCCAGGCTCTGTAGCTTCAGCGTCATCGCAAGATGTCGATTCAACACGGGAGGAGACAGATACCATGTCACTCCCGAGTCGGACTGCACAGCCATTCTTGGCGGTGCAGATAGACTCTGAAGAAGCTACACCATCGTCTCTCGAGACGGACGGCTGCCGACGACGACGACGACTTCCCTGCAGGTTCTTGCTAAGGATGGAACTTTGTCTGAGATTGTATCCTTATTTGACTTTATTGCCCTGCTCCATTTCTGCTTTCTCCTGGGAGTGTTTTGTTAATAAAGCACTTAAACATGAACCCTAGTTTTCAGCTAATGCATTTTAAGAGAGGTTATTTATTCTACTGACTTTCTTTCTATGGGATCAGCCTAGGTTGACGAGCCCCTTGGCCAATATTTACTTCCCATCTCAAGATAGTCACACTGTATAACTCTAACTTTCTAGGTCTATTAACTTCTTCTAGCCATTCATATTGAACTAGGAGTGGTAATAGCTTTGTTGATGAAAATTCCAGAGTGCCATTCTGTTCTCTATGATTTTTATCCACTGAGCTCAGTATGTTAATAGAAAAAAAATGGAAAAATTATGTAACAAAAAGGTATTGGCATTCCTAATAATTGACTCTGATTACAAATTCATATATATATATATATAATATTTATTACTATGTTTGTCTTAGTTACAAGAAACATAGTAATAAAGTAGATAACTATATAGATTCTAGAGCTTTGCCACCTAACAGGTAAATGACCAAAGGTAAGTTCAAGGTACTATAGCTCTCTGTATGTCAGTATCTTCATCTATAAAATATGGATAATTATCTATTCTATTGTTTTGAGTTAGCATATCCAAAATATTTGTACTGATAGATGCTCAATAAATGATAACTTCTATTATTATTATCTAGTGAATACACTGCTTAGAGTAATAGAGTATTTTAGAGTATTAGAGTATTTGTAGAGTATCCTTGAAAGGAGAGTTAAGAAAAATATGTTCCTCCTATTCTTCCCTTGATGCCCTAAGTTGCAAAGTTATGTCCCACCCACTTTTCCCAGAGCAGAGAGAACTCAAGCAATAGGTCCTGTCGATGTTTGTGTTCATCCAACACAGATTTGTAGGTAAGACATCTGTCTAGGCACTCAGAGTATACCAGCGCACGTGGAAGATGATTCTAGGGCAATCATGACACATACAGATAAACAGCAGAGAGCTAAGAGCACCACTTTTCCATTTGAGAAAGTGACTGGGCTGGATATTGTAGATCCCCTTTATATGGAAGTCAGCAAAGACCTCTGGGAACGGGTGGCATTTGCGGATAAGCTGGTCATGAAAAGGGACAGGCTGAAGGACTTTTTAAGGTAGAAAAAATAGCAATTACCCTGATCCTGGCATAGGAAAGGCTTTGTTTTATCAGGTAAAAATATATATAATGAAATGATGAAAAAGCAGTAAACCTTCAGAGTTCCCTCACCTACATAAGAAAGTTCTCTTGAGATATTCCTTATATACAAATAAAGTAATAAACTTTGCCTTAAAACAATAGCAAACAAAAATTGTTATACCATAAAAATGTTTGAAATTCTTTTCCAAAGGTCTCCATGTAAATCAAGCTGATCAGATTACTAAGAGGGCTGTCCTGTGAAACAGACTTACTCATTAGTACCTAGAATTTCAGATATTTTGACATATGTATTTAACATAATGCTGAGTCCTCAGGGAGACCAGAGAAGCATGAAGAACCCAGAAGAAGAAATAAAATGTCAAATATCTGCTTGCATTTGCCATGAAATAACTCCTAGACAGTAACTTTTGAATTCACAACCCTCCTAAGGTCTGGGTAGTACAAATGAATTAAAATTTCCAGCTCAAATTTGGCTCAGAGCTTCTAAATGTTCATCAAAGATAATACTGAAAAATTCAATTACGCTCTCCCCTGACTTTTTTCAAAAGGAAGAAAACTTTGCCATAATCAAGGGAGCTATTTTTAAATTGCAGGAGGGCAGAAATGAAGGGACAAATTAATGAGCTGATGTCATATTAATGTAGTCTTTTTGATCTTGTAATCATGAGCTCTTTACAAATCATGTTTGGTGTTTCAAGATTGTGATTCGAGGCTCCTGGTTGCAGACGTATAATTTAAATAACATTAAAGGAAGCTCCAGATGTTTCAAGGGAAACATTTCTTATATTTAAGAATGAAGCCACCGAAGACAATCTTGTCTAACTAGTTGGGTGCCCATGGACAATTTGCTTTGTTTCTCAAGGCCTTTCATGCTCTCTATAGATGGGTTGATTCCCAGGGCTTTTTCAGCTTTGACAGTATATGAAAATTGTCTATGGTTGATAAATCTAGGAAAATAAGTCATAAAACTAAAAATCTCACAATGAAGTCAGGTGATAGACCTAGTAGTATTAATTAAGAAAAAAAATTATGCCCTGACCAGTGTGGCTCTGTTGCTCGGGCGTCATCCTGCAAAGCAAAAGGTCACCGGTTTGAATCCCAGTTAGGGCACATACGTGGCTTGTGAGTTTGGTCCCCTGTTGGAGTGCATACGAGAGGCAGCTGATCGATGTTTCTCTCTCACACTGATGTTTCTCTTCCTTTTTTTCTCCCTGCCTTCCCTTCTCTGTAAAACCAAATAAATAAAATATTTCTAAAAATTAAAAAGTCCAGGTTACACTTTGTTTTTTTCCAAGGAGATGGTGGTGATGTCTTGACATTCTACTTTAAAATTCTTGTTGCCTACATGCTGATGTGCCCATTGAATCAAACTTCAGGGTGTAGGTCACTCTGCTTTGTGAGGAGAGTGGACTGAAAGCAGGACCTTCATTAGTTTTGTGCCAACTCTCTCTAAATCTTCAGTATCCCTTGACTAGGTAGAAAAGTTTTTACAACAAAGCATTCTTGCTAAATGTATTGGGGAAAAAAGGGGGGGCAGGAAGGAAAGAAAAACAACCCAACAGCAGAAAACCTGACATTTAAAAGTGATTTGAAAACAAAACAAAAATCAGAAGTATAAAAAAGCCAGATCAGAATGATGGTGCCGTCAGACAGAGTTCCTGAGAGGAAAGGCAAAATAGTTTTATAAAGATGAATGTTTTTGTTCTTCGAATATTCTTCATTAGGTAGAAGCTATTTATTTATTGAAGGTCAGGAATTTTAGCTTAAATGCTAGAACAATTGGGCGGAACATGCAGTGTGATTTCTTCAAGGACTGCTCAAGGAATTATTCCTCCTTTGTGGCTTAAACACTTTCAGTGGTGATTTTTGACAGATGTGTGGTTATGAATATTTATAGTATTGCAAAATATGAAAAATAAAATGTTCCAGCCCTACAATGAAATGTATATGGTGCTTTTGGAAGAAATTGGGAGAAATGGTAAACAATTATGTATCTTTGAAACTGAATCTCTAATAAGAATTATTTTTGGCACATAAAGCATTGAATGGTTTCAGAGTGAAGAGGTTTATTAATTCCTTTTTGATTTATACCACTTCAATTATCCTTGATAAAAGTTATCTCCAGTAATGGAGTCCCATTGTTTCACAATTAATTCCACTAACATTTGTAGGTGTTTTTTGTTTGTTTGTTTGTTTGTTTTTTTCTTAATTGAAAACAGAATTCTTGGATGTCCAAAGAGCTGAGCAGACCACAAGTAGCTGAATACAAAATATAGTATATTAGATAGATTCTTAAACCAGATCATATTACCTGTATCTTTTAAATTTTGATGCTATCTTTCACATAGTTGTATTGAGCAAGAGGCCGTATACTGTTTAACAGCCTTATTTATCAAACCCTTAGGGAACCAACACATAATGTTACAATCTAATCAACTAGCATAAGATTTGGTTATAAGCACATGTTCACTTTATAGGAGAAAATATTTTTGCCTCAGTTTCTGATTTCTAGAATATCAAGTTTTAAGTGATGCTTGTAAAGGAAATACAATTCCGTATCGAGAAGTAGGGAGAGCACTGACCTGGTAGCTCAGGTGGTTAGAACTTCGTCTCGACACAAGGTTGCACGTACACGCCCTGCTCCGGGCACATACACGAATCAAACAATGAAGCTATAAATAAGTGGAACTACAGATAGATACCTCTCTTACCCACCTCCTCTCTCAAATCAATAAATTTAAAAAATTAAAAATAAAAGAAGAGGGGACAAGAGTAATGATAGGAGGAAGGAAGAAAATCCAGCACAATGTTGCATTTATGAAGTTGGTCCCCTAAGTAGGACTGATTACAGGATCTCATGGGTGAGTCTCCCAGGATGGAAGAGAATGAGTCTACTCACATTGATCTTCCGTCTGTCAGTGATTTAACTACAGGGCATTCATCCCCACCCTTGCTTCTGACGTGGGAGCAAATGCTTACCCTGTGCGTCAAACATCAGCACCAACAAAGAAAGCATCAGGACAGGAAGGTGACTGGCATGTGGGGCCAGCATGCAGGTGGCACTTCCACAAATCTAATGAGAGCGTGCCTAGAACAGGCTCCAAAAGGGCAGTAGCTAGAGCAAGAGCCAGGCTGGTGTTGAGAGAGTGAGTCATTGGATTGTGGCTGGTCAGCTCTGTTCTCTTTGAAACTGTTCAACTGCAGACGTCCCTTCTCAGCTGTGCATTTGCAGGCCACAGTCATAAACTGTTGTTCACTTCTGCCAAAGTAAGTGTCCTGGGTGAGGCATGCATACACCGTTGCAGGTTAAAGTAGGTGTGTTCCCGTTGTCATGGCCATGTTTTCTCGCTAATGCCACACTTAAGACCGTGAACCTCTGGGTCTCTCATAGCCATCCTCCAGTGTTTGCCTGCTGTTCCTCATGAGATCTGTCTTACTCATTCTTAGTTCCACAGCAATGCTGTAAATATGTGTTAGTGCCATGTGAGTAATTATTCACCACTGAGGCCCATGTGTCCCGCTCAGCAACTGCAGGGTATTATTTCCAATTTAATATGATCCAATAACTTTTGTTAGTTGAATAACTTATAGAATGTATAATGTCTATTTAGGTAACATGTAAATGTAGACACCATAAAAATTCAAATAGCTCAAGAAGTAAAGCTGGTGGATTGGGAGGAAGGGAATTAGAGCCAGAAAATATGAAGCCAAAAGAAAATTAGCATCCAAAATTCATGGCTTCTCTTCCTCCTCGCATTTTTTATACTGCTTCATCTTTTATTGTCTTAGCTAAAGGCAAGTTGTACTCATTATCTTAAGTAACCACACTTTTAATATACTTTGATGATAAATATAACAGGTTTCATTACTAAATGTGTAATGAAATAATTTGTGGCCTAAACAAAATGTGGGAACTCCCCCAGGCTTTTGTTGATATTTACGACATAAAACTATCATAGAAATAACCCAGATTCAAAATATGCAATTTACAACTCAAAGTCTTGGCAGCGTTAAGTCGTCATATAGCTGGAAACATTATCTCAGCTAAGGCAAAAAACAATATTGATATGAATTTATCTGATCTGAATGTATTCTTCCAAAGAAGCTATTAAAGTCAGTCCTTGTACAAATTTCAGTAGTGAAGTTTGGTTACCCAGTAGGAAACATTTTTTACAAATCTAGGATAGGGGAAGAATGGTCATTACATTATTTGTTGATATTGATGATTTTTATCATTGGTGCAATTGTTTTCTTTAGAGTTCAATCGATGGGAACTAGGGAGGGACAGAGGAGGGAACCTGGCCTTATCTGTAGTGATAACTGAGAGAACCACGCCATTCTCAGCTGGACCTAGAGACTTGGCAAGGAGTTGCGTCGTGACTGAGATCCACAAACCCTCTCTTTTGTACGCAGGTGGAGCTGCAGTTTGAACCCTGCATTATTGGAGCAATATCTAATATCTTGTAATAGTATTTGGTTCCAATCATCTTAAACCGTTACTCTTGAACTGCTTTTAGAGTTTTGACATAGTTGGAATATAAATTTTACTTAGGTTACTTAGAACCAAATATACATGTACTCTTCACCCTGGCTAGTGTGGCTCAGTGGGTTGAGCACTGGCCTGTGAACCTAAAGGTTGCCAGTTCAATTCCCAGTCAGGGCACATGCCTGGGCTGTGGCCAGATCCCCGTTTGGGGGTGTGTGAGAGGCAACCAATTAATGTTTCTCTCACACATCAATGTTTCTCTTCCTCTTTTCCTCTCTTCCTTCCTCTGTCTCTCAAACTAAATAAATAAAGTCTTTTAAAAGAAAAAGAATTTGGCAAAAGATAATATTCTAAATGGAGCACCTGAAAACAGTTGCAGTCTTACTTAAAAGCACACAACAAATACACATGTACTCTTCTAGTTTTCTTTACCTTTCCAGGTTACTTTTATGTTGTTTTGAGAAAATATAAATAGAAGTATTGATGGAGTTCAGGACACACTACCCCACATTGTGTCGCCCTAGTATATTACATATTTTAAGGGGAAGGACTTTGAGAAAGCTGCAGAAGGGTGACCTTCTCACCCTTTTTCTCCTGAGGCTTAAAACCCTCATGTAAGAGGGACCTCTCTCTACCCAGAGAAAAGGTGCTTCCTTATCTTCCAAAGCAAAAGGATACTGGAAGAATCCTAACAAGCAGGCCTTGTTAAGCCCCGCCCCCCCACCCCTCAGCTTACAACGCTCCCTAACCTGTTATATTCCTGCAGGGCTGCCCGCTCTGAAGGTGCTCAGGTCTAACTGCTTCTTTCCGCCTTCGCTTCCTTATGAAGGTTCTCATGTCATGTAAACTTAAATAAATACATATGCTTTTATCCTGTTAAACTGACAAGTTTAATTTCCAGACACATTCCAGGGACCCCGAAGTGAGTTGGAGGAAAACCTTTTCCTCTCCTAGAGCATCCGTAAAACATTTTTGTGAAGTCAATGGCTGGTTGGATAAAACCATTTTATACTCAGGTGGCAATGTTGTGACCATCATGCATGAACCTGAACGGAATGCCTCCTGGTCACAGTCACTCTGAAAGCAGAAGTTTTGGAATGACTGTTCAGTGTGACATTCCACTTTCGTGGGAGGAGTCTGGAGTTCCTGAAATTTGTAACTCTGACTTGCTCTAGCTTCTCAGTTCCCAAATACGTCCTTTCTTCCTACCCAGTCTCACTGTTTACCCCCCGCTAAGATATGGGGGGAGAACTGTACATTTGCTTTGACAAAACCAAACAAACAAAACTAACCTAAACATTTAGGGGCAATTAAAAAAATTTATACCTCATTTAACTAGAATACAAAAAAATAAAAACTGTATTATTGTGATGGTTCAAATCTGGAGGTCTGTTCATTAATTTAAATATTTATATAATTTTCCTATCCTTAATTTAACTTTTCGCTTCAGGTACTTTTTAATTTTTTTCCAAATTTCAAAAAAAAATTAGAATTTCATAATTTTAATGCAAATGTCAAAAAAAAAAAGAAAATAGCCCATTCAACTTCCTTTTGAAATTAAAAGTACCCTCAATTCTAAGTTATTATTTTATCTCTAGAGTCAAAGGATTATTTTTAAGTCTGATCAATCCAGTAAGATAAACTTTTACAAGCACCAATTTAATGTTTTTAAATATTCTGGGGTTTCGAATATTGTGGGGTTTTTAAATATTGATGCAAAGGGAGATACATTCTTTAAGTGTAGTATATTGTTTAAAACTTCAGGGAAATAAGGAAATTAATATTTTTAAAATTGATAAACATAATTAAAATGTATATTTCCTTAATTCCTTAATGGGTGGGGCAGGAAGGAAAGATGGAAAGGAGGGAGGATTGAAAGGAAAGAGAGAGAGAGAGAGAGAGAGAGAGAGAGAGAGAGAGAGAGAGAGAGAGAGACCCTTTTCCTCCCACCAGCAGATACTCCTAAATTTAAGAAAGGATGGGGATTAAAAAAGCTCGAGTACTAGTTTCCACAGTTACCCCTTTTAGTTGAATACGAGGCACCCCGTTTCCTCATAACAGAAGACAAAATTTATACCTCAGATGGAAACTTTTGATAAAAACTCTTTATGAGGTTTTGTACCATGCAGATAATCCATATTATAATGTAGAAAGTAAGACTCTGTGAATTGCATTAAAATTAAGGCCAGATAATGCAACTGGCATTTGAATTTTAAAGCTGCCCATGGTCGACTGCGTTTATTACTAAGCTTTAGCTTATAAAGAGCAGATGGTTCCTTATGCTCCAGATCAAATACTGTCAACTACTTATTTGATCATCTGCATTGGGTTTTTGACTTAAATAATTGAGCTTTTGCAAGTCAGTGCTTCTTAAATCTGACCTGCTTCTTGCAACTTGTCCAATTGTAGAGATGGACCATTTTCGTCTCTCAGTCAGGCCTGTTTACTTATGCAAACTCTTTGAATATAGTTAATCCATGAACAGAAATTTAAAAGGCAGTCTTTATACTACTTCAGAATATAGTCTTCTGATTTCGGTTTCAAATAATAAAGTAGATTAAATGGTGCTTGATTTAATAAACCATGATCCACAAATAAGGGAAAATGGATTCATTGGTTTCCTTGGTCCCTTCTAAGGTAGATTATTTGCAAAAATGGCCCAATCACTCTGCTTTCTGTATTTTACTCCCTTTTCAGTCACTTCAAAGCTTCTCGTACCAAGAGATAGAGCATATTCCTCACCTCCTGAATCTGTTCTGGTCTCCTTACTTGTTTTGATCAGTAGGATTCAGTGTTAGGGGCATTGTGACAATTTTGAGCCCAGTGGGTTAACTCAGCCAAAGTCAGCAGAGCCACCCACCTGACCTACAGTTGCCCGAGAACATTTGTGGGACCCCTACAGAAGACTGTGCAGCTGAACACTGTCTAAATTGCCAGTCTACAAAAATGAAAACTACATAAATTGTTTCTGGGGGAGATAAATGGGGATGGAAGGAGATTTGACTGGGGTGGTGAACACATCATATAACATGCAGATGATGTGTTATAGAATTGTATACATGAAACCTATATAATCTTATTAAGCAATGTCACCCCAATAAATTCAATAAAAAATAATAAATATATAGTTGCCACTTAAGCCATTAAGCTTTGATGCTATTGTTTATATAGCAACAGTTAACTGATACAATCTCTATTTTATTTTCCACTGAGGATTTTTGTTTCGTATGGCTCGAGAGTTTTAATATGGGTTTAAAGCCTAGCAGGTCTTTATTGTTTGTCTAATTTGACAGTTTTGCTTAACCGTTGTGTGTCTCCACTCGTTTATGTAGTCATCAGAGGTCTCACTAAACTTCCCCTTTATGCCAGGCACTGTGCAAGGCTCTTTGGACAGAGTGCTTTCTTTCTAGAAGGACAGGAATATCCATTTCTCTGATTGCTACAATACAAGGAGTAAATCAGATGATGAATAGATAGCACCCAAGCTCATGGTGTCTGTTACACCAACCCCATTACCCCGCAATCTCTTTCAAGTGGAAAGGATGCATTCCTTAAGGATACAGCTTTCAAACAACTATTTAGCCAAAAAGAATAGTCATACTGAGCAGAACTGAGATCTTGACTACCATTATCAACTAGTACTTTACCTCTCTAAATTCTGAATGCTATTCAATAAAACAGAGCCAATACTTCTAAAATTATTTTTATTAGTATAACTCATGCCTCTTGTCTTCAATTTATTTGTCTTAACATTGCATGATGACTCTGAATCTTGGCAATCGCTACCAGCTCTAATTAATATTCTAAGAAACTGAATCAAAACCATAAAACCCAGGTTAAGTTGTTCTTGAAATATTTGTCTTCAAGGAGCCTGAAGGCATGGGACACAGACCCTTTTTTGGGGAGCTGTCATTACTGCTGGGAAGACTCGACTGAGCCAATCCCCACCTGCATTTCACAGATTGCTTAGCTGAACTGAGAATCTGATCAGAACATCCAGGAACTTCAGATCATTAGTCATTTCATGGGGGGAAGCAGATGGCTTCCCTAGCAGAGGGAGTTTCACCTCCCACAGAACTTGGACGCCATTACAGAACTAGGCTGAATTGTTTGGAGAAGCATGCTTGAGTTACTTTCAACCTGAGCCTGCAATTCTCCCTTCTCTCATGATGCATGTATGCATGTATGACATATGGAATGGACTCCAATGGCAGAAAGGGTCCCCAAAAGAGAAGGACCATCACCTCCATCCCAACTTGTCATCCTATGTATCTAGTAAGAGTACAGTAGCATAAAGAGTGATAGAGGTACTCTGCTCTTTGGAAGTATTCTAAAGAAAAATGTATGTATCACATACCATATAAACCATATATTTTCATTCTTGGCACTATTAATATTTGGGGCCAGAGAATTTATTCACTATGAGGGGCTGTCTTATGCACTGTAGAGTGATTTATAGCATCCTGGTCTCTACTCACTAGATGCCAGGAACACCTCAGTCACCAATCAGGGCAGTTAAAAAATGTCTCCAAACACTGGCAAATGTCCACTAGTTGCCCTTTGTTAAGAAGGATTAAAACACAAGTATCAGAATATCAGAAGGGGGGCCTGAACAGTGTGGCTCAGTTGGTTGGGTGTCATCCCGCAAAGCAGATGGTCACCAGTTTGATTCCTAGTCAAGGCACATACCTGGGCTGCAGGTTTGGTGCCTAGTAGGGTGTGTGCGAGAGGCAACTGATTGATGTTTCTCTCTCACATCAGTGTTTCTCTCCCTCTTTCCCCCCACTCCTTTCACCTCTTTCTATAAATAAATAAAGACATAAAATCTTTTGAAAAGAAAACTATATCAGAAGGAGAAAACAATATCAGCATAACCAAATGAAGGGTCATAAAGGACATGGAATCCATCTTTATTTTCTATATATTAGCACAGGTTTCCTATTCATTTTTCTGTTTCTACATATGAGGCACAGGCTGGATAGAGACAATGAGGAGACACAAAATCCTGATCATGTTCTTCTTTTAATGTTGACCGGTCACGAAAAAACTTGTGTTTTCAAGCCCAAACATTGTTGACCGATAACAAGTTAACTCATGTTTGCACTTGCATTAGTGTATACAATTCTTAAAACTGAGAGTAATATAGGATTAAAAAAATTTTTGTCAATTATTTCATTTTCATATTCAATTATGAAAAAATAGCTAGTGATACGGGACAGCGTTTGTATAAAATTGCCAGTCAACAATGTGTTAAGAGCATACTCTTCTAAAACATATCACAAATGTAATTTCTTTTTTTTTTTTTCAGATTTAATGTGTTTTATTGATTAAATTATTACATTTGTGCCAATTTCCCTTCCCTCTGCTCCCCTCCACCTGGTGGCCCCCCTCCCTCCAGTTGTCCCCCCCTTTTAGATTATGTCCATTAGTTGTGCATACAGTTCCTCCCAACCTCTCTCCGTCTATTCCATTCCCTCCTACCTTGATCCCCAATTCCTATATCATCTCCCTCCCTTTCCCCATTCCCCCTCCCTGTTGACCTCCCCCCAATATGCTTCCCATACCCACAGTTCCTCTTCCCCTCTCGTTGCCTATTTAGTTTGCCTTTGTTTCATCTCCCTAGCTTCTGTTTTTTTTTAAACCAGTCCCTTTAACATCTCATATAACAATGGTTTGGATCTAATGAACTCTTTCAGTTTTATTTTGTCCTGGAAACACTTTCTCTGCCCTTCTGTTCTGAATGACAGTTTCGCTGGATAGAGTATTCGTGGTTGTAGGTTTTGGATTTTCATTACTTTGAATATTTCTTGCCAGTCTCTTCTTGCCTGTAGGGTTTCCCTTGAGAAGTCAGCTGATAGTCTAATTGGGACCCCTTTGTACATAATTCTTTTCTTCTCTCTTGCTGCTTTTAAGATTCTCTCTTTATCTTTAATTTTTGACATTTTGATTATAATGTGTCTTGGAGTGGTTCTCCCTGGGTCCAGTTTCTTGGGAACTCTCCTTGCTTCCTGGACCTGCAGGTCTATTCCCTTTCCCAAGTCTGGGAAGTTCTCCTTTATTATATTTTCACTCAATTTTTCAAGTTCTAGTTCATCTTCCTCATTCTCTGGCAAACCAATGATTCTTATGTTGGGCCTTTTATAGCTGTCCCAGAGGTTTCTGATCCTTTCGTTGTTGCTTCCCATTACCTCTCGCTGCATTGGTTGACTGCTTGTTCCTTCTCCATATTCTAGTTTGTTGAAATGAACTCTGGATTTTATTTCCTTTCCTTCTGTCTCGTATACTGTTTTGTTCCTTTCGTTATGAAAGTTTTTCGCTTCTTTCATATCTTTTTCCTGCTCTTTTGTGAATTCTGTAAGCCACCTGATAACAATGGCCCAGAACTGAGCCTCTGACAGGTTTCTTATCTGTTCATCTGTCAGGTTCTCTATCTGCTGCCTGGTGAGTTGTGTTACCGGTATTTCTAAAGTTGTCTGCCTCATTTTGACAGATGCGTTTTGTTTTCCTGGGCTGGCTGTCCGGGGCGGTGCCTGTGTACGCGTCACAAATTAGCGACCGGCGCCTGCTTGTCCGCGACCTATTTCGCAGCCCTGTGGTGCTTTCTTTGGGGGCGGGGGTCCAAGATGGATTCACACAGTTATTCAGCTAGGAGACCGGGATCCGTCCTCCCGCCCCCCCTGGGCCTCACTGTTCAAGGCGATGCGGCGGCCGCTCTCCCCAGCGCCGGAGTCGCGCACCGCCAGGGGCTTGGCCACCGGGACTCCTCACCGGGGTCGCGCACCGCCAGGGTCTTGCGTAGCCGGGACTCCTCGCCGCCCGCCGCTCCGGGTGCGACGGCAAACAGCACTGCCCACTTTAACTCTTACCTGCCCAAATGGCACCGCTGGTTTATAACTTCATATGTTGGACTTCCGTGTAGTTTTATTTTCTGGAATTTCTAGTTATCCTTTGTTTTGAAGTAGTTGTATTCCTCTCTAGTTGTAGAGGGAGACCTAGCGTGTCCGTCTAAGCCTCCATCTTGGCCGGAAGTCCACAAATGTAATTTCATTGGGTGTCACAGTATACTGAGACCAATGAAAATGATGCAGAAAACAGTAGGTGTTCAATTTTTAAATGTAAAGTTGGAGTTTTACAATGGCATTCAGAATGGAATCAGGAAACTGATTGTTTAAGTTTTAATCCTGGCTTTTATTACTCTACCAGCGTGTGATTTTGGAACATTCATGCCACCTGTGGTAGTTTGTTAGGGCTGTCATACAAAGTATCGTATACTGGGGTGGGGGAGGGATCAAATAGCAGAAATTTATTTTCCCACATTCTGGAGGTTGGAAATTCAAAACCAAGGTGGCGTGTCGCTAAGGCTGCTTTCTTATGAGGTCCCTCTCCATGGCTTGTAGACGGCTGTCTCTGTCCTGTGTTTTCACATTTGTCTTCCCTTTGCATCCCTGGGCTGTATTTTCCTTTTTTTATAAGGACACCAGGCATGATGGACTAAAACCCACATAGTGACTTCATTTTAACGTAACTTCTTCAAGGACCTTATCTGCAAATACAGCCGCATTGTAAGGTACTGGGGGATTAGGACTTCAGTACATGAATTTTAGGGGGACAGAATTCAGCCCAAAACATCACTTCTCTAAGTGTCCATTTTCTTATATATAATGTGTGGCATAACACACATCTTCTAGTTAATTTTTGTGCAAATTAAATGAACAGGGAGAAATGATGAGGTTGTATATTATGTAGAGAGCCATATATATAATTTAGCATAGTCTCTGAAAACATAGCAAGTCTACAACAGAATTAACTATTACATTAATATTTTATTCTGGCGAAACAGAAAAATATGGGTGAGGAGCCTTTGGGGAGAGCTCAAAAGCAGTTGCAGATGAGGGAGCATGCAGTTCCATAAGGAGGGTGCTACAGACAAGGTACAAAGGCACAGAAGTCCGTCTTGGAAGTGAAAACATTTCCTTGACTCTAATATTCACATTTTATTATTGTTATTATTTTAAAAATTTAAAGGCATGTCTCAGACTTGATATGCTCATTTAACCTGGTTTCTTCCCATTCACCTGACTTCTAACCTGATATTAGATACTTTCTACTCTCACTGGTCCTATGACGCGGGAGGTAACGTGATTGCGTTTCACCTGGAATACGGCAAGAACCCAGTGCGTGGAAGTGCAGGTGGGCCGAAGCGTGGCTGACGAGGACTTTTCTTGGTCATGCATGAAATATTTCTCTGAGCCTAAGTGAAAGTGCAGGAGTGAATCATGGGTCTGAGGAAGGCAGGAGAGAGACTTGAGGAGACAGGATGAACTTTAGAACTGGACAGGCTCAGTTGATGAGTTATATATTTCCTCACAATTATACCACTTAAAATGAAAATATGTAAGTTACTATCTAGAATATATACCATCAGGACATTTTAAGTTTTATTTATACATTAATTGCTGAGTAATTATTATAAAGTAAAATATATTTATGAATTACAAGTCAACTTGTAATTTAACTTCTCAAAACTCACAGCAAAAGGGAAATAACTTTCTCTAGTAAACTAAAATCCTCTTGAAGTCAAGGCTTCCTCATGAGTCCTTTTTATTGGGCCCAAAACCTCAGCGCTTTTCAAAGGTTTTTTTGATATGACTGAATCAATGTAGTTCTTCAATTTAGGGATATGCCTAGCATTGCATGTCAACCCCAGCTCTTCAAATACGCATATCACTTAATCTCCCTAATCCTAAACTTGTCTTTCCTTCTATAAAATGCTGATAACATTTGGTCTCCAAGTTTTATTATGAGGATTAGATTAAGTAATAGATGCATGAAGAGCCTCATAGCAGGTGCATGATACATTTTTCTCCCTGTCTCTTTACCATCATTGAACAGGGAGGTATCAATCAATGTCTAATGGTGCGTAGGGACAGAGGAAATTGCATTTTCACATAAGCAAGTTTCTGATAATTTATTGTAACTGAGGGACAATTTTTCTATGGGAATATCTTTCAAATTATAATTTGACTTCATATCGCCTGGGAACACTAAACACATCATAAACCACTGAAAACAAATATTTACAAAGACGGATGCGCAAGAGCATTTCTATTACCATTGTTTTTCCCCAGGGGACTCACCTGACCTGGAAAGGTTGCTGTAAGTTTCTAAAGATGTGCAATTCTTCCTAAAGGTATCAGAGAAAACGTTTCTAAAATGCTTCACTGCAGGAAATAGAATCTGTTCCTTTGGCCCTACTGAGTACAGGCCACATGTGGTCAGACCACTTTAGTAGACTCTCAGGTCTACTGCCCAGCTATGGAGAGAACACAGCACCATTTTGTCAAGTGAGGCCCGGAAGCATCCGGAACAAAGTCACCCTAAGTTTCAGTCAAGTTTTGACTCACTGCACTTTTGCATTTCTGTTTTCTCATCTTTTTTATCTAGTTTCTTTTCCATCCATTAATCAAGCATCTGATTATTGTAGTGAATGTTTCTATAATAATGAGCCAAAATTGGCTTTGTTGTACTTACTGTCATGACCTCTACTCTGTCTATTTTCGTACACACATGCCTCTATGTTCATGACACAACCTGTGTTCTTTTCACTAGTTCTTCATGTCTGTCTCAAGCAGTAGCTTAACAATTGCTGCTAGATGGACGGAATATTCTCACATTACTTTTTGGCCTTCAGATGTGTACTGTGTGGCAATTGGATAGCTAAACATAATCATTACTGTATTCATTTTACTGCATATATTCTACCACACAATACCATTCCAGAATTGTAGAGCAAAGGAAATTAGGTTTAAAGAAGCCAAGTAACCTATTCCAATTCACAAAATTCATGAAAGAAAGTGTGCCTGACTCCAGTGTCTTCCAGCTCTCCACGACTCCTAGCTCGAACAGAAAGAGAGCAAAGCCAGATCTGGCAGACAGAACAGATAACTGAATTCAGAAGTTGAAGCTTTGCTGGCTGCTACTTCTAGGCTCCATTAAGAATGATGAGGAGTAAATGTCTTTAAATTCCCATCAAGCTTGAAATCCATCTATACAGCCACAGAGCAACAGCAATCTTCATTTTAATTTACTTTTATTTAGGTCCATCTAAAGGATTTTGACATGGAAATGTATTCTCTCAAATTAATCTGAGACAGGGTATTGAAATATAAATGAAGACACATTGGAAAAGAAAAGGAAGCACAAAATTGATTTGTGCAGTTCACCCTTTGGGTTCCCTTCATTAATTGTTCTGTCTGCTCTTGTTTTTCATGCTCAACCCCACCTAGAAAGCTTTTCAGAAAGAGCCTTCACAAAGATGGTGTTTTAGCACAGACCTATTCAGTTCGTACTGTGTCTCTAAACGAAACTGGGGGGAAGAGATTCGTGGAGGGATGCGCAAGCCTCGTGAAAGAGGTCTTTCTCCTGTGATCTTAAACACAGTGTCCTGTGTGCGTAACCAGGCCCAGTCCAGGCATGAGGAGCCATAATCAGGGAGAGAACCTGGGAAATGCAAACTGAGTACCAGTGAAAAACATGAGCCTGGGGTGAGGGAGACGCCAACAGGGGCGGTCTGATAAAGTCTGTGGAATTGCAAGTCAGATCGTCCTCATTCAAGGCTACTTTTCCCTGGAGGGTTACCAATGGCAGCACGCAATTGAGACCCGTTCAATGTTTCCGACAGTGTACTTATGCTCCTGCCATGGTCGGCCTGTCCAGGCTACATTCTAATACAGTCTGCCTTACATTTCATGCTGCCACAAAATTAATCTGCTTCAAGTTTCCCAAATATGTTTTTCCCCCTGATATTGTGATTTTTTGCATAGGCTGTTTTTTTTTTTTTCTGCCTCAGCGTCATGACTCCTATCTATCCAGTTTCTGCTTCCCAGAGTCATCAAGCGTTTCCTCTACTCTGAAATATTCCTTAGACTCATCCAGCCAATATGGCTTCTTCTATTCTGTGCTCCTAAGACACCTTATGTTAATTTTCAGTACAGCAGAGGGGATATTACGTTGTATCTGACTGTGGTAGGACTGTGCTTGGTGTAAGTCTGCCATGTTTCTGTGGAGAAAGCAGTCATACTCTCTTGAAATAAATTTCTACCTGTCGTCCGCCTCCCCGGATCATAGCTGTGTCAGACAACACTACTCGTCGTTCCTCTCCTTTCTTTTCCTGTGACAGACATCACTAATCTATCTCGGCAGATTTCTGTTGAGACATGGTTTCTGAATCCTTCACAGTTTAGCACTCAGGGCAGGACTATTAATTCATCCAAAATATCCCAGCAGTTAAGGCTTCAACCACAATATTTAATATTAATATATGGAACATTTACTATGTATTTGTGTTATATGTTAAACTATTTGCTACACCTGGCCTGGAAAAATGCCAAGCACAACTTTATACTTGATTGATTAAATCGTGTGGTTGATTTTTTGTTTAATTCATGTATAATCAGTATATCTTTCCTGAAGTTACTTTAAATTTTCCTTTTTCCTACGGGTCTCTCAAGTGCATTGACTCTTAAACAGTAGTATCCTTATTTAAAATTTGTATTTTATTTTGATTTTAGAGACAGAGAAATGGAGGAACAAAGAGAGGGAGAGAAACATTGATATGTGAGGGAAACATGGATCAGTTGCATTCCATACCTGCCCCACCTGGGGCTGAACCCAGAACCCGGGCAGGTGTCCTGACCAGGAACTGAACTAGTGACATGTTGGTTTGCGGGATGATGCCCAGCCAACTGAGCTGGCTGAGAAACAGTAATGTCTTAAAAGTATGCTCTGTCACCTGCAAAATGGAAAGTTGCAAATATTTGTAGACAAGACATTTTCTATATTTTTGACTCTCTGGCTGTATGGGATCTTTCTTCTAATGATTAGTGGGAAGACTGTGGAGTTTTTGGAAGATCATAGCAGTAAAGGGGAATCATGGGGATGTGTTCACCTGACAGACTGTCTCCTTTGGTAGGGACTCTGCCCATGGAAGTTAAAAGTTTAGTATATTCCTAGGAGGTAATCAAAACTCTTGTCCTTCATTTCTAAATAGATGTTCTGCCTAGCCAGCCTTAAGATGACATTTCTGAGTCTGTACATTTTAGAGGGTGTGTTTAAGGTTTGTGCATGTGACTTACAAAGAAACCTCCTCTGGTTATGAACAGGCTTGAGGTGGAATTGGAATACATTGTCCCTAAACAAGGTGCTTTTTAAAAAAATTTTATTTCTACCCTGGGGTTGAATTTGTCCATGACTCCATGTCTGTCCTATTTTATGGTGGCTAACAACCACCAAATAGCTAAGAAATTCATTTGTGCTCAAATAATGACCAGCAATAAAAGCCCTTCAGAGAACTGATTTTGAGTATAATTTAGGTCCATTGCTTGTACTAATCAGTGAACCAATGATTCCTGTAATTCCCTCTGGTGTTCTAAAGACAAGGAAAAAAATTACATTCACTACAGATAAGGTATAAAATCTCCTGGAGTCTGCACCTCTCAGGAAATGGAGAGTATTTGTCTTTTTTTTAAAGAAAGAGGACATTTTTAAATTAATCTGGATTACTAAGATTGCCTATCTTTACTGAGTGAAATCACCAGATAATTATTCAATCTATTATTCCAGATTTCTCATATTTTTAACTAAAATTTATGTATAAGTATTTTATAAATAAAGAAGATATGGAGACATAAACTTTTTTTAAAATTTGAACTGTGCATTGAATTTCCTAAGTACTTAGGAAAGAGTATGAACAAGCTCTTTGAAAAGCAGGATTTATAGATTTTAACTTATGGATCATCATGATTATATTTTCCATTTATATGTTTTCTAAAACTATTTAATTATGTAGTAGTTAGGAGGTACATTTTGTCACCATGAGAACATAGTAATTAAAAAATAACGTGAAGACACAATTCAGACTATGATGCAAAAAAGCTTCTGCTTCCACTGAGTCCCCAATGGACCTATCTAGACACAAACACATATGATCATTGCAGATTTCCTTCTGCCAACGCTTCTTTCCTTGTTTCTTCCCAATTTCTTTCTGCTTCACCCAACACAGGCTCGTTTGTTTCCCTCACCGTTCCCTGCTGCCAGGGGCTATTTTCAGTCATGTAGTTCCATCTGGTTTTCTCCTTGATGGATTTAAAGTTTCTCTCAGATCTTCAGTTTCCTCCAATATTATCTCTTTATAAGAAAAACGTTTCTTCTAATATGTGGCCTCTCTTATGGGATGAGTCTTGTACAAGCATTCCTGTAATCCAAACTGTGTATGATCCAAAAATTGGGATGCAAGGAGAGGGGAGATAAACACCTCAGAAAAAAAAAAAATAAAACAGTCCTAACCTTCAGCACCAAGAAGATTAAATTAATAACAGGAGTGATCACGGTGCAATTCATCAGTATCATTGAAAGGCCAGGGAATAATTGTTTACCCCTTGTCACAATCACAGTATATTAATGATTCTGTGATTACAGCATATTATTATTTCAATTATTATAACCATTATTCACCTTGAGAATACAGTAATGTTAAGCAGTTCCCAAGGTTAATTCAATATCCTCTTTGATAAAACTGGCAATGTATACGCAGATGGTGTCCCACGGGCGTCTCGCAAACCCTCTGACATAGAAGTTAGGTTCAGTTGAATGGCGTCACTTGGGAGCATGGAACAGAACATGCCTTGACTCCTGCTCTGGTATTTCTCCCTGTTTCTGAGGGTGGTCGCCTGGTCAAAAATAGAGCGAATCTCTGGCAGCTTAGAGAGTCAAAAGCAGCGTATTGTGTAGAACAAAAGAAATATCTGTTTTTAAATTTAATTAAACAAAAAGTCATTGAGAAAAACTAGACAGCACTTAATTAATGGTCTAAAATAATATCTTTACAGAATGTTTATCATATATAAGGATATAAACAAATAAATGATTAACCATGTCATAGGCACATTGATTTTTTTTTAACAAGGAAATAAAAGGGACAGAATGATTAATTTTATCTACACGGATAAGGAATGTCTTCTTGAAAACACAGTGGCAAATGCACTGTTAGCTAGATCCAGAGCTATACATACAGGCGCCAGCTGGGTATGCAAAGCGCTACAAGCTGAATGCCTGTGCTAATTACAGGTAACAAGAATAATAGCTTCCGAGGTGCATGTAAGAGAAACATCATTGTATTGTGGAAAGTCTAAATTGTTTGAAAATGAAATACCAAATAAGTAGCAATCTGAAATATTAGGAAATGTGTGTTGGAGAAAGAATGTGTGTGTGTTTGGTGTGTGAGTGTGTGTGTGTGTGAAAAAGAGAGAAATGAATTGAAATCAATTAGGAGTCAGAGCAGTATAAACTTTGGGCTTTATTCTTTGTACTCATGATGAATGTTTGCTATAGAATCGTTTGCTTAAAGGAACTCTTCATGGAGAAACAAAACAGTGGAGCTGCTGTGATTCTGTGGTTTACGTTGAGTGGGAGCTATGGCATCTGCTCTCTGAGACTCTTCAGTTCCTTCCCACTCCCACGTGACCGCCTCACCAAAACTCCCCCTGACTGTCCCAGAAGCATTTCCTCAGACTTGCTAACCTTCTGCAAGACACACCCTACAGAGTAAAATCCTGTTCAGATTTTCCTTGTACCCAGGGGAAAAGGAATTGAGGAAGGAAAACGGAGAATCTAGAGCAATGTGAACCCAGTGATTCTGTTAGAGAAGACCCAAGGTGGTAAATAAGCAACATGCATGGAATTTGTCATTTTTAGTTTATGTAGCTTAACTTTTTTGTAGTGATAGACAAGGGTCTTGTCTTGAGGCGAGTGGTAGCATTACCTGCTTACTTGCCATGTAAGAGCTGAGCAATGTAAGGGCTGAGCATTTGTTTTCTTTTTTTATTTTCCTGCTAAGAACAATCAAAATTCACTGTACTGAATGCAACCAAATGTGCACATTGATTTATTTTATTTCATTTTGGGGGGGAATACATTAAAAGGTTTCTTCCTATTGAGCAAAAACTGTTGTTCACCAGAGACTCTGAAAAGATTGCCAGGAGGCATTTGTGTATTTAATGTTCCTTCAGTTCAAATATACTTAATCACAATTAAACTCAGCTGAATGGCTTTTAAAAGAAGTTAGTTAATGTGATTGGCAGTTTTCTGAGCCTTTGACAATAGCTAATGAAATATGCCTGGGTGGTGTGTAACACTGACAAATGCTAAAATTTATCTTCTGTGCTCTCTGACTAATGTAATGTGATGATGTTGAATTCTCTGTTTTCAAGAAGGCATGTTATTACTTCCCATTATCTAAATAAGAATGATAAATGTTCAAGATTTTTATTAAATATAAACAATCTTGAAATCAGTATTCTTCCACTACCTTTTTCTAAAAAAATGAGAGTGAGTATTATTTTGTAGGAGGAAATAAAGAGAGACAAATGAGGCATCAATTTTTCTTTAAAAATTAAGCCATTATATAACATGTCTCAAATTCATAAAGAAGAGAGAAAAGGTAGGAGATAGTGGTCCTCCTGATACCGCTCTGGGGTCCCCAGCCTGCAGCTTGCTTGTTACCACTAGATGACAACCCTGTATGTATGCTGTGACCGGTTTTCTGGTTCCCTACTGGTGGGACTTGGCGTCATTCACCATATTCTCCAGCATTTAAAAAAGTGCCTGAAAACATAAATATGTTTGAAATCAAATGGCATCATGGTTATAAATCACTCTCTATTTTCAACAGTAATACTTATGTGAAGTAAAAATATTTTCTCAGAATTTTGGCACAAATAGATTTTTATGTTCTCTACAGTTTTGAACATTTTGGTTTAATTCTACTGATTTTTGTGTCCCATCAAACTTATGATGAATTTCCACAGAATTGTTTTTCTGGTAAGGTCACTTTCTGTGGTGCTTTTAGATCTATTGCTTCTCAGTTTATGTAGCTAGAGCAGGTTGCCTCTGGCTTTGAGGAAAGAAAGATAATCAGCAATACATTACTGAAGCTAAATACCAATTGTGAAATTAAATAGAGTGATGACTGAGCAATATGGTTCTATCTGCTTTCACTTTCTGGAACCCAAAAAGGTAGTGTGGTATTAATGGGAAATATGGGCCCTGGAGTTAGACATAGTTCATAACTATATGGTGTTTGGCATGTTTTATGTTAAGGTCTTATGCATGGTGTGCATGTATATTGTGTGTATGTGTATGTTGTGTGCATGGAAATAGAGATTATTATATTTCTATGTAGTTCTGCAAAAGTTTAATAAAAATATTCAAAATGGTTAGAAGGGTACTTGGCACATATTTTATGTAGGTTTCCTCTATGTTTTACTTAAGTTATTAAATTTTAAGATGGTCTTCACTGTCCTCTGGAACATTGGTCACAATGCACCATGTACTTATTTTTATAGAAACGCACCAAAATTGTACTCTTATACTTCTTTGTATGATTTTATATTTGGCATGACTCTCTTCTCCATTAAACTATAAGCTCCAATATTATAGAGGTCACGCTAGTTTTTGCTCACTATTGTGTTGCAAAGAGCACAAATTCTGTATGATTTGCAGGTACCTAATAAACATTTGCCGAATTCAAGTGTCAGGAAATCAATGAACTGATAAGTTATGGAAACCATACAATAAGAGATAGGAAAAAGTTGAAAGAGTAAGTAAGAAGATGAGGGAGAAAGAACATAGAAATATTAATCTAGTTCCAGGTTAGATCTGTAATAACTTCATGACTGATGACACATTTCATAGCATCTAAAACTCAATTTTCCCATTAGAAAGTCTGCAGACTAAGCCATGATTTTTTTTTTTTTTGAGAAACAAATAATAAAGCAGATAAAGGAGTTTCTGGCTGTGCATACGAGGAGCTTAGAAATTGCCGTTGCACCCAAAGACAAATAAAAAGCTAAACAGACTGAAAATCAACAACTCCTCTCGGATCCATGAGAGAGGGGGCGCAAGTGCATTGTGGTCCTCAAGGTTGCAGAGAGAGGTGGGCTATTGCAGGGAGTGCCAGTTTACCAGAGCAGGGACTCACAAGCAGAAACCACCGTGGGAACCAGTGTTAGGGTAGGAAACCCTGAACTGTAGTTGTCGGAGAGTTAAAACCCCCAGTAGTACCCACTCAAGGGGAGCGGGGTACACAATATTGTGAGAATTACCTCCAGGGGCTTGACCTGTTTCCCACAGTGAATATTGGAGGAAAAAGCTCCCAGTACTTTCAGAGAAGGGGGTGAGGAGAGGGAGGAGAAAAGGAACCGTTTTGAAATGAAACAACATTCTTCTTATTAAGGACTGCCCTCAGGGGAGCTAGTTAACCAGAGCCTAACCTGCTGGGACATTATCAGAGCCTAGCTGACCTGGGTGAAGAGAAACACCCAATTCCAGACCCATCTAACCACCCTGTCGCACCTAAGGGGGAAGGAAAAGACTAGACACATGGTGAATTTCCTGTCTGGATGAAAGACGCATTAACCATAGTACTATAGAAAGCTTCCTCTTCCCGACACATTACCATCACCTTCCTGAAGGTCTATTTACATCGATCCCTTTAACCTGATACAAGAAAAATTTACAAAGCTTACAAAAACCTAAATATTCAGCAGCCGTCCGTCTCGAGAGACGATGGTGTAGCTTCTTAAGAGTCTATCTGCACCGCCGAGAATGGCTGTGCAGTCCGACTCGGGAGTGACACGGTATCTGTCTCCTCCTGTGTTGAATCGACATCTTGCGATGATGCTGGAGTGTCCTCTCCAGTGAAGCTGAAGCTACAGAGCTTGGGCACGGTGATATGGAGGGTCTGCTGTTGCCCATGCAGCAGACCCCCCCTCTCTTCGCAGCTGAAGGGTCCAAGGGAAAGACGGAGTCAATACAGCTTGGCTTCAGGTGCGCCGCAGGAGTTGCCGGTGTTGACTACAGCGTCAAACCGCCTTAGGGACTCCGGCTCCGGATTTTCTGTCGGGGTTTACTCCCTTAGCCTTTCCCCTGAAGAGGTATGCCGCAAGGCAGCGGAGGTTTTTTGGAGTCAGAGTTTTCCTTCTCTGATGTGCCCTGACTGGAAGATCGAACCAGCGACACTTAGCTCGCAGGCCGACGCTCAATCCACTGAGCCAAACCAGCCAGGGTGAAAAACCTAAATAAATAAGTAAATAAATAAACAAACTGGGAAAGACAAATAAACCATCAAAACAGAGACCAGAGGGAGAACTGGAGTAGCCGTATTAATATCAGATAGAGCAGACGTCAGAGCAAGGAAAATAAACTGGGGTAAGGAAAGGCATTACCTACACATTAGGGGTGAATTCTTCAGGAAGACCCAACAATCTTTAATGTATATGTCAAACTACTTGGGGGGAAACTAGTAGCACTGTAAGGAGAAATAGGTGAATCCACCATCATAGTTGGAGACATCAACAATGTTCTATCTAGACAGATTCTTCAGGCAGAAAATCAGGTGGCACACAGTTGAACTCAGCAATATCATCAATCCACTGGATATAATGAACATTCATAGACTGCTTCTTCCAACAGTGGCTGAACACACATTCTTCTCAAGGTCCCATGGAACATTCTCTCAGAGAAATCTCATTCTGGAGCATGAAATACACCTTAACACACTTAAAAGAATAAAAATCATGTGGTGTCTGCTCTCAGACCATGATGGACTTAAGCTAGAAATAACTAATGGAAAGATAACTGGAATATCCCAATATATGTGGAGATTAAACAACATACTGATAAATAACACATGAGTTAAGAGGAAATCTTGATAAATTTAAAAAAAAAGTGTTTTGAACTAAATCGTTTCTCACTCACACTGATGTTTTTCTATCTTTCTTTCTCCCTCCCCTTCTCTCTAAAATCTATAAGCATGTCCTTGGGTAAGAATAAAAAAAAGAAGAAATACCTAATATTGATAATTTACACTTCCACGTTAGGAAAATAGAAAAAGAAGAAAATTATAACTAAAGTAAGCAAAAGAAAGAAATAATAATTAGAGCAGATATCAATAAAATTCAAGAAAGGAAATCATTAGATCAATGAAAGTAAAAGGTGTTTTATTTTAAAGATCAATAAAATTGATGCACTTCCAGCCAGATGAGAGAGGGGGCACAGATTACTAATATCAGGAATGAAAGGAGATTATTACCAATTTCATGGTCATTAAAAGAAAAATAAAAGAATGCTATCAATAACTCTGCCCACAAACTTGATGAGTTAGATAAAATTGACCAATTTCTTGAAAGACACATCTGCCAAAAGAAATAGACATTCTGAATAGGTCTATATATCTATTAAGTAAATGGAATCCATAATTAATAACTTTCCAAAACAGAAATTGCCACACCTAGAAACATGCACTGGTGAATTCTACAAAATATTTGAGGACAAAATTATACAAATTCTCTATAGTCTCTTTCAGATATAGAAGTGGAGTGGCCAGGATTATACTCAACAAAGACATTACAATAAACAAAAACTTCAGACCAATACCTCTTCTGAACATAGATGCAAAAATCCTCAATAAAATATTAACTAATTGAACCCCAAAATACATGAAAAAAAATTATACACTACAAACAAGTGGGATTTAGCCCAGATATTCAAGACTGATTTAGTATTTGAAGATCAATAACGTAATTCATCACATTATTAGGCTAAAGAAGAGAATATGATCATATTAATAGTGCAGAAGCACAAGACAAAAGCCAACTGTTAGTTTACCAAGGAAAAAAAAAAAAAAAGACAAAAAATAACAACCTCTCCAAGAAAATTGAGTGCATTAGTTAGGGATAGAGGAGAACTTTCTTACCGCACCTTGATCAAGAATATATACAGCAAACATCCTACGTTATAGTGAAAATTTTATGTAGACAGAGGGCAGTACAATGTTCTGAGGCGGCCCACAGGGAGGCATTTTAAAGAGGCAACATGTGGAGCACAGAAGATTTTCAGGGAAGTGAAAACACTCTGTATTTTACCCTAATGACAGATACATGTCATTAGACAGGGAGAGGCAAAGGTAGGTTCACAGTTGTGTGTATAGAAAATAATACAGTTATTAATAAATAATCATAGAAGAATAAACTCTGTTTCATGTACTCACTAATCTCAGTCTACTTTTGCCTACCCCTGTATTTATCCAAACCCATAGCAGTATAAAGCCAAGAGTGAACCTTCAGATAAACTATGGCCTTTGGGTTATTATAATGAGTCCATGTACATTTATCAGTTACGACATTTGTGCTACTCTGGTTGGGGATGTTGATAGTAGGGGAGGTTAGGCATGGATAGAGGTAAGGTAGGGGGTGTATGTGAAACCTCTGTACCTTCCTCTCAATTTTGATCTGAACCTAAATCTGCTCGAAAAATAATTTTAAACTAATAATAAAGTACTTGTAAATATGCTTCATAAACTGTCAAATGCATAAAAAATGTTAGCTGTTCAATTGTCTTATTATTTGACATTAACCAAGACACTGCAAGGTCCTCAAATTACAGCTGCAGATGCTAACACAGAGCAAGACGGGCTGAGGTGTCTTCAGAACCTTCTGTACCTAATATTCTATAATCTTTTATTCAATAATGCCAGCATTTCCTGACATCTTCTATATGAACACTAGTCAGTATAATGTAGTGTTAAAAAAAAAAAAGAGGGCCAACAAATGTCGAAAAATAGTCACTTCTCTTGCAGAGTGATAATGTATTCATAGAAGTTAACTGCAAGAAAATAGCTCGATGTATTAATAATTTCCCATTATTCCCTTTATTTTCTCATGTGTGGTCCTTGCCCTGGTCTGGGCTACGACAAAACAGAATGAAACGGACAAGATTAAAATTTCTTGACTTCCAATTTAGGTTTTTTAAAAACAAAATGAAACAACCCAAAGGTAAGTATTATATAGAGTTAATTACATTAAGAATAATGCACCATCACGAAACGAAATCAGAAGTTCCCATTTCATGCTTTAGCAGAGACTTGATGAGGGTAAATTGAGTTTGCATTGGAAATTATCTAGAAGGAGTTGGGAGAGCAGAGGACAGAAAGACCTTGCAGACAGACGGCTACATAAAGTGCAGAGCACAGTGGCCAGCACGTGCCGTCCCAGGTAGGGAGACGCAGTGCTTCCTGCCCTGGCCCCGTGGGTCACTGTGCAGCGGCAGCACCCATCCGTACTTGCCTCTGCGTCCCGTATAGGTGCTCCAGAAGAAGTGACAAATTGTACTTCCCGAGATTTCCTGTGCCCCATCACAAACAGAGCATATTCCAGCTGCCCCATGTGGATACATAATTGTTAATGTCTTAGGTTAGGGCACTTGTTAGAAGCCCCCCCCACCCCCCCGCCCCAAATAACTCTTAGTCATGACATCACGTGGCTGTGGCTGTGGCTGTGGCTGGGACGTCCACGTGGTGGTCATGAACATCAGGAAAACTCATTCTATTTACATGGATATTCAGGATTATTTTAGTCTTCTGAGAGGACCTATAACTTAAAAAAAATCTATTTAACATGGTTAGCATGTTTGAAAAATGTATTTCCTCTCAGAATAGTTATTTCAAGAGATCCTAGAGAAACACTTTCTCAGTGTTGAGAAAAATAGGTGCAAATACTGATGATCCTTCATTTTATAAGCCTGTTTTCCTACAGAGTAAAAAAGAGGAAAAATACACACCATCAAAATGCAACTTGGGACAAGATTTTGACTGAAAGGCTCGGATTAAAAATGAAACGTACAATCACAGTATGCATGCATATTCATATGCTTGTCACAACATAAATGTATATAGATAACTATTTTCTAACATATATAAATATAGGGTGTTTTGACAGATGTGACAGGTATGTATACATATATATCCATTGCTATTGGTGTTTTTAAAGCTCGTATGATCGACGCTTATTTGCTGCATTTAGTTATTTCTTTTAGCCATAGTGTACCTGAGGAATAACAGCTTCTTGTTTTTAAAATAAGCAAGCCATTTTGCTTTCCTGTTAACCTCTGACAGTGCAAAGTAAAGCGATTCATTAAGTACATAGTCTATGATTATTTATGAGATGCTAACTAGATGTGTGATGTGCTAATTATTAAGAAAATGCACATTTGGAACGTCTCCAGGTGTCTCTCTCAGTCCCTGTTTCCCCACAGGTGGAGTTACTGTCCTCTCTCTGGAAAATGGTTAAGGTATTGCACCATTTCTTCTAGAGACTAAAATAAGTTTAAGAATAAAATTCAAAAGCCATTATGCATTTTAGTTTTAAATATATGGTAAAAGGATAAGAAAATAAAAAGTGAAAGGCTGCTCAATGGGAAGGGGAATTACATGTTCGTAACAGTTTGTAATTTTTTAAAAAAACTGTGTTTTTATACAATGTGAACAGTATGGCCATAATGTTGTAAAGAGACAAAAGAAACAACTCTGTTACATTATAATATTGTACATCTGTAGCAAAACAGTTATTTTAAATTCATCTTTGTGTCTGTTTTATTGTTTCAAATTTCAACATAAAGAGATATTTTTAAGTTAACATTGCTCGTTTGTGGGTTGAGAAAACTGGAAAATATGGTTATTAAAAGCTCTACACACAATATGCATGGCTTTATTATGGATAGAAACAACACCAGACGCAGATTAACATTGATCATTTGCAATGAACCTGGGACTTGACTAAAATCTTTATCATCTCACATAGTGATCCGGATCCTGTGAATTTGGTGAAGTATTTCAGTGACCCTCCTAACCACTTCCCCTGCATCCACCTTTGACTCTCTCCAATCATCTTTACACCTTAAGCAATGTTTTTGAAACAAAGTTGTAATCATGTCATTTCCTGTCTTCGCTTAAAATGCTTGGGTTGTTCTCCGAATCAAGGTGAAATCCGTAAGTAGCCTCCAGGGTTAATTCCGGTCCAGCTTCTCATGGTTCCCAGACTTACCTTTTACAGTGGCCTTCCTCGCTCCCTGGCTGCCTGGTTCTCTTCATTCACTCCCTCTTCAGACACTCTCCTGATTCATGTTCCCTTCCCTAGGGATTTTTTTCTCCATCTTTAGTAATGCCTTTGCATTACACTATCATTTCCCCCAAATAAACCAAGCTAGATTTCTCCGACTTCCCAAAATTCCAATTACATATACTCTCACAGCTCCTAGAATTCATGTTTTAATAATAATTTTGGAACTTTTAAGGTTATTGCTCTAATTACTTAATTAATGTTTGTCTACTATATTGACTGTGAACTTCATGAAGCCAGGGCAGTGTTTGATTTTATTCATGATCTCGATCCCTGTGGTGAGCAGACTATTTGAAAGATGATGAGGAGTGAAGTATTTGTTAAATAAAGGCATACACGAGTAAAAAAGAATTAATGAACACCTTTTCATGGTGGGCTAGTTGTATATTTTAGGTATTATAAGCACCCTCATTCTTGTTTTTTTGCAAAGCAGAATCTATAAAATGTCCATTAGAAACAGATATCTCTAGTTCATATCAATACTGAGTATTTTTAAGATGGAGAAGTTATATAAATATATTAGTTCAGAATGCTGGTGAGGGTTTTGGTAGAAATGTGGTAAATACAGCTTGAAACAAAGCAAGAATGGTTGGTCAATATCCATTTTATGGATTTTTTAAAGTTCAGGCTAATGAGAGTTTAGGTTTCTCTATGTATTGAGAGAGAAAACCCAGGAGATTTCAGAATGAAAATATGAGTCTGGTGTACTGACAGCAGGTTTCGGTGAGAAATACAGTCTTTTTGATTCAAGAATTTCCCCTTCTCTCTGGATAATAAATACGTGACATTGTCCAAATGGGGAATATGGAGCAAGAGTTCTCCTATGCATTACACCAGCGAAATTCAAAACAAAGGTTGTGGGTAGGGCATCCAGTGGCATTGTTCCCTGTTCCTTGAACTCTCAGAATATTTTTGTAAAACATTTCCAGAAAAACAAGATTAATCACTGCACCATGTAGGATTTGATTCCTTATTTAAACCAATGGTTTGACTGATTCGGCATGTTGTTTGATAGTATAGACCTGTCATTTGATCTGTTAGTTTAGTAAACTGGTGAATCATTGAGAGCATTCATTTCTCTAGCAAAAAAATTCATGGTCAAATAGGGCCTAGAAAAATCTGGGAGAGAAAAAAAAAACTCTGAAAAACACTCATCATTGGCTTTAAACAGCAGCAACATCTAGGAAGAAATAAATTTATTTTGTTTTGTTTTTTTCAAGCTTTTCATGCTTAGTTCCCCTTCTTCTTTCCCCTCAATGGTCTTGGATATGAGGCTTTGATTCTGTCTCTCTCAAAGTCTAAGTCAGCTGAGAAGTTACAAAGAGAATGACTGTCAGTTTCATCTGAGAGCAGATGGGCCCACCCTCCGTAGGGAGTTTCTAGGGGTGAGAAGGTGAGGTGTAAATAATCGAATGTTTGAAACATGGGAGCTTGTGGAGATAACGGAATTATTTTTAAAAAGAGAAAACAATACGAGAAGTCAAGTGTGGTAGATAGAAGTCTCTGCAAACATGAATATGGGAACACCGTGACTAACTCCCTAGGGAGCGTTTGGTTTGCATGAAGAGATTGACCGTTGTAATTAGGCATGGACTTGGAGAAACCTGGCAAGTTATTGGAAACATACATTTACACAGCGATGGGAAGAGTCAGGATTTGATAAACTTTATTGATCTTGGATGGCCAGCCAGATGGATTGATAGCAATTCCCAAGTGGGTTTTGCAAACAGGAACTCTGAGGTCAGAATGCTGAGTCATACCACTCTTTCCTAGCTCTGTTGTCTTGGGCGATTATCAAACCTCTCTTGGCATCATTTTCCTCGTTTGTAAAATGCAGATGATAATGGTGTAATAATAGTCCTTAATTCATACAGTTGATGCAAAAGCTTTATTAGATTTTGTTTGTAAAATATGTACACGTGCTTATCAGAGTGTGTGTCTAGCAGAACCTGCTGGGTCTCATCTATAAATATACACACACTTGGCCTCTGCTGTTCTTGAGCTCTCTGATGTACAGGGCTTTCTGTGAAGGTCATTGTCCCTAGGAGAATGATTGGCTCTGGAGAGTAGACCTCAGTTCATGACTTGGTAGGAACTTAAGATTAAATACCCCATTTTGTGTTTCTCTTGAGTCAGATGCTAAAAGGTCTCTCAGAGGTCCCCAGTGGGCCTGAACCTCAGTTTTCCACAGTAATTACCTTCTAATTAGTACACGCTGTGCTGCTGTGCTGGCGTCCTGACTCCCTCATATGATTCTACATCCCATTTCTAGTGTTCCCTGAGATAATTTCCCAAATAGACCACCTGCTCTCAAATATATGTCTCAGGGTCTGATTTGGGGGAAACCTAAATTAAGACATTGGCTATTAAGACATTAATAAGACAGTAAGTATTATTATTACCTATTTGAATAAATTTGACTTCTATTGAATTAAATTCTGTGTAAATAACCTCGTAAATTGCTGGCTCAGAGAAGGATATAATTTTCTTTCCTTCCTCCACTCTGGGACTCATGGAAAGATGGTTTACCTTTTCATCTTTTTATCAGTCTTTTGGATAATTGTTTTTATCTTCTCCTTGACTTTGTGATATTGCTCAGAAGTAAACTGATTAGATGTGCTAGCTTCATATTTTCCAGGGAATTTTTCCTTAAATCATCTTTTCTGGTCTTAGCCTGAGATCCCATGCAAGAGGGCTTTCAAAGGGGTTCCTGGTTACTTAGTCATACAGATGGTGCTTTTCCTGTCTGCATAAACCTCCCCAGTGTTTGGTGGACATGGGATTTCCCCAAATGATCCAGACAGAGAACATTTAACGGATATCTCCAGAGGTTCAGTGGAAGTACATGGAATAGGGAGTGCGTAAAGATCAGAAATCCAGGTATTGTCATGCACCTATTTCTTGATAAATATAAGCATGTTCAGAGTCCAGAAGGGGCAATGACTGCAACTAAGAGGTACCGAATTAACAGGGGAGATTAGGAATTTGCCCAGTGGGGAAGATTGAGAAGTAAGAACTAAAGAGATAATGCCGTACACAAAGGCTGGGAATTTGAAAGCCTCTGTAGAAGTCCAGTGAGGCTGGAACACAGGCACTTTTGTGGAAGTAGAAAGAGATCAGCCTAGAGAAATGGAGAAACTTATCCTAAGTTCACGCTAAGACAATGGGTCTTGGTAGTTAACACACATCAAAAAAGGTGGGACCATACACACTGCAGCATTATTCACAAAGGCCAAGAACGTGGACACAACCTAAGTGCCCATCGACAGAGTATGTTTCAAGAGAATGTCACACACACACACACACACACACACACACACACACACGAATGTTATTCGGCTATAAAAAGGAAGGAAATGCCGCCATTTGCAATAACATGAATAAGTCAACAGTGAAAGACAAATACTGTATGAGCTCACATGTAGAGCTCAGAAGCTAGAGGTTGGCAGTTGCCAGAGGCCGGGGTGAGGTAAAATGAGGCGATATTGGTCAAAGCATACACATTTCCACTTAGAGCATAACTAAATTCTGGGGTGCTAACGGAGAGCCTGGTGACTGGTTAGCGTTACTCTATTCACTTGAAAGTTGCTAAAAGATAGCACTGCTATGAACGCAGGGGTGCATAAGTTCTTTTAAATTGGGGTTTCGGGATTCTTCAGGTATAATCCTAGCCGTGGAATCATTAGTTCAAAAGGCAGTTTCATTTTTAGTTTTTTGAGGAAATTTCATACCGTTTTCCATAGTGGCTGCACCGGTCTGCATTCCCACCAGCAATGCACCAGGGTTCCCGTTTCTCCACATTCTCGCCAGCACTTGTTGCTTGTTGATTTCTTGATGATGGCCATTCTGACTGGTGTGAGGTGGTATCTCATTGTGGTTTTCATCTGCATCTCTCTGATGGCTAGTGATGTTGTTTATAATAGCCAGGTGCTGGAAACAACTTAAGTGCTCATCAGTGGATGAGTGGATCAAAAACTGGTACATTTACACAGCGGACTACTGCGCAGCAGAAAGAAAGAAAGGAACTCCTGCCATTTGCGACAACATGGATGGAACTGGAGAGAATTATGCTTAACGAAATAAGCCAGGCAAAGAAAGACAAATACCATATGATATCACCTAATACAGGAAACAAATGAACAACACAAACAATTGAGCAAATTAGAACCAGAGGCAAGTGAACAAGAAACAGACGAACAGTTCCTGGGGGTGGAGGGGAGTGAGAGGAGGTAGGTAAGAAGGGGAAGGGTTTAGTAAAGGAACGTGTATAAATGACCCATGGACACGGACAATGGGGTGGGATTGACTGTGAGAGAAGGGATGGGCTAAGTGGAGGGGAGCAATGGGGGGGAAAGCGGGACAACTCTAATAGAATAATAGAAAAACAATTTTTTTAAAAAGTTGCTAAAAGAGTAGATCTTAAATAATCTCACTGCTACTGCAGTAACAAAATAGTAACTGTATGAGATGAGCCATGTACTCACTCACCTTATGGTAGTAATCATTTTATAATACATACAAATATCATATTATATTGTACACTGTAAACTTACACAATGTTATATGTCAATTATATCTCGATAAAGCTGGAAAGACTTTTTAAAATAAACACCCCAGGAGCTTGTTAGACCAAAAATGATTGGGCCTCACCCCCGGAGATTCTGATTCAGTAAATTGAAAGTTTACATTTTTAACAAATCCCTAATTGATCCTGATGCTCCTTGTCCAGAAACAATACTTGGAGTACCACTGTGCTAATGAGCTATTTTGCATTTTATCCTGAAGGTATTGCTGCTGGCAGATGTTAATTGTAATCATATTCTCCAGAAGCATATAGATTATTTCTAACCTCCCTTTCACCATATCTTCAGGATTTTGAAAAGTGCCTTTATCTGATAGCTCAGTCCACTTTCACCCAGGAAACATTTACCTTGTTCCACGAAATATTCTTAGAGCCCATGGCTCTCAGCACACACTGTCCTGAGAATTTTCTTGTTTGTTTTAAAATATGACTAAATATAGTGACATAAAAATGTCCTCTGTTATTTTACATGTGACATGGTCAGGGAAGTTTGTGAAGGGAGAAAGTTTGTTTTTTTTCCCAAAGACCGTATTTTCTTACCGATGTGGCCTACGTGTGGATATCTGATCTAGCAAGAATCAAGGACAATTTCACCTCCAGCTTGTTTCCACAAAAGCCCCAGGGATTTCCTCCTGCACAAGAATCCTCCATGACAATTAAGGAGGTGAAAAAGGAGCTTTTATAGTTATGGTAACAAATGTTTTGTTTACTTCTATATTTCCTGAGTCGGGAGAAATGTGTAGTACATAGGAGGGGATCAAGAAATATTTGCTAAGTGAATTATTGAATGTATACCGTGCCTTATCTCACATGTTTGCAAATTTCAGCAGGGCACTTACACAGTATATCAAAATTAGAATCCCACCCCCCGCCCCCGTCACTAAGTAAGCGCTGCTGTCAGGAACAGCTTTATTAAAAGCCTCACTACATCCATCCCCTTTCTCAGCTTCCCACTCACGCAGATGCCTACATGAAGTACATACACAAAGTTCAGTCTCCATGCTTCTTGCGTGATAACTTGAGAATCAGAAAAATAATACATTTTGGCAGCGATCTCAAGTCTTCCATTCAATATGTTGAAATGTTGATGATCAAGGTCAGTGGGCTGACTTCTTCATTCTAGCTCCCGAAGACAGATTCTAGGTAAAATAGATGTGGTAAGAACCTGAATGGAAAGGAACCAGCCTTGTGTATGTCTGTCTTCTCTTAGACACATTGTTATTCTTTGTATTTCTCATAAAAATTTGTGAAGGAGGTATTTCTCATTCTGTCATATTAATAAGGAAACTGAGGCTGAAAGACATTGGTAGATTCATCTCAATAATACAGCTGTGCAGTGGAAAGTTTGAATGAAAAGGACAAGTAGGTTAAAGATGAATTTCTGTCACCTATGGCTTAGCTGACATGGAAAAACCCTCTTATCTAACAGATGATGAATGGCGACAAGAATAAACAGATGAAAGTATTCAGTGAATGAGGCTGTTCATGGGAAACCCTCTTTGTTTATTAGAAATACCCTATGAATAGACCCACTTGTTAAACTTTGGGGGAACAATATTTTCCATTCTTATTACAGGGCTGCTACTCTGCTGGAGGCTCAGAAAAGGAAGATGAATAAAATTTGATTAAGTAGATGAATGGAAAGACTCTACCTATAAAAAAATGAGATGTTGTCAATAAAATAAAAGGCAGAAATGAATCAGTGAAGGGTAGATGGCAGGGGTGAGGGAAGAAAAAATAACCAATTAGAAATCTTGTGAACTCATATATATACCATGTAGTATATATAATTTTACATGTGATTGATTATTTCTGTGTGTACAATGATTAACTCTGAATTGACTCGTTAATGAGAGAAGTGGTGATTTTAAAGAGATTAGTGAAGAATTCATGCAGAACTCTACTCAAAAAGGCAAAGAAATATTTAAAGTAAAAATAGATGAGAACATTGGTGCAATGAAGGACCAATGGAAATTTCCACACCTGGCAGCTGTTTTAGAAAGAGAAAACAGAGGGAAGGGTGCAGCAGCAACACTGAAGAGAAGGTTTTGGTCTGCCCTTCCACAATTGAGGGAAGGCACTGGTCCTGAGCTCAGGGAGACTCACTGAATCCAATTTAACATAAGTAAGGATAAGTCTCGGCCTAGATATCCTAGCAAAACTACTGATTACAAAAAAATCTTAAAGTTTACAGGAAGTCCCAAGTAAGTAGAATAGCAGGAAACTTTTCATCAACAATAATAGATGTCAGAAGATACTAGAATTATCTTTAGAGATGGGAAGAATAAAAGACAGATTACAGTTGCAAACTTAAATAATTTTCCCAAGTTCCATCAAAGACATCCATTGCAATATTATCCAAAAAGAAATTTTAAATGATAAACCTGAACAGGAGCAAAAATAAATCAGGAAGGAAGTCAGATAAGTTAGGAAAAAGCTGAGCAGAGCTAAGTGTACTAATACTTTTTATGTTTAAAAACAGCTAAAATGAAGTTCTAGATAACAATAGCAAGCTAGATATTTCCCAGTGCTAAAAATAGGCTAAAATGACTTGTTTTGGTCAAGCTTAGAAATACTAAATGAATAGGTTTGTTGGAAAGATTTATAAGTGAGTGTATTATTTAATGCAAGCTATTTGCTAAAGAATAAAAATTCAAACTTTTAGAATCTATAGATGGAAATAAAGAAGAACAATGAAATTTTATGTCAATAGAAAATATAGGAGAAAAAATAAAGGCAAAGAATAGTAAAGAAAAATTTCTAGTGTTGGGTGTTTTCATTCTAGATATACAAGTGATTATAAGTATAATTAGAATAGGGCCAGAAATGATCTGATTTGGGCCAGAAATGATCTGATTTGGATTAAAATATACAATATGTTGGTGTTTAGAAGAGACACACTGTTGTGCATTATGAGAGAAGATTAAAATAAAAGGTTGGAAAAAAACATCTGTGCAAACACTAAGCAAATATAGCCACTGTGACAATATTAATATCATAATGATTGAATTTTAGAAAAAAGCATATTACAGGTAAAGGATATGAAACTTCTCTGCTCATAACAGTAAATTTATAAGTTGTTATTTATCTATAAAATAGAAATACTGTTCCTAGTTAAAGTAAAACATATCAATATAGATAATCCTATATAACGTTGTAGCCCTGGCTGGTTTGGCTCAGTGGATTGAGCGTCGGCCTGCGAGCTAAGTGTCGCTGGTTCGATCTTCCAGTCAGGGCACATCAGAGAAGGAAAACTCTGACTCCAAAAAACCTCCGCTGCCTTGCGGCATACCTCTTCAGGGGAAAGGCTAAGGGAGTAAACCCCGACAGAAAATCCGGAGCCGGAGTCCCTAAGGCGGTTTGACGTTGCAGTCAACACCGGCAACTCCTGCGGCGCACCTGAAGCCAAGCTGTATTGACTCCGTCTTTCCCTTGGACCCTTCAGCTGCGAAGAGAGGGGGGGTCTGCTGCATGGGCAACAGCAGACCCTCCATATCACCCTGCCCAGGCTCTGTAGCTTCAGCTTCACTGGAGAGGACACTCCAGCGTCATCGTAAGATGTCGATTCAACACGGGAGGAGACAGATACCGTGTCCCTCCCGAGTCGGACTGCACAGCCATTCTCGGCGGTGCAGATAGACTCTTAAGAAGCTACACCATCGTCTCTCGAGACGGACGGCTGCCGACGATATAACGTTGTGCATTTAAAAAGTAGCAAAATACTATGTACAGTATTATATAAACTTAAAGCAATCATAATACTGGTAATATATTTGTACATGCATAAGAATGATAAACACTAAATTTAATATAGTGGTTATCCTGCAGACAGGGATGCTGATAAAAATTTAATTACAAAGGATTCTAAAATACACTAATAAAATCTTAGAAAGAAAGAAAAATAAAAGTCTAATAAAGTGTTTAGAGAAAAAATAACAAAATCTATTTTAAGGTCTGACACCTTTTGCGCGCATGCGGGCGCGCGCGCGTGCGTGCGTGTGTGTGTGTGTGTGTGTGTATATACGTGTGTATGGCGTAAGAACAGATTTGCTATCTGAATCTCGCCTGAGACTAGGACACCAACCCATAATTAGCAATCCAGGCCACCAGGCAGAGGAACGAGGAAATCAATATGCGAAGCTCCTTTCTTTAGAGGCTTGAACTCTCAGAGGCAATGACTTGAGCTTTGCCGAGCTTCTTCAGCCCTTTGCTCACCCTCCTTCTGCTCTGATTATTCTCAGCAGCTCCTTCCCATTAGAGTCTCTCTTCACGGAGCTCCCCAGCAATCACACAGACCCTGTGTGCATCTGTCCTGCTCTGCCTGAAAAAGTCTGATGTCATGCAAATGTCGCTCTCTCATCAACACATGCGCCACGGGCAAAAGAGAGGTGATTTTCTCTTACCTCCAAAGTCTTTTTTTATTCTTTAAACAATTTTCAGGTGAACATTGGCACTTTACTTCCTTACATGGTTTATTACTAGACCCATGTCGGCTTTATTCAGATGATGACGTCAGGGGGGGAGGCAAGATGAATTGTTAGACGCTCAGACTTTGGCATCATATTTGGCTTGAAATCCTCTACTCGTCACTTGGCGGTGAGTGTCTGGCAGATGACTTACCTCTTGAGATAAAGGTGCTTCAAGCATTAGCGGCCCTGCCCAGGGGAACTTCGTTCCACCGCCCAGTCACAGCCCAGCCTCTCATTTTCTGCTTCCCAGCCACAGTGGCTTACATTCCCTTTTTAGAAAATATTTATTTATTTATCATTTCCTTTTTAAATTACGGTTTAGCACATTCAGTACTTTTGAGAAGGGAGTCACTACGTGACCCCAGTTAAAGGGTGGCAAGTCACGCTTCACCTTCTCAATGGCTAAATATGGAAACTATTTGAATTTCTTCTGCATGAAAGACTTGTCTCTTCTTTCTTGTATATTTATTCAATCATTTGTTTGCTTTCACTATGAAAAACAGTAGTTAATTTTTACCAAGCTCTCTAGCTCCAAAGAGCTAACAGGAGGGAACTCAGCACTAACATTACAAACACCTGCCTGGGCCATAGTATTGTATAGTGCCCCAGCTCTGTTCAAAGTAACTTTACTGCATGGAACTTTGGAACATATCAAGACATACTGGCTTTGCTTCATAAAATACATGTAATTCATCTTCCCCATACTAGACAGAGAAGTTTTATCCTTCTTTCCCTTTTCTCTGAATTTCTATTGTTACATAAAAAAATTACCCCCAAAGCTAGTGGCATAGATCAGCCATTTATTATGCCCCTGGATTCTATAAATTTCCAACAGGGCACTGCAGAGAAGAGTTTATTTCTGCTTCCCTATATCTGTGAGCTCGGCTAAAAGACCCTAAGGCTGGGGGGAGGGGAGTTGGCACCCGCAGGTTAGCATCATCTGAAGCCTTGTTCACTTGACATGTTTAACCATTAACGCTGCCTGTTGGCTGGGAACTTAGCTGAGTTTGTCATCCAGAACGTCTGCATATGTAACACTTCATGGGTTCTGCATAGTGGCTGTTGGATTTCAAAGGTTAGGTTATTAGAGGTTAAGAGAAGCACCACCTTTCATAACCTAGCTAAGGTTGTCACACCCTACTTTGCAGGCGGAAACAAACCTTACTTACAGGAAAGAACATAGATTTTCCTTTTTGATGGGCATGGAAAGTTTCTAGAGACACCTGTTTGATTACTAATAGTTCTGCAGCCATTTTGAAAGATAAAATATGCTACTTTTTCTTAGGATCGCTTGCTAGGTAGGATATTTGGGATTACCAGATTCTATAATTCTGAGTTTATGATAGCTATCAGACAAAATGTCTCCAATTGCTTAAATTTCATTAAACCATCAGTCTGGAAGTTTTTGGGTCCTTTTGTCTGATCAGTCCCACACCTTCCTCATCATGGCTCTTCCAAGTCTTCATTCACTTTTCCTCTCTCTTGCCCCATTTCCTTGGCGCCACAGAGAGTTTCTTCTCTAAGGACATCATTACAGCAAAAGAAAAAAAGAAAACAGGTATTACCAATAATTTTAAAAGATGGTAAAAAATAAATGGGGAAATAGATTTTTTCAATTAGTTTTTAATTGGAAAAACAGCAACAACAAATGGAAAACTAATGTGTCTGACTCACCAGAGAAGCACAATACACACGTCATATTGGAGAATGATAAGGCAAATTTATCTGATCTTGACCCAGAGAATCCTACTCTGAGCAAATTAACTTATTGGCCAAAAGAGGCAATTTTTTGATTCTGCAGTATGAATGGTTGTGTGGAGTAGAAGTTGAGTATAACCTGGTCGTAGGTAATTCAGGCTAGTGAATTAATGCCAGTAACAGGGTTAAAATGTAAATGGTTGTTTTCCTCAAAATCTCTGACAAATATAGCACAATTAGGACTTATTTCATATGGTTACAGAATTAACGGTAGACTGCTTATTAAGTCATAGAAGAAAGGTAACACTTTGTATGTGGAACATAGTTAGCTGTATGACTGTTGCCTTTGCCACACAAATCCTAGGCTCTTTGCTTCCTGATGGAATGGAGAGACCGTGAAGAACCATGTACTTCAGCAGTGATGTTTGGTCTCATGGATGTCTCTATTACAGTCATGTTCACCTTTAAGAATCTGCACACTGCTTGACTTTGACTTAGTCCACATATGTGAATTGGAAATGAGCAGTGATGCTCTGTTTGTGCATTACAGACCGTCCTTCTTCACTTAGAATTACCAACCTGCCTGGGACAACTTTACTATGGCTTTTTCCACATATATTTATTATACATTTTTCTAAGAGTGCTGAATTATATACTTAGGTGTTTCATAGTTGGTTTTCCCAAAATACTCAACTTTAACAACTCCACCATGTAATATACACATAGGCCCACACAGAGATACATGTGAGATTACATGTGTATAAATACACTCTATGCATATAGGTGTATGTACAAAAAATAGTACACATGTGTATTTGTGTTAGTTGTGTGTGTTCATGTGAGAGAGTGCAGCAATGCAGTATCTCATTAAAAATAAGTAAATTACTCAAGTTTTGTTTTGTACTTCATAGAAATCATTCACAATATAAGTATCTATTGCCAACATATTATTTAAGAGTTTTATTTCAAGAATATTATATATTCCTTATCACCTTTTTGGCTAAAAACTCCTTTTTAATAAAATGTAATATCAAAAATTCTGTAAGTGAAGATAATGTATCATTACCATAGATTTATGAGAAATACCAACTTTGGTTATAATAGTGTAGCGAAGACATTAGGCTAATTTTCATATAATTGCATCTAGATTTTTTGGTTGATATATTTCCTCTGATTATTCAATAAAAAATTTCATTTTGAAATTTCAGAAATTAGCCATCGGGTATGTCTTATCTTATAGCCCTTGAACACCTTATTATGCAATGAAATAAAATTCTTAAATACAGATTTAAAGTCTATTATTTTCAATCAATCATAGACTGCTTTTAACCTATTGAAAGAATATCTAATCTCAATTTTTCCAAATATAGCAAAGTCATCTTTTATAGTATTAAATATTATATGTACATATTTTAAAACAGGCATATGTGTGAATACATATGTATACCAACTTTCAGAATGGGTTGCATAAGAAATATCCAGTTAGGACTAAACATATTTATGTAGTTAGAACTTAAAATGCATTACAATTGGTATATGTATAGGTCTAGAATATTTTTGAAATATTTGATGCTGAAATACTTTTATACAAAAGAAGCTTCTGGAAAGTTTTTCGTCTGCTGAACATTTTCTAACCTCTAGGAATCATTTTAACTTGACATATTTAGAAAATTTAGTCTCACAATAGTGCCTCTACATGAGAAATTTTATTGAAATAGAAAGCAAAGAACAAAAAAAATTCAATATTATTTTATTGATGTGTAAGAATGAATTATTTGTGGTTTCAAAGTATCTGTGAATAATTCTACTTACCTGCTTTTAACAGACTGAGACCCACTAAAAGTACATTAACAATGTTGATTGAGCACCTGCTATCTAGTGGTACATAGCATGTATCAGACCCCGAATACACTCTGAGTGTGTATGTGTTTGCATGTGTTTCATTGTAAACTGTGCTTGTTTGGCATCTGATATAATGCTTTGATAGTTATAAAAATATATCACTTAAGGTGATAAAGCCAAATTATTTCCAACTCAAATTTATTATGCATTTTCTGAGTCTCTATTCATTTGTAGCTATGAAATGCATTTTGAAACATTGTAAATGCTTCCTAATGTTTCCTGAGACGGGGACTTGATTATATATCTCTGCATTCTCTTTAGAGAATAGTGGATAAAGCATAGTCTTACATCTGCCACTAACCAGCTTTTGAACCCGGATTTTTTGGACTCAACACCCTCACCCCCTTCTACACCTGTAGTTTCATTGCTATTATAGTGTTAGACCACCATCCACCTGTTCAATTGGCCAAACCACTTAAGAGTGTGAGTATCAAACTTAAGGGGGAAGGCAGCATCTAATCCAGCAGAAGTTCTAGCCAATTTTACTGCCTTAGCCATTTTAAAAATGTCTCTTCTTCTTTTGCATCCCTCTAATACTTGCTGAATTCATTGACAGTTTTGCCTGGAATTTCAATGAAATTTCAACCAATTTTTAAAATCACATTTCCCTTCTCTCACCCCTTTTCACGACATTTTCCATTTCATAGTCACCATACAAATCTGGTGGATACTTTTTGCACAACACTCCTTTCTGAATCCTTCACATTATAGGGCAGTGACTTGAGGGAAGTCTTTTCCGATGACTCACAATAGCTATGATTCTATGGTCTAGTCTTCTTCTATCCCTCACCTTAGTTCTCAACATTGTCCCCCTCAAAGTTTATGATTGCATATCATTAAACACCTTTTCCCAGGCACCATGCTCTTTTACTCTTTTTTTTTTCCTTAGGCACTTACACTTGCTACTTCTTTTATTGTGAATGCCCCACTTCTCTTTCTCCTCTCACTTGGACGTCAAGCATTGTCGTTCAGCGTTTGACTTACACGGATATTTCTTAAATATCTTTATCGATTCCTTAACCCCTTGAGCCAACGTTGCTGTGAGCCACGCTGACAAATTTTCCCAAAAGTGCCAGCGTTGCTGCCAGTGACACTTTTTTTGATGGCTATAAATGTAAATAACAATGGAATAATTAATATTTTATGCTTTGTTCTTTTTTTGTACCTCAGGTTATATATTGATATAATTTTTTCTCATGTTGATCCAAATTTTGGATTACACACGGGCGACATGATCTTTCTCTGTGTTCCTACAGGCTCTTCATTGACTCCCGTTTACAGCATTTATTTCTCTGTACTGTAATTCTTTAACCCTTTATTTTTCTCTCCATGAAGACTCCATATGCCACTTGGTAGGACATGTGTCATCAAACAAATTTCTCCAGGTCACATATCATGACTACTAACACATAGCTGGCCCTTAAGAATATGTTTAAAAAATGCTACTTATTAAGTTTAGGGAAAAATGGGTATTAGATATTAGGCTGTGAAAAGAATGTATTTGGCCAAATTACAGTTTGTGCATTTGAATGATATTCAACCTAATAAATAGAATGAATGTTTTACCTAGTGCAGGTTAGGGTAACTTCTGATATAAGAAAAGCATACCATTTATTTGTTCTTTGTTTACAGTCCTTGAATTTCCTCATAAATTTTTGGTCCATTTTTTATACATAAGTGAGTCCTTGAAAAGGAGCCTCCTTGCTCTGTTTTTAGCATGTCAATATGTCAGAAACATAGTGGGACATAGTGTGTATTTTGTGGACAGATTCTTTGACGCTTGACTCTGAAAACAATAAAGACCTAACATATTTCTCCAGAATGAAGGCACAGACAGATATTGTAATTTGTTCAAAAAACAAATTGGTTTCTATGGAGAAGGAAAAGTGCTAGGAGAAAGAGAGAGAGAGAGACAGAGACAGAGAGAGAGAGAGAGAGAGAGAGACAGAGACAGAGAGAGAGAAATCCAAAGTTTACTCTGTGAATTGAAATGAATTATGAAGAAGCGACTCAAAAAGTATTTTTTTTTTTTGCTACATCTTTGAATGTCTGAGGCACAAAGAATACTGCAGTCTGTCTTTGGTGAAGAAACAAGCTTGGGAACTTTTCCTCAATAGTTCAAAAATAATGCTTCAGTAACAGAAACCTAGTCCTAGTATTGGGTAAACATCACATCTGTATGAGATAATGTGGACATTTTATATTTTACCTTTGATTTTTACAACCAATTGACAATTAGAAATCATATTTCATTTTTATTGGAAAATATGAGACTTAGTTTAATTAAGTTCCAAAATCTGAGGGTGTGACCTGGATAGGGACCCAATGAACATTTTCCCTTACTACTCCACGGTGCAGTCTACCTGACTGTCCATGTTACAGAATCACCATAAATATACAAAGCTTTTAGTGCTAAAATATTAGAGGCATTAATTATACAACAGATACCCTCAAAATATCTCTTCAAGCAATGTAGAGTTGAAAAAGGTAACAAAATTATTTGGTCATAATATCTTCTATTAACATTTAGTGCTCCTACGATCCAATTAAATTAATACTTAGAAATATTTGATAAGCTATGGGTCTTTTCTTAATGTCAGAAAACAGGTATTTCACTATTCAATAATTTTATTGCTGTTTCTGCTCAGTATCATCAATGTAGATATATCTAGCTGTTTTTTATATTGATTGCAGATTTATTGAATGAAATAGACCTAAATTACTACTTGCATGGCCAAAATAGGGTCACATTTGATTATAGCCTTTCATGATTAGATTTAAAAAATCAATCGTTGGGCTTGTTTCAAAATTATTGGGATCAGAAAACCTCAGTTTCAGGCATACATTTGTATGACTATGTTTAATAATTTAAACTTTTTAGTTTCATTTTCCATTTCTTAAAATGAAAAGCTCTAAATAAAAAGTGTTTAAGTAAGTCATGGTTTACCCATACATTAACATGCTAAGTACATTTTGTAATGATGCTAATTAATATTATAGAAATTCTTAAGTAATAACATTAATCTTAAAATCTATATAAATATATGCATACATTGATTAAAAATAATATGAGAGAATACTAGTCACATCTTGATTGATGGGATTATGGACAGTATTTTATTTTTATGATTCTTTATATCTTCAGTGTGGAATTTTTAGTAAATATTCTATTTATAGTTTAGGAAAATAATTAAAATTAAAGATTTTTCAATTAAGATTTGAGAGCTTGAAGGCATGATAAGAAAAATTTATTGTATGATTCTGATAGTCATAAAATTTAATATTAACACAATTCTTAAGAATCAGTATAGAAAAATATACATACCCATCTTTTCATAATTATTGTAATTTCCTGAAATTATGGGCTATCTCATGGATGATTTGGCTCAAGGTTAGAACTCTTAGTCTTTAGGCTTCAAAACAGTAATGAGAATCGAGAAGGTCAGGGCACATCAAGAAGATCTTCTAATGAAAGTAATTAAAAACCCAGTTAATGAGCAGGTTTTTATTATTTGAACATAAGGAAAAAGGATGAGATCACCACTATTTCTTTTTCACCCTTTTGGAGGCAGAAAAAAAAAAAGAGTTGGAAAATGTGTTACTTATCACTCCAAATCTCTAAAATATAGTTTTTCCACTGCTCAGGGAAGAGGAGATGGATAAAATTTAATAATTGTGCACAAATTGCTAGAGTTTTTCATTATCAACCACTACAATAAAATATTTTCTGCATAAAGTGAATTCTACGTAGAACAGACTTTTAATTTTATTTTAAATGTTTTAATTATGAAATATTTTAAAGAAAAAAATCCATACTAGTGATGACTCAAGAAATGTTCTGCAATTCACATGAGATTTCAAATTTTCTAATAGTCACATTTTAAAAGTAAAAAAGAATCTTGAAATTACTTAAATACACATTTTATTAACTTCGATGTACTGATATATCATTCTGACATGTTATCAATGTCAAGTTTTTTAGATGTTTTACATTTTTTGTACTAAGTCTCTGAAATCTGATGTGCGTGTTATACTTTGAGCTCATCTCACTTGGACTTATCACCTTTTTTTTGTGCTCAAGAGCCATGCGTGGGTCATGACTACCTTTTTAAACAGCACAGGATAATAATATAATTCACAATAATGTGTCCTACACCCTGACTTAAAATATTTTAATTATTTAAAGAAAAATATATGGAAACCACTATTGCAAAATGCCAACGCATTACAGATGAAAATGAAGCCCTCATCCTGCTTCTGGCCAAAACAAGTTACATCTTAATCTCGGTCTCCCTTGAGTTAATCAGAATCTTGACATTCAAGTATCCTCACGTTCTTTTTATATTTAAGGTTTTTGTTTGCTTGTTTCTCTTCAATGGTAGTGACAGTGTTGCTTTTGTGGCTCTTCCAGTAAGAATGATTTCAACTACGAAAACTAGAAAGCTTAACTTTAATTCGTTGTACCTATCAGTGGTGGTATCCTGCCCTAAAAACCACACGTAGCTTAAAGTCATAAAGTGCACCAAGTTTAAGTAGGTTCAGTTAGCAGCTTACTTTTGTGATCAGAGCCTCGGGTTTCTTGTTTTTGTTTTCATTGAATTCTAAAATGTCAACTCAAGTCCAAGTGTGGCCGGTAGCAGCTGCGCCCACATTTTCTGCTCAGGTTCAACAGTTGAGAAAAGATGGCTTCCTGGGACTCTCCCGGGCAGAGAACAAGAGCTCTTCCACAGCACTGTGGAATGCTGTATCTCCCATCGTATTTACAACGGTATGTTCATGTCTTCTTCCTGAACGTATCATCACCAAGGAGAAACTTTACGCCCTTCATCCAATGAGGCCCTTTTTGAGGCCGGTCAGTTATTAAAACTGGGTCACTATTAACTGGGAGAATAATGACAGCAGTTCTAAGGAGTTAACCATGGTTCCACCTCAACACTTACAAGAATCTGGACTTCCTATTTGCCAACCACCCCCGCCAAAACAGTGGTCACACCCATTTTCCGGTTATTAAAACATTGGCAAAAATAAATGTTGTTTTAACTTAGCTCTTGGAAAAGAGATAACACCAGTTATATTTGAATCTATTTTATAATTTTAAAGTTATCAGTCATAACAATTGAACATTTTGGTTGCCACATGCAATTAGATTTTTTTTTAAAAGACCATTTAAGCAATGGATATTAAACTACAAAGTCTTCTCTAATTTAATTGATTTTTTGAGTTTTTTTGACCGCATCTGTGCACCTCAATCTTCATGCCTTTGCTTATTCTGTTTTCGTCCCTAGTATCCATCCCTGTTCTGTTTTATCAGAACCCTACACGTATTTTGAGATCCAGAAAAAATGACAGCTCTCCTAGAAGGTTTTGCAGTTGCAAACAATGACATCTGCCTCACACAATGCATTATTAATACCTCTTTCATGGGTGTTTTTAACCATAATTTTAAGCAGAATGCACAGTTGGGCACTTGAACTTCATTTTTATTTCTTTACTAGAGAAATCACCTCTTTTCTCAAGCTCTTGTCTGTGGATTATTCATCTTTCTGTCCCACATGTTTACTTACACTTGGTAAAATTTTATTAAATATCTTCTGAATAAATGAGGTCCAGACTCAGATGTTATGATCAATGCAACTATCTGTCCTCTCTTTCTATCTCTGATAAACAGGAAGTGATCAAGTTAAAGTCATGGTGTCTAGACTCCGACTGAGAGTTACGGTTGCATCTGAACCTGATTGTGTTTCCTGTGAGTTATTTTTAAGAATCATTGAAAGTTACAAGACTGCAGGAAATGTACAGGTTTGATGGCATAAATAACTCAGATCCAGTTTCAAGAAGACTTGTGCCTAATTTCTAAACTAGTCACATGGTTTAATTTGGGAACCGGTGGTAGAGACCTGATAACCGAGCACTTTAAGAAAGTATTTAGTTTTGATTTTTGCAGAGGATATATGTCTGTTGACGTAATTTGTCCTTTCACTGAATTGCATTCTTTTCTTTCACTGACTCTTAAAAACTTGGAGGTACTGAAGGAGGAAAGAAAGAATCCTTAGAAATGGGTCCTATCCTTAATCAGATCCACATTTGGGGGACCAGTTCTAATTCCTGCTTTTCATGATTAATTTAATGTAGCATGCCTTGCTTCATCTCAGACCTTTATTACACTTAACCCTGTGTGGCCCTTTGCCTTGAGACAACATTTGTTGAGTCCTATCTTTTGTCGGAGAATAGGGCGGCTAAGACTTCTGGAGGACCTTATAGGAGAGTGGAGAAACGGCTATGCAAATGTGGCAATCATATTAAACACAGTAAATTCCATGGCAGAGGAATGAATAGGGCACATTGGGGGTCTGGAGAATGGAAGTTACAGTTCTTTCCTTAATGCCACTTAAAAACTTGTGTGGGGGAGGGGGGATTAGACACATGAACGCACAATCAGCTTCTACATCTTTTGTGCTGAGATTATACTGCGATGCCATTATTTCTTTGTATCTTCAAACTAAGGCTTGCGGTTAATTTATATGCTTGACTGAAAGGCAGCAAGAGCTTGTGTGTGCTGGTAATGGATAAACCTGGTCCTGGTGAAAACAAACAAACCATCCAAACAAAATTTTAAGGAGAAACAAAGAAATGAAGAAAGAAACCTGAGCCTCTCAGTAGGCACAAAAGCTTAGCTCTGCAAGAATGTTAAACCCTATTTTATTTCACTGTCCTGAATTTAAAATGAGATTTGACGACTTAAGTGTTAAGAGGAGGGAAGCAATTTCAAGTGACAGAGTTCAAAGGAGGTGGTTATGCATTTCTAAATAAGTACTGAATCTCCTTTAGAGATATTTTGCAGTTATAAATAAAGAGTTCAGCTGAGACCATCACCTAACTTTCTAGAGAAAATGGCCTCTGCAAATAGACCATATCTTTTACTGAAAGCCATGGTCATAGAAGTTCTAGGCTTAATTCATTTGACATTTCACAAATATTTATTCAATGCCGTACAGTGTGCTAGGAGCTAGAAAAACCAAGCATAATATTTAAAAGGAATCTGTGTGTACTTTATACCCCCAAATGGTATTTGTTACTAAATATTTTTCAACTATAGGCCAAAATTTAAATTAAAAAAAACAAAAAAAAATGCTATAATTTGGAAAAATACTCAGATAAAAGAAGAGCCATATAACTGCAGAAGCTATTATTTCTTACAGAAAATAATAACACAAATGAAGTTTACATTTATTCATTGAGTGTATCCAAAGAAAAGCAGGCTTTTTGGTATTTAGTTTTGGGGGTTTTTTCTTTCATTTTTTGCAGACACTCCACAAGAGATGCTCTTGAATATGGCTTGATGAACTATTAAATATATAAAAAAAAAGACATTTATACAAAAAATAGTCCATGGCTATGGAAGTAAATATACAGAATTAAGCTAAGTTTTTCATCCATATTCTCATAAAAAAATTTTTACCAGCTGCAGTTGTCCACTAAGTTTTGCTTTCATTTCACTTGCAAAATATTATAGAGAATAGGCAAGTAAACATTACCACTAATATTTTACATAAATTCCGAGTTTGTGAAAATGGCACATATATGTCATCATTTCTAACTAGAGTCCCTGCCTCTTTGGACTGGTAAGAAAATCCTCAGTTCTGCTGTGGGAAATCATTCCTGCCTGCTTCCCTTCCTGTCTTCATTCACGTTTACAGTATGTCCCTCCGAATGCTTCTTATTAAATCATCTGGTACCAATTTCTGTCCTACCTCACTCTCGACTGTGGTCGTTTACTCAGCTGGACAATTAGAACGTTTCGTCCCCTGACCACAGTGACTGTGTCAGAGACGGGCGTATAATGCAGGGAGCACCTCACACAATGGTGGAGGGTAACAAGTGTTCGAGGGAGTATAAGAAACAGCCCTTTCAAGAGTTGCAGACTCTGAAGAACTAGATAAGTCAAAAGCTGCCTGTGGAACACAGTATTTGCAAAACGAATTATGTCACCTGCGAGTGCCATAGTTGGTACTACTAAAAGCACCTTTTTATGTAGATAGGGAGAGCACCAGATTCACCAGCCTAAATTCTTGCTTTTGAAAAACAGACTTGAGTTCCGCATAGAAAATTCAGACCTGCTTTTAGCTGCTCCAGCCTGAGTCATTTTAACTCAGAAGGGGAGCCATACAATGTCCCAGGAGAATCAGAACGTAATTCTTCACTATGAAGCACTTGGGCCCATGGCCTAAATAACTGAGAAAATACAAGCACACGTAGCTCATGTAAAGAAAAAAAAAAGTTGACTGATACCTGAAATCTTGTCAGTGCAGTGACTCGCTTTGTAATGCCGTGCTTGGTCCAGAAATGTACAGCACTGTGTTTTAAAAACATGAATGATAACCATTCCACCCATTCAGTTGCTACAGAATGTCAAGCACCGTGTGAGATTATTTCCATTTACTATTTGTAGTAATAATTAAAACCCTGCGAGGTAATCAGAAATATTAAGTACATGCCATCAGACTTCCAATCTAAGGTATGTTCCCAAGAGAAATGAAAACACTTTATGCAAAGATTTGCGGGTAAATGTCTATAGTAGCTCCAGCCGGAGGCAGGTGAAAAGAACATGAACATTCATCACGAGGTCAATGGAAAAACAAAATGAAGTCTACCCATCGGATGGAATACTGCTCGACAACAAAAAGCCAAAACAGAAAACCAGAACTATAGACACAAAATAGGGATGGGTTTTAGGGTCTTTTTGCTGAATGAGAGAGGTCAGATCTGAAGTATCCTGCTCAGATGGACTAAGTCCTCATCCGTGGTCTCAGAATGTAAAGCGTCAGCTACCTATTGCAGAGAGCGAAGAAGGGGTGCATTTCAAAGAGCACGGGGAGCCTTTGGAAGTGATGGAAACGTCGTGTGTCTAGACTTTGGTGGAAGTCTCACCGGAACACGAAAATGATTGAATCACATCCAATTAATGCATTTTAAATGGATGCAGTTTATTGAATGTGAAAAATTTCTCAATAAAGTCATGAAGGACACCAAAGAGATGAGGAAACCAAAGTTGAGAGAGGTACTTGTCTAATGTCACATGGCTACTAAGGAGCAAGGGAAGTGACAGGATTCCTTTTATGTCTCTCTGGCCCCAAATCCTGGGCTCTTTCCTCTCCATCAGATTTCAGGAAAAATTTTTTTTTCATATTTTCCTTCTTTACACATTCAGAATTGTAACCATATCCTATGTGAGTACTTATTATGTTATTAATTTAGTATTCAAAAGTCTTCTAAGTTATGTATAATGCTATAACTTTAAGTAGGAGATATAAAAAGAAGCTTTTATTTTGAAAAGTTGTCTGTGACAGGAAGTCTTGAAATTTTATGTGTGAATTTTTAGATGAAGCTACTTGGAGAGGGTCACATTATATAAATAAAATATGTGTTTTACTTCCTATTTTGCTTCTAGAAGTGTTGAATATGGCATATATTTTTAGGATATTTAAATAGGTGGCTTGAAATGAAATCATTTTTCTGTGTAGTTGTCTCAATGGTGAGCAGAACATCCTTTGATCCCTTTGCACTTCAAGGGCACATATAGAGATCAAAGTGTCCCTCTAGTCCCCTCCTATTAAACAGATGCAGAAACTGAGACCACACAAATGTTGGCAACGCATGTGAGGATATCAAATGAGGAAGCCTTCAGTAACGTGTAAGCAACAAGAAAGCGGATAAACATGGAAAAGGTAGTTTTGTCGTTTTCTTTCATCAATAGGAAATTATTAACTAATCACTGTCAGAGAGATGGGAGGTGGGTTGGAGGCACCCTTTATGCTTTTAGCGTCTCCTTCCAATTTGCATTTATATTATGTAGCTGAGATTGTCAGTTCCATCACTTTACATTTATATGATGAACAAATGCGTGCTTAAACTTCGGTTTCCCAGCAGGGCATTCTTGCAATTCTGTGTAACAGTGGATGGCTAAACAACATAGGATTGATCAAAGCAGTTAAAAACCTCTGAGAGAGAGCTGTGAATGGGGTCAGAGTGAAAGGCAGTACTGAGAACCAGGGTGAAGATTCACCCTAAGATGAATGATCTCTTTGCCACAGTGTAAAATTCTCTCTTTTTTTTTTTTTTTTTCATTCCACTCCAAAGTACAAAAAGTTGGCTACAAAAAAAAAAAAAAAAGGTGATGTTATAATTTGTTTTAGTGTTAACAAAGCCATCTGCTGAATTTAATTTTGATCATACAAATGCATGTTAAGGACTGAAGGCTTAACTCAGCCGTGGAATGACAAGCCTGCTAAAAACAAAAACGATAAAACCAGTTTTCAGGCACGTGTGACTAACCCACGGATCAGCTTCTACTTTTTCTCTGTTCAAAGTCATGAGATTTTTTAGTACACACCCCTCGGGCCAGTTTGGGATACAGATAAAACTATACCCTCCTTTTCCGTCAGCGTACACCTATTGTTTACAATCAACAATGAAAGTTTTAAATAGTATGTTTTAACTATGGTCTGTTGTTGCTTTCTCTCTCAATTGTAAAGATATCGAAGTATCCGTGTTAATAATACTGTCTCAAATGCTGACTCCGATGTACAAATGCTGATTCTGAGCACAGTTTTGTGTAAGCATGCTGACATTGCTGGATATATCATGGAAATTAATAGCGTTCTCTTTTTTTTTTTTACATTTTCAAGCTTTTTGGTTTCATTCAGGTTTAGGTTACCCCACTCTTTATGTCCACTGGACTTAGCATGTCTTTGATGACAGTCACAGAATTAGCACCTTGAAGTACTCGTATACAGTGAAGCTAGCGTAAAAGAAACCTAGCAGCGTTCAGTTAACATTATCTACTGCCTCGAAAAACCCAGCAGCAGAGCCAAGGAGGCTAGGATACAGTTAGAGCTCCCTTCACAGCGTGAATTAAGGATAAGAGACGATTTGGCTTAAAAAGGAAGAGTGAGCTACAAATCCGTTGGACTTCATTTAAATTCCTGGTCATACTCTCACCAGCTTTATTTTTTTAACTTAATTTAATTTAATTTTTATTGTTGTTCTATTGCAGTAGTTCCAATGTTTCCCCCATTGCTCTCCACTGCTCCCCCCTGCCCCCCAACAGCTTTAAATGGGCATAAAGCATCTGGGACTTTCTTTTCTCATATATGTGGTGCTAATATTGATGGTACCTGACTGTTGTGAGTTCACATACTAGCCATGCCAAAGACAATGAAATGTATTGTGGTATAAACAGCTTTCTGATTTTTTATTTTCTGCTGATAAATGTACTGTTTTTATTGAAAACCTTTTTATCCTGCAACTGTTTTTAGCATCACTAATACTAATAATAGCTAATATGTCTGTCTCTAATGCTTTGCAGTTTAAAATGTGCTTTTAGATGTTCTTTAAGCACCAAAGAACTTTGATGGTGTACTAATTTTAGACTTGAAACTACTGAGGACTAGAGACAGAGACCATAGCCTGCTTTAGCTGGGGATAAAAAAACAGTAAATGGTGGATTTGTATCCTAACACAGAATTTCTTACCTCAAAGTGAGTGCTCCACCATCAACACAATCGAACACCTGGATCTCACCCCAGAATGGTGCTTCTGCTTTGATTAGCATCAGATCTGCGACTCAAATTCAGGTCTAAGTGACTTACTTCCCTTTGACAATGCATGAAACGTAAACACCCTAAGTTCACTTTCCACTTCTGTAAAATCAGGACCATATAGTATCTATACTGTTACATGTTATAAGTCTCGCATGATCAAAAATATGTGCAGTTGGTGAGAATATTGCCAGGACCCTTGATGCAACATCCCTTTATCTCTCGGAATTAAGTTAAATTGAATTACAAGCATCCATTTGCCAGGATTGGCATGAAGTGTAATAGCTATAATTTTGTGGTTTCTTCTACTTTTCCTTATGTGGTCTCTGGAAACTGAGTGATTCATCGTTCTTGGCTTATGCCCAAGTACTAGACTACAAGTGGGGTACCCTTTCTATTGACATTATTTTTCCAGAAAGATCACAGGGACTCCAGATCTCTGAAAATTGGTGTGAAATTGCACAGACATTTTTACAACACCAGCTCACACACACCCCTACCCACCATGAATCCATGGCCCTGAAGCCACGGGGATACAAAACCTCATTCTCTCCCTTCTGTGCCTGAAGAACACAGCCTTCCTTTCTTCCCACTGTAATCACTCTGGATTTATTGTTGAGGCCACAGGCTTGGAAGGCCCATGGGCCAGACACAGCGTGATGCTTTGGTTCCTTAGAATCACAAAATGTTGGCTCATGCCATGATTAAAAATAATAATGTGTTCCCAATCATTAAAGGGCAGAAAATGTCACAAATTCACATTTCTTTTTGAAAAGCATGAGCTCTGGCATCACTAGGATGGCTTTCTGGCAAGGCGACAAGTAACTGAAGCTGAGTGATTTCTTCCACCTTCCAACTGCCAGAGCCCCATCAGTGTCCTCTTGTCACTGAGGCTGTAGTTCAGTGACTATCTATCATCCTAATTTCCCCCAGGCATTTCTTATAGTTCTTTATGGCTGCTTTAACTCATTTGACTTACAGTCTAACCTCAGGGATCTGATGGTGAAGACTGAGATTTATAAAAATAAAGCAATATAACACTGCCTCTTATTTCCTCATAACACGCTCATCTCAGAATATAATATGTTTAGAATTACCATTCTCTCCCACCGCATCAGAGCTTCCAAAAGTTGAGAGTCTGCTTTATTTTATTAATTATTTTGTTCCTGGAAGGGTGACTGAGACATAGGAGGTTCTCAGTAACTATTTGAATGAATGAATGAAATAAAACCCCGTAACTATTCTTTGGAAATAAGAACACAAATTGTTGCCCCCCACTTGGTTTTTAGTGTCAAAAAATTAACATAATATTTAAAATCAGATTATCCTATACCAAGATATAAAATTCAATAAGTAACCCTATCTCACATGCTACATTGATGCTGTTTATTAATTTATCAGTATTATTATATAGAGTTTTCTATTAACACACATAAATCAGGTATATGTGTTGAACCAACAATGATAAACTTCACAAAAGACAAAAAAATAAAGTTAATAATACAACTTAACTCATTGCTTGCCTCTCAGAGACTATGGGCCTTAGAATGAAGGAGTGTGATATTCAATCTAGAGTTTCCTCGGTCAGATATGAACCCCATGCACCTCTCGTGGGATAAACACCTCATTTTGCTATGGGACTCTATCTAGCATTTAAAAATACAAAGTTTTAAAGTATATTTTTATTTAAGTTTATTTGGTGTACAATCTTACGTTGGTTATATTAGTTTTAGTTGTACAATATAGTGGTTCAGCATTTTTAGACCTTAGAATGTGATCACATACACACACCCCCACCCCCAGATCTAGTAATTATCTGTCACCATGTAAACTAATCAGAAGATTATTGACTACGTTCTACTTCCCGTTTTCATCCATCTCCCCTACACCCTCCCTTCTGGTAACCATCCCTTTGGTCTCTGTTTCTTTGAGTCTGATTTGTTCTGTTTTGTTTGTTGGTGTTGTTTTGTTTTTAGATTCTGCATTTAAGTGAAACCATACCATATTTTTCTTTCTCTGCCTATTTATTTCACTCAGCATAATACTCTCTACATCCATGCATATTTTCACAAATGGCAAGATTTTATTCTTTTCTGTTACTGTCTAATATTCCATTGTACATATGCACTGCACTCTATTCATTCATCTATCAATGGGAAATTGGTTGCATCCCTATCTTGGCTACTGTAAGTAAAGTTTCTGTGAACATTGGAGTGCGTATATCTTTTTCACTTAAAAAATTCAAATTTTATAAAGCAGCCCAAATCCAAGACAACTATTTAATCTAGTAACAGCAGTGGCTGATCATCATCATCATCATAATCATGATAACATTGAAAACACTTTTAGGCCCACCATGGAGCTGCTCCTGCCTGGGTACCACTTCATCAAACCAAAACTTAGGTAGTGTTTGTGTCCCTGTAAATACTCTGCTGCATCATAAGCTCAGTGGATCCACTCAGTTAGTATGAAATGTCAAGCCAACTCTCAGCTCTGTACTCACTCCCTTGTCTCTTAGTTATTTTCTCTTTTTCTCCTTTAAAAAAAAAATTCTCTATCCATTAAAACCTTCCTGCCATCACCATTATTTTGAAGTTCTCTAGATCCTTAGGGACAGAAACTGCCTGCTTCAAGAAGTATTAGATAAATTTTGTTTGTCACATAAATTGTCTTTTGAACTGTTTTAAACAATAATAACATGCTGCAAGAAAAACCATCTTCAGTTAAAACTAACATAGTCTAAAAAACGTAGGTGGTGTGGGCTATGGAGAATTGATTCTATACTTTTAGCTTCATGAAAATTGGTTTATCACAAAATTTAGACTCTAAATAAAATGTGCCACTTCACCTTGATATTAAGGATCCATAGTCCCTGCTCTTAAAAGCTCACAACCTGGAGATGGAGCGTATGGACATAAACGACCACCCATAATATGACGGGAGGGACGGTGCTCTACAGCTAAAGGTGAGGGGTCATTGGGAACCCCAAAGCAATCCTGATTAGTGCGACCTAAAGTTTGGGCTAAGTCTGAGAGAAAATAAACATTACGGTTATAAACACATAGATGTATAATATCCCAAGTATTTAAATATGCATATGGATATGGATATTTATAATTATCACATGCCATTGAGAAACACAATATGTAAATGCCACATTTATTTTCACTATCTGTGGCTGTACACTGGGTTGCTATGACAACATAGATTAATTAAGGGCCATTCTGTTACAGATCTTCTCAGGACTTGGAAGCTTTAGTCATTCTCTACCTGTACTTTTTATTTTGAAAAATAAAATTATATCAAGAGCTGAAATATTTGTACAGTCCTCTTTATCCTCGTTTCCAACTAAAATCTCCCTTGGTTTTAAGAAATCCTTCCGTCCTGCACATCATCTTCTCTCTCATAGTATACAAAGTGAATAACTCATTATGATATTACTTTTAAGAATAAACAGAGGGACAAATGCCATATTTTGCTGCTCCTTATTTGTCCATGCAAATCCCATAGTTATTATCACATCATTAAAGGAACATAGAATTATTCATTTTTCTTCATTGTCGTTATGACTATGCTAGTTTTAATCAAAGAAGGAAGAATTGAAAAATTGCTGGTCAGAGAGACAGTGTTTCCAATGTTAATATCACCACCATCTTCCTCAATGAATTTTAAATCTTTGTAAAGATTTTATCAGATTTCGAAAGTTGGAAGACTTTCCTCTAGTGCATCATTCACATCGTCTGCCAGTCTACTATAGTCCCAGACACAGCTGTTGAAAAAGTCAGCTTAACAATCAATCTGGGGGAGTGCCTACTCACTGAATGCACTAGAATAGGACAATTTCATAATGAAGGCAGGCCTTCTCATCAGTTCTTTCGAAGAACATTTTGAAGCACCATTGTACCCACAGAGTAAATATTCCATGAATCCCCACGCATCTCCTAGCCCAGCCTGCTCAGTTCCGAGCAGGAGTACAAACTGTCTCCTCAATATAACCTTATGTGCACTCAAGCACAAACAGGTTTCTCTTGGGATATGAAAGCAATTTCATTTTTATTATAAAATTAAGGCGACTTATTGCTGATTCTGACCCTGCAGGCAATCATCACTGTCTACTTATCACCAAACAAGTATGTATCCCTACTGTGTTCCTTTTGGAGTTACGACTGAGCACGGTGGGCTGTATGATAAGGTCCCTGTCTTCAAAGGGCTTGGGTTTTCCTTAGTTTGGGTTTCCTTGGAAGCAGAGCCCGAACTGTAGACTTGGACATAGGCCGTTTATTCAGAGACAATCCAAGAATGCAAACAGAGATAGGCACTGAAGAGTGGATACTGAGCTGGTCACTGCAGTGCGTGTCTGGAGCTCGGTCCTACCGGGAATTCTCATGTAAACACATAAAATGCATGACAAAATTGTCTTTCCAAAGTACAGGGAGGTGCAGTGCATACCCTTGGATTCTTGTCGTCATGAGTTGACCACATTTGGGGGTCAATGTAGATTTTCATGGGAAATTACCTTGAAATGACAACATAAGGAGGTGCATTGAATACAGGAAGACCTTATGAGAATCCTCTTGGTTCTGATATTTTCCCCCTTCTTGACTTTCTTCCTTTATGTTCTTAGAACTCTATTTTTTAAGTTTCATTGTTATGAGGGGAATTTTAGTTCTTGTCAGATTCTGCTACTTTACTCTTGGTCACACACCCCAGCCAGCCCAGCTAAGGTCTGGTGACAATCAGAGAGGTTAAATAATTCTATCTCCTTAGTATTTTGTGATGAGAAAAGACAGTTATTCTTTTTATTTTTAAAAATTTTATTACTGTATTTTTTCCAGTACTATTTAGTCCCCTTATACTCCCTCACCCCCTGCAGCCACCACACGGTTGTCTATGTCCGTGAGTCCCTTTTCCTTTTTGCTCGGTCCTTCTACCCCACCCTGCCCTTAGCTGCCATCCTGCTCTCTACCTATAGTCTGTTTCTATTTTGCTTGTTAGTTCAGTTTATTCATTAGATTCCACATATAAGTAAAATCATATGGTATTTGTCTTTCTCTGACTGGCTTATTTCACTTAGCGTAATGCTTTCCAGGTCTCTCCATACTGTCGCAAGTGGTAAAATTTTCATCTTTTTTATGGCCGAGAGGTATGCCTTTGTGTAAATATCCCATTGTTTTAATCCTCTCATCTATTGACGGACACTTGGGCCGCTTCCATATTTTGGTGATTGTAAATAATGCTGCAATGAACATAAGGTGCTTATGTTCTTTCGAATTAGTGTTTTGGGTTTCTTTGGATATATTCCAAGAAGTGGGATCGCTGGGTCAAAAGGCAGATCTGTTCTTAATTTTCTGCGATATCTCCATACGGCTTTCCACAGTGGCTGCACCAGTCTGCATTCCCACCAACAGTGCAAAAGCGCTCCCGTTTCTCCTCTTCCTTTCCAGCACTTGTTTGTTGATTTATTAATGATAGCCATTCGGACACGTATGAGATGATAGCTCATTGTCATTTTAATTTGCATTTCTCTAATGATTAGTGACATTGAGCATCTTTTCATGTGTCTATTGGCCATCTGAATCTGTATATCCTCTTTGGAGAAGTGCCTATTCAGGTCGTAAGCCCATTTTTAATTGGGTTGTTGGTTTTTGTGGTGTTTTGTATTCTTTGTCATTCATTTGTTTTACTTTATTTTAGTAGCATACTCACAAATGCATGTGTACACACAAACAAAGCTTAGCAATCAACATCAAGAAATTTACACATCCTGTGAAATTCACAAATAAATATCTTGCTCACTGACCAACTATGGAAGGATTCCAGGAAATAGACTCTACTGGAGGAATTAAAATTCAAATATTTTTAATGCTGTATCTTGGAATAGGGAAGAATTTTTCAGGTTGTCATTTATCTTCTGTAATAGGTTTTGTATGTTTTTAAATATCCTGGAAAGCTAAGACTTAGTTACTTATTCTTTTTAAGAACTATAAATTTTTTTTGTAGTTTTTGAAATGTGTTTAACATGAGCATAGTCCAAAAGGCTCTTTTAGTACTTGTGCAGATTTCAAGTAGTTCTCTTTCTCATAATATTAGTATAGAGATAAGAAAAAAGTCACTAATAAATGCTAAATATATGGGAGATAAAAATGGTAATGGTTCATGGGACAACATGATGTGGGGGAAGAGAAAATTGCATTTAAAGCAAAACAGAAGAACTCAGTCTTGAGTCCACTGCTCTGTTGCCTTGTGTAAATTGTTTTACCTACTGAACCTGGAGATAATACTTATTTCATATGACTGTGCAAGGCAGAGATAGGAAAACGTTTAAAAACCGAGCTAAGTGAATGCTATAGCTTAATATATATCTCATAACAGAAACTCAAATTGTATGAATTTCCCTCTGTTTTCAAAGGGTTTGCCTTCAAAGATCCAAAATTTAAGAATCCCATTCTAATAATAAAATGTAACGTTTATCTTCTACACTGGATTGTATTTTAACACCTAATTGCTTTACGTGTAAAGGGCAAAATGAAGGCCAGTCCTCTTCAGAGATTGCAGTCTGTTACTTTGAGGGTTTTGGGAAAAAGAGTTTTAGTTCCCCGAGGAAGACATGACTTTCAGAAATAAAGCCTAGCCACAGGGTGCCGTGTCTGTAAAACCGATGGAGAATCAAGCTGGGTCCAACGAATCTGAAGTCAGAAGTAATAAACCTCGCCTCAGAGGAAATTTCCAGAAATATCTGAAACAAAGGAAGACCCATTTGAGAAGTGTAGTCTCCCAAGCTGATGATCCCAACTATAATCCCATTGTCTCTCTTCAAATTCCTATTTTAAAAATAGTTGACACATCCCATATGCTGCATCTTGGGTATTTTTAATCATTTCTGGGAGCACTGCTCTTTCCTCCAAAGCTTGTTTTTTTCTGGACCCTAATGTGACAAAGGCCCTGTGTGTTATAGTTGTATACCCTGCTCGTCCAGAGTTATCAATATGCTCTGATTAAAAAAAAAAAAAAATTTAGTAAGAACTCACACACCTTCTTCTAAAGCTAATATCTAACCTGTATCAACATCTAAGTGGTGTTTATAGAATGTATGTGCATTCCCAGGCAGAAATGATTTTGAAGGGCCCAGCTGACTGCAAGAGGGCTGGCTTGGACGGGTTGAAGCTTTCTCCACCCCATGGATCCACAACCATGCTAGCCCCTTCCCTCCCCAATAGGTTGTACATACTTTCTTTTAATATCTAAAAATGTGAAAGCTTAGAGCACACCTTTTCACACAGACAATGTAATTATTGGCCTGCCTTCTAAGGAAGTGAGGTTCAGAGGCCTTTACGCCCCCTTTAAAGGAGAAGGTACCCTCACTTACTCCGATGTGATGTGCGCTCCTGCTTAGGCAGTGAAATACGTGGTTTAGTACATGGGATAAAATTTGGGATTGAATTCTTAAGAATTGTTAAACATTCTTAAAGAATCTGCCACTAATATTAGTAGCAACACAAATATATATAACTCTTTATGATATGTAAATCATATCAGCTTGTAAAATTATGTTTTTATTTTAAAGCTATTGGTATTATATCTAAATCTTCTACAACACACTCAAGTTCTGCTTTCTTTATACAGTCTCCATGAGTTCCCTGATTAATGTTATCCTTCTTCTCTACATTTATACAACTTGAGGAAATAATACAAGTTGTCTACGAGAAGCACACTGAGACCACATGATTTTTCTTATTTATAATATGTGCGAAGTACTAGGTACATTCCACATGCTGATTCATCATATTTCAGATATTAAAAGCAACTAGAATCTGTGATGGTAATAACCATCATCAGTGAACTAAACACCTACTGTAATATTTATTGAAAACAGGCCATTTCTTGAACTGTCAATTTTGATTTTATTTTTTCTCCCTCTTTTCTGTTTAAGAGCTCTATAATCTAACAACGATAAACAGCAAAGCAATACAATTTTTTTGCTAGAAATTCTGATAATGTAAAAAAAGATTGAATCCTATTTTATTGTATATAAACTCTCTCTCTCTTTCTCCCACTGTCTCTCTCTCTCTCTCTCTAACACACCACCAACAGCTTGAATATTCATTGTAGTGAGTTATTCCTCTATAATTTCTTTTCATAAAGAGCCTAATGACTAACTGTATAACCTTTGTTCTCTTGGCTACAGTAGTAGCATCTGTGGAACACAAAGGAGTAATTGTTCCATAAATTTTCTATGAGAATGATGTAAGATAATACACGTAATACATTTTAAGTATCATCATAATTCTTAATTATTACATAGATATTTTATATGGATATTAAATATTTTTTACCCATCAAGCTTTGTTTTACCTGCAACACACTGAGAAGACTTTTTTTCGTGTCTTTAAATATCTTTCCAAAATGTCATTTTAATGGTTGCTTAGTGATATATCATAAAAAATAATTTAAACCAACCTTTTATTGATGGGTTTTATGTAGTTTCTAAATTTGGGCTGTCATAATTATTGCTGTGATGAATAACCATAAAAAATAAATGTACATTTTTTTTTCTTTTAGGATGCTTTTTGACCTGATACATGTGCTAAATTATTTTAAAAATTGTGCCAATAACCTCTCCCCCCAAAATATGGAAACATAATTCTCCCTCCAGGTGTTATAATGGAATATTATTTTTAAGTTGATGCTTAATGAATACTATCTTGTTTGTATAATTAATCATTTTAAGAAGTTCTAATTAGTTTAAAATATTTGGCAACATTTTATATTTGGTAGTGAGAGAGAGAGAGAGAGGAAAAAAAGTGAGAAAGAGGGAATGAGGTTTTCTTTTTGAGTGTTCACCTTTTGATGTGATCACAGTGACGTGAGTAGCCATGATGGAATGGTGACTGTGGGCACAGAGGTAGCGTCTAGTGCTGGTGACAGAAACAAGAGTAACAGGTGATAAGAGCTAACATTTACTCAGAGCTCTCTGTGTGCTAAAATCTTCGCACGTATCATCTCATTTAATGCCCACACAGTCCTAACTGCTAGGCCAATTAAAAAAACTAAACTGATTCTGAAAGACTTAGTCGTATTTAAGTAACTTTCTTAAAATCAATACCAATTTAGTGGTTAAAGCAGGATTCTAACCCAGCCAGTTTTATTTTTTGGTGTTACATTGTTATTTTAACTTTTTATTAAATATATTCAGGTGACATTGGTTAATAAAATTATATAAGTTTCCAGTGTACGTTTCTATGATACAGCATCTGTATTTTGCATTGTGCGCCCCCCCCCACCCAAAGTCACATCTCCTTTCATGACCATGTATTTGACCCCCTTTCCTCTTTACTGCCCGCCCCTTCCCTCTGGTAATCACCATACATAGTCTCTGACCATAATGTTAACCCAGGCAGACTGAGGAAGCCCTTCAGTCTAGTGAAGAATTTCTGTAGGTGGTGGAGCTATCAACCTTGTCATTTACATACAAGGTGTATGTTTCTTAATTGTTTTGCTTTTTATTTTGGTAATTTTAATGTACAGAAGATATTTTAAGGAAAAATTTTGTTTGCCTTAAATCTGTCAACATTCTGCATTTGCTTCTGGAAAAGCAGCAGGCAGTGGTTATTTTATGTGGGCAATGGGCATTTGAAATGGTGTCTTTATTTCTAGATGGCTTATCTTAGTTTATGTTTTTGCCTGCTATCCGTTTTGGAGACTGCCTTCAGATCTGTTTTTATGAAATATTATTCAAGAATGTATAATGTTCCCTTCCTGCTTCCACTTGATTAGGGAGATCCATCACAATTTGATTAGTATCTCCTGACCCTTGTTCCTAGTTCTCCTCAAAGCTCACATTGTCATGCATCACGATCCCTCAACGTGTGCCAGGGGTGTGGATATACTTTCAGTGGCTTCTGACTGCAGGCACGTGGAGCTGCTCTAAAAGGGGCTTCCTCTGCCGGTGCCTGCTCAGCCCACATGCATGACAGGTGGCAGGTGCCCGGGAGGAGGAACTCCCCATCAATCACAGGGAAAAGGGCTGCATGAATAACCCAGCTCCCCATCTCTCAGATGAAATAACAGTTAATCTAAGGAGTCCTACATACCAACAGAAATAATGTGCAGCTCATGCACCTCTTACAGATTTTATTCTCCTGTCTCATTTCTCAATTCTCCCATAGGTATTCCCTGAGCCCCACTCCCAACAAACTGTTTGTGCTCAAATACTCCTCCCGTGGTGGTTACCTTCTCTGCTGCATTAAACACATCCTATACTCCTCCTTCAATTTGCTTAGTGCCGTGATCACTAGCCCCTCAGCAGATTGCTCCTTCCCCTGAGGTTGATTCAGCCTGATCCAGTGGGACCCCTCCTTTGGCTGCTTTCTTGCAGCCAAGCTCACTAGTCAAATGCCCTAAGTTTCTGGCCCCTTCCTCTACCTCTGTATTTGGATGAAATGCCGCATCACAGAGCTTGGGATATGCATCCCATGTGTCTCCAGAGGACTTAGTTGATGTACCCTCAGTTATAGGAGCGCCGTCCCCTTGGGAGGAACTTAGACCCATGAGAAATGGGAGATGGGGGAGATTCAGACAGATACATGTGTTGGGATCACTTATAAAATAATCAAAGTAATTTGATAAAGACTCAGGAATGTTATTTCTAAGAGACTGATGTTTCTTCTTTGAGTTACTTAAGAACCAACTGAAAGGAAATGATTCTTGGCATCCGATATATGCCTGCCACAACATGAGGTATTGAGTGAGTTATAAAAGAATCATGAGTCAGAGGGTGGAGGATTTATTGTAACTGGCATTGGCCTAAACTAAGAAACCCATTATTGAAATGTTTAAGCTCTTTAGAGAGTGCTTCCTTCTGCTATTATTTTAAATGGGATGAAAATTCTTATTGTAAAGGAAGCTAAATATGGAAATGAAAAAAGAACAATATAAATTGCCCTTAGGTAACCTTTGCTAATACTTTGGTATATGTTATATACGTACGGTAATTGTTCACTATCTGTACATATAAAGAGGAGTTCTATAATTTCACATCAGCCCTTTTATCTGACTTACCTTCCTAGTGTAATTATATAATCTTTGAAAACATGCTGTGTAATGGCTGTATAGTATTTCTTGTATTGAATATGTATTAATTTGTTAAACTAATAAGTTTTGTTGTGCATTTAGGATTGTTCTCAATTTTTCATACAAAAACCACTGTGATAAATACCTAGTCAAACACATACATTTACACAGCAATAATTAGATTTAAAGAAGAGTTGTTCTTTCTTTTGAGGGAATTTTTAATCCTAAATCACAAAGGCAACATAGCATAATAATGACATTAAGAAAACACTCTAACAGAGCTATTATTAATTTTACATATTATCTTCCAGATTTTCTCTTTTTTTTTCACATGGTTATGTTTACGAGGAAAACTATTTTTAACATGATTTTTTCATTTCATATTTTCTCTTATGTAGTTCCAGTGCTGCTAGAGGTTGCTATTATTCTTTGTGCATGCATCTTATTTAATTAAAGGTATAGGTCATGACTCATAACTCTTCCTTCACTGTAAGAATATTTAGATTTCTTTTACTATTTCATTTTCAATAACTATATGTGTGTGTGTGTGTGTGTGTCTGTACATTCCTTGAATAGCTTTTTTTCACTGCTAATCATTGGTTTTCTGTTAAAATATCAGTCATCAATTAAAAATCCGAGTTACACAAGGGTTAAGAAGTGAGAATAGTCTAACTCAAATTCCATCTAAAGACAGGTGACAGCGACACTCTATTCCATCAGTGTGACCTGAGCAAGTTGATTTAACTCTATATTGGATATTGGACTAACATTGTCCAGGAAAATCATTTGTCCTTCTCAGTGGGAAGGGACACAGACCAGCAAATGCATTTATTTGTACCCTTCACCTGCCATACGATGGCATATTCCGCTCCATTGTTGACTCAGAAGTATTTGCTGTGTGCCCTGGGAGAGCCAACGAAACAACCAGTGTGTTATCATTTATCTTGACTTCAAAGGCTGATGCTATTTCTATGATAGACCTGAAATGTCACTTTCGCTACAGCTTTTGTTTACCGAGTCAAGCCTTTTCCAAACTGCCTAAGTGACAAGAAAGTTGACTAAAGTTTACTGACCGCTTGAATTCTTTGATATTGTTAGGCAATCTAGCCCTGGCTGGTTTGGCTCAGTGGATTGAGCGTCGGCCTGTGAGCTAAGTGTCGCTGGTTCGATCTTCCAGTCAGGGCACATCAGAGAAGGAAAACTCTGACTCCAAAAAACCTCCGCTGCCTTGCGGCATACCTCTTCAGGGGAAAGGCTAAGGGAGTAAACCCCGACAGAAAATCCGGAGCCGGAGTCCCTAAGGCGGTTTGACGTTGTAGTCAACACCGGCAACTCCTGCGGCGCACCTGAAGCCAAGCTGTATTGACTCCGTCTTTCCCTTGGATCCTTCAGCTGCGAAGAGAGGGGGGGTCTGCTGCATGGGCAACAGCAGACCCTCCATATCACCCCGCCCAGGCTCTGTAGCTTCAGCTTCACTGGAGAGGACACTCCAGCGTCATCGCAAGATGTCGATTCAACACGGGAGGAGACAGATACCGTGTCACTCCCGAGTCGGACTGCACAGCCATTCTCGGCGGTGCAGATGGACTCTTGAGAAGCTACACCATCGTCTCTCGAGACGGACGGCTGCCGACGTTAGGCAATCTGCGTAACATAACTATAATACCATCCTTGTGGAAAAGGTGTCATATACCTTTTAACCTGGAAGGAAGTTGTGTTTCTAAGATTTGAACTTCAAGTCACACAGCTAGTGAGTGCAGAATTGGAATTAAAATCCATTTTAATTCCTTCAATAAATATGTTATATATGAAGTGCTCCGTACACTATAGACATCATTGGGAGAGACATGATAAGATAAACAGGTGGCTTTTTTCTTTCCTTTGTGATTTTATAGTCTAGGCATCTCTGCCACATTGTTTTGCTTTCTTCAAAGTGTGTGAGAGAGGTGTTTCTCCAACAATTATTTTTTTCTAAACTGTACCCCATATCATGCTTGGGAGAATAGCTACTGCCTGAAATTAAGAACAGATAACATTTACTGATCATGAATATGGAACAGGCATTAGTACCTGATACACAAAGATCTCTCCATGTAATACCTGATCATTTAGTTAATTGACAAATACAACAAAGGCTTTTTTTTTTTTCTTTCTTTCTGGAATTCAGCCTAAAATCATGGGAGTGGATATTCATAGGGAAAAACTAAAAAGCAATGTGAAGCTTCCTAAACAAGTGACTCCAGGAGAGCGGTTCTCAACCTGTGGTCGCGGCCCCTTTGGGGGTCGAACGACCCTTTCACAGGGGTCGCCTAAGACCATCGGAAAACACATATGTTATTACATATTGTTTTTGTGATTAATCACTATGCTTTAATTATGTTCAATTTGTAACATTGGAAATACAACCTGTCTATCAGATATTTACATTACGATTCATAACAGTAGCAAAATTACAGTTAGGAAGTAGCAACGAAAATAATTTTATGGTTGGGGGTCCCCACAACATGAGGAGCTGTATTAAAGGGTCGCGGCATTAGGAAGGTTGAGAACCACTGCTCTAGGAGAACCTCCCTTCATTCTACTGTCCTTACAAGGCCTGCCTGCCGAGAAGGTCTGCCCTTCAACCAAAGTCTGCATCCATTTTGGCACAGATATCTTTTGTGATTGGAGGTTATATCCTCAGACTGGGAATTTTTGAACTTTCGTCCATTGTTTTTTAATTTAGCCCTCATTTATAAATGGTGGCAGAACAGGTACCTGTCTGAAACCAACATGTGTGTCTAGATTCAGATCACCCGGGTCTCAGAAATAACTTTCAAATGCCGATTGGAAGGCAGAAAACTTTGCCTTTACTCAAGATGCAAACGGCAAGACAAAAGTCTCCCCAGGAAGGCATAGGCATTTGGTTTCTCTGTTTACATTAAATCCCACCGAAGATTGTTTCGGGGTCTCTTTGTTGAAATGAAGAAGAGACTAATAATTCTTTTTTTTAAATTTAAGGCCATGTAGCCTTACCATAATGGTTTTTATAAGTGCTGATGACCGTGGGTACAGTCCCACTGCTTGTGGAGAACTGGGACCTGCCAAGCTACTCACTGGCATTTAGAGCTCTACTCGTTCATTTACTGTGTCTGAGGTCTGTCCAGAAAAGGCGCAGCCATTGTTAATATAACAGGAACAGTCTGCAAGACATCGATGTAACCTGGCGCCCAAGGAGAGTGGACTGAAATGCACATGTGTGAACAATGGCAACTTCGCTGTACTAGTCAGCAGGGGCAGCTGACACCTTTGAGTGAGCATGTGTATTGTGCGGCTATCCCATTCAAAATGACTGAGCGAGTAAAGCAAAAAGTTTGTATCAAATTTTGCGTCAAGCTTGAACATTTCTCCGTGGAAACAACTCAGAGGACTCAGAAGGCCGCAGCTCTGGGCAGCCGGTGATGGGCAGCTTCATCATAACAACATGCCTGCTCATGCATCACGCCTTATGCAGAGCTTTTTTGGCGAAACATCAACTCACCCAGGTGACTCAGCCCTGCTACAGCCCAGATTTGGTGCCCTGTGACTTCTGACTATTCCCCAAACTAAAATCACCTTTGAAAGGGAAGGGATTTCAGACCATTGATGAGAGTCAGGAAAATATGATGGGGCAGCTGATGGTGACTGGGAGAACTGTGTGGGGTCCCAAGGTGCCTACTCTGAAGGGGACTGAGGCATCATTGTCCTGTGTACAATGTTTCTTATATCTTTTTTAAAGGTATATTTTATTGAATATATTGTCACAATAGTTCCATTTTTTCCCCTGTTGCTCCCCCTTGTCCAGCACCACCCTCCCTGTTTCTTATATCTTGTGTCTTCTTCAAGAAATGCCTCAATTTTTCATAGTTCATTGCTGGATACTTTCAGGAAAGGCTTCTTATGTATTTATTGAGCTCATATTATGTTCAGAGCACTAGGTGAGGCTCTGTACCACATTAATGAACATAACAGACACAAATCAAAAAGCAAGTTTCTCCTCTTGTAGCATGCCATTCTGTCAATTTGTGAAGTTTGTTCAATGGCAGTAAGTTATAGAAAACATCTGAGTTGGGAAAACAATCCATTTTTTTTTTAATGCAGCACCAATATAAACATTTGATAAAAAGGACATACAAACAGAACTGAGTTTGTGACTCACATGTAAATATCTAATGCCAGGCAGTATGAAAGATAAAATCAAAGGAGAGAAGGAGGTACTCTGTGTTGTACAAAATAATGTAGAATAAATGAGTTGCTCCTTTAAAACCAATTTAAATCTGTATGATTTATAAAGCACAGTTTGGGATGTATCTGCCAGGGTTCCCTTCTACTCTAGTAGTGGATAGCAGAAAATGTAGAATGCTTGGGGGGACAAAAGGCCATCTTACATCTTTGTCCTCAAAGACACCCTACCATGGCCATAATTCTTAAGCTAACAGGGGAAAAATAGTATTTGGAAGCATAGGTGAGGCTTCAGGTGATCACATCCTACCTATACCACAGGTTTTCATAGTATCCTAACTATCATACTCGGGTAGATTGAAGAAATAGCAATCTCTGCATTTGGTTCACGAATCAATATAATTTAAATTTTGCCAAATTAGCACATCATATACACCTCATTACAAAAGTTTCTCCTGGAGATGAGATGTTGTTTCAAAAGCAACCTCTTTGTATTTTGGTTTTAATGGTATTGTTGGAAATGGGCTTATTTTATAATGAGTTTCCAGTAAGATATTTCCATTATAAAAACCACTGAAGATTCAGACCGCTTTGCAAGCCAGCTCTCAGATGTGTGCTGACAGCTATCTTGTAAGCAGAGGGTAGCTCATGTCTCGTGAGATGGCCTCAAACGAGCAATAAAAATGAAAGCAGATGTAAGCAGTGCCTACAATGGCAGGCATTGGCTTAGAAAGGATTTAGGATCTAGTGGAGAAACCGAAACTCCCTGTCCAGTAAGAATCCAGTGGGTGTGTCCTGCAATGAATTAGGCTTCTTGGAGAAAGAAGCCTTTCCATGTGTAGGTCTATGCGCATATGGATTTGGAAGCATAGTAGTATCTTTTCCATAGTCTCTGGCTGCTATCAGTGGCATCAACACATATACGTAGATTGGCTTAGGGCTTTGGACTTAACTGTTCATAAAACCACTGGTTGCCATTCTCTCTCTCTTTCTCTCCCCCTCTCTCCTCTCCCTCTTCCCCTCTCCCTCTCTCTCTCCCTTTCTCTCTCTCAACCAGGCTGCAGTTGATGGTTGCTTGAGCCAAGGTGGTAACGATGAGTAGATGAGAAGTAGTTTGTTAGTTTCAGGATCTATTTGAACGTAAAGCCAAGTGGATTTATCCACATGGAATAGGATGAGTTGATGGTGAAACAAAGATTTTTGGTCAAGGAAACTGCGTATTGGAGTAGATATTTCCTGCATTGAGGAAGGTAGGGGGAGAAGGGGATTTTGAGCTTGGAAAATGAGGAATTCATTTGTGAGGATTTGATGGAGTGTGAAGCCAACTGTTTAAAACAGTGCTCGTCATCTATCTAGTAGTGAATAATAACGGTTAGCTGTAATTACTAACCATTGCGTTCATTTCTATTATTATGTTAACTCAAGAACATTGCTGCCCTGGCTTTCGTTTTTTAAGAAGAGCTGTAAATTTTGTTTTGCAATAAAATACCTTCGTTTTAAGTGTTAAAAGCCACAGATCTCTTATTTTAGCTGCAGCCTAAGTGGCAAGTCGTGTGTACACATTGGTGATATCTCACCTAGGCACCTGCTAGGTCTCGGCTTTGCAACGCTAGATCGTTCTCTGAGGCCATAGGCACTTGCTAAGTTCTTGAGCAGGGAAAGGCTGAAGGTACAGGGGATTTATTTCTCTAGGGGAATCCCTCAACCAGTGGGGTCCAGGCTTTGATTTTAACCAAGCTTTGAAGGACTAATATGAAGGGAACATTGCGACTTCTCCTTTGCGTCTCTTCAGAGGACACCCGGCAAGAATGAATCCAATTGTTCAGAGAGGCTAACAGCTCATTAACACGGACTTCGTTATAACATATACTCTATTAGCTTTGCCTCCGTCCTTGTCCGTCTCTGCAGCCTCACTCTGAGTCTCTGCGGTCACCTCTAAAGTGAAAATCTATCTGAGTTCCCCTTCTTCTGCTAGGCTTTGCTTTCAGCAGATTCCTAAGACATCAGTTAGTAAGAGGAAAATAATCTGAAAGCTGAAAATATGCATCATGCCCCCAGCTTGCTGCTGCCATTATTCCATTATTTCATGTAGAAATTTGCTTGACGTATTGTCCCACTTAAGGCTGTGAAAATTCCACTTTTGTCAGGGGGCCTTACGTAATCGCAATGCATTTTTAATATTTTTATCATTTCAATAGATATAAGTGGCACTAGGGAAGAAAGACATATACACAGATTTGCTTCTACTTCACATCTCCAGAAGAGAAATTTGGAGGTAACATTAAAGAAGTAACTTCTTATGTGCAAGGCATCAGGTTAGGTCTTATATAATATTTCACTGACTATGTCTCCTGTTTGACCTTAGGAGGTGTGCTGGGGATTTCAGATTATAAACAAGGACATATAAGATGTTAACTGTCCACTGTCACACAGCTAGTTTATAATAGACCCAAGATACAAGACATGGTGTCTGACATCTTCCTAAATGCCTTTAAGTACATAAGGCTAGAGAATCTATGATGTTTAATCATGATCTTAGGATTTCTTGCTTTGATCAAATATCTGTTAATTTAATTAAGCCTATAGGGAGAGGATCAGATTTTATGGGCTAAGAAAAATATTAGAATTTAATATTAGAAATTAAATTTTATCTCTGGTGGCAAAAAAAAAATGATGGAATGAAAAAGAAGATGAAATGTAGGTGAAATTATTGTAATTGCAAACATGGATAACTTTTAAACTTTTGCCTTTAGAAGGAGTTGGAATACTTTTAAGAGAAATGTTTGTAACTGAAACATTTACAATTTTTTCAAGTCATATAGAAATTTGTCTCTTAAAATAGTTTAATCTATTCAATCTGATCCAAACTTTTCATCAATTTAAAGTTATCCTTTCTTTCTTATAAGTAAAGTTACAGGAAATACATGCTTGTATGAATTTGGAAAATATATGGCACATCTCTAGAGGGTAATGATTTATTTTTTAAGCATAGAATGGTTTTAATAACTTAAATTCAAACACCTATTTATTTTCTAGTGGATTTTATTCAGTTTTAGCAATATCGAATTTAATCCCCATTAAATGCAATTTTTCTATTAATTTAATTAATTCTCATATCTATCAAAAGCCTTCATTAATATCACTTATTTTTAATAAACTTTTGATTAAATTACTTTATTGCTAATTCCTTTCCATAAATTTCAGTCAGGTCAGTACTTTTGTGATAAACCACACTGTTGGCTTGCAATTGCTAAACCTGTTAAAAATAATTCTACATAAGTAAGGATCAGTGTTCTTGTGTAACTTTGCCAAGTCTCAGCACCTTTTACAAATACTTGTCTTTGTACTTACCCATTGCCCATGTTTACTAACTTTTCATAAGTGGGCAGCCACACGGAGTCATTGTAAAGAGAGTCAGGCTGCCTGGCTTTGTATCCTGCCTCTGCCAAGATTTTACAATCTTACGCTGGTTGGGCAAATTGCCTAACCCTTCAGTGTCCTGGATTTCTTTGGCAATAATAATACTATCTACCATTTCCAAATGTTGATCAGATTAAAACATTTAGAAGAGTGTCTGATCAACAGAGATTTCTCAGTTTTCGGTGCTTTTATCACCATGGTTTATGGTTATCAAAACTAACGCCAACCACATGACAGATTATTATTTTGTGGCTTATACCATTATAGCATTCATTACATATAGAAACCTTCTAAATTGAGTACTATTTTTCTTGGTCTGTAGATAAGCCTATGCTCAGAGAATCAGTTTGTAAAGTCCCTAATGTTATTCAGAGATTGAGATAGATTTGAATCAGGCCCATTTAAATAAACAGCCTGATTCTACAGTGCTGTCTGCCTTTGACCATTGGAATTTTCCTCAGTGGCAGATTTTTGTTGTAAAACTCTGCTGTTGTAATGACTTGTTTCTAGACAAAAAAAAAAAAAAAAAAGCAGATGATATAGATAGAGATTATACATGGAGATAGAGTGGGGATAGGGATCCTAGAAATAGAGATAGAATTTGGCATTGTTTTTTACTAGAATTAGCAAATAATGGTTTTGGAAGAAGAGGAAGCAAGTCTCAGAACTCTCTCCATTATTAATATTAGGCAGACATCGCAGTTTAATAGCTTTCCTCCAACAATGTTCTTAGCAAGATCCAGGTTGGATAAATAAAATATGACAAAATTTAGATTGGAAAAAAATGTACATCATTTTATAAAAATACATAGAGATCTTCCAGGCTTTCTGTGCATGTTAGGGGTGTACAGAACACACTCACTGATGAACTACAGATATCTCTGCTTTCACCACTGATGAAAATGCATTTGTAAGTGAGAGACAACAGTTGAGGCCAAAGAAGAAAAAGAAATAGAATGGAATATTCTACCAGGTTTGGAACAGGAAGATCAGTGATTTAATGAGAGTCCAAACGCCTTTAAAAAGGTGAGGTTGGGACCAAAAAGGCAAAATACAGAAACAGATGTCCAGGTGTAGGACTGCAAATAGGCTGTGGAAGCAGGTACGGGCCTTGGTGGGCATGATTATGAAAAGTGAACCAGCTGGGAATCAAGTGAGGCAAATCCTGAGACTGGCCTTCACCATTCTGTTAGTCCCGTGGCTCTCCATCACCTGCTTTCAGGCAGTCATGAGGCAGGAAGTTACACTTTAGCAACTTCTAATTAGGATCTTTGTCACCATGGGGAAATCAAGGCTGCTCTTTGGGCTCTACAAATTTTAATTGATAGTAGATGAAGTATGTCACCTATCTTAAGTATGTAATGAAGATTTATTAGCTACTCACGTGAAGGCACTTGGATGGACAATGAAAGGTTCCTGCCATTATAGTGAAGGATGGAAGATTTGGTCTCTGCCTTCAAAAACACTTCTAGCTCTGTCTTCTCACAGCATGTGTGGGTCAACAGGTGTCTACTGAAAACTTTTCTGGAGGTATGAACATAATACTCACATTTCATATAAAGTACTAACATTTTAAAATTATTTTCATTGGGGTTTGGAAGTAGTGGTGTTCATTATGGAAGATCTAAAGCCATTTGGAGGGGACATGCTAGGAAGTTAAATAAAAATAACACATTTACCTGTTGAAAAAGTGGTAATACAATTTAATATTATAATGCTAGTTTTGAAATGTTTGTAATAACATGAAAATATTCAGTCAAATAAAAATAGAAATCTAAAATAATAAAGCAATATAAAATTGTAAAGCCTGATGTGAAAATCCGTAGCATGCTACAAACAGGGTCATTTTAAAGGCAGAGTCTATGACATTTCTGGCATGCGACTTTGTTCCCTTTTAAACAAATAAAAATTTATAATATTTTCCTTCCAGAGTTACTCTTTGCTTATCTACAAATATAAAATGTCTTGAGTAAAATTAAAATAGTAGATGAGAAATGGCCAAGTTTCAAGAAGATGATCCTTTGCTGACATGAGATCAGATGAAGTTAGAGTAGCTTTCTAAAAGATGCGATGTTGTTTATGAAATCCACAGAGCAGACCAAATTAGAAGGAGACACTTCAATTTTATCCTTATTCATCATGAATTTCAATATAAAATAACTTCACATGAGTTGATTTTTTTCCTCAATTTCCCTCCACATATATTGTCATGAATAGCGACTTTTTTCCTCCCATATTCCTAACTTTTGACTGTAGTAATACAGCAGTACTGTTAGAATACAACAGCCCTAAGGTTGGATCAAACCAGGAGGACATTAACCTGTGAATAGAAGAAGCAACATTTTGTTTTCCTGTAAAGGAGTCAAGTTTGTGTTCCTGAAGTCATGTACGTATCTTCTGAGTCAATTTCGAGACCAGACAAAGCATTGGAAAATAAGTAATAAAGTGGAGGTAGGAAGAGTAGAAAGAAAAGTAGGTTGAGGGTGAAAGTTCAAGAGCAAAGCTATGAATAAAGTGTCTGCAGGAGGTCTTATTATTATTGAGTTCAGTAGATTCTGTGGATTCAAAGCAGTGGCTTACAGAGCTTCCTTGCACTACATAAATTGCAGCCGTTTAAAGAACAAAGAACAACTCCAAGAGTTAAAAGGAAGGACAGGAATAGGAGATAGGTATGAGAAGAAGAAATTTAAGATAGTCATGGAAGAATTAGCTATCATGAATTCCTTTCTTATCCCTCTAAGGCAGATGCTAGTCATAATACATTGAGTGAGATTAATTCTTCCACCTCTGCTGAGAATCACTCACTAATCCTGTACTGCTCTGGTATTTTAAAGATAGGTTTCTTTGTAGAAAAGATTTTGGCTGAATTGCTAACTGCAGACCATTTGACATTAGGAACAGAGTCAATCGTTCACGTGTCTTTAGTGCACCTGTCAGAAGAATGAAGAAGATCTGAAATTTACATGTACATAAAAGAGAAAGGGTGGGAGATGGGAAGTCAGGGTCCTTGATCCCTTGATTCTGTCTTGGCATCTGATAGTTGTGTAAAGCCAGTATTTTCCATTATAAGACAAGCATGAATCCATGTTTATCTCTAATCTCTCTTGAGCACCCTTTGGAAAGGTGATATTTATTTGCAGAGGAGGCACCAATCACTGCAGAATTCAAAATGATTTATTTCAGATGAAAAATGAGCATGAAGTCAAGTTATACGGAGCTCTGGGACAATGTGTTTGTTTTATTTTCTCTTTTTTCTCAGCCAAGGTGAATATTATTATTTCAAACTTTATTATCTCATATATTTAGAAAAAACCTATGGCACCTTATTATATAAAGTAGTTATATGCAGTGCAAACATAATCTGTATCTACTATCTTCCTTCTTCCACTGAATTAAAAAGGCAGTTTTGTTACTTTTATACCTTTCCATACCATGCTCTGCACAGAGTAAGATAACAACCAATTTTTATTTAATGAATGCTTGAAAAGTTCTGTACAAATATTAGGAAAGCAAGTGTTCTTGCACAATTCTGTTGGCTTATTTGTGTTCAATTGTATAGATCTTTTAATGTAAGCCAATTCAAATCCCTTTTGGAAGAAATATAGAATGTAAATCAGAAATTAATAAAAATTATAGTGATTTATGGATTCATGGTCCCACAGAAGACCAAATGTTCCATATTTTCAATCATCTCTATAATCCCAGAAAGTAATAATCTGGGATGTTTGTTTGTAGTCATTGTTCACATACAGAGGTGGTTCGGATTGAAAATGACACTGGTGTGATTTCATAGCACCAACTGTCTTATCTGACTATAAGCTTCCTTTGGCTCCCATTAAACTTTTGAACTTGTGGTGAAAAATATGAAAAATCGTGAGTGTAATCTGGGCACATGCTCCCAAGTTTGATCTGAGGCGTTGAAACTGACTGCAATTTGCATTAGATTATGCTCCAACATTTTCACTAGTTAATTTATCAAAACGCACATGTGTTTTCCAAATACTAATTTTTAAATTCACATTAAATTCGCAGAGACATTTAATCCATATGCTTTGTACTGTAATTCATCATTTTGTAGGCGAGAACAGGTCTAAGTTCAGGACTATTTTTTGACTAAGACACTTTGAGTGTTTTTAATTAACATTTAAAACTTTTTTTTTTAAGGCAGGAAGTTATGTTTGACAAAGTTAAGGCCAAACACCAAAAGGTTAGTGTTTTGTCTAGAACTCAGCATACATGAATCTTAAATGAATTTTAAACCTAGCTAAAATAAGCAGTCTTTCTCCTTGAAAAAATGATAGAGAATAAGAAAGTTTGCCATTAAGGATCTTATGAGTGAGGGTCTAGTACTATCTAGAGTCAAAGAAAGGTAGACAAAAAGGAATCACTTCGTTAAAAAAAAAAAAAAAAAAATTCTTGTAGACTAATAATCAGGCCAAACACAGATGACTAATTTATTTTCATTTTTGAGAAATTCAATAATTTTGTTCCACAATTTTTCCTCACTTACTTAGAGTTAAATTTAAAATCTACTACAGAAACTGCCTATGTCAGACAAGTCAGCATCTGAGGTCATGCCTGATGTTGAAGAAAATGAATAAGGGAGTAGAGAGCCGAGGGTGACGAAGGTAAGAACGGAGACTTTGGATGTTGGTGTAAGAAAAGAGGAGATGAGAGGGAACCTAAGCTTTGATAATCAGGAACGAATCTCAGCCTGTGTGGCAGCCAGCCCCTCAGGGAATCTCTAGGCTTCTTGGTTCCTGGCACTCAGGCTCCTGTGCAAGAGTCCCACACACTGAGCCCAGGCTGGCATGGTGACCAAGGAGGTATGATAGGAGTGATGGCATGTAATTTTTTTTCCCCACATTATTTTTTTAATTGAGATATAATGGACAGACAACATTGTGTAAGTTTAAGATCTACAGAGCACTGGTTTGATACATTTATGTATGGTAATATGAGGACCACGGTAGCATCAGCTACCACCTCTGTCATGTCACATGATGACACTCGAGGAGCTTCCCATGGAGGTGTGACTGAAACTCTGGCCACAAGTCAGCCCAAGCTTGCCAGTCATGTGAGGAAGCTACCTTGGAGTTACATGCTCCAGGCCCAAGAGACAGCAGTCCCAGCCAACAGCTGATTGAAACCTCTTGAGAGATCCTGAACAAACCCCAAAGTCAAATTGCTGAATTTCTCGCCCACAGACACCGTGACAGATAATCACTCGTTATTGTTGTACTAAGTCAGTAAGTTTTGAGTGGTTGGTTACATAGATACGGATAACATTAGAAAAAGTTGATTCAGGAACAAAATAAACTAATTTATTCAAACCTCTAATATGTATTGAAGGCCACGTACTTTGAGGTTTTAATGGAGGAAAGATTGATATAGTCCAGACGTAGAGAATTTATATTCTAATGAAGGTGATTTTTTTCAATGTTTTGAAACATTTTAAATTTTAAAAGAAATTAGTAATGCAGTTATTACAAATGAAGACATTCCTATGAAGGAAATGTTAATGGCTGAAAATCAGGGATTAATCAGGGGAAGAGTGTTTTGAAAAAGGGTTCATGGCCGCCTCTCTGAGCAGATGACATTTAAATGGGCACAAGAAAGCTGAGAGGAGCTGGCTCGTTCATTTGTGGAGGAAACCACAGATTTGTGTGTGCAAAGGTCCTGGGGTGAGGAAGAACTTAGTGCATTTAAAGGAAGAAATGAAGCCTGGGGCAGAGCATGTAAAGATTATGCATGAGGAAGGTAGGGTGGGAGACAAAGGCTATGTTTTGCAGAATTTCATAGACCTCAGTAAGGAGTTAAGATGTACAATGACAATCTGCTGACCAGTTTTAAGCAGAGGAAGTAACACTGTCATCAAATCCAATAAATAGTAGGCAGTTTCTTTAGGAACTGATGTTTCTGATGACCAGTCAAGTGTCCCTGCCTCAGTGACATTTCTTGGTAAATGCCAGCATTTTTCCTGATTTTGAATAGTTTACTCAGTGGCGAACTATGAAATGCATACATAGTGCAAACATTTGGAGAATTATTCCTGATAGCTAAGTTTGTTATTATCTATTTTAGAGAATTTAATATCCTTAAAAGTAAGCATCTCTGGGATTGGTTTGTACTTGGTATGCTGTGATACTAGGAAGAGATTGCAATAAAGAACATAGTCATTTCTATGAATTGTAATGGGCCTAAGAGGTAAGGAATCTTTCAGGACAAAGATCTGCTTAAATATAGTTTCCAAAATGCTTCCCAATAGTCAGGGAAATCATCATCTTTACCTAGCCCAGTAATCCAAAGAAACCATCATAAGTAGCAAGTGTAATTATCTTCTTCTAGTTTAAGGAACCTGATTTGTGCTGAATCATGGTACAGATATGTAGTAACACGGGCAACATTTTTAAAAAAAGAACATGCTAATTTTGGATTTGCAATTTGCTTCCATACAAATAGCCCTATTACTTTAATAGTGGATATTCAATTTGAATTTTGCAATGTTTTCCTCAAAAGGATTGAGTGTTAACTCAAATTTTGTAATTTGCATTAAAATTAAAAAACAAAAACAAAAAAATTTCTCATCAGTGTAAAGTAGTGTTTGTCACCTGGCAGATAATAATTACTTACCCTACCTCTTCGTTCTGGTGAATATTTTCCCTTTCCGAGAATATATTAAATCAAAAGAATACATTTTATGCTAATGTAATCTTTGTAAAGGCTGAGATAAAATTTCAAGTATTGATAATTTCAAAAAACTCTACAAGAGGATTCTAGAAATATTGCTTTCTTATTCCTGGGGATGATGTTGCCTCAGAAAGAAATGATTTTATATATTCATTTCCACTGACTAATTCCAAGGGATATATTTCTGGGAAATACCTTTCTCAAAACAGCCATTTAATTTACCCACTGAAGAACCACATTTCATAATTATGCATTTTCAAAAGACACACAGAGTGATCATTTTGATTTTGAAGTATGTATCAGCTCAAATAGTAAATTTTTGAATAATCAAATGCATTCAATAATTCAAACACTTATTTAGCACTCACTCTGTTTAAAGATTATGCGAAGAGTCAGGGATTCAAAGAAGAAAAATAAATTCACCTTATTCGACCAGCTATTAGCATAGCTCAGGAGTTGAAGCATTTCATATTATATTGCTATGGTTTTCTATGGAACAAAAACAAAACAAAACAAAACACAATTGTGATCTTGGAAAATAATCCAAAGAATCCAAAGGGCAGGCTTCCTGGAGGAGGTGATATTCGAGCTGGGTTACAAGGCTAAGTGAGAGAGTAGGGGAATGTATCACAAGCAGAAGAATGAGCATGATGTGAAAAAAAAAAAATCTGGGTTTCAGAAAAGTAGTTGCTTGCCACAGCTAGATCCTTATATATATTTTTTGTAGCGTCAGCAAAAAAGGGAAACCAATAAAGAAAGAGCAAGATGAAAGGGGATTTCTTCGCTATATGATGATATCATGACTTTATTCATGAGGCAAAAGAAAACCATAGGGATATCTTTACTCAGATCTTAAACCTACTTTAGAAAAAAACGTAAACAAAAACTAGCTTATGGATTTTTTAAAAAGCATCCTCAGTGGTATTGGCCATGCTGATCTTGTCCTCACTCTAAATTTTTGGAAGGTGACGCTCCTCACTCTCATACTCGGGAAGGTGGCTGGCACGTCAGCCTTAGGGAGCGACATCCTTGATGAAGGCTCCGCTCTGCCGCCGCCAAGCAGCGGTCATTCCGCGCTGATCTGGGTGGGCTGCGTAGGCGAGAGAAGACGCCGCTGTCTCTGGTTATTCGCCTTACACATTCAGTCCATTTCCCCCGGCCAACGTCTCTGGGGACCCTGCTTTCAGGACACGGCTGGTAAGGTGTTCTTGAGGACAACGTGGGAGACAATCACTGTCCAGACTAGAGCGCTCGAAGAAGTAAACCATGTTGCTCTTTTGAACAGAAAGTCACTGATGCAAGAGGAAAATAGGAAATGCCACCACCATAAAACTAAATAAATACGTAAAATAACAGACTTTCCCCCCAGTCTGTGTTTTGTGTAGCCAATATTAAGCCATAGCAAATGCTGTTTGTGTTTGTAAAGAAATCAGAAAAACCTATTATTACACAATTAACTACTCATTAAATTTGCTTAACCTAATTTCAGGGAGTTTATAATTGCAGTAAAGGCTGTTTCCTATATGACCTTAAGTGTGGAGTCCTCATGCCCAGAGACATATTCATATTAGAATGTTCACAGAAGTGTAGGCAGTTCTTAGCTGTGGGTCTAGGGCAGTTAACCACAGTTAGTGCCTTGGGGTAGGCCCGCAGCGGTAGGACCTGAGGAGATCCAAGTGCAAATTGAGTCATTAGGAAAGAACTTCTAGGGAAATGCCTGGGACCAGGTACTTGTTGGTTCTCTCCCATTTCCTGATCTGCTCCCCTTGCTCTGCTGACAGTGCCTCGGAGGGGAGTTTCAGTCCGATCCACTGGGGTGGTCTGCAAAGGAAGTTGTATCTTGATCTGAACCAAGCCAAGAGGGCTGAAAACTTCATATCCCAATACCCATCGGTCGCAGACTCGAAGGGGACTTAAATTCCAAAGCGCTCCAAGTCTTTCCATGCCAGGCCCAGTAGCCATGGAGGCTGACTTTCGTAAGGGAAGTGTCACAAAGCGGGGAACAGCTAAAAATAAGGTACATAAAACTCTCCAAGGGGATCTGATTGGAGCAGAGAAATGATCTATTTCCACACTTGGTCAATGATTTCATTGAATCATGGGTACATAAACAAAGATTTGATGAGACGTTTTAGGGACCCCGAGAAAGATAATTTACCATCAGAGCTATCCTGAAAAGGCAGGCTATGCAGATCACCTAAGTATCTAAGATAAGCATCGCCATTTCAAAACATTCGATTTACTGAAATGGCGAAAAGATTAGAGTGGTGGTGATTTGCAGTACAAACTAGGGAGCGGTGGACTCTTGTTGTCAGAATAAAATTCTATTCTTAAATTTGTTTCCTGCAGGTTGCTAGGATGCCAGGGGTTGGGGAGGGATGTCACTAAACAGATATCTGCCTTATGGATACGTGGTACACCAATCAGGCTTTCTTCTTCAAGGCACGGGCATGTATTTCCATGGCTACTAATTTTGGATACAAATGCTTCACAACTGAGTGCTTCCACGGGAAATTGCCTTGGGCCAAAGGGTGTACTTTTCCCTACACCAAGTCCCCCTTCTGGGATCAGCCTGCATCTGCTGGGAGTTCAGGTATGAAGACCTGACCCCTGGCCTTCATTTTCAACTATTCTCGGGACTAGCCCATTCCTAGGGCTACTTGTGGGATTGCCCAAGGCTTCCTTGGCAATTGCAAAGTAAGTTCAGCTCCTCCCTCTCTTCAGCACTGTTTCTCTCTCTCTCTGTCACGGTTCTCAGTAGCTCAGTCCCAGAAATTCCCTGAAGGTATATCTGTGCCTCCAGGTCTGTCTTCTGAGGAATCATGATGTAAGAATGTTGATCCCAGAAAGTGGAATCTAGAATGGAATTTTACTTTGTGTAGTTAAATACACATAAGATAAAATTTGCCACTTTAATCATTTTGAGGTGTAAAATTCAGCGCTATGAAGGACCTTCACAATGTTGTTAAACAGGAATTCCTCATGTTCCCCACCCTTCTGTCTTAAGCAGTCACGAACCTGCTTTCCCGGGCTATGGATTTACCTATGCCAAGAATTTCATACAGATTGAATCACAAAATAGGTAGCCTTTTACATCTGGCTTCTTAGCATAATATTTTCAAGATTCATTCGTGTTGTAACGTCTATCTATATACTACATTCCTTTCTATGGCTAAATGATATTCTATGGTGTGGATGTACCACGCTTTGGCTGTTAGTCCTTTGGGTTGTTTCTACCTTTTGACTCTTACGAATAGTGCTGTTCTAAGCATTCATATATAAGGCTTTGTTTGAAAACCCAAACCCGTTTTCAATTATTTTGGGCATATATCTAGGTGCGAGCCCTGGCTGGTTTGGCTCAGTGGATTGAGCGTCGGCCTGTGAGCTAAGTGTCGCTGGTTCGATCTTCCAGTCAGGGCACATCAGAGAAGGAAAACTCTGACTCCAAAAAACCTCCGCTGCCTTGCGGCATACCTCTTCAGGGGAAAGGCTAAGGGAGTAAACCCCGACAGAAAATCCGGAGCCGGAGTCCCTAAGGCGGGTTGACGTTGTAGTCAACACCGGCAACTCCTGCGGCGCACCTGAAGCCAAGCTGTATTGACTCCGTCTTTCCCTTGGGCCCTTCAGCTGCGAAGAGAGGGGGGGTCTGCTGCATGGGCAACAGCAGACCCTCCATATCACCCTGCCCAGGCTCTGTAGCTTCAGCGTCATCACAAGATGTCGATTCAACACGGGAGGAGACAGATACCGTGTCACTCCCGAGTCGGACTGCACAGCCATTCTCGGCGGTGCAGATAGACTCTTAAGAAGCTACACCATCGTCTCTGAGACGGACGGCTGCCGACGATATCTAGGTGCAGAATTTCTCAGTCATATGATAATCCTAATTTTAACTTGCTGAGAAAAAGCCAAACTGTTTTCATTGTAGCTGCATCACTTGCCACCTGTAAGAGTAAAGGAGTGTTCCAGGTTCGTCACCTGCTCGCCAACACCTGTGGTTTTCTGTCGGTTTGAGTACGGAGACCCTAGTAGGTATGAAACAGGATCTTAGTGTGGTTTTGGTTTGCATATTCCTAATAACTAACGACGTGGGGCCTCTTTTCATATGCTCATTGACTATTTTCCACTGAAATGTTTGTCTTTTAAACTGTTGAGTTGTGCGTGTTCTTCAGGATGAGATTTGGAAGTGCGGTTGCGTGCTGTCTGGCTGGCCCTGTAGGCTGTGTTACAGGGAGTGTCCTGTCACCATCTGGCCTGCTGCAGCCAGGCAGATGGGAAAGCTCCCCCCTGTGGTCACCTGAGCTGCGATATTGTGGAAGGAAGGAACTCTGACAGGTGTGATGTCTCAGGCATGGGAATCATGTAATGACAACCGTTATGGTATCATATGCCTCCTGCTCGGAGTTATCAATGTTTTGAAGAAATATAAGGAAGGTATGTGAGAAATTACCCACTAAATCACCAGTTAAAAACTAAGTTAAGAAACCAGAATCCTTCTGTAGCAGCACATAAAGGAGATTTTAATTTCCTAGAGTTTGGGCGCCATAAGAGCTGAGGATTGAGTTGGAAACAATTATAATGACAACAGGGCTCCCAAATAATGTTGACTTCTACAATTCCCAGGTTAGAATTACTAATTGAGAATAACTGGGACCGTGAGATCTGAGATGAAAATATCAATGCTGATTCACTGAAAGGTCTTGAGTCCCCACATTCCCCTGAACTTTTCATGTCTGCAGAAGTATCTTACCTCTCCGTGATAAAGACTGTGATGGTCTCCACACCCTTGACTGCAGGGGATGGCTTCCTAAAGATACACACCCACCTTCTCTGCTGGTCATGAGACCAATGATGAAGGTCAAGTCATAGCCTGTGCCACCCTGGAAAATCCTGCATCAGACTATGATTTGCATAGAAATATAGTATGTATTGGTTTACTTTAACCATTGCTCTATTGTTGAATACATCAATTGTTTACCACTTTTACTGTGATTAGTTATACTGCAAAAGTATATATTAATACATGGAACTTTGAATTTAGGTTTAATTCTCCAAAATGACATCGTTGGTAATAATAATACTTTAGGAAATAGATGTTGGTTTTCTCTTACAGTTGATGGTATTAGTTATTAGTTATATATGTGTTTTTATATCTATATAAATGACATAAATATAACAAAATATATTATTATATATTACATTATACTATTATATAATCTACTTTATACATAAAATATAGTATATAATACATAATATATATACATAAGCTTACAATATTTGTCAGTCTAATAGAGATACATTATACTTACTTAAATGTCTTCATTTTTTTTATTACTGTTGATTGTGATAAAAATCTTTTTCCATATACTTGATAACTACTTAGTACTTCTTCTTTTTAAATAGTCTGTTCAGGTCTTTTTCCATTTTTTGTCTTGAATTCTTGGTATTTTTCTTATTGATTTGTATAACATTTCAATCACATTTGCTGGAAATACTTTTGGCAGCTTTATTGGAAATAGACCTTTTATAACATTTTTGTCGATACATTGCTTTGTCATTGCTTCATCATTGCTTCTTTATTTCTAAATCTAAAACTGCATCTACATGTCAGAAATTTTTCTCAACAACATAGTCCTTTTTCTCCTTGTTATCTATGCTTTCATCTTAATATTTTTGAAATATTTTGATCCTGAAATATCTCTTGCTGTGTAGCAACTTCACCATTATGCTGTATAACAAAAATAAGTAGAGAAAGAGTGAATATCTTACCCATGTTCTCCCCTGCCCCCTCCCCCGTTACCCTCAACCCTTAGTTTGCAAGAGAGAGACCTCAATGTAAGCCACCTGCAGTGCTAGCAAAACATCAAAAGTGATATTTTACATAGAAGATGTTAGACCTGGTGTTTGTTGTTATTATTGTTGATCAATAAATAACTATATATTAATATTATAGGATAGTAAAAAAGAGGAAAGCTTCCTAAATGTAGGCAATAACGTACTGTAAGCCTATCACAATTAGCTCCAATAATTCATCAAAGCTTTTCCTTTCTACATTCAGGTCACTGTTCTAATCAAACAAGCACACCTACATTTCTGGTGAGTCCTATGAGTCTAATGTGATTACTGGGTAAATCAAGGAAAAGTTACTGTTAGCGTCTGTTTATTCAGCATACCAATTTTGGTCAAAGGAGATAAAGCGAAGATTCAGGAGAACCAAGTAAATGGTTCAGTGGGATTTCAATGGAGGAGAAATGAATCCATCAATGGTAGAGAGAAAGGAAATGAAAAACTGTGATATTTTAAAACCATTCTTCACGTGGAATAGCGTTTCTCACATCATTATCAGCACACTTTGAAATTCCTCAAATGGAGTCTTAATTTGCTTGAGTAGAAATAGCAGGTTCTTTGACCACTATTTTCTCTTTGATGACTTGAAATTCAGCATCATGTTCTCTGCCTAGACTTCAATAGGTTGGAGGATGAACAAGTAAAATCTTGGGATGGCAGGAAGCTTTATAGAAAAAACGACTGACCGATCCACAAATCAGACCCCTTATCTATGTCATGATGCTGGTAGAATGTAGCAGGTTTGAATGGAAAAGTTTGAATATTAAGGACACTGCAGTCCTGTTTCTGGATCCCATAGCGCTTAAAAGAAGAGATTTGGAGGAATGTTTACTTAATTTCTTTACCTCGGCATAGCCCCCTATTGTGCGCTCTTCTCTCTCCATCAGCTTCCTGAAGAATGTAATTCCATGTCCCAGGTGTGACCTTGCTGTGGGTTCTGCTGTCGCTTCCATGCCTGAGTGGGGGGAAAATGCCTCCACTTCTTCCTGCTCCTATGCACACCATTAATTTTTCCTTTTCCCAATCAATACTAATTAGGATACATCAAGAAATCAAAGCAAGGCCCCTATTTTTCTTCTTTTTTTCTGTTTATATCTTTATTTTTCCTAAACACACTTTTTATATTGTTTTCATATTGTTAGTCTTTAACTCGGTGAAGTCCATAAGACCGAGTGTAGTGTAATTCAGAATGGGAGACCTCCAAAAAAATATTAAAACCTTCTAAGAACAATATTCAGATATCATTTGGCTTACAGAACCAACAGCACAATCTAACACAACTTGTATTTTTGTCAAGCAATGACTTAAATGACACATTTACTCACTTAACCACTTTAAGACTGACAAGTGTTCTGAAGTAAATTGCCCTGTTGAAAAATACATTGATCAAAATTATTGGCTAACTTGTGTGTGACACTATCAAATCAAAATTGACACAGTCATTTAATTAATGTATCTAAATACGTGTTTCAGAATGTAATGTGTCTTCAAAATGAAGTGAAACTATAAAGGATCTCTCAGTTAGCTACTGAGTTTTATTTATTTATTTTTTTCATTCTTATTGAATTTATTGGGATGACACTCATTAACAAATTATACAGATTTTGCTTGCACAGTTTCATAACACGTCATCTGTAAACTGTACTGTGTGTTACTCTGCCATAAAAAAAAAAAAAAAAAAAAAAGGAAATCTTACCCTTCCCCATGGATGGGCATGGAGAACATTATGCTAAATGAAATAAACCAATCAGTGAAAGACAGATACCGTATGCTTTCGCTCATGTGTGGAATTTAATGAACAAAATGAACTAATAATCAAATTTTAAATAATTTGTTAGTCTGATGTCAAACATTTTAATCTCTAAAGGTATAGAATGTTTTCATTTGTCAAATGCAGTTATATGTATACTACTCACTCATTTTGGTGTAACTGTCTTTATAAATAGCCCTGTTCTCTTAATTGTATTAATGATGTGATTACCACACTAAATATCTTCACCTACAACTTTGCACATTTTCACTAAGTTTTAAGTTCTGATATAAATCAAATAGAAAACCAACTATTTCTCTTTAAACTAAAAGAACACCTACTAATATACCACCTTCTATGAAAATGCTTTGAACTTTAGAAGTTATTGAAAGCTATATGTATATGTTGGTAAAAATATAAACATATATTTTACAACATGAGAACATGCCAGAGTAGCTTTCATGCACTTGTAATGAAGAACATAGGTTGACATAAAACTTGTTTATTTTTTTCAGAATATTGTAAGAGTGGGAAGGTTTCTATTTTCTCTAGGAAAGATGCAAATGGAAATGACTTGAAAATACTTTGGAAAATGTTCATATCAGATATATAGAAACTTCTGGATTGTTAGGAAAATGTATACCTGGGTATTTGCCATGAAGGTGTTACAAACAACAATTTTTTTTTTAGCACATTGACATTAAATCCTGCCCAACATGACAGAAATAAGTGTGTGCTATCTGCCTACAATGTAATATGCATAACAAATGCAAACACATACACATGCAGGTAAACACACACACACTCACTCGGGTTAACACATATACCTACCACACACAATTCATGGTCATAGCTTGAGATTAAATTTTTTAACTTTGAAACATGTTCCTGAGGTCATAGAAAATTCTCAGGTAGAAGGATGCGAGTATCTGAGATAAAACATAATCAGTGCATATGGGGATTGTCCACTAAATTGCATGTGGCCTTCAGGATGGGCAACACTTAATGTCACGTTAAATTTTATTTATTTTCTTTTTTGTCTGCACCCAGTTTGGTGTGCATAACTCCTAGACCTGCACCCATTTTTGAAGGCCATGACCAATAGTTCTGCGGTGCCTACAGGCAAAGAATTAACTTTTAGTAATTAAAAAAAAAATTAACCCTTGCTATGCCCAACACTATTCAGTTCTCATAGATGTTCAACTAATTTAATTTGATACTCACATGGAATGTCTCATTTAGAAACAGGTATTCTTTATAGTCAGTCATAACAATTCATGCAATCCCTTAGCGTGGGGTCTAGCACAACTGTGGAATTAGCTTTCATTTATATCCAACTTAAATTAATTTTCAATACCCAACCAATGACAATGGGAAACTGGAAACCCAGGAAATACATGCATTTCCGAAGTTTCTGTTTAAATCTTTTGAAAGGCTGTATAATTGAATGCATTAACATTTTAACGGTCCGCAATGCATACCAAAGCCCTCTATAATCAAGTGGCTGGTGCATAAATGCTTGGCACTTCCATCTAGCTTACTGTAACAAACAGAACAGACGTCTTTCTGGAATAAACCTTGACCACTCAAGCTAATGGGAATCCGGTTAGATTTTTGCCAACCACAGGAAACATCCATAATCAATAGATGCTGAGAAAATTATGTTAGAAAGAAATGTTTTAGAGAGAAAATAAAAAGGGCCTCAAAGTTGATAGAAGACAAAATCTGTGATGGTATTATGATTGATCTTGGAGAGAAAAGGCAGTGAATGCTTAAATATATGAATTGCTTTAAAATATTCTAGTCTCGTGAGAGTGAGTATTATTGACCTAAAAATACTAAACTATCTTGGTAACTTGTGAGTCATATATAAATACATATTAAGAGATTGTTTAAAATTCATATTATTGATCTAATTGATTTTAGCAGCTCCAAGGGAGTCATCGAACATTTTGTGAATAATATATCTTATAAAGACTTGGTCGGTGTTCACAAATTTGTGGAGCACTTCTGGATTTGATTTTGAAACTAATTGGAAAGTTACATAAAGGAAAAATAATAACCTTGTGATAAGAGCCAGGTATACACACACCATGTTTTGTTAGACTAAACACTTCTGATGGGGAGTTTTTTATGCAATCCTGAGATCAGCTATGAAACTATTCAAGATTTAAGACAATGTTTTACCTAGTCTTTCTGGATTGTGAGGGAGTTGGCCTTACGATCAAATCCTTAGTTTTGCTCCTAATTTATTTTTATTCTGCAACCTAAGTAGAGGAGAAAAAGGAGGCCTTCATTTTGAACACTCAACTTCAAGTTCTTTGAAGTTGCTACACCAAAGGAAGCACTAGAACACATTTTCAAATTACTGACATTTCATGAGGACTGGGAGTAATTTGTAACTTGTTCTTAGGGTAAGGTCAGTTTAAGGAAGGAGAATGTTGCAGACCCCCAAAGAGATTGCAGCATGTAGACCACAAATGGACTCCCAGAAACGGTTGAACTTCAAAGATTAGTATTCCAACCTTTGAAACTAAAATGAACAAATGGTAACCCCATCCCACCCGCCATAGATGGAAAAACAAATTAAGCCATACTTGGCACATGAGCCAATGTATAAAATGGCAATTGGATTTATAAAAACAAGTGATTTAAGGGGAGTGTTTATCAGCTAATGTGACTGCAGGTTTGTAACCTTGAATTATAAGCATGCCCTAATAGCATAGCATGTGTCTGTTGTAAATTAAATCTGGAAAAGATGGTTTCCTGGGCATCTTTCATGGGGTACCGTTGGTCTTCAGTAGTAAGGACAGGAAACAACCCAACAGTGCAGGGAATTTTCTGATCTAGTCCTAGTTAAAACAATTGCTTTCTAAAAAGAAAAGAAAAGAAGCTTACAACTAGGGGTAACATAAGAGTTTTGAATTAAATAAGGGATGAAAAGTAGATATGTTGTTCTGTTCTCTTAATTGCATTATTTCTAAACTATTAACCAGAGGCTGCCAGCATTATTTTGAGGCTCTGTCCAAACATAACCAGAAAGAGCATAACAATGTGGTAGTAGTCAGTTACATAGATAAGATAGTGGTTTCATATTTTCCAGTAGCCTATAATTTCATTATGGTACTTCAACAAACTTCCTTTATAAAGAGTTGTGATTTTAAAAAAAGAAGAAAGAAAATCAAAACAGCCTTCCTTTTAAACAAATTGTTTTTCTCCATTTGTTCCTCAGAGCAAATTCGTTCTGAGTATTTCCCATGATTGTAATGAATAGATAGGGGGACTTCTTCTGTGCTTTGTATAGGGAAGTTGAGGCATGATTCATACATTATTGAAGGGGTTTGATGTCTTTAGTAATACCATTTTTCCCCTGTCTGTACCCTCATAACACCTCAGTTCTAAGATAAATTCAGGAGGGATATAATCTTAAATAGTTTATAACAGTTACATTAGTGAAAATCAATTTCAGGGACAATTAGTAACAACTCAATACTGCTTTGTAATAATAGCCACAATCAGCCGCACAGTAGTAACAGATGCCTGTGTACCATCTTCCCGAGGTCAAGTTTTTAGTCTCTCAGCTCAGATTGCCCTGGTTCAAATATGAGTCTACCACGTACTAGCTGCGACACTTTGGCAAAATAGGGGTAATGATAAATGTGATTTTTATCACGTTGTTTGTGGCAACAAAATGGCTTCCTCTGCATATGACAGGAGAGTTCCCTACTAAGAGTAAATAGCCTCAAATGTTCGATGCTGTTGCTGTGATTATTTGTATTATTATTGAGAATATGAGTACAGATAAGTTATATTTTCCTGGTAGTGCAGTGTGGTTTTTCAAAGCAGAGAGAGACAGGGAAAAGGAGAGAGCAGATGGGGTGAAAAGGTAATAGTGGGGGGAAGGCATGGTATTGTTCTTTTTGCTATTCTCTCTCTTGTAACTTGTCTGGAAGTTTGACCAATATTTTTCAAGTAAAAATTTTAAAAAGAAGTGCAGATGAAAATGATTGGTAAGAGCAATTTTGGTCTTAAGATGAACATATTTCCACTATCATTAAAATCCTGTCACATCAGGTATGTGAATTAACTAAATAGTGACTTTTCACAATGTATACATATATCAAGACATCAAATTGTACACCTTGATTTTAAGTATATACAATTCCTATATGTCAATTAGATTTTAATAAAGTTAAAAATAGTATCACTTGGCATTAAATGAGAATTTCCAACATGCCAGGCACTGTGCTAAGCATGTTGTATTCATGTTCCTTGTCTCATGTAATATTCCTGGAAATTTATAATATAGTGACCATCCCTGGTCGACAGAAAGTTATTCTGAATGTGAAATTTGCAAACCTTGTACAGTCTAGATCCAAACATACACAATACAATTTTACACAAACCTGCTAGCTTAGGCCCATTGGGATTGGATATGAAGTGAGGAAGAAGTCTGAAACATAATAGATTATATCTGAAATATACGGAATTTGCTTCTGAATTTCAGCTCTGCCATTAACTAGTTTTGTGACATTTACAAAATCCTTTCTCTGAATCATAGTTTCTTCCTCTGTATAAACAGAAATTATCTACCTTGTAGCTGTCAAGGATTAAATGATCTTAAGTACCAATATTTGCTTGCAAAATTAATGTTATCTAATTATAGATAGATAGATAATAGATAAGTTAGAAAGTCATAAAATATGAGTTGATATATCTATAATTCTATAAATTATATAAATCATTCAGAGAGTAGAATTAGGTACAAATATCCTGAGAAGATTGACATTTTGCCTCTTTTATTTTTTAGAGTATAATTTTCATACAGCGTATAAAATAAGCACTTAGGTAGAACTTGGTACAATCTTTAAGAGATAACAGAATATGAAAAGTTTATGAGACAATTTGACTTTCATTGTTTTTGTGAAAATCTGTTGCCTTGCTCTTGGAGGATGAAATAATGGGGCAGATGGATTTTAGCTTCATTACTGTGACTGGTTCTGGGTTCCTTCTGGGAAACCCCTTGTGAGCCTTTTATGTGAAACTCACAGTGAGGACTTGGTAAATTATTCAAGGATCATCAAGCCAAAGTTTTAATTCCATTTTTCTGACTCTTAATCTGAAGAGTAACTATTACCTGTTTTTTTTTTTTTTCTTTGAAAGATATTCAGATAAGAACCATTAAAATAAAAATCTCAAACTTGGAAGCTTTCCAGGGTGGAGAGGACCATGTCCTCTGTAAAACTGATTACATCCCAGAAACACACTAGTATCTCCGGTTTCCAGTACCTCGCTGGTGTAATTACTGTGAAACTAACAGACAGGTAAAGCATGAAACTCTTCCTAATCAGGCATAATTCCTGGGTGATCGTTCTCAGTGGATCTGATGCCTGCATCGATATTAATTGTGCAAATTTCAGGCAGGATTAGACAGACTACAAGGAAAAAAATCAGACAGACCAGAAGGAAAAGGTTTCTTAAGCTATTTTAGCAGCTTAGAAGTAAATCATAAAATGTCAAGCTACAGAAATTGGCTCTGATAAATATGATGTTTTCCTGAATTAGTTCACTAAGCTTTTATCCTTTCTGAACACTTCCAGTCAATCCTAAATACTTTAAATGCCAACCTTAATATTGGACAGTTAAAGCTACAGCACATATAGAAGATTGAAGGCAGCAGTGATTCGAGATGAGAATGAGTTATTTTATCTTCATTTAGACCCCCAAACGAAAGCAAATAACCATTGTGTGAAAAGATTGTACACAAATGAATACTTCCAAGGAAGCCAGGTTGCGCTACCAAATGGGAGAATATAAATTATAAAAATAATGTATAATCATTTCAACCGAGTTACGTCTACAGGATAGGTCTTCCTTCCAACACCCCTGAGAGTTCCTGAGAGGGAGTATATGGTTCTAATTGTAATTTAATTTTACATTCTTATTTAGGGGAATTTAGATTTGGCAATGACTATAAAAATTGCCTAGCAGCTGTCACTTGGCTTCCATTCCAGTGTGGTCTCTGCTGGATGCACATGGGTAAGTCCCAATAATGCTGAGGGAACTTGTGCAGGGAAGAATATTTTGCATTCCTATCCTAAAACTTCTATTGGAAATATTCTTCTTGTTAAAAAAAAAAAAATGACATATAAGCATTATCTGAATTCCAAGTTTCTCAGGGAAAGACTATTTTATGTCATTTAATTCCCAAAGTATGATGTTAAAACTATTAGACAAAAATAACGTGGGGCCTTAGGATATGAACTGGGAAATCAGGAGACAAGGGTTCAAGACCCAGTGCTGACAATAGGTGTGTGAATCAGGTAATTTGTTTACCTCTGTATAAACTAGCTTGATTTGACTTTAAGTTTCCTGAGATCGGGGATCATGTCCAGTTTATTGCTCTATTTATAGTTTTAAATGCAAAATTAGTGAATAAAATATTTACTGATTGAATGAGGGAATGGATGTTGGCACCATGTATTAGAACAACTCACTTAATTTTTCCCAAGCTGAAGAGGATCTTTTAGGAGATGATAAAATTGCTGTGCACCTTTTATTAAAGGACATCCTCAGCTTATTTTATTGGCACAGGATACAGCTGAAAGCAGAAATTCAGACCTTGTTTAGAAATATGAAGAAATCAAATGGGTTATTCTTTGTTTAATGTTCATAGACGTCGACCAAATGGTGCTGTTTGTAATCAGGCAGCTGCTGTTTTATTCCCAACGACAATCTAATGTTTCAGTGGTTTGCTAGGAAAGGGCCCATTTGTTGCTTAGTTCTATAATTTTCTGGAACTTGTCTCAATATGTCTCATTAAAGGGAAGAATCAGAGAATCCTGTTGTCTTACCCACTGACATCTGAGTTCCTGAAAAAGCTAAGTCATGTTTCCCAGATTCCCACGTTTAACTGGATACTGGAGACCCGGTAGATCCTAAATAACAGCTGCTACTTGAATGACTACTGGAAACATAAAGGGATTTTTAAACAAGAATGCTACCTTAAAAAATAAAATAAAGTCATTAATGAATATTTACTTTAGATAAATCAACATTTAAAGAAACGAATAAAAGCAGTATGGAGATATCTAAAAAAACTAAAACGGAATCTGCCTTTTGACCCAGTGATCCCACTTCTGGGAATATACCCAAAGAAGTCTAAAACACTAATTTGAAAGGACATAAATATCCCTGTGTTCATTGCAGCATTATTTACATTTGCCAAGACATGGAGGCAGCCCAGATGTCCATCAGTAGATGAGTGGATAAAACAACTATGGGACATTTATACAATGGAATACTACTTGGCTATAACAAAGGAAAAAATTTCACCCTTTGTGGCCATATGGATGGACTTGGAGAGCATAACGCTAAGTGAAATAAGCCAGTCAGAGAAAGGCAAACACCATATGATCTCACTCATATGTGGAATCTAATGAAGAAACTGAACTAACAAGCAAAATAGAGACAGACCCACAGATAGAGAGCAGGCTGACAGCTAAGGAGGGAGACAGATCGAGCAGAGAGGAGAAAGGACTCATGGGCATGGACAATATGGTGATTATGGTGGAGAGGGGATAAAAGGGGATAAATGATAGTGAAAAAATGCAATAAAAATTTTAAAAATTAATGAATATTTACTATAGATAAACCAACATTTAAATAAATTTTAATTTCAGAATTAAAAAAAATTCATTCCTTTAAGAAAAGGATGAAAGAATGATGACCTTATATCTGGTTATGAATTACTCTCCAGGGTAATATGACATAATTAAATGTCTTATAATTTCAAGTGTCTTTCCTCATTTCTGAATATAGTCTCTTTATTTAACACCTTAAAAGAAATTATATAATCAGTCACTGATTAAGTTTAAAGACACCTAAATTCCCCTATCTAAAATAATCAGGGAATTTAAGAAAATTAGCTAACATCACCAGGCAAGTTGGTGGTCCGGGTGAATTTAGAACAGAGGTCTTCAAAGTTTTTACTCTATTTCAACCATTTAACCCTATTCTGCAAACATTTCCATAAAATAACTTGGTAACCTTCCTAAGTCAGTATACTCTCTGATCTTATTGAATATAAGTTCCCTTCTTGAACTAAAATATTAAATATCTCATAATTTGCTCTATTTTGGAAGAAACAGATTTTTCTAGTCAAACATACATTATTTTATTGGGATTATGTAAATTAAGGATTGGACATCTTTATTCATAACTTTCTCCTTATCATGATATGGATATAATATAAATACATGCAGTTTTAATAAAATGATTTAGAAGAGTGTTTTAAAATCATTTAATCCAATAATTTGCTGAGCAGAAATTTAAAATGAGGTTTGTTTTTCTGCATTATCCTTATTGAGTGAGTGATGGTTAGCAATGTTTTTAAAACACTCGTCTACCGATGGTTTCATTGGAAGCAGAATTATTTAATTAGCTTTACGATTCGCAACTTCGGTGTTAGAATTGTTTTCCCTGAAGCATTTCTCAAGGTAGAACATGCTTCCATTCTCATGATTCTCTAGCTCATCTTCTTACAGCAAGAAGGCAAATATTATTGAATCGGAAAAGGAGACTTAAACAGTGAGAAAATATTTGTTTCTCCAGATGTTTGTAGAAACACAACGTCCTCCCATGTTCCCCCATTAAGCACTTAAAATCTGGCATTCCCTAGATCAACAAATGCCTGCTGTAGATTCAGATAAAAAAGCGAGTGAAGTATATGAATGCTAGGATGGAACTTGTTAAAATGATACCATTTCTATTTTCTGAGGGGACCAGAGTCTCGCTTCCCTCAGACTAAAGGCTCATTTCTCCAAATAGCGGGGTTCCTGGACTTGTTTCGCTGGACCAGCGTGTAGGGTAGCCTGTGCCTCTGTGTACAGATAAGAGATTGTTAAGACAATGGAGTCAGCCAAGGCGAAGTCTCCAGACGAAAGACAGTGTCCACGTTTAGGGTCATTTAAAGTGACAGCCCATCTGGTTTTGCCTAATACTCACTGAGGTCTCAGAATGCAGACATTTTGATTTTGAAACCAGGACAGTTGTACGCAAGATACCCTGCTTTGCCTGGGACTGGGGAAAACACGGAATACAGGACTTTTTAATACTAAAAACAAGAAAGTCCCAGGGCAAACTGGGCCGAGTTGGTCACCTGACGATACTAAGTCAGGAAGTGCCAGAGGTGATGCAAGCTCAGAATTGCAAGGGCACAATATGGATGTTCTGGGCCAGAGTATAATCAAGTAATACAAGGGGTATAGGATGAAAGGATTGACCTAAGTTATTTTATTCGCGGGTGCTTTCCTGCCTCATCACATGCACTGGAAAATAAGCAGACGAATCAGGATGAAGCAAAATCTTTGGATTCCTGACCTAACACCCCCCCACCCCCACCCTGCTGTGAGCTCTGACCCTTTAGGACAAGTCACCGCTTTCACAGCTTCACGTTTCCACCCATGAAATGTGCTGAACAGAACGACCTGGAAGATTTCTCGTGCGCACTAAATCATATGTTAAAACATATAAATGGACGACATACAAATGCTGTAGAGTACATGGAGATTCAGAGAAGGAAAACTCTGACTCCAAAAAACCTCCGCTGCCTTGCAGCATACCTCTTCAGGGGAAAGGCTAAGGGAGTAAACCCCGACAGAAAATCCGGAGCCGGAGTCCCTAAGGCGGTTTGACGTTGTAGTCAACACCGGCAACTCCTGCGGCGCACCTGAAGCCAAGCTGTATTGACTCCGTCTTTCCCTTGGACCCTTCAGCTGCGAAGAGGGGGGGGGGGGGGGTCTGCTTCATGGGCAACAGCAGACCCTCCATATCACCCTGCCCAGGCTCTGTAGCTTCAGCATCATCGCAAGATGTCGATTCAACACGGGAGGAGACAGATACGATGTCACTCCCGAGTCGGACTGCACAGCCATTCTCGGCGGTGCAGATAGACTCTTAAGAAGCTACACCATCGTCTCTCGAGACGGACGGCTGCCGACGACGACATGGAGATTCATGAAGAAACTAAACATGCCAAAGCAATGAAGTAGAGGTAGTCAGTTAAAGGAACTTTAATTCATTATACGTTGCAAAAGTTTCCCCTTTCTCTCTTGCTGTTTTTCAGATTTTAGAGACAGAAGGCAAACATTGATGTCTCATTTAAACCTTTTTCAAACATACACTACCAATTACAGCAGAAAAGCAGACCATTTATTACTTTCTGACTTCTGAGAACTAATTTAAGAGGTAAATATGGTTGCCCAGGAAGGTATCAAATTCAGAAGAATCACAAGAATGCAATATTTTACCTTTCTCTTTTCAAAGTTTAAAAAGAAAACCTGACTGGTAATTCTAGGGGAAAGGGATTTTTTTCAGAGATAAAAGGGGATTAGAGGTTGTTTTGTCCATTTTCTTTATTTTATAGATAAGGAAAATCATGCTAACACTGGAAAAAGGTCCCACATTGCTTAGGTATTTTCTCTGAGCGTGACAGATGTTTCGAAGTATAAAAGGTTCCCCGTGAGTCTCACGCCTTTTCTAACCAAGTCCTACCCTACCTGCCCAGGCTGACCTCCTCCACAGACTTACCTGTTCTCTATTCCAGCCATAACCAATACTGGCTTCATTAAGCCTGTCTTTAGGCTTTGTTTATGCCGGTTCTTCAAGTTCAAGTAACTCTCTATACTTAGCAATTTAACCCTGAAGTCATAACCCGACCACAAGTTCTTCTAGACATACCTTTTGCTCCTCGTGGATTTTTATAACTCCACTATAATGCCCTTTGTAATCTTCCTCATAAGCACGAGCCTGTTGTTCTTCTTAGGCTGTGAGTTCCCTGGGGACTATGACTCTAATGGTAAACCTTTCTACAGGGTGTATCATAGTGTTTGCCATCGAGTTAAATTTACTACTTATTTCTTGACTTGAAATGTTAGCAAAGCAGGCTTCAAGCGGGCCTCTCAGTGTAGGTGGGGAAAAATGGGACGTTTGAAAACCTATGTTCTGAGAAGGTTTTGAACCAAAAACATTGTCCTGATTTTCAATACAAATAGTAAAAATTATAATTCACTTTATCATTTCTGTGAACACGAATTAACATTATTATGTCTGGTTATAAAGTGAAAGTCATTTTTAGATTTACTGACCATTAACATGCTTCTGCAGAAAATGTGCTTTTTGAAATCTTTACGTAAAATTAAAAATAAGGTCACTCTTGTACTGTGTTAAACAGAGGCATTTGGAGCCACATAGGATTTTAAATCCTATCTTCTGTGTAATTGATGGCACATTTGAAAAACCTCACTCGATTGTCTGTTAAATAAAGATGTTCTCCTCTTTCTCTATTAAATGATATTTTGTCCTTGTAACATTTTTCTGTGAGGCATTAACTTCCAGCAGTTGTCTCTTATCAAACTAGACAAAGCTTTCAACTTAATTGAATTTGAAAAGTATAAAGATTGACTGACTTACTAAAATGTATGTGGTAGCTTTAAATACATAAACAAAGTGGGTGAAATTGGCATGTTTTTCAAGTACCAGGTGAAGAAAATGTATAACGAAAAAACAACTTAATTAAAGACAGAAGAGTCAATAAAAACAAGGTTATATATACAATGAAATTTATGATAATGAAGTTGACCTTTTTCGATCTTAAATATCCAGCTTCATATATAATCTCTAATACTTTCTAAAGTATGCACATCAGGATCCCATCAATATAAATGTCATTATGTGGAAGTGTTACTGTAGTAGTCCCCCACAACATTAAAGCTCCACCGAGCAATAAAAAAATTAACATAAGGGGAGAGAAAGAGAAAATTCTTCATCAAGCATGGAACTTGAAATAACCTGATGTCTACACAACCACTTTGTACTACTTATGCCTCAATACGTGTGAACCTGGCTAAGACACTACAAATTCCGTAACAACCGAATCAAATGTTTTTCTTGTCTAAAGCATTTGTGTTCTTTATTCACACAGTTTCGGTCCTCGTGGAAGTTAATGAAAGTTCTAGGGAGAGCCTGGTTTCTACTTTGTGGGGGGCACTTGTTTTGTGAGGAAATTGTTTTTCCAGTTCTTTCTCTGCTGGGGAGGGGAGGGGCAGGAGAAGGAGACAATGACATATAAAAGATATGTTGTCAGGCATTTAAGAATAGTAATGAGGTACATAGGTATTCATAAAATATTACATATATTATAAAATGGCTAGTACATTTATGGAAAGGTCTTTGTGTTGACATATGACTTTGTTTCTCTTGAGTAAGCATTTGTGAATGCAATGGTTGGATTATGTAGTAGAGGTGTGTTAAAGTTTTAAGTAAGTGCAAACAATTTTTCAAAGTGGTTGTATTATTTTACGTAGTCACCAGGAGTGTAGGAGAGGCCCAGTTGTTCCACATACTTGCCAGCACGTGGCATGATTAGCTTTTTAAAATTCAGCTATCTGCTTGGTATGTAATTATAGCTCATTGTAGTTCTAATTTATTTTCCCTCGTGATTAATGATAATGAACATCATTTCGTGTGCGTATTTGCCATTATTATATGTTTTTGTCTCTATTTCTTCAAAATTTGACTTTTTTTAAATTGGGTTTTTTGTCTACCTATAATTGAGCTGTATAAGTTACTTTTATGTTCTCAATATACATAGTTTCTTAAAATATTTGGCAAATACTTTATCCTATCCTGTGACTTGCATCTTCATGTTCCTAACAGTTTCTTTTAGAGAGCTAAAATGTTTTTATTTTGGAATCCAACTTATGATTAATTTCTTTTTCTTTTGCATTTTTTTGTCCTATTTATCAAATCTTTGCCAAAGCAAATAACAATAAGCTTTTTCTGTTGCGTTATCTCCTAGGGTTTTTACAGTATGGTATAAATGGTCAAGGTTTATATTTTTCATATGGATATCTAATTGATTAAGCACCATTTGTTGAAAAGAATATCATTCTTCATTAAATTACCTTAGAATCTTTGTCAGAAATCAATTTGCTGTATATCTAAGTCTAGTTCAGTTCTTCTTATTCTATTTCATTGATTATTACCATAGCTTTTTAGCAATATAAAACTGTCTAGATTATTTTGGCTTTATAAGTCTTAAAATCAGGTAGTATATATTCTCAAACTTTGCTATTACTTTCCAAAATTATGTTTGTTGTACTAGTTTTATTTTGCTCCATTACAAATTATCAGAACCTTAGCGGCTTAAAATATTCATTTATTACTTGACAGTTTCTTTAAGTCAAAAGTCTGAACAAAGCAGGACTGGATTTTTTTCTCAGAGTCTCAGGGTTGAAACTGAAGGGTCTGCTGGGACTGCGCTCTCATCTGGAGCTCAGAGTTTCCTTCCAAGCTCATTTACATTTTTGGAAGAATTTCATCTTTTGTGGTTATATGATGGAATCCGTTTTCTTGCTGACTATCTAGCCAAAGGCTACTCTCAGCTCTTAGAAGCCCTTGCCAGCTTCTTGCCAGGCACCCCCCCCCACCCCCACCGCACAGGCCTTCACATACACATTTCAGATCTCTTCCTTCAGGAAGAGTCCAGACCCTTTGAAGGGCTCACCTGATTAGGTCAGGCCCACCAAGGATAACCTCCCATATGACACAGGCATTCGACATAACACCTTTGTTACAACTGCAAAATCCCTTTACTTTTGCCATGTAACATAGTCTAGTCCAAGGTGTAAAATCTATCATAGCCCCAGGCTCATCCACAATCAAGGGTTTGGTATACCAAGGGGTGGGAATTTGGGGAGCAACTTTAGAATTCTGCCCATCGTAACTATTCTATGTCTTTTCCTTTTTCCTGTAAATTCTAGAATCAGATTGCTAAGAAAATAAGCACTTTTGGTTTTTAGATTTTTGTTGGATCTATAGATCAATTCGAAGAAACTTATTTGTTAAGAAAATTGTTTTTAAATCCATTGGCATGGTGTAATTCACAATATTTACATTCATTTAATTTGTTTCAACATTTTTTTTAGTTTTACTATAGAGGTCTCAGATGTCCTTTATCAAATGTATTTATGGTTTTTGATGCATTTGCCAAATGTGCAAGCATTTTAAAAATGATCCCTGGAGTGAAAAAAGCATTCACCTTTAGATGTGCTGTGAATTAACACTGAATATTGTAGAACTAATAATATTTCTCAGAGGACAGACACAAATAAGAGGTCTAAGGCACTACTAAAAGCAATAAATTGCCTGTAGTGAACTTCAGGTCATTTTTTTTTTCCGTGATGGCCTAGAATGTTTTTATTTTTTCTTATACCAATGATAGTAAGTCTGTAATACTGTAAGATTTAGCAGGTTGATCCACAAAGTTGCCTTTAACAATATACTTTAAAAATGGCCCAATTAAAGGGTTCCAAGAAACAGAATGCTTACATATTTGGGGATCTCTTATTATCTTACTAAAAAACAAACAACCTGGTACTGACAAAGAATAATAATTTTTAAAAGATCCCCAAATCAGTTGAACGGACTCTCTGAACCAGTTCTTCTTTATTTTTAATCCCTAAAACACCTACCTCTAGCACCTGGAGTGTTTTAGGAACAGTTACTGTGGTATTAGACACTACATATTCTTTAGGAAACACATTCATAAAAAGGAACCCCCAAGTCCATATTTATAATGAATTTTAATATACTCAATTTGAAAAGTAATTTTATCCCTCCGAGAATCAAAACCTCCAAGAGTTCATACAAATTATCAGGACGTTAAGGTTATTAGTGTGTTACTATTGAAAGAAAGGAAAAAAATATATATTGCATTAACCAAATGATTGAACACAGTTATTAATATTTTAGTGTTGAGTTGGAGATTTTAATTGTTAATTATTAAAAACAAGTTTTAAGGTGCCAACTGAAGAAATGCTATTACTATAGATTTGGAGAGTTATTGTTTCTTTTAGAAGCAAATGCACTCATCATTTGTCACGGATGCCGAGACAGGCATGTTCTTTGTTTCTCGTACGTAATTACAAAAACCCCAGGATAACACAAGGAAGCCAGTTAAAGTGGAAATTGCTCTTTAAAAGAGCTAATGTTCCAAGGAAAAACACAACTTACGTTTGTTCACATTATTTAGTAACACTGACGTGCATCATCGGTGATAAGCATTCCAGGGCTTCAATTTTAATATATTCTGAGTGAGGACTAATGGGGAAAGGGATGATGGGCAAAGAAGCAGGAATCTATATTTAGAGCTTCAAGTGATGTAAAATATTCTGCATTTTTGTTTTTCTCTTCCTAAATTCCAGCGGAGTCCTTCGGGGTAGGGGGTTGGACTAGACATTTTAGATCTTTTTCTGTAGCTTCTCATTTCAGAGATGGTATAACCAGTTTCCAAAATTATGATTTTCCAACTGTATTTCAAAAAATGTGCTTTGTTTAATAAGTCAGAGGAAGGCCTAGAATCTGCCTGCTGGTCTCAGATAATGACTGATTTAAATTTTATGAGACCATGTTGTAGGAACTGTAAGCTCCACTATGATTGATATTAAAAAAAAAAAAAAAAAAAAAAGGCACTGCAGAGAGAAGTAGTTGACATTTGTGGGTCAAATATCTGTACAGTGGTGTCTTGCTTCCTAAATTCATGTTGTGGTTTTGAGGGACAAGTTACATACATTTTCTAATTCTCAATTTCCTCGTCTGTAAGTTAAGTGTAGCTCATGCTATAAAGGGTTCAAACTATGTAAAGTAATAACCAACTTCCTTGTTTTTAACTTACTTAGAAGTCTGAAGGTAGAAATGTCCTCAGTGGGAATGCCGGGGCTCCTGTTCGAATTCTCAGGGTTTTTGTTGACCCTGCCCTTTCCTGGGGCTTGGTTTGGACTCCAGTCTAGTGTCCTGTTGGGTACAGCAGACTCCTGCGTCGCCACCGCAAACAAGGGAAGCCAGAGGAAGACGAGAGGGCTGATCCTTTTTGACTCATTTTTTCTCCTTTTTTATTGTTGTTCTATTTCAGTTGTCCCAATTTTCCTCCCATTGCTCTCTACTAAACATATTTGCCAACGATACTTCAGACAAGAGTTTGATCTCCAAGATATTTAAAAAGCTGATATGACTCAACAGCAGGAAGACAAACAATCCAATTAAAAAGCAGGCAAAGGACCTGATCCTTTTTGACACTTTACCAGTGAGAAAACCATTACGAATAGCTCTTCCCCCAAGAGGTCTCAAACTCATGCCTCTTTAGCCAAAAAAGAATTCATGCCCCCTTTCCTAAACCACCCTTTAGACAAGGGGAGAATGGTTGTATCTTACCTGTTTACTCTATCTCTGGGGCAGAATAGATATTGCTGAGTAACACTACCCCAGAAATTACAATCAGTCCTCTGAAGGACAAGACATAAAAAAGCTTACTCCACATAGGCAAGATGTTAGTTTGCTGCCATGAAGAATTGGGAGCTTAAGATGGAAACCAAGCTCAGTGAAGAAATCAAGTTAATATGTTTTGCTTATTTGAGTCTAGGTCTTTGACAAACTCAATCTGATACTTATATTTAAGTAAATGTACTTAAAGCACTGGTAGCGATGATTTTTAATTCATATTCTTTAACTCTTTGTAGTCTTCTCTTTACATTTATAAACTTACAGCTAAAACATAACAGATCCTATACACGTGTTTGTTTTAATAGTCTTCAATTGTTCAGGGGCTTAATGATCAGAGAGAAGTCCTCACCTTTATATGCCTCTTTTTGTCTTGAACATTGAGCACATATATCGAAGTCTTTGTTTTGTGAATAATTAAATATTGTTTGTCTAGATTTGAGGGAGGGGTTACATATTTAAAAATTAAAGGAAAATCAAAAGTTCTTGAAGGTGTAAGTTTTCCTCTTGCCTCCTATGTTTCCTCTGGATAATAATCATCTGAGCAAATAAATATGCCTTTCATATTGGTCTTCTTGAATTTAAAGACAGTCTACCTCATGCACTATAAGATTTTTGTTGCCTTTGAGATATTTTTTTCCAAATGAGTCTTTAGATTGGATGGTGACCTGTCTGATGTGCTCAGTTGGTTGGAGTGTAGTCCCATAGAATGAAGGGGTGCAGGTTCTTTTCCCATCCAGGACTCATACCCAGGTTGCAGGTTCCATTCCCAGTCAGGGTGCACGTGGGAAGCAACCCATTGATGTTTTTCTCTCATGTTGATGTCTGTCTCTCTCTCTCTCTTTCTACCCCGTCCTCTCTCTCTCAAAGCAATGAAAAAATGTCCTCAGGGGAGGACTAAAAAAAAAAAAAGAATGGATACCAAGAGACATGCATTTGAGGTCTAAGACATTTTCAGTCAGATTCCAAGTCAATTAGTAAAGGTGTTATATAGTGAAAGAGAAAGAGAAAGAAAGAAAAGAAAGAAAAGAAAGAAAGAAAGAAAGAAAGAAAGAAAGAAAGAAAGAAAGAAAGAAAGAAAGAGGGAGGAGGGAGAGAGGGGGAGGGGGGCAGGAAGGAAGGAGAGAAAGAAAAAAGGGAGGGAGGGAAGGAAGAGAGGGAGGGAGGGAGGAAGAAGAAAGACCAGACAATAAGAAAATGATGAAATTTGAAAAGACGGCACCACAGTTCTGGTTTTGGTGTCAAGATAAAAGATAATTAACTTTTAGATTCAAATGTACCATTACTTAGAATTTTCAGAAGCCATCAGCTCTACTGAAATTTCTTTTATCTTCTCATGAATGGAAAAAAAGTATAAATAAAAATTAAACTTCGCCAAATTATTGAGGTTTGTGAATTCACATTTTCACTCTGTATAATTATTCTAAGGTGTGCAAGTATTCATATCCCCCATTCCATACCCCACCGATTTCTTTCTGTCTTTTTTGTTATTGTTTGTTTTGGTTTTGGTTTTTGGGAAGAGAGCAAAATAATGTCAACGAGGCCCTGCCAAGAGACTTCTGCTGCGCACACCTAGTTGCATTTCACTGTCTTTTAGAATGCACCACCAGTGTGTTACCTCTTATTAATATTAATGTTAAAATGTTCAATACAGTATTTTTATTTTCCTTAAGTGAAAAGCACACCCTGAGGTCAAGAGAAAGATGCCTCATTTTACCATTTTGGAATATGATCAGCACATTGGGGTTTTATCTAACAGAAACCAAGAGTTGTGTATTATCTGCATTTTGTGAAGAGAGATAGGGGATAATCTTTAAATTCTGTAACAGGGTAAATCTTGTTTTTAGCTTTCAGGAATTCCTTCAATTCTTTGAGCTCTTTGCCTTTCTATCTATAAAGTGCAATTAAACACATACACACACATTTGACAAGATGATACATACACATTTGTCATGAGAGAGAGCGACCCTTTGTATTATTTCTAGATTTGCCTCTTTAGAAAGTGGTTCCTTCTATGTCAGGAGTGAAAAGACAGAGGTGAGAGTCTTACTGAAACTTTATGCTAGAGAAAGTATTCAGTAGGAGCACAGAAATAATTTACATCTCTTCCTTTTTTCCTGCTTATATTGTTTGTGAATTTAATCTATACTTGACCGTTTTCTCCCTCCCATGAAATATATTCCGATTGCCACGGATAACATTTTTTTTTAAACATAAAAAGATATATCTTTAAAATATTCTAAAAAGTAGCATCAGGTATTTGTCCTCTGTTCTAATCTTGAGCGTCAAGTTGAATATTCTGACTCAGATCTTTTGGGTTCTTCTTTTTTAATAGGATGTCAATATTTCTTTAAATTACAATAGAGATCTTCAGTATGTGAGGTCTTTTACTCCTTAGTGTATATAAAAAGAGATCTCAAAGAATTTTTTAATCCATTTCCACAATACAGTCTTTATAGATAATGACAATGTTGCTGGAAACAAAGTGTCTTTTATCTTCAGGGATTCTCAAATGAAATAAAAATATCCTTATTCATTGAAAAATGTTTTATATAAGTTTAACTTATTTTTAGATATTTTTGCACACTAGAAAATATTTTCATCTAAACAGGCACAGAGGTGAAAGTATTTTGAACATATTAAAAGGAAAATTGAAAGTACTATCTACAAAATTAAGTACATTTTAAAAGAAAAATATAAAATCGTATTTATTATTTGCAGTCATGGCCTCCAAGAATTTTATCCTAAACTTATCCACCTTATGACCACTATGTAATGATTATTATGATTTTATAGAAGTTCAAATGAAATAATTATAAAATACAAAATGCATTCAAGATAAATTCATTATGTCTATACTATATGCCAGGCTCTTTAGTAGATACTGAAGATACGATATTAGACTAGAATAACACAGAGCTGCAGTTTTAGTGCCATGGGAGAAACCACACATCTTTCAAATGCATGTTACAATGCGAGAATAAGAAGTATTACAGGTAGAAATAGACCATGCTATGAATATAAATAACAGGATTATTTGTCAGCAAGAGCAGGATGACTTGGAAGAGGAAGTGAAGACTGAATAAGGATCTGAAGAAAAATGAGGAGTTAGGTAGGTAATGAAATAAAAGATTTTCCAGGGAGGGAGCATGTTAAGGGTTCTGACCTTTATTCTACTGCTGCTAGGAATATACTGACACATTTTTAAATATGGGACAGGACGTGATTTATACAGGCATTTTGAAATGCTTCTTCTGGTCTCTCTGGGGGGGTCAGAATTGTAACTGGAACCTAATTAGAAAACAATTTTAAAAACAAGAAAGTACATATGATCGTGGTGGTGGTCAGGAAGACAGGGGGAAAGTGACAAATTAAATATATGTATTTACAAGGGTTGGTGGCAGAGTAAGCAGCACTGTTGGCTCCTTGAGATTCACAGTCCTTTTGTGTGTGGGACGCAGATATGTACAGATCACATCAGCGGCTGCCTAGTCTTTGGCTTCCGGGTGGGTCCAGCTAATAGGGAGCATCAACGGGAAAAGAGAGGATTTAAAACAGTGAGGCGAGGATATTTATTCCCACAGAGTTCCCTTGTGGGGCTACCTTCTCAGCTACAAATACCGCTTCTCTTACGGGACAAATCGATGGGATGCTCTCTGGATTCCAGCGGCTCTTCCCTGGTAAAGAGCCCCAGGACCCTGTACTGTTCCTTACGGTCGCTCTCCACTGGCCGCGCTTCAGAACGATAATTCAGAGTATTATACAATTATTCTAATGAGTGTGCCACCTGTTTCCTGCTGGTCGCCTGACTGATCTAGTGGGTGAAAGAGATTTAAGTATCAAGGATGACTCATAGGTGTCTGACTACATAAAAGGATTGATCACAGTGTTATTCACTGAAGTTAGAAATCCAGTGGAAGACTAGTGTTGAAGAGAAAAAAAAATATCATTGAAGGAATGAATTTGGAATGTGTTGCATTAGGGTTTTCCTTTTGTACATCCAGGTGGATATGTTAAATGGATCATTGGCTTTGAAGATCAAAGGTAGATGGGGAAGTATCCTATGATTTCCTTTCAAGCATCCGCCGGACAGAAAGGCATCTTGGAAGGCAATGAAAGCAGAGTGTAAAGGGACCTGGAGTTACAGAGCCTGAAAAGGCAATCTCTGCCTTCAGGGAGGTAGTTGTTCCCTCCGCCCAAGTAAAGTTGAAGCTTCTCATGGGATGGAAATATATCTGTTTCATCTTTGAGCTTGTCTTTCAACAGAATAAGTTTGCTTTATTTATATCACTTATGGCATAGAAGCAATCCCCTAACACCATGTCTGACATTAACTAGTTGCTGCGTAAGTGCCGTCTGAGTAAATGAAGTTCGTGTTATATGTGGATTTTAATTATCCACAATACAAGGGAACATGGAAAACAGAGAGGACGCATTCCAAATAACACCCGACAGACTAGCTGCAACTTTAAAAGTGCCTTTAGTGTTCTGCTGGAGAACATTAGCTTGCTTTTCTGCCGACGCTGCCAATCCAGTCGGAACAACCTCATAAAAAAGTCATGGAGTCCTATTCAAGTTTTCAGTCCTTGGATGAAAGTTGTAAGTCTTTAGAGTTTAAACTTTCTAGTTTTATATTAAAAAATTAAATAGCATAACTTTGAAGTGACTTGTCCATACAAATGCACTGAGCTACTAGAATAAGCAAGACTATGAATGTGAATCTCTGGATGCCCAATCTGGGGCATCTTTTTCAACTTGGATTTTTTTTTTCTTTGTTAATAATATAACAAAAACATTATGTGTTCTTTACAGGAAATGAAAAGACAGTAAGATATATACACAAAAATATTTAAATCGCCCTAAACACACTAATACATTTATCGAAGTATGGGAGGCAGAATAATGACCCCCCTCCCACCCCGGATGTCCACTTCCTAATCCTGGAACATCTGATGTTGCCTGACATGGCAAAGACGGGTTGCAGATGTGATTAAGGCGAAGGACCTGAGACAAGAGATTGTGCAGAATTATATTGTGGGCTCAATATAACAGAGAGGGTCCTTTGAAGTGTCAGAAGAATGCAGAAGAAAAAATCGGAGTCAGAGAGAGATTTGAAGATGATATACTTCTGGCTTTGAAGCTGATCTCCATCTTCCATTGACCAAGGACTTCAGATGCGCTTTAGGAGCTGAAAAAGGAAATACTTCTGCCCTCGAGCCTGCAGAAGCCGTGCAGAGGTGCGGACAGCCCGATTAGCCCAGTGAGACCCATTTCTGACTCCTGAACTCCAAAAATGCAAGACAATAAATCTGCATTGTTTTAAGCCATCAAATTTGTTGTTTCTTAGAGCAGCAATAGAAAACCCACATAGGCCCTGGCTGGTATGGCTCAGTGCGTTGAGTGCCAACCTGTTGCTGGTTTGATTCCCAGTCAGGGCACATGCCTGGGTTGTGGGCCAGGTCCCCAGTTGGGGGTGTGTGAGAGGCAACCAAACATTGATGTTTCTCTCCCCATCTCCCACCCTTCCCCTGTCTCTAAAAATAAATAAATAAAACCTTAAAAAAAGAAAAAGAACCCCACACAATTAACTAATATTTTAATCTAAGTACATCAGTTCCTAGACGTGGAGAACATTTCCTGGCTGCAGAGAAACAAAGAACTGCTTTGGGAAGAAAAAAATAGCAACTATTTATTATCTTTTGGTGTGTTTTTAAATATTTTTTAACTATAAAAACATTTCTAGAATCAAACATTTGTTATTATTTTATAAGATTTATTTATATGTGTCATCTATGTAACTATTATTTTTCTAATTTCTCATTTGAGTTGAATTTTATTCTAGCTATAGACATACATTTATTTTAATTATTTATGCAAATTATAGTATTAAAATAATTTCTTGATTTTCCAGATAGTTTATAATGGAACAGAAAATCACTGTATTTTTAGAGATAGTTTTCTATTCATTTATTTTATTTAATCCTTGAAATCATCTGAACTGCATTATAGTATAATAATAATGGACAGTTTTTTTTTTCCCAAATTTTCTAAAACTTTCTAACTGTTGAATAACCCATTTTTTATTTACTAATTTACAGTTCTACCTTTACAATACCCAGATATTTTTGAGTGTTTTTAAAATAACTTACAATCTGCTTCATTGATATATCTATTTATATTGTAGACAATATTACATTATTCATAATTATTTATCTTTATCATACATTTTGGTATCTGATAATGCAACATTAGCCTTTATGTTTTTTATTCAGATATTTCTATTCTTACATCTTTATGCATTCATATACACACAATAATATTGTACACTAGCAATAAAATCCCCAAAGACCTTTTTAGGGGTAAAAAAACTGATACAATTTAATTCTGAGAAATGTCATTTTAACAACACAGCATTTTCTTGCTTATGAGTTAGGACTATTTCTCCATGTATTTGTCTTCTTTTATATTCCTCAGTAATGTTTTATACTTTTTATTCCAGAAAAGATTTTCACATTCTTTATTAAATTTTTCCAGGAGATTTTTCACTTTAAGATCAATTATGAATGGTAAATTTTATCCTCCCAGTTATGGTGGTTATGAGAATAAAGCAATGTAATGATTGTTAGCAACTCCCAAGCTCGGCTCTTTTATTACTTCTGAAACTATTCAGTTGAGCATTGTGGGTTTTAATCATTATTCCAAATCTTCTGCAAATATATTCACATATTAGCTTAGCCACATGCAACTAAATAGTTCCAAAATTGTTATTTCAGTGGCAATAAGACCACAATGTCTCCCTGTGTGATATTTGTTAGGTGTCTATTGTACACATGTACCATAATTGTAGGCAATGAGCAATAAATGCTTGTTGCATGACAATGTGTTCTGGAATTATTTTCAAGGTTACCTTGTATGTTCTGGTACTAAAAAACATTTCTAAATTAAAGCAAGAGTTCTTTCTGAATGCTAGGCAAAATGTAGAGGCAAATGTTGTCTTATATATAGTAATTTTGATTTACATCAGTGTGTTTTTGTCTGTTGATTCATTTGTCAGTCCTATATATGAGCTTCAATCTAGTTTAATGTTTGTAGAAGTCATAGCACTAAAGCTAAGCAATAATCTTGTGTCTAGATCCAAAGTCATAAATAGCACTGTATCTATTGCCACACAAGTAATGCTAGTATTATTTATTAAAAATGACAGCAGTCTCCTCTAGCTGACTGGTACAATAGAGCAGTGTGAATAAGATAATTTTTATGAAAGGTTGTTTTGTTTTTTAAGCACAGAGATCTTATAACATGCTACTAATCTGTTTGCTAGTTTTCCTTGTTACAACCAGGTCTTAAGTGGAAATATAGAATAATTCACAGCCACCCACATCTATCTGTATTATTTCATGCACAAAAATATTTTCATAGTTTCACATGAGTTACATATGTAACTCCAGTCAGTTTCTCTCATTATTTTCATGAATCTCAGGTTTTGAATACTATTATGTGTTACAGTAATACTCAGTAGCCTAATATAGCATTTATCTAGCAACTGTGATGCTCTCTACTTATTTATTTATTTTCATTATTATTGACCACTGTTGGGTTTGAGAACAACATGATGAGTAAAAGCAAATGTTTCTCTGCTTAAAATGGCATAGAAGTTGGCACCATCAGGAAAGACAAGAGGAGAAGTATATGTTTCAGAATTTCAGAGGATTCTTTATATTTCAAATAAAGATAACCTGCCTTTTTATTTACACTCTATTATTTTAATAGAAAAATACATCTAATGAATAAAACTATAGACTAAATACAATTTTATTTTATAGCTCGGTAAGAATTTGTTAAGAATTTTAAAGATCAGGAAAAAGATATTTTGTTTTGCTTTACCTGCATCCTTTAGGTATTGGGATTACCAAAATGACTAAAATTGAAGAAAACCCATTTAAATGATCACATTCACATGATGTTTCCACTTATTGATGAGATGAAGAGAAAATTTTTGTGTTGACAATTCTCTTCTCTAACTCCTAGATTGCTGGCCTCACCCTTTAAGTGGCTTTAACAAAGAGAAAAATAGATTTTTAAAAATAGTAATAGTTGGTTATGGTTATTACTATGCCAATTCAGTTCCAAATTTTAAACTCCACAACCAAGGATTTATTTCTACAGATCAGTGACTGGGTCAATGAGGAGGATGTGTGCGTGCTTGCGTTCGTGCCGAAGTGCACGCGTACACGCGCGCGTACACACACACACACACACATACACACGTTCTGCAGAATCCTAGAAGCTCTCAACATATATTCTTGAATTTAAATATTCATTAATACCCCAAGTCATTCTCAATTTTATTTACTCTCTGCTCTGCCAAGGTCTCCAACCAGCGATCCTTTGAGCAGGCTGTGGAGCACCCCTGCTGGGTCCCACCACGCTGCCTACATCCATGTCACATTTAAGCTGGCATGTCCACCACCTTGTAAAACCATGTCATTATAATATAGAAAATGTCCTGCTGCCCTGGACTGTTAGGTTCCTGAGAAGTATTCCTTTGGTGGTCGTTTTAATACAAATTGGTTATCTTTATGCAAATAAATTATGCTTCTGAGGAAAATATGTTGCCAATAGCCAGGTGTTGACTTAGCTAGGGCTGATGGACACAAGTTAATATTGAAATAACCACATGTTTTTTTTTTTCTATCTACTCAGTTTGTTAGTGTATGAGTGTGTGTGCTAGTATGTGGCAGGTTCTTTTTATTCAGCTTTTTTTTTTTTAATAAAAGCAGGTTCTATAATACTTCTAAAACAGTGAATTCTAGCGCTTTCCACAATTATCATTATTATGAATTTCTTCCATTATTTCACATATATTTCAGATATAAAGAAAAATGTACATAGAGTCATGAGGCATTTTGATAGGTGTATTAAACATGTCTAGAACTTATTTTTAGATTTTTCTCATACATTTGTGTGTATTCTCATTCTCTCTCTCTCTCTCCCCCTCTTTCTCCTTTCAGCACTCAGACAGCCTGTGTAGACTGGGGAGAGACTATAATAATCAATGAGAAGATTAATATTAACCATAAAAATAAAAAATAATGAGTGTCCAGCTATCCAGGATATTCATATCTGAGAGAGATTTCTTTTAAGTAGGACAATGTGTAATTGATGAATAATATCTTCAATAATACCTTTATAATAAACAGTGCTGAGTTTCATGTAAGTGTATCTACAATATTTCACAATAAGGGCCATTGGCTCAAACTCAGTGCCAAATCCATTAAAAGTCATTAATCAGAATATATTGTACTGAGATCATGACTCTCCAATGACCTGACTTTACTTAGTGATAGATTTTCTACTTCAAACTGTGCATCCATCCAGCAAACCTCTGTAAGTATTGTTGCTCTCAGCAGAGCCTGCTTTTGAATGCTCCCTAAACTAGAAAAGTCATATTTAAGAACTGAATTTCTGGTGAGTTTCCATGTCAGTACAGATTAGGTGCATTGTCCCTACATAACGTAAACTTGACTAGATTCATCAAGTAGAATGTAAAAGGAAAGAAAAGTATCTCAGAATATAAAGAATTACATAAATGCAAATAACATACATACTGAATTCACCTTAAACATCACATGTAACAAATTTATTGGGATCAGGGAAAAGAGTGGACAGTGGGAGACCTTGATCAGTATCAGTAACTTTTTTGATTCTAGAACTATTGCAGTCACAGTATAATAAAACTTGCAAAGCCTTGTTTTATTTATTGGAGCACAAGGAGGGCATTTAATTATTTGAAAACATCAAATCACACTTTACTAGAAAATTTCAGTTTAAAGCGCCACCTTTGCCACTGCAGCTGATATCAAAATTACTACTGGGTTGAGTGTGACGTAGTCTACTCTTGGTCTTCAGGATATTGTTTTTACTAAGGTCTGGATATGTCAAATAATGGAGGTACAAAAAGCACCACCGCCCCTTCATTCTTAAGATCTTAAAGAATGGCAGATTTTTTTTTTTTGCCATCTCTCCAAAATACAATGTCGTATTGTATTTGCTTTTATTTTTCAAAGCTTCCTTTAAGTCTTCCCCACTATTTTAGCTATTACACCACAGGCCAAAGACCCAATGTAGAGGCTGTATTGATTTACAAGATGTTTACTCCAGTTAAGCTCTTGGGAACCAGAAACATGACTACCATTTGTCTGTGGTCCCAGTAGATGGTCTGCGAGCAGGACCTTGGCCAGGACCCCGTTTATTTCTTGGTTTATTTATGTACCCACATTAAAAAGTATCTTCATCTCAGTATCACTGTCAACCTGAATCTGCATCCAACAGTTCACAAAATGCTTGGAACTTCCTGCTCTCCTAGTTGGCAGTTAAGTCAAGTCCATTGCCATAGGTCCATTTGAGAACCTTCTGTGGGGATCAAGCGTGTATAACTGTGATGTAATTTTGAAGGATTCTTTTTTCTGGGAATTCAGTATCTCCTTTAATCATTGGATTCTGGGTCAAAAACCTGTCTCCAGTCAAGAAATTGGTCACAGGATCATGACATTTTATTGGGTTTACTGCCCTCAGCCTCCTAACCACTCATCCTGAATTTTTATGATTGTATAGATCTAGTAATGCCCTTTTGGGTGCCCATCTAAGCCACTACAGAGTCTGTTTTCTATTATTTAATAGATTTATAACTCTCTGTAAATCTTCTTTGCCCCCTTGGCCACTGGAAACTTGCTAAGAATTAAGATAACTGTACCCATCTAAATGCTGAAGCACACTGGACTTTTGGGGGTTGGAGATTTTATTATCCTCATTGATATCAGTGACCTTAATTCTGTCATGGACTCTCCTAGCACCAAGCCTGGCAAATAGAGAAGAGATACCAGTGATCTGGGTGTCCCATCCACCTGTACAATCATAATGGCCTTGGGAAACGCTGTATATTTAAGTCTTCCTGTTGCATGTAATTATCATGTGTGTGTCTTTACCATGCTCTTGAGCAGTTTAATCTATTTTTTATCACCTTCTATAAAAATTCTGTTCTTTAAACCTTATTTAAAATAGTTCATCACAATTACCATGTTTTCAGGAAATAAGTTTTAATGGGTGGCGCTTATTCCACAGGCCAGCTCTGCTTTACCTACCATCAACGATAATACCTTTACTGCCAAACAGGTGGCAAATGATTCAGCTCCAAACCTTACCTTATCATCTTCTTTATCAGAAAATGTCTGATACCAACTGTTACAGGTTTCGTTTCCCCCAAAGCAGACTCTGTGTTGAATCCAGCCTGCAGGGTGAGTGTTAAGGAGTGTCCAAGGGATTAGCACCTGTGGAAGTGGCAGAAGAAAGCGGGGAGAAAAAGGAAGACTTGAAGCTTCAGCACAAGTAGAATTACAGCCTGGTTCACCCACAGAGAGTCCTAGAGTCCTAATCTTTCCGAGTTGTCCCAGGATGGACCAGGTCTTAATACTCATGTGCTGATGCTGATTGCCTTTGGCAAGGTGGCTCTCTGTAGCTAAGCCAATCCCTGAAGTCACTTCTGGTCATCATGTCTTTAGCATCAGGGGTAGCAACACTTATTGAGATAAGATCTGGGCAGTTAATCACAATATTTATCACAGTTCCTATTCTTAGTCCTTTGTTTTGCTTTGTTATAGAAAGGACAGACTGCTACTTTAAAAACTATATTGAATTTATTGGTATGGCATTGGTTAATAAAGTTATATAGATTTTCAGGTATACATTTCTTTAATACATCATCTGTATGTTGTATTGTGTGTTCACCAAAATGAGGCTAAGTGATGAACCAGGTGGCAGCTGTCAGGAAACTTAAGGTTCAGCTTGACCTTTACCCAAGAGCTTGTGCTCTTAATTTCTATGCAATAAGTTAGCTGCCCAATATAGATGAGTCTTCTTCATGTCCTCTTACAAAATACTCCAGCTACTTACTAATTATTTATTGTTTTTTATGTTCTAATCATTAGTCTTTCTGCAGTGATAAACCCTCTTTAATACATATGGTGTTAATTGGTGTTTTAAAGAGAAATTCTGGCCTCATTTATTAGTGTTTAATAGGATTTTATAAAATCCATGTAAATATCTACATATTTATCAAGGGCTTATTATGTTATAATATATAGTATGCTGTTATTAGTGATAGTGCTTTTTCCAGTGAATGGCTAATTAAGAACTTGGGTGATCAATCACTCATTTTTTTCCTTTACCTCATATTGCCTTGGTTATTCTTACCATGAACTTAACTACGAACACCATTGCAATATAAAAGAAGGCTCACTAGATTTTTACCTTTACTACTTTTATTCTTTCATTCCATAAGGGTGTTTGAGTGTCTGATATGATGTGGCTTTACTGCTCGCTGGCCCTCAACCTCAGCCCATGACTGCTGATCCAAAGCTGAAGAGAGCAAATTCCTCTTCTAGATGATAATAATGCTGTTATACTCTGGGGAAAGAGGCAGACAAGCGAATCATCAATAATGATGCACTGTGATTAGTAATATGATTTAACAATACCCATTCAAGATATTTTTCTAAAAAATAAAACTGATTTACGCTCCCATAAATCAAAGTGTACCTACATATGTGGACCTGCATTTTATCTGTTTACCATTTGGGAAAAAAAGTAAAAGATTCCCCAATCTTTACATATCTTATGAAATACAGTGAAATCACATTTTATATATATATATATGAAATGTGTATATACGTATATATGTGTGTATATATATATGTGTGTGTATATATATATATATAATTTTTAGGAAAGGGTATGTATTTTTCTCAGAGTTTATTAAGTAAAAAATTAAGAAATTGGTTTTCATGTTAATTCACACTGTTGCCTACACTTCCAAAAATGTTTAAATGCAATTATATACAAATAATATATATAATATAATATAATAAACCTCAAAACTATTTTTAACAAATGCAGTTTCTTAAAAATTAGAGAATGAAGAGAGATATTTTCTAAAATCAGGGGAAAAAAAAAAAAGATTTTTCACACTGAATTATCCAGGCATTGACTACTATTATTTTGTTTGATGGTTTATTTTTCATTTACTTGAAACTCAAAGCACTCCTCCAAGAATAAGTATCCCTATGTCATTAAAAATATGACATTTTTAGCACAGTTAATGGCTGTCACTTTCTACATATAATCTAAATCCCCACTACTTAAATCTATGTCTCTCTATAGGTGTTTCCTGCTATTTGTCAGAGCTCTTACCTTAGTTCAGATTCTCATAAATTCGACCTCAGTTTTCTGCCATAGCTCCCAAGCTGGTCTCACTGCCTTATTCTTCCTTTACTTTAGAACAAATCAGATCACACACAGCTATGCAGAATACCTTTGAGAAACTTTATGATCTGTGGACAGCATCTTCATACTAGGACATAACATCTTTCATAATCTCTCCCTTTTCCAACAACGGTTCCACGTGAGTCCCGAAGTTGAGCCACGTGAACTGATTTTGGATCAGGTAACTAACATAGCCATGCCTTCATTTTCTCAGCTATAAAAGAGTTATAAAATGTACTTGGCTCACAGGGTTTTGGAGAAGGATAAATAACTGCTACTACCACTGACATAATAATAATAAGGACAATAACAATAGCGAATATTAAGTAAGCAATGGTTTAGTGCCAGATATTAGTCTAAGCATTTTATGTGCCTTTACCCAGAGTTCCCCAAATATTCAGTTGTTTCTCACATCTGATGCTTCTTGACAGGGATTTTCTATCCTTTTCTCCTTGGAGAGTGTCAGTACCTCCTTCACAACACATTCATGCATCTTTTACTCTGTGAGGCTTCACCTGATGCTTTGTGAGGTGCAGAGACTATGTGCTTCTTGGGGGGAGGGGAAGAGAGATTCTCTTTCTCACTCTGTGTTCCCGGTGCCTAGTATAGTGCTTAGCATAATCAGTAATGTATGAACAAATAAGCTATAAAGCCCATGTCTTCAGCAAATGTTGTAAAACTATATTTACTTCTGTTGAAATTCAGAGAAAGACAAGAGAAAAGTCAATTTTGTTCAACAGCTGTGTTCTAGATTTCCTTTGAGAAAAAATCCTTAGTGATACCATATTATTCTGCTAGTTGCCCAGTACTCACAAGATAATAATTCATGGAAATTCTGAGCGATCACAGTAAACAAAAATTACCCCTGACAACAAACATAGGACAGCTTTGCACCTAATAACAACCTCAATATTTCTATCTCTTTTATATATACCTTCCATCCTACATGAAGGCTTAGTGTGAATACAATAATTTTTATTAATTTTGATCAGGATGAAGTTTATAGAGACCAAAATTCTGTAGTACATCAGACGACCAGTTCATGGTCAATGTTGTCTCTGTTCTCCAAAACATATCTAGGTAGTGAAAAAGGAACTTCAAGAGTTGCTCAAACATTGTATCAGGAGTGTATATTAGTGTAAAAAAAAAAAAAGTCAAGTGAACATGGAGTTTTTCAGTTTTTTAACTGTACTTACCAATTTACTAGCCAATGTTATGTCTGGGAAGCCACACCCAGAGCTGCACTGGCTCATTAGCACGTGAGGATGTACTTGTTAAATATGTTTAGAGAAGCATTGTTTGACAAAACCGAGACAACCTGGGTGGACATTATTAGATCAGGAACTGGATAATCAAAGACTGCCTTTTGTTGTGGTGACTTTGTCCATTTATCTTCGTCGTCATCAGCCGTCCGTCTCGAGAGACGATGGTGTAGCTTCTTAAGAGTCTATCTGCACCGCCGAGAATGGCTGTGCAGTCCAACTCGGGAGTGACACGGTATCTGTCTCCTCCTGTGTTGAATCGACATCTTGCGATGACGCTGGAGTGTCCTCTCCAGTGAAGCTGAAGCTACAGAGCCTGGGCAGGGTGATATGGAGGGTCTGCTGTTGCCCATTTATCTTACTCCCAGGAAATATAGCCTGTGCAATTTCTTACGTCAGTGATATATTTGTCTAGAAAAGAAACCCAAGGATAAACATACCAAGAAAAGAAAGTTTCTCAATGAAATCTTGAGCAGAGCCTCAGAATTTTCATACTCTTAGGCAATATTCTTAATATGCAAGAGGCAGCTCCACACACACCACATTTTAGTGCGCAGAACAGTGATTTTCAGCCTTAAAAAAAAAATACCTCATAGCACACATAAACTAATTGCTAAAATTTGTATCTGACAAAAAAATAGGATAATTTTGATTCATTCATACCAGACAGCTATTGTGGTGTTGGCTGTTGGTCATTTTATAATTTGACAACCTAAAGGAGAAGCAGTCAGTGCCCCTGACTGACTAGTCAGGTAGTGCATGTTTTAAAAATTCATGTGGTACACCGGTTGAAAATCACTGGCAGAGAAAAACACCAAGAAAGGAACAATCTGAAAAACCCAGACACTACACTGAGAATCTGAGAATTTAGGGCAGTGGAAGGCGTGAAGGGGGCGAGAGAGGGAGAGAGGGAGGACGTGGGGGGGGGGAGAAAGAGAGAGACTGTGCGCGCAGGAGAATTTTGTCTCTTCATACCAGTAACTCTAACCTCTATTTCTGTGGCTAATTAGTATCCATGCATCCATGGTGCACAATTAATTAGCATCCTTTTCCTTAAGCTAAGAACGAGGTAGAGGAGATGCTGAAGGGGAATCTAAATCCCTGGCTGAGTTCAGCAAACTCGTCGTTTACTATCAGGATTTGCATGGGAGCAGAGGGTTGAGTCCATTAGGGTCAAACACCTTTCCAACATGATCAATTTCCATTCTTGGTATTGAAAAATAGATGTTTTAAACAGTTTGTAGTGAAAAAACACACCCAGCAAGGAACACATTGTTTAAATTCTACTTAATCTCTATTTTTCACTCTAACCTTCTCTCCCCATCTCACGTCAGTCAATCATCCTTCACTCTTGCAGATGGGGGCCTCTACTGGGATTTAGGGCTTGGGTTGAATCTTGACAACTAGAGGCCATGGATGAAATGAATTCCACAATAATTAAGCCCACTTACATTTCTCATACGTACTTCAAGATATGTAAATGAGGGATGCTATTCACTAGCAAAGAAGTACTATTCATACACGTGGTAGGCTAGATGTGGAAGAGTGAAGATGATTCAAGGAAACCTCTATAAAATCAGATAATATAACTGATCTTGGAAGAAGAAATATCTTTCAAGTCATTATATTTTATCACAAAAAATCTATACTGTTGCAGGAATTATTGTGATCAATGCTAATTTTGCTTTCTTCTGGGATGACTCCAAATTTCTGTTGTTATTACTGCTTAAGGAGTGTTAGATTCACTTAATAGCTCTTTATCTTGCTAGGTTCGACCAACAATAGACAGTAAAGTAGAAGAGAAATATAAATTTATGGTAATGTCCCTGAATTGTGATATATATCCAAGTAAGAACACATCTTAAAATATTATAATGAGTATTTTAAGAGCGTGGTTATTTACAACATAATTAGATGAAGTCAGCTAAATTATAAATCTTTCTCAAAATTTTACTTGCAACTTTATATACTGTATTCCATGAAGAAGAAAAACACAAAAGGGTGATTTAGGTCTTCCATGATGTTAAAAAAGAAGATCAATTCATAAACAGAGGCTGAGGAACATATGATGTTGGGCAAAACTCTTCTTAGTTCCTCAGTTCTCATTTTAATAGTGCCTCGGTCTGACCCCAAGACTCATCAAGCTCTGATGAAATTAATATAATCTCCGGGCTTAAACCAAGTTAATATACGGTCATGTCATGCTGAAAATATTGCCACTGCAATGTAACAGAGCAAATCTAGTTGCCGTGTTTGGAGAAAAATAATAGGCAAGAGTGGACCTTAGAGTTAAGTTCAAACTTCAGGTCCATTGTGTGCTTGCTGTGTGACACTTGGAGAGGGTAAATCATTGGCCCCGCGCTCTTTTTCTCTGTAGATGCCATTTAGTTTCTCTCTCATAATCAAAACATGCCAATACCTGTTGCGATGCCCACTAACGTAACTAGGAGAGGCGCTCATTAAGTAGAGTTTCTGCTTTCAGTGCGTACTTGCCTCTCATGGCCGTATTCTTAACTGTTTTATTTTTACTCTTTTGAAAATATGCCGGCATTGAACACTGCAGTGCAGTGAGATCTTTCCTTTCACACCATGTTTATATTTGTCATCATTTTAAGGCCTGTATCCTTTTAAAGCTCTTTTAGTAGTGAGAGCTTGCATGGAAACTGACATGGTTACTTTATTAACAGACGGTCTGAGATGATTTTCCTGCAATGATATAAATTTACTAATTAATATTTTTTATCAATTACTTTTTAAACTTTACTCATCTAATTTACTAATTAATATTATTCAGCAATTACTTTTTAAATGTAACGCATCTAAATCATGTTATTAAATCTACCTGGACAACTTTAATAGACATTTCTGCAATTGAAAAAAAATCCTATATTGTTTCTTCTGAAAAGGCATCTTTGGGTGTTTTCCAGAAATAGTGAGAGGTGCTCCTGAAAAGCGCTGGGTAGGAAACGGAGTGACTGTGTTAGGCAGATCATATTTATATTAATTAGCATCACTGATAAGAGATAATTGACATGCATGTCAGTGACCTGTAATTCTAACCCTAGAACCCCCACTACATTTTGAGAATGTCACTGAGAAAGATACATGCTAAAAGTTTATTTGTCTGTTTATTAAACATCTAAATCAAACTAAGTTTGTTAAAGCATTCTAATGGGCTACACATACATTCCTCACCATTCTCCAGGCATTTCCAGAACATAACTCGCATGTGGGATGCATGAAATATAATGCATGTAGCTGAATGTGATGTTATAAAATAGATTAAACAATTGCAACATGTAGTGTATGGTTTGAGTTATATATGAGTGTGTTTTCTTCTCAGGAAAAAGAAAAGAAACTCCAGAAATAAAATTAACTGGACCATCTCTGTCAATTTGACAAAAAAAATGGTGATAGACTTTGAAAACCTGTTTTATTTTTAGCCAACCCTGAAATCAAGGCACTTAGTTTTGATAATTCCACTTTAAAATAAGTCTGCAGTCAGAAAGATTTAAATGTCAAAAACAATTTTGCATTTCATGTGTTCTGTTACGTGCTTCTAATAATTCTTGCATGCCCTTTGATAAATAATAAATGAATTTTCTCTGGTATAACCTAGAGTTCATTCTACCTATAAATTGGATTATAAACATTGTTTATAATGTTGCAGTGTAATTAATTTATAAACATATTTAACACCATCTTATATATTTATTGTCCTGAACATTTTTTTGTGTTTAGAATTTTGATATTTTTCTAAATAATTTAGACTAAATATTACTCTCTTTTCGTATTAGAAACAGAATTTTAAATATCTTATAGATTCCCCCAAATAATATAAGATTCATTCCCATGAGTACTCCTTTACATATTGAGACATCCATATTTAAGGATGTTCTGGTCTGTGTATGTGTAAAAATGTAAGTGTAACATCTGTACATTAGGTAGAATTTGAGGTGGAGGAAGTGCAATAATCCTAAATTTTCTACCTGAAGCATTATTTTTTCCCAAAAACCACATATATACACACACATATATAAAAACCTGTTTCCTGGTATTGCTTAGGTAAAAATTTTGGCATTGCATAACTCAAAAAATATTCTGAAAGTAAGCCATATTTATCCCTTGCCTCTATATCTATGCTTAAATTATGTTAAAAATATCTTGTAATCTGTGTTTGGAAAAATTATGGTCTTGGAGAGACTTGGTCAGCATCTCACCAACTGGCAATATGATAGTGGTATCACTAATAAAAATAAATATAGAAAAAGTGAAGAGGATTTGGAGATGTTAATGGGCCTTAGATGTGGGTGAGCTAGATCTCACTTACAAGGTTAGGCATTATTTTACTGCTATTTATGCTACAGATGGGTTATTTAACCTGAGCAATGTCACCGCTGTGTTCTGCCTCAGTTTCCTCATATGTAAGAGGAAAATATTAAAATATAAAACCTTGATAATGCACCAAAAATCTTTAGTCAATGATTTATGATTAATCAGTAATTATATTTAATGCACATATGGATGCATTGTTTTCCACTTGTCTCCAGCCGCTTAATAATATCTTTGAGACAGTTGCATCGTCATGGTTGTGTTCTGAAAGATAATCGATAATAAGTAGAAGTTGCTAATGAATCTACCATACAACCCTTTAGATATTTTGCTGATGCAACAATTTTAAACTAATATGATTAATAGTATCGTATCGGCAGCCGTCCGTCTCGAGAGACGATGGTGTAGCTTCTTAAGAGTCTATCTGCACCGCCGAGAATGGCTGTGCAGTCCGACTCGGGAGTGACACGGTATCTGTCTCCTCCCATGTTGAATCGACATCTTGCGATGACGCTGGAGTGTCCTCTCCAGTGAAGCTGAAGCTACAGAGCCTGGGCAGGGTGATATGGAGGGTCTGCTGTTGCCCATGCAGCAGACCGCCCCCCTCTCTTCGCAGCTGAAGGATCCAAGGGAAAGACGGAGTCAATACAGCTTGGCTTCAGGTGCGCCGCAGGAGTTGCCGGTGTTGACTACAACGTCAAACCGCCTTAGGGACTCCGGCTCCGGATTTTCTGTCGGGGTTTACTCCCTTAGCCTTTCCCCTGAAGAGGTATTATGGGGGATTTTATGATTGCTGTCTAAGTAATAAAGTTTTTTCTATTCCTTCTGTTATCTTCCTCCTCATTCTCCTATTCCTGTTTATTTCCTCTTTTATAATTTCATTTGAGTTCATATAATTATCATTCCTTCTATGAAACAATAACTTAAATTTTAAGTATTTAGTAAGTTTAAAATTAAAATGTAGGCTGACAAATCCAGTAGGTGGAATATTCTATAAAATACCTATTCTGTAATCTTAAAAAAAATCAATGCCCTGGTGAACAAAATCAATCTGCTGGTGCTCTCACGCTCCCTGTGAGGCCTCAGGAGAGAAGCATCTTCCCTTATCTCATCCTAGCTGCTGGTGACGCATGGTGATCTTGGGTGTTACCTGCTTGTAGAAAGAGGGTCACTTCATTCTTTTAGGAGGTAACCAGTGATTGAATTTAGGGCCCACTGTAATCTGGTATGACCTCATCTTAACTAATTGCATCTTGAAATACCTTATTTTCAAGTAAGGTCACATTCTCAGCCTCCGGGTAGGCATGGATTTTGAGAGACTACCATTCAATCGACTACAACCTCCTATTTCTCATTTCCAAAGCAAAGGTCTTCCAAAGTGAATAACAAGCTTTGTTCTCCCTCCTCTTTTTCAAACTAAACATGGTATGTAGTTACTTCATCAAACAGAATTACAACCTAACAAGCACCATGGTGCTGTATGTATTTGTATATGCTGGGCTCCCAGTAGCCTTGGGCTAGGACATGACTGTTCCAGCTTCTAAAGCAATGGCATCACAGGGGTACAACGGCATAGTCGGTGACCTCAGACCCTAAAACCTAAGTGCGTTCATCCTCTGCAAGTGACCCACGTGAAGATTTCATTTTCTCACCCAAATATGCTTCATTCTTTCCTTCGCCTTCCAACCTATTTCATAATCTTTCCCCTGTTTCCTCCTTTGGTTTTTGATTATCTCTCGGGTACTCACATAGATAAACTAGGAGCCACTGGGACAACTTTGATTTTGTGTCTATAGTGTACAATGGAAATAATTTTATATCACATTCCATGTTATAAAGATGCCTGGGCACCAGTAATAAGAATGCCTGATGCTACTGAATGTGTATTCGTGATAAGCATTATGGTCCAGGCAATGTGGGTGTTTGCATCACTGTTGTTACGAATACCTTGCTATCACCTTGCAGTAATAGGCATTAGCATCACCTATTATAAAAATGGGGAAATGAAGCCCATATTATTAAATATTTTGTTTAAGATCACACATCTAGTCAATTGCCAGACTGGTACATGAAGTCAAGCCTTACACTGAACATGCTGTTAACCTATAACACGTTTTCTTCCTGAAATTCAAATCAAAAAAGTTCACACCCTGACTAGGAACTATTCTCCATCTGCTTGAAATCAATAGAGGATTGGGTTCCAGCTGGAGAGGAGGAGATAGAAGTTAATACCTCTAGGGGTCGCCGTCCTTCTTCCAGGACACCTGGAAAAGGGTGGCAGTAAAATCTTTGTGGTATCTTATTCACAGGATTGTTTATTTTATATAAGACATCCATAAGTCAGAGACATGCCTTCGTATTCTATTTGATCTGCACCAGCCAAAGCCTGAGTTATAAAAAATAAGGACTGAAACTGTTGTTCTCTGTTCCTGTTTTTAGCGTTAGAAACAGATTCACTGGTCCACATTTATCCCCTCGGCTAAAGAGCTGTGATTTGTGGTCAACTACAAAACTTGCCATGTTTTTTCAGATCCCCAGTTGCTTGCATGACTCAAAGGTCACTTATGTATCCAACATCTCCTGCAGCATTCGAATGGTGGCCTTTGCCAATGTCTTGGCTTCTGCACATACTATCATTAAAGACAGATCCCCTACCATCTTCCCTTGAGCAACTGGCTTTATGCCGTGACCCAGGATTGAGCTTCTTGAATGACCAATCCATATCCTCTCCCATAAATAGTTGTGCTTCACAAGGAACTATGCCCTCTCTTAGTACAAAACTCTCCCAGGGAGCCACAATTAAACCAGGAGAAACACAAACACTGTCAACCCCCGTCCCGAGGCTGTGTTTATATTGTCTACAAGATGTGGCTTCTGCCTGACCTAGGAAGCAGGATACAGTCTCTTCTTCTAGTACTTTTAATGAGTAGTGGTTGATTCTCCCTCTTTCTGGTGGGTCAAAAATTCAAAGAAAACTCGACTCCCAGATACATGTTCCCCTTCCCCCAAAGTAAGTTAAGGTGGCTGATTTGTCCTCGTGTCTCTTCTCCCTTGTTGCCGGCTTCCTGTGTCCATTTCCCTTTCCCAAATAGTTTTGCTTCCACCGAGAGTTAAAACACATTTACTTGGCTCATAAGAAGCTACACCATCGTCTCTCGAGACGGACGGCTGCCGACGACGACTTGGCTCATCCTTTTGTGAGTCTGGAACTCAGAGGGCTTGCAGCCTCGGCAGTGATCCCATTAGTTTCTGGGCTCTATCTATTAAGCCTATGTAGATATTTACCAAATCTCCACTGCTATTCTTTCTTCAAGGTTCAGACTTGCATATTTGTATTTATTGTCACTTCTAGCCCAGTCCATTCAAATGCGAAACCTTTTCTCCCCTTGCAGCCTCCTCCTCCTTCTGGGTTAATGGTTTCGTTATGAATGAATGAATGGTGTCCTCATCACCTTTGCTTAAGAACATTGTGATTCATAATGGTTTCCAAAATGGTACCATTTTGGAAATTCAATCAAAATTCCTCAGAATTGTTTTCCTAAAGCATCGAAGTTGGAGGTTCCCAGTGGGATTAAGCTGCCCACAGCATGAATCGGCTCAGCAACATTTGCTCTCCATCCTTGTCTCCATCTGCTCCATCCCTGTGGCTCTTCCCAGTAAACTCTCTGGCCCCAAGTCCTTGTCTTAGGCTTTGCTCATAGAGGGACTTTAACCAAGACACCAGGCATGTTGATTTACTGGAGAGAGTCCCAAAATATGCCTGCTGTCATATTCACTATTTAAATGTGCTTGTTTGGGCCAGAAGTGGCCAACTGATACTTACTCTACTTTGAATGTATAATAATAATATATATTTAGAGGACCTATTCCAGACTTAAAGAATCAGAATATTCAGTGGTAGGGACTGGGAGTCTGCATGTTAGCAGGTATATCCGGTGGTTCTGATGTCCATTAAAATTTAAGAATGATTATCCTGAAATATAAAATGAGTCTGAACTTCACTCCACAAATACCTATCAATATTTTCTCTCACTAAGTTATATCTAAATCCTTTGCATGTTACAGTAGGGCTCTCTGCAACTCAAAGCTTCCTTTCTATTTTTATTCTGTAACCACTTTTCTCATGAGCAGTGTGTTCATGAACAACAGAATAATGGCTGTCATCCCAATCTCATAGCCCTCATTGTTTATTTAACAACATTTCTTCAACAGGGAGTAATCTCAAGCCCCTTATATACTTCCTCCATATTTTAAAATCCTACCCATCCATTTCATCCCAAGTCAAATGTTATCTTGTTATCAAAAATGTTATATTTCTTTTTCAGTAGGATTTCAGCTCTTCTTTCTTTTTCTTTCATGATATTTTGCATTAATTACTGCTAGTCTTTCAAAATTATACTTCTCTCATCATAATTTCATTTACGATTACTTAGAGGTAGTGACCACTTCTAATTTATCTGAATGATCCTCACAGTTCCTCTTACACTCCCTTACAAAGAACACTTGCTAAATAAAAGTTTATGGACCAAATTAGGTTTAGTAGTGTGAGATCATCAATTTGGGTTTATATTACATCGTCATCATCATCATCGGCAGCCGTCCGTCTCGAGAGACGATGGCGTAGCTTCCCAGTCAGCAGCGGAGTAAAGCAGGGCTGCGTCCTCGCGCCTACGCTGTTCGGAATCTTCTTCTCCATGCTCCTCCAATACGCCTTTAAGGACTGCAGCGAGGGTGTCTTCATTCACACCAGATCCGATGGCAAGCTCTACAACCTGGCCCGTCTACGAGCCAAGACCAAAGTCAAAGAGGTGCTCATCCGTGAGATGCTCTATATTACACAATTAAAATAAAAGATGAGCAATTCTCCAAGGGCACATTCAGATGTGGCTTATCTAGATATCCAGATATTATTGGGGATGGTACTGCTCCAAGCATCCCTTATTTCTGCTTTCTCTTCTGTTGGCATCGCTGCCAGGTTTCAAGAGGTAGTCCCAGAGGACTTCAGGTTTACATCCGGGTTTTGTATAGTTCTGGCAAAAATAAGAACTCTATCTTCTTCTATCCAGTCCTTGGTTTGAGGTAGCGTGATGTCAATCTGACTATATGCCCCTACCTAAGCTCATCCCTGTGGCCTGGGAGATGCGGTGGTCTAATTGGACAGAAGAGAATTACTTTCTCAGCCTTTGAACCAAAGATGGAGTGTGCTCCTTGCCAGTCATGAGAACTCAGAATTGGAGAAGGAGAAGCACTAAGAAATTCAGAATGAATAAATATTTCTCATGCCAAAAAAGTAGAAATCTAGCAAGGCTGAATCACGAAGGAAAGGGACTTTTCTGGACAAAGATGTCACATATACAATTCTCAGTCATAAAAGAGCCAGGCGAAAAAACTCAGTAGCTCAGAATGGTCACAGCAAAGAGCCCATTTCTGGAAATATCTCAGAAGAGAGTGAGAGATGACTAGTAGGTTTCATATTCTACAGGAAAAAAAAGAAGTCTCCCTTGTTTATTTTTCTCTTGAGGAATATACATTAAAAAGTTGAAGTAGGGTGCATCAGGTACCTTCTTAACAAATTACGGAAGCACTTAGGGACTTAACATACCCTTATTATTTTACAATGTTCTTGATTCATGAGTCTGGGCATGATCCAGAGGAGTCCTCTATACAAGGGCCTGTGGATATCTTGAGTGTGGGTAGTTTGCCTCATTCAATTTTCTCTGTGTTCTTTAAGGTCCTCATGAGTCTTGTGAACACTCCAAATATGTTCGCAAACTGTTTTGACAATGCCTGGCAAGGGCATGCTGTTAGGCAGGATGGCATATTATTTTAGAGCATAGACTCTTGTTCATAAAACCAGATTCAATTTTATCATTTACTTGACCTGGAGCAATGGTTTTCCCATTTGCAAACTAGATATTAATGCACTTATTTGAAATGTCTATTTTGACGATTGCTTTCCTTTGCAAAATGGAGTAAATGCATCCAGCTCAAACGTATTTATGAGTATTCAATGTGGTTAATAGTAATTAACTTGGTAACTGGTACTAAGATCCTTGGTATCTTGTGTTGCACACAATGCCTGGCACATTGTAGGCATTTAAGAAATTTCCTTTGGAATGCACATTGTTGGATATTTAGATAATGAGATAACACCAATCCCTTTCAGAGACGATAATTTACCTGTAGTTAAATTATAGTCCTTTTTGAAATGACCCAAAAGCGACCTCAAATCCTCTGTGGAAGAAGGCAAAGCACTGAATAACAATAAATAGATTTCTACAGGCAATATTGTTGGTGATTTATTTGGTGTAAAAAATAATGAAAAACATGCAGGCAGAATGCAGACACAGGAACCAAGTCCTAAAGAAAATGCTGCTTTTATACAAAAGTGTCAGATAAAAAAAAAAAATGGTGATATTCTTATGTTTACTTTATCAGAGAATATAGACTTTTTTTTTTTTTGGGGTTTATGCCATAATGTGCCTGTGGAAATGCTATGTGAGCAGTGGGAAATGGAAAGCCCCTCCCACATGTGCAAACACACACATACACCTTTATTGTTATGTTCTTAGAAGTTCTGAAATGCTTGAAACCAGGTTGATATGTCAAGTCACATAGAGGCCATTTTTCCAAAGATCAAGAAACATGACAATTTTCTTATTGGAACAGATAAATCTCATCCCAAGAGGTATTTAACAAAACTACTTGAAAAAAGAGGTAGGAGGTAGGAGCTGCTTTTGGTTGCATTAAAACAGAGCTTTGTACAGGTAATTCTTCTCTTGGCAAGAAACTTGAAAGCAGTAAGCAGGATCATTCCTCTTTCTCTCTCTTTCTCTCTGATCTCTTCCTCTTACAATGATTCTCTCTGAAGTAAGTACTTCATTGTATTACCACAGTCAAGTCACCTGAACTCCCTCTGTTTTATTTCTTCATCTGAAACCATGTGGATAAAAATAGCATACTTCTTAAAAAGGGAAAATACTACAAAAGGACTGAAAAAAAAAAATGTCCCGCTCATGCTCAGTATGATTGGTCTGCTCCGTCTGCTCACTTCCCTTCACTCAGATGTCCTGAGACAGCATTTGTGAGGTCGTGTTGAATTCTAGTGTTTGCTCTGCCAACTCTGAGATTAACCCCGATCTGCCCCGCTACTTAAAAATCTACTTGAGAAAAGAGCTTGCCATAGATGTTCACCTTTTAGCATCAATAGAGCAGGTCATGTCTTAAGCATGTCAAAACTGAGACAGAGATTAGTGAAGCAAACCATGTTATTTTTGCTCTAAAAAGTAGGTCTTGCATTGTAAATCAGGTCTGTTATATATTATTTTTTGTCATACTGTGTTTGCCACACAGCGAGTCTCAGAAACTACCATTAGACATGAATTTCGGCAAAGATGTCTAGTCCTGGTATCTTTATATTCGGGCAGTGGGCTTCAATGTTTTCCAAAGGCAGTGTCTTCACTCTGATGTGATCCCATCAATTCATAATTATCATTGAGAAAAAAAATTAAAAGCAATGGAAGGGTGGGCATATCAATGATACCACCTAATGTATGTGCACCATTTTCTCACAAACTCCTTTTTATCCCTAGGGGGTTTATTAGCCAATACTTTTTCAGATAAATAAAATACAGAGCACTTAACTCACTTGACTACGGTCATACAAATATGTAGAAAGCCTGGAACTTGATTCATGACCTCTGTCTACCTCCTTGTGATGCTATTTGCATTATAGCACATTGCTCTCAATTATCCTTTGGTATTTTTCTGGGAAAAATAGTGTTCAGTGATCATGTCACCCTGATGGATTATATAGGCAGAGGGTATGCAGATTTTGTAAGCTTAATATGATAAGAAAGTACTCTCCTTTGAAGAAGAAATTACTAAGTCACTCACTTAAAATTTTACGATCTGGTGTCAGAGCTATAATAACACTGAAATTTTCAGGCTAAAGAAAAATCATGAGGGCAAGAATTGTGTCATTTTCAAGATAGGAGGCTATTTCAAAAGTCCCAAGGCAGATGTATCTTACCTTTGATCATATAAAGGTGACAACAGAGTTTATCCTGTTGTGTACTAGTGAGTATATATGTGTATATATATGAGATTTCTTTAAATATATAAATGATATTAATATATAAAATTATATGTATAATTTTCAGTTTTGACATATAGCCTTTTAATGACTAAATGAGATTTGCAGAGATTTTTATATATATGAAATTTTATATATAGTTTTTAGAATAGTTACTAGATGTAGTCACTCTTAATAATTAAATGAGATTTCATATAGGTGCATAATTTTATATATAACATTTATATAAATGAGGTTATGTATAAATATTATATAATTTTTAGAGCAGTTGCTGGCAGACAGTCACTGTTTAATAATTTAATGTGGTCTATACATATGTATATACGTATGTGAAGCTTTATATATGAGTGTCGCTGGTTCGATCTTCCAGTCAGGGCACATCAGAGAAGGAAAACTCTGACTCCAAAAAACCTCCGCTGCCTTGCGGCATACCTCTTCAGGGGAAAGGCTAAGGGAGTAAACCCCGACAGAAAATCCGGAGCCGGAGTCCCTAAGGCGGTTTGACGTTGTAGTCAACACCGGCAACTCCTGCGGCGCACCTGAAGCCAAGCTGTATTGACTCCGTCTTTCCCTTGGACCCTTCAGCTGCGAAGAGAGGGGGGGTCTGCTGCATGGGCAACAGCAGACCCTCCATATCACCCTGCCCAGGCTCTGTAGCTTCAGCTTCACTGGAGAGGACACTCCAGCGTCATCGCAAGATGTCGATTCAACACGGGAGGAGACAGATACCGTGTCACTCCCGAGTCGGACTGCACAGCCATTCTCGGCGGTGCAGATAGACTCTTAAGAAGCTACACCATCGTCTCTCGAGACGGACGGCTGCCGACGGAGACCCCCCCTCTCTTCGCAGCTGAAGGGTCCAAGGGAAAGACGGAGTCAATACAGCTTGGCTTCAGGTGCGCCGCAGGAGTTGCCGGTGTTGACTACAACGTCAAACCGCCTTAGGGACTCCGGCTCCGGATTTTCTGTCGGGGTTTACTCCCTTAGCCTTTCCCCTGAAGAGGTATGCCGCAAGGCAGCGGAGGTTTTTTGGAGTCAGAGTTTACCTTCTCTGATGTGCCCTGACTGGAAGATCGAACCAGCGACACTTAGCTCGCAGGCCGACGCTCAATCCACTGAGCCAAACCAGCCAGGGCTAACTACATACAGTACAGTACTGAGAAACATTCTTAAAATCAGCGAATGTACATACCTATACTGCTGTAATTATCCTATTGTCTTATATGAAGTAATACAATTAAATGGGGATCTCTCCTACCAGTAGGGAACTCCTGATGGCAAAGAGCTGTTTTATTCACCTAACAATGACTGGCACATAATTGGTTCTTGAAAAATATTTATTAAGTATAATTGAAAAGTAATTCTACGTGTAAATGTAATCATTTCTAAATTCAATACATCATTCATGATAAACATTTTAAAGAAAATTTGATTTTGCTTAATAAGAAAGCCACTTCTTCACAAATATAAGTGAGAGTTAAGAAATTGCACCTGCATGAAAGACTACTACAAAATTAAAAGAGAAAAGTAGATAGATTTGAACATATGGTGAATGGATGAATAGATATGTTATAACACAAATTTACCAAAGTATTAATAATAGAGTCCAGGTAGTGTGAACATGTATTTATTATAAAATTCTCTCAAATCTTTTAATGTTTGAAGTTTCTTGTAATAAATTCTTAGAAAATAAAATATTTGAACCTGTTCCTCAGTTATAATTGTATTAACTATTTGGGCAACAGAAAAAAAAAAGAGAAAAAATAAACAATTGGTTAGAATGATGAGATTGAGGGGTTCAAGTTTTTCTTTTCCATTTGAAGTTTTTACCATGTGGTTTGGGTGGGGTGATTTTATATTTCCAAAAAGAAGCCACATTGCTATATAAATGGCTCTGAAAATATAGAATGTTTTTTTTTTAAACTCATTTATACAGGGGAAACTATATTTGAGAAAGTATATTTAGCAACAAATAAAAACCTAATACAATTAATCATATAGAGAATTGTCAAATTGCGTTTATAAACCCCAACATCTGAATTTAATCATTTTTATAATAAAAGTCACAAATATGAGAAAATGTAGACATTAAGTGGGTATAGAAGATGCTTATGATATCCAATGTTTTCTTTTTCCCTAATTCAGTTTTTTGAAATTATGTAAAAGACTCAAAGTATATTAGTTTAATAAACATTTATTGATCATGTAGTGTATTCCAGCCACTGTGCCCCTCAAACCCTGAGTTGTGTCTAAAATTCTCCATCTGCTGGCAATGAAGGGACAAATGCAATTATTCAATAAGGCCAAGCAGTGTAAATTTCCCTCTGTCTATTATTATTCTTTTGTCTTTTAGAAGATGAGACTGACATCCGGCCAGTATCAATCCTATTTAATTCTCTCCGGTCTATTTATTCACTGATGGCATGTGTCACTTTGCACCTAAGAGCCAAGTATAGAATTGGCCGACACCTGGAAGGCAGATGTGCCCAGCTAATGGCATCTCCCTTCTGTTCACTGTGACCTCTTCAGGATGACGGGCGCATTTCTGCAGCTGAGGCTCACCTCTAAGGTGAAAACAAGCCCTGTCTGGTAGGGGAAATGAGATTGATAATGGGAAAGTGATTCCACTCTGAAATTAGTGCACAATGAACAGAATAATGACAGTGATGTACGCCTGGGCTTCCTCAGGAGAGTAAGTTCCCTCTGAATCACACCTGTTCCTAACACCCGTACTTTTCATTTTGTTTTACAATCTAAGTGTCCCCCACATCTTGGATATGCATTTTTTTGTTTCTGTGTTTGGGATTATAAATATGAATTTATAAAAACACATATAAGCAAGAGAGAAGCTATTGCGGCTAATGATGATAATGATTGTATTAGTTTCCAGGTGCTGCTGTAACAAAATGCCACAAACTTAATGGTTTAAAACAATGCAAATTAATTATCTTGCAGTTCTGGGGATCAGAAAGATGAAATGGGTCTCAGGCTAAAAATCAAAGTGTTGGCATAGCTGTGTTTTTCCTGGGGGCTCTAGAAGACAATCCTTTTTCTTGCCTTTTCAAGCTTTTAGAGACTGCCCACTTCCTTTGGCTCACGGCCCCCTACCCATCTTCAAAGCCAACAATGGCTTGCAGATCTCTCTCACATTATACCACTCTGGAATTTACTATTCTGTTTCCCTCTTCCACATTAAAAGAACCATTGTAATTACATTCAGCCCACCTAGATGATCCAGGATAATCTTTTTATTTCAAGGTCAACTGATTAGCAACCTAATTCCCCTCTTGCCCTGTAACACCAGGTACTCACAGGTTCCATGGATTGGGGCATGGACATGGCCGGAGGTGGTGAGCTTCCTAGACAATGGTTGATTGAGATCGTTAGTTTGTGTCTTACTTTTTCCTCCCTCTCCAGGGAATGGGATTTGCTGAACATTCGTGTATCCGGCGCTTGACTGAATGTTGGACCTATTGTCACTTGTTTACAGTATATTTTTGCACAGGATAAACACTTGTACAATATAAGTTTCCCTTTTAACAGATAAGGAAACTGGGATCCTGAGGACCAATGTGTTTACAGTGGGTGGATGATAATTTTTACCTCAATTTTCTAACTGTAAAGCCATCTCCTATGCTTGAATCACTACATTATAACCCATAAACCTAGCAAAAAAAAAAAAAAAAAAAGATTTCTCAAACACATTTAAACTCAGATTTGAAAAGAATCAAAAAGCAATGCAAAAATATTTGAACATCCTCAATAGCAACAGGAAAACAAAATTCTTAGAAGACACTTATGTGAAAAAAAACCTCTGATGAGTGGCTAGACATGTCATAAATGCCTGTTGTCTCCTTGAATGCTGATGGCAGGAGAATACTGTGGCAATTGAGCTAGTATCCAAATTATTCAGTCACTAATTAACTCAACAATATCAGGTCAGCCTACACTATGTGTCAAACAGAGCATCCATCCTATGAAAATCAGAACCAACCCTCCTCTGGTTTCTGTCTTTGTGGAGCTTATGACTGAATTGGGAAAACAAAAATTAATAAAACAGCCAAAATAGGCCTTCACCTTTGACCCCGGAACGTGCGATCAAAGGGGTAAACACGAGAGCACAATAAAGTGGGAATCGATCAGTATGGGAATTGGAGACTTTCTGATATAAAATGAGGCTAGCTAGGAGTTAAACATGCTAAGGGGAGCAGGTGGAGCTTCCCACATGAGAAAAGACAGTGGTTGAAAGGCCATGGAGGGTGAGAAGTTGGGGTTCTCAACTGGATGACAAGTGTGAACGGAGGACATAAAGAAGAGGGCTAACGGTGCAAGGCAAGCTGGCAAAGGTGGGTACGAGGTGCGTCATGCAGGGCGCACCCCTGTCCCTTCCCTAGAGGACAGAAACAACACGGGACAGGCAGCTTTGCACTCTGCACAAAGGCATGGAAGGCCAGGAGGGCATGTCATCACGTGACAACATTTGAGGAAGGTCAGGCTGCTGTCTGAGCCAGGTGGGACCCGGCCTTCCTCTGGGCGCCATCTGGCACAGCCGATTCAGAGCAGGGCTCTCCTTGTTGCAGATCCTTTTATTAAGTTAGATCTTGAAAACATGCGCTCCATCCCATGATGCCGAGCTCTTGTTAGACACGGTTGCTCCCCAGGGAGAGCAGACCTCCCGGGGCATCGGAAGAGGCCGTATTAATCACCTAGGTAATTTACAGCTGTTGTAACATAATGGCACCCCAGAGCCTCACTGAGTTAGCTTTCACCACATTTAAAGAGGAGAATGATGGTAATTAAAAATGGCATTTCTAATTAGTGAGAGGTTAATTAGTGAGAGGCCGGGAGGACTGAGAGGAGCCCAGGTCTCCCATTTCCCACTCCGCTGCTCCCTTGCACTGGGTTACAGGGCTCTCTACTTGTCCCTCGCCTGCAGGGGAGCTCTGGACCTTGAGACCCGTTCTGACATTGTGCTTCTCTGCAATAGAACCTGTGATAAGGGGAGCAGCTGACACAGCCCTAGAATCTGTCTCGATGTTCGCCATGAAACGCACTGAATGACCTACACGGACAACTCCTGGTCAACACATTTGCGCGGCCCAGCAAAGTAAGAGCAACAGGCTTCGGAGGAGCTAGTTTGCCAGTGCACCTGACGAGGCTGTTTATTCTTGTGTTACAGACGGCCAAAGCTGTTGTGATTATTGTAAGTGGCAACACAAAGGTCAGTGACATCAGATTGGCAAGGGGGATCCGTGATTACCAGCGGATGTTCCGACAGTAGAGAGACGTGAGCGTGAAGAGAGAAAAATAATTAAGAATAAATTCACAAAATCAAAACAAAGTAATGTCGTTTGTTTGTTTTTAAAGAAAGTAGCAAAAATAAATAAAAGCAAGAAGTAATTAAGAAAGGGAACTTATCCCCATTCCAAAAGGCAGTAAATAGCTATGCATTTCTCTTTTGGCACCTAGCTTATAATAATCTCCACCTATGTTGTGTCTTTTCAAGGTGACTCGGGATTATCATCACATTTATTTTTATCCATTTAATTAGGCTGAAACATTTTTCTATAATGTTTCACACACTTGACTGTCTTCTTAATCATCAAAAGTTTAACAAAGGAAAGGACTACAGGTATATGTGTGTTTGTGCCTGTACACTGCAGCATAGCATTGCCCGCCTTCTAAATTATCAAGAATTTGTCACATAGAAAGACCCCATGACCCCCTTTCAATGAGTATATTTTAGATAGCGTAAGTTGCTTTATGCTAGGTAAGACATCCGTATATTCTCCAAAGGATGCATAGACTCTGTAAAGTCAAGAAATCATAATTTTAAAGGTCAGTTAACATTTTTGTTTTTTCGGACAGAATATTTTTTAACAGTGCACAGAATTTGTGGAAGTAATTGAGGAGCCAATGGCGAAGTTAGCGAGGAGAGAGAGACTTATCTATCTCTTGGCCCTCTGTTTAGATCTATTTGGGGAAAAGAGTTCATCTAACCTTTTTAAAAATTACTTGAGCCATTGCTTAAGAGAAGCAGAATTTTAGGTAAAGGAGCTACTATGTGTCAGCTACTTTATACCCATTATCTCAGGTATCCAGAACCACAACCTTTGCTAGTGACACCAACCAGTTTCACAGATGGGGAGACTGAGGCATCAAGATGAGATATTTGGTTGCAGGCCAGGCTGCTCTATCAGATGCAGCCAGACTAACAAGCCATGATTCATGTGCCCTTGAACCCAAAACCATTCTCAAGGATTAAGTTTATGAATGCTGTCGTGAATGTTTAACAAAGATAAATTGACCTGTCTTCAGATTGTCAGCCTTACTAATTTTTATTTCCCATGTTTCTGCTGAGCACAAAATTATCTTTGACCCTGGTGTTTTGGGAGGCTTTTATTTGAAGGTTAACATCTTTGTGTAGCCTTTGTAAATTTCTGTGGAAAGGATATAGGTGTCCACTACAGATTCCTTATCCATTGATTAGAAGAGTGATGATTATTTTTCCAGCTCTGAAGATGACCCCATGACCATATGCAGTTATTAGTCCTCATCCTCTCTGAGTACCATCCTGATGTAATTTTCCCGTAGGCAAAACTATTAAGTATTAGTAATTCTGTTAGTGTGCTATTTGCTGCCAAAACACATATCCACAACTTTGGTGGCTTCAAACAACACACATGGATGGTTCAGTGGGTTGGAACTCCAAAGCCTAGCGAGTCTCACCAGGCTAAAATCAAGGTGGCGGTGCAGCTGTGCTCCTTCCCGTAGCCTTAAGGAAAGAATCAATTTCCTTCCTTTTTCTTGCTGCTAGAGGCTGTCCACCCTCCATGGCTCTTGGACCTCTTTCTCCATTTTCCAGGCCAGCAACACTGTATCTCTTGGACCATTCTTCTTTAATCACATCTCCTTCTGATTATAGCCTGGAGTGGATTCTTTGCTTTTAAATATTCATGATTAGATTAGGCCCACCTAGACCATCTAAGATTCTCTCCCATCTCAAAGTCCTTCACCTTAATGACATCTCCAAAACCCCCTTTTTCATGCAAAGTAACAGTTTCATTCACTCTGGGATTGGGACTCGGACATCTTGGGGAGCTATTATTCTGCTTACCACAGTTGGGGGGAGGGGCGTGTCAGAGTATCCATCTGCAGGTAACAGTATACATACTAGGATCACGACGAATAAATCCATAAAGACAGTGAATTTACCATAAACCAGGAAAGAAGGAGTCAGGTGATTCCAAATTCATGCCTTACTTAATCAAGGGCCTGGGTGCTTCTGTCCTGTTCTTGTACCATGCTCTGTGTGACTGTCACGCTTAGGCTCTTGCCTAGAAATCACAAGGGTGCTGTCTTACCTACAACACCACTTTCTCAAACAAAGATGTTCAAAGCAAAACAAAGGGACAGAGGTCTCTCAAATGGTTTTTCCTCACATAAGTGTTTCCTCGCCAGAGTGAAAGAGAAATCTGTTTCAGAAATCCTCATAGAAGATACTATCTTTCTTACGTTGACCCAACTGAATCATCAGGTGATAGCTCTCATTACAGAAGGATGGTATATGTATTATACCAGTTGTGATTCACACCTACCTTCCTAGAGTGTTTTTCTGATTGATTCCTGACTCACGTCAGTTTCTGTTGGCAAGAAATTAGGAAGGAAATGATTGTGGGGTTGGCAGCCTACAGCATCTGCTACGAGGACAAAATGGGTATTATACCTATATTTTTCAAGGTTACTATGGCAGCAAAATAAATATGGCTAAGTTACCGAATGTCAATTGTTATGCAAGAGGCATGCATTCACCGAACAATTAACACAATTCTAATTCAAGCACTTATATGATGTCCTGTTGTTCTGGAGGAGTTAGCCGCGATAACATAAAACATTCCAACATAATGTTTTATCATATGATATAGGATAATGCCATGTGTTACAATAATGATCATTATAAAACTTATTAAACCAGTTAATCCTGTAGGTCTATATATAGATAATACACTGAAATATACTTTTCACCTTGCCCTCAGTAGTCCAATAAAGATTTCCAATTCTTATATAACCTGCTCTGAGGTAATTGAACTAAAGCTTGAAATAAAACTGATATATTCACTACATCATAATAGACTCTTAAATTTTCTGAGGGACGGCGGGAGAACTCATTGTATCTACTGTCCTAAATCAGCGACTTCTCAGCCTTCTAGAAGGAGGCAGGGAAGAACAGCGAGAGGAGCTGTGTGATCTGAAGGCCAGTCTCCAAGCCCTGGCTCCCCCGCCTAGTCCCTCCCAACACCCGCGAGCTGTTGGTCTCTCAGAGCTTTGGGTTTTCGGCTGTAAGTCAGGAATAATCATAATACTTACTCTCACGTTATGCTGATTAATGAAAATAATCCTAAATGCTGTTAATAAAAATCTCTCTTAAAAAGTAGGATTGCACTCTATATTAATTTTATTTCCTAGAATATAAAGTAATTGCAAATATAAGATGATCATCCATGGGAGTTGGGAGGCAAAAAACAGGACCTGAAAGTGATGCTGAGCAAATATCTTGTGATTAGTTAGACACAGATTGAATTACCCACACTGTTATTTTATTAACTCAGTAGCCTTTAATAATTCACTCTAATTTGCAAAACTTCAGTTTTCATGTTTGTAGAATAGGTATAATGACCATGCCTACTTCTTCAGATTATCCTGAGTGTTAAATTAGTATGCTTAATTAAAACAGTGCCTAACATGGAAAAATCACTCAGTATTAGGTGCTAGTATTTATATTAATAAAGGATGGAGATTAGAGAGAATGTTTTATTGAAGGAAATTATTATTGTATGCCCTCCCCTTCCAGGCCAAGTGAGGAGGTATTTTGAGAACAGCTTAGCTGGAATTTGAGAGGCAAGTTATGCCAGCTCAAACATCTATAAAAAATGCCAATAGGCCCTAGCTGGTGTGGCTCAGTGGATTGAACCCTGGCCTGTGAACCAAAGGGTCACTGGTTCAATTCCCAGTCAGGGCACATGCCTGGGTTGCGGGCCAGTCCCCCAGTTGGGGGCATGCGAGAGGCAACCACACATTGATGTCTCTCTCCCTCTCTTTCTCTCTCCCTTCCCTCTGTCTAAAAAATAAGTAAATAAAATCTTTAAAAAATGCAAATGGTGAGAAGATAAAACACTAAGTTGTTGAACTAGAACAACAAAGAGAGGGAGAGGCCTATTGAGGGTGAGCTCTACTACAAACTTCTCTTCACTTTATAAGGGTTTTCACGACCCAGATCTGTCTCACGTGGAAATAGGCCAAGCCCGAGCCTACTATGTGGATAAGCATGGTGACTGCGCACGAGGGTGGTCTCTTCATGGGATTAATCAGCAGCCACCTGACCAGTTGCAGCTGGAGTTCTGCATATGGGCTAGAGGGATGCTAAGGAACCCCCCAAAGAACTCACCTTAATAAGAACCAGCATTTGGATATTGGCCAAATTAAGAAGTTTTTAATAAAAATTATAATAGCTCATAGAAAAATATTTTGACCTCTTCCTTGTATCTCAGCTCTACTCTAGAAAAAATGGGTTGCCTAAAAGTAGGGATAAGAGATGGGAGTTGAAGAGAAAAACAAGGTGAACCCACAGTTTTAAAAAAAAAGGAAAGAAAAGGAAAACAAAATAACTAACGTGCTACTCCTAGCCTCCCCCCAACTGGCTCACCGTGGATTTCAGGCTAGATTGGAAAAAGTAGAAAAAAATAAGTTGGCCGTTCAAATGCCTTTTATGAAATCTGGTTTAGTTTATTAGCAAAATATTCATTTTTAAAATATTGGCTCTGCCAACCTTGAGAAGGTCAACAAAGTAGGTCAACAAAACACACCTGTGTTGCCTTTGGTCTGCCGGGGCGCAACTCTGGAATTAATATTTTAGGTTCTGTGTTGACTTCTAGTGCCGAAGTCCACGGGCCTTTCTTTGTTTGCAGACTCTGCTGAAGCAGAGACTTGCTAACGGTGGGAAACTCTTAATACCAGTAAATAGAATCGAAGGGTACAAGGGCTATGCTCCTTTTTCTGCTCTGTGATCTTAGATATTCTGAATTATTCCCCAATTTGAACACCACTTCTAAAATTTAATGGGTAGTAGAACAATTTGCTTGATTTATCGTCTAAAAATTGCAGTGGCATTTTTACTCTTTTACTGAACCATTTCACTTTGCCCTTGGGTGCCAACACAACGTGCCCGTTAGGTATATAAATTTGATGCAATGGTTGAATAGAGCATTTCTTTCTCCATAAAATAATGACTTCGATATTAACCACGTAAGCCTCCAGGCAAGTTATGGATCTTCATTTCTCTATTAATGCGGGGCTTCCCTGTGGCAGATGGATGTCAAGTATCATACATTCATTGTGAACAAACCTCCTCATGTTGGGGAAGTCAGATGCCCGGTGATGGTGTCATTCTCTTCGGATGACTTTAAAACCAGGCCAGTTTTACTTCGCAAGGGGAGACATCGAGAAGTAAGACCATTTGCAGCAGTCGGGACTTTTCCTGATGCGATCGCAGCACAAATGGGGAAGCTAAAAGAATGCTGGCCTAGGAATTAGTTGATTTGGAGTTTGAATATTACACTCAGTTATTGAAAAGCTGTGTGATTCTCGGCAAGCCCGCTACCTTCTGCTAGTTTGCTATGCACTTAAATGAGGTTAATTACCAAAAAGGAAATGAGGGTCTGGGGTCTAGTCCCTGACACATTCGAGGTTTATAATGAGTCCCCTTTCTTTTATATTGACCTTTCATTATTTCAAAAACATAGACATCAGATATAAAAGTGTAAAAAGCTAAAAAAAGAAAGGAGCTGCAATTTCAAACAGCTCTTTGAAACATAAGATTCCTTATTGCTGTCTCTTGAACTTCCTCATCACCATGGCCCCTTCATTCTTTAAAAAGTTTAAAAAATATTTGTCGATCTAGCACTTGGGAGACCTCCCAACATAGCAGGATGAGGCTGAGTTTCTGCTTGTACTCAACTGTGTGAGCAAGGGCACGTAACTTTTATTTTGAACTCGTGGTGTCTTGATTTATAATATTAAAGTAAATAACAAGCATTATTTTTATGAGGATGGAATAATGTAATAAAAGAAGAAGGCTGAAGTGCAGAACAAGCGCTTAGTGATAACAGTAACTTCCATTTATTAAGTGCTATGTGGTGCGTTAAAAGTTGCAGGCATTGTACATGGGGATTCCTTTTTTAAAAAAAATATTTATTTATTTATTTTTAGAGAGAGGGGAAAGGATAAAGGGGGAGAAACATCACTGTGTGGTTGCCTCTCACTTGTGCCCCTAACTGGGGACCTGACATGCAACCTGGTCATGGGCCCTGCCTGGGAATCGAACCAGCGACACTTGGCTCACAGGCCGACGCTCAATCCACTGAGCCACAGCAGCCAGGACTTTGGGGTTTCCTTTTGGTACCTGACAATTGTGAATTTAAAATTAAGGGAGAAGAGTTAAGGTAGAGAGTTACAGTACAAAGAAACTGAGCCTTTGCCATCAAGTGCGTGAGCCATGGTCATACTCTAATTATTTACACTCTCCTTGTTCTCTGACTTCCTGAGTCTTCATTTCGTTGTCTATCAAAGAGGAAATAGAAATCCACTAGTTAGCAGACAAAAATATCAAATAGGATTTGATAATAGCCACGAGGGAGAGGCTTCCAAAGCAGGTAGATGATGAAAAATTCTCCAGTTGGGTAGTTCCCTTACCTTCTGCTCCCATTCTTAGCATGATCCCCAACCCCCAGGAGCAAGGCCTTCATTCCACGTTTCCCTGCGCTTGCCCCCAGTCCTCCCTTGGACACTGGCATGGTGTCAGTCGCTCGGCTCACATGACAGCAGACACTTGACAGCTTGACTCTCCATGTTCCCGTCAAGGCTTTATCCCCTACTGGCTTACTAAACAATTTATTTTTAAAAAGACCTATCTCACCATTGATAGAATGTGGAGGGATGCTATTCTTAAATAACCATATTTTTTATTCATTTTGTTACTTAGGAATTTATTTTAAGAAACTACTCTGAATATGGATGAGTGTTTCTATTAAAGACCTTCCTTTTTTTCAATACTGGGAATTAAAAGGGTTCCAGAGGACATAATAAGATTTATACATATAAATTAATGGCATAGCACACGATAAAATACTAGGCAGCCATTACATGTAATATTTCAGAAAATATTTCACATATAAGAAAAGAAAGGGATGATGACAAATATATTTTCTTTATTATAATTTTTTTATTTCACCTGTGAATGGAAATTTCAAGGTCAGTTTTCTTTACCTCTGTATCACAATGTTGAGGATGGATGACTTAACTACCCAAATCCCAATAAAATTTTTTAAAATTACGTTTGAATTTTTCTTGACCAGAAGAGCACGGGTCCCCTATATTCTCATGTATATATTGTGACTATCTTGCTGCTCCGCTGACAATTTTGCTTTTATAGCCAATTGCAAAACTGCCCAGAGAGATCAATACCACATTACAGTTTTGTAAGTTAGATGTTCTTTTTTTCAGTGCGAATTACACTGCTCTTGTCATTCCGATGACACTTAGCTGGCTCTTTAGTATTTAGAATGGGGGAAAAATGATAACACGTGCACAGAGACTACTAATATTTCGGGCTTTGATTTTATAGGAACTTTGAGATATAGTTCAAACCAGCATTTGTGCTATCGTTAAATAAATCTAAATGTCAGAGTCATTCTACCTGACTTATCCTGAAATCCAACTTCAAAGGAGCTGAAGGACACCGTTCACGGTGACAGTAAACACGTGTGGCCTTAGGGATTCCCAGTGCTCTAATTATAGGTAGTGAGACTGAGGCCAGAAAGATGAAGCAAGAGGCTATCATTGGGAGGAAATTCAAAGCCACTGATTTCCAGTCCAGTGCCCCTTGCATTATACTTCCCCCAAATTTTTCAAAATTCCATATGCATTTGCGGAGGAAACCAGGGAAAAGGAACGCGTCAGAAGGCCGCCGCCTCCATTTCCACGGGCTCTGTCTTCGCAGGCCGACTGCCCACGGGTTACAGCCTCATTTCCACCAGAGCAGCCCTGTCCCCTGTTCGCTCTGCTGTGGAAGTCCTTCCGCGGGCATTCAACCACATGTGTGGGAAATATGTACAAATTAGAAAACTAAAGGGAATACATAAGGGAATACATGAGATTTTGCTTTAATAATATGCCTTGGCCTGCAGATGTTATGTGTCTGTGGGAATTCGATTAAAAAGGAAAAAGTTTAACTCTTAACCCCAGATTTTTGAAGAATAACAGAAAGAGTAGTTTTTAAGGCAGGTCATCTCAGTAGTCACATTTTTTGTAATTGGCCATCTGTGACCACTTTATATTTCAGGTAAACTATTGAATCACTTTGAAGAAACTCAAAAGAAATTTCAAAATATCATTTACCAGAGAATTATATCAATATTTAGATGAATCTGGAGGAATTGGCTCACTTATAATATGTTGTTTCAAATTCGGAATCGTGTATTGTCTTTGAACTTAATAAAATGAACTTTTATATTGCTCCATTAAGTCTTATTTTACTTTTAGAACAAGATTATTCACTTTAATTAAGCTTATTACTAAGCTTTATTTTGAGGTTTTTCTGTTTTATATCTAGTAAAAAATCTTATTATATAATCAATTTTTTAATTTTTCATATATAAAAATGTTATATTTTTAAGCAAACATTTTTATTAGATAATAGTCTTTTCCCAGTGGAATATTTCTGTTTACTATGTAGATGATCGTATTATTAGCAATTGTGTAAATCCTGTTCTTGTCTTTCTCCTGCAGCCACTCATGCAACAATGTTTGTAAGCTCCGCATCTCAAGGAAGCCATACCTGTTAATGATTTTAACATAACCATCCCGAAAATATGTGTTTTTCTATCCAAAGCCTCCTCAGTCGAGTAAATATTGATAGGACTTTTGCTACACCGAGTTTATCACCTACTGAAAATCTCAGCTTAGAGATTTCTTTCACCAACTGAAACATGATAATAAGAAAAGTCATTTCCAAGGAAAGATAAGGGTCCAAAGTAACTCGCATTGAATTTAAAACACATGTAAATATGTCTATTCATTTGCTAAGCGTATCATTTGCAAACCATGTGCTATTCAGGTGTATCGCAGTTGTATGTTACACAAAGACAGAAACCAAATGCCTTATGCATCTTCAACTTCTTGACATGTGCGAGCCGTTAAATACTGTCTGGCAAGGATTAATCCATAACACGACTCTTCAACATAGCTGCACAAAAGTTGAATCCACATAGCTTTAAAATAGTACTAGTGATGTTTGTGCCCCACCTTGGGATGACATGACCTAATTGCTCAGGACCTATATATCCTGAGATTCAGTACCTTAAAAAAAAAAAAAAAATAGACTCTATTTGTGGGACAGTTTGAGGTTTATAGAAAAATTGAGTAGAAAGTACAGAGAATTCCAACAGATCCCTCACCCCACCATCCACTCAGATTTATTACCTTCTTAGGGGGTGGGTGGTCAGAATTAACCCTTTGAGTACCATGCGTAATTTGAAATTTGGATCAACATGAGAGAAAATTATATCAATATGTAACATGAGATACAAAAAAAGAGAACAAAACATAAAATACAAATTATTCCATTATTATTTACATTCCTATTCATCAAAAAAAAAGAGTCCCTGGGAGCGATGCTGGCATTTTTGGGAAAATTGGTCAGTGTCGCTCAGAGACATTGGTACTCAAAGGGTTAAATTTGAGCTTCATTTAAAACTGAACATTTCAGGAAGCATCTTTCCTATGAAATGTAAACATACAGGGAAAAAATGATGGTTTTTCAATACCATTATCATGTCCACATCTTAGAAGACTAAAAGAGGGGTTAATGAAACACTAGAATTCTATTTCCTCCCTCCACTGCATATAGAGAAGAAAATATGTCAGGATACCAGCAAGGGCTTAGAATTTAGAACATATAAATAAGGGTGTTGATTTTGTTGCTCTTTACTTTTCTAATTTTAAGAATCCTTATGGTATTAAAAATACTGGTGGAAATTGGCACTTGTTACAGAAAGGCACTTAATGTTAAAATAGCCAATAGCTGCAGCTTAGTAGGGAAGAAATCATGTTTAGTGTTCTGTTTTAAGCTTTTTAACCTGATTTTCCATCTTCAAAAAATTTTTTTTTCACTTTAGATCCAATAGCGATGATAAGATCAAATGTAGCCCTGCATATGAATTTTATAATCAGTATAAGGATAAAGATGTAAAGAGCAGAGATAACAAAAAGAAGAATTGACATTATCCTTGTTGATTTTATGGCAAATAAGCTATAATTTTTAGTATGTGCTGCGCCAATGTATTGACATACACCGAATTTAAAAGTCCATTCAGTTGTGTATTAGTTTCCTAACGCTGCTGTAACAGATTACCACCAATTGGATGACTTAAAACTAAGGTACTTTATTCTCACACAGTTCTGGAGGCTGAAAGTCTGAAATCAAGGTAGCGTCAAGGTCATGCTCTCTCTGAAGTTTCTTGGGGAGAATTTGTTCCATGCTTTTCTCTCAGCTGCTGGTGTTAGCTAGCGACTGTTGGTTTATAGGAGAATCACTCCAATCTCTGCCTCTGATGCAGTTGGCATTCATTCTCGGTGTGGATATCTGTCTCTGTGTGTCTCCTGCTCTTCTTATAAGGACACTAGTCATATTGGATTAAGGGTCCATCCTATTCCAGTAAGACCTCCTCTTAACTAATGACATCTTTAGGACCATATTTCCTAACAACATCACATGCTGAGGTTCCAGGAAGGACATAAATTTTGGGTACACTATCCAGACCCGTACAATGTCATCAGATAAATTTCATACAGTTTTCTGTATTATTTTAGAATGCATCCTCCTTCCCCAATTCACATGCTGAAGCCTTAGCCCCCAATGAGATAGTATTTTGAGGAGAGTCTTTGGGGAGTTAACTAGGCTTGGATGAGGTCATGAAAGTGGGGCCACATGCATACAATGAGGAAAGACCATATGCGCCTACAGAGGGGTGTGCATCCTTCTTGGGAGGAAGCCCATAAGAGAACCTTCATCAGAACTGGCCTTGAATACTGATCTCAGACTTTCAGCTTCCAGAACTGGGATAACATAAATTTATATTATTTAAGTCACCCAGTCTAGGGTGATTTTTTTATGGCTGCCTGAACTAAGACATATATTGTTCATATTTTATAAATAAGAAGACCGTCCCACCTACCTTTGTGATTGTTGGGGAATGCATGAAACACATTTGTTAAAGTAAATCTATAAAAATATTGGACTGGTCTGTAACTAGTTCTAGGATGTATTCTAGGCATTTAAGGATAAGGGAGAAAAGAGCCCTGCACTTGAAGTTGTTGAAGCTAGTGGTCATAATGTCCCCCAACCTCTGTTTTCCCATATTAAAAAGACACTGAATTGTTCCCCAAAGAAGTAGTGAGCATTAAGAAAATGATATATTACAAAATACCTGTCACATACTTGATTCTTCATTGATGCAAATTTCTTCTGTTTCTTAAATATTAATATTAGTATAAATATTAATGTAATTTTTGCTTCATATGTAGTTTTTATTTTTTCCCCATTTTATATGCATGTACACTTCAAAATGTAGCATATTTTTTATCTTAGTCTTGAATTTCAGAACACATTGCCCAGTCTGATATTCAATAGTATCCCACTGCTTACAGGTTTAAGTAATAAGTGTTTATATTGGCATTTACAGTACACTATAATCTAACCCTCAGGTAAATTTTATACTTCATTTACTAAAATATTTTCTGTCCAGAAAACCTAAGATTCTTATTATTCCTTAGTACTTCCTATAAATCTTCATAATACATGACTTTTATAATATCCTCTCGTCCAGTTGAAATGCTTCCTCTTAGTGGAATGTGCAACATGCATTGTACAATAGTATTTAGCACTGAGCAAGGCAACTATTGTTTCTTTCTCAGGCTTTGGAAAACTCAGATAATTAAACAGGAAATTATATTAAGCCATGAGGCCAGGATAGGGGAAGCAAGGCATCATGGGAATTAAAATAGGGCATCTGATCAAGGCTTTGTGGAGGGTATATTTGATTTCTGATCTCAAGGAGAATACAGCAGGAGATAGATGGAAAAGTGACCATGATCTTTGCAAAGAGTGCAATATATATAAAGTCTTGTGTGTGAAAAGACTTGACTTTTTTTTAATTGAAATAAATTTATTCTGAGTAGAACACAGAGACTGGGGGAGAAAAAGTGGAATATTCATAAGTGATGACTGCGTGTTGCCTGCTGTTGAGTTGGCTCCACTCCTGGTGACCCTACAAATGAGCGGTGTCTGCAATCTCCTGCTTTCCGCAGCCCTGCCCAGGTCCTGTAGACTCATGCCCGTGGATTATTTTGTGAGTCAATCCACCTCACATTTGCTTGTCTTGTCTTCCTGCTGCCATCTATCTTCCCTGGTATTATTGTTTCTTCCCCAAAGCTCTACTTTCTCACAAAGTGCTCAAAGTAGAACAGCTCTAGCTTGTCATTTTTGCCTCCAGAGATCGTTCAGGCCTAGTTTGCTCTAGGACCTGCTTGTTCATCTTTCTCGTAGTCCAGGGAATCCACAGAGTGCTCCTCCAAGACTGTATACCCAGTGAATCCATTTGGTTCCTATCGTCTCTCTTCACCATCCACCTTTCCCATCTATACATAGTAACTGGAAGTAGAGAGTGAGGCTGATCTTAGCCTTAGTCCCCATTGACAAAGGTGGTCTTTCCTAATTCTTCAATTTCTGCTCTTCTGAGTCTCAGCCTGCTCTTGATTTCTTGGCTGCCTTCTTCATTTGAATTGATGACTGACCCAAAGTCATTAAAATACTTAACAACATTGATTCCTTCATTATCTATGTTAAAGTTGTGTATTTTTTCTGCTGTCGTGATTTTTCGTCTTCTTGACTTTTAAATGCAATCCTGTTTCTGCTTTGGCACTTTCTTCACTCTCAACAGAAGTCCCTTCAAATCCTTTCTACACACTGCCAGTAAGATTGTGCCATCTGCATGTCTTGCATTATTGATATTTGTCTACATTTCCACTTTTTCCTCTGAGTTTAACCCAGGTTTTAAATATATAAAATGTTCTGCGGACAAATTACAGGGAGAGAGAACGCACACTTGTCCGGCACCTTTGCCTACAGGAAATCATTCTGTCTCTCCATAGGTTGTCCTGACAGCGGCTTCCTGTCCACAATACAGGTTACAAATCCAGATAATCAAGTGTAAAAGTATGCTCATGTTTTGTTTTTGGTTTTTTTTCCAGAGCAATCCATAGCTTTTAACAGTCTACACAATCAATGGCATTACTGTAGTCTACAAAACATAAACTGACCTTCTGAAATTCTTTGGAGAACTCCCGTATCCAAAAATGTTCACAATTAGAACTTGGGTGCCCCTTCCTTTTCTGAATCCAGCTTGAGCCTCCAGGATTGCTTGCTCCATAGAAGGGAGAAAGAAGACTTGGTTGCTCCATCTTGAGGATCACATCTCTTGTGTGGGAAATTAGAGCAACGGCTTTATAGTTACTGCTCTCCTTGGCATCCCCCGTCTTGAAAATTGGGATGTATATCGGATGTGTCCAATCTGGAGGCCATTGTTCTATTTTCCACATGTGTTGACACATTCTTGTTAGGAGTTGTATAGATTCAGTCTCTGTGGGCTTGAGATAATCTTGTCAGTATCCAGTTTACCCCTGGTGATTTCTTTCTTTCCAATATGTTCAAGGCGGCTCTCGTTTCACTTTCTAGAACTGATGGTTCTTCCTCATCAGATTCTTCCTCAAGGTTTTCTGCCATCTTCTGGATAGATTTTCAGTATGCTCTTCCCACCTCCCCTTCTTTTTTTCTTGGTCAGATAATGTGCATCTTGTTGATCATTCAGCATTTCCAGTCTGTGTGTGAATTTCCCTTTTATTCCTTGACGCTCCTGGTGGAGAGCTCTCATTTTTTTTCTTTTTGATTGTTCTCTTCTATCTCCTTTCATCGAGTATTGTGATGATTATTTTATTTCTACACGATAGCCATTAAAACACTGCATTCAGGATTGGAATCCAACTTTTGCCAAAATTTACTTTTGCCTCTCGTTTGTCTTTAACAATTTTCAATGTTTCTTCTATTATCCATCTTGATTTTTTTTGCATTTCCCACATTATATTAAAAGCAAATAAGCCACTAATTTATAAAAAGCATGGTGAGTCACATTAAAGTTTACTGCACTATATTCTAGATAATTGAGAAGCTATGTTTTTCTCCAACTAATTAGTGTATAGCTTAGCCAGGGTCCTCCTTGTTGAGGCTATAACCATATTTTAGTCTTCTCTTCGATACTCTGCTTTCAGTAACATACTGACTTCTACTTTATTTACTAGATGCTGTTATAATATTAACGAATGCCTAAAATATTTTTAAAAAACACACAATCAACTTTATTTCCTTTTAGTCAGTCTCTTGGTGACCATTCTTCAAAGACTTAGGTTAGAAAAAACCAAAATCAGCATACTCTCTGTAACAAGTAAGAATGCTCTTTTAAAAATCTGATGAGTGGGCACATTGAATGGGCTAAATATATTTGTCTGTCTTCTCATTAAAGAAAGGCAGATAAAGAGCTGAAACTCTTGAACATTCTAAGCAACAATTTCAGCCACCAATGTTCACCTTTCAATTAGAATTCCTACTCGATAAATGAAAACACACTGTCTGGTTTGCAACAAAGAGAAATCAATCAATCTTTGTGATATGGGTACCAGTGAGTCAACCCTGAGAAAAAGGTGTTTGCGTAAATAGGTTAATATCTAAATAGGGCCCCAATAATTTTTCAAATGGGAGGATAAGCCTTAACAAACACAAAATAGATAAAATATAATCAAATATAATTTCACTTCCCTCAGATAAAAGAAAAAGTGCTAAACCAAATTAAAAAGAAGGATATGATTGAGTGTTTGCGTTAGAATTAATAAAAGGGAAACACCAATATCCAAAGTTGTATGTGGTATCATAAACTTTATATCTGCGGTACTTAGATTTTATTTGCTCTCTATGCCTGCTTTCTTCCTGAGATATTTTTCCCGAGTTCAGTTATATTGGAAAGTAAGATTATATTGCTATTGAGTTCATTTTCCTAGTATATAATACCAAACTGGGTTGCAATATCTGACAGATTTATGACTATTTGCTGAGACATATTTTATAAAATGGCAGAATAGAAGGCTTTTTTTTTTCAATGTGCTCTCTGTAGCAAACCTTCAAAGAAAAAATAGTTTTTAAGGAGGAATATATGACATTTTTTTCAAAGTCTTTTTTTGGTCTGTGGCTAAGGATATTTCTGAATAATACATTGTAAAATAATGTATTTCAGCTGAAACACACAATTCATTGTTTATCCTATAGAGAAAGACTTCTTCCTGTCATCGTTAAATGTGTGAGTTCATGGGTATATAAAAATAGAATGCATTTGGCAATGAAAGTTACAGGCTGATTGATGACACTCATTGTCAAACAATGGATAGCTAGTGAGGAATTATAGCGACCTTGTAGTAGAGCTCAAATAATTCAGCAGCCCCTGAAATATGTTAAGCAGACTAGTTTCCTTAGCAATGTCTGGGTCACTTAACATGGGAGAAATGTATCTCTTTAATTTCCTTGGGAAAACACTGTGGTCACCTCCAAACAAGTACGGGACTTGGTCATTTCAAGGCAGTTCCTTAGGTTGCGTGATGGATTGTATCAGATGTGGTCTCAGCCAGACTGGAGATCAAATTGGGAGTTTAGCACATATTAGCTGAAAGAGCTCAGACACACTTCAATTTTCTCTTTGACAAGAAATAAAAATGCATCTTTCAGAGATTTGTTGCAAGGACTGGACATAATATCATGTTTGTGTGAGTGCATAACAAAACTTATAGCATTTAAATGTACTTTGGAGGTAGAACAGACAGAATATTGAGCCAAAAGGGAATAAGAATCAAATGAGAAAGAGCCATCTAGGATCAAAGACATATACTTCTTTTGCTATTTGTTGGGGCCCTTAAGAATTTTTTACAAATAGGAGTGAAGTGCATCTTTAACCGTTTTTGACTCCTGTTCAGTGAATGGTGAATTTGGAGAAGGACTTTATGCAAATATGGGTCTATTACTCAGGAGACAAGCAAGCCAGGGATAGGGAAAGAAAAGAGAGAGAGAGAGAGAGGGAGAGATGTGAGTCATCAGCTTCCCTGCTGGACTGAAAACCAGAGGAGTCTTTCAAATCATTCTGGGTAGGAGATGAGAAGCTATGAGACGTGACTCTAAGCTGATCCTTTTGTGTTTGGCGATGCCGGGTCCTCACTAGTGTTCAGGGACCTTGGACAAGCTCCTTCAGAAGCAGAAGCCACACCTCTTTCCCCAGGGAGGGCAGGCAAGAAGCACAGCCTGTGCAGACCACTAGTGGGGGGTGAGCATGGCACAAAGGTGACACAGACGCTTTTAAAAGAGACTTCATCTGGAAACCATGGGGTGTGTTCTTACAAATCAGCTGTTTCTGACATGCAATAGGCAGTTTCATTTCTGAGTGTTCACTTTGGGCAATGGAAGGTGAGTTTTGCATTGTTGAAAAACTCATCTCGGAGAAGTCACTGAAACAGATGGTATGATTAGAAAGCATTGATCACAGCGAGCTTGGCAGTTGGGAAGGGGAAGTGAAGCCCAAGTTGGGACTCAGGGCAGAGCTTTTGGGGGCCCTTAGGCCAATGTGGCCTCTAAGAGTCATGTTGTGAAGTTTAAAGAAAATGATTTTAGTCTGTACTAGCCTTCTATTCTATCTACTGGAAGGCCTTTATTAAGATAAGAACTCTGCCTGATTTTGACAATACAGATATTAGTAAGATTCTTTAAGAACAAAAACATTAAGCCAATCAGAGAAAGACAAATACCATATGATTTCATTTATATGTGGAATCTAATGAACTGAACTATCAGCAAAACAGAGACAGACCCATAGACAGAGGGGAGACTGACAGCTATGGGGAATGGCGAGTTAGGGAAGTAGAAGGATTGAGAAAAAAGGGGAAAGAAGAGAGAAAAAACTCATAGGGACAATGGTGTGGGGATTGAGAGGGAAGAGGGTCAAGGGGGATAAATGGTGATGGACGGAAACTTGGGGTGGTGAACACACAGTATAGTGTACGGGTAATGTACAGGTGCAATTGTGTGCCTGAAACATGTATAACTTTGTTAACCAGTGTCACCCCAATAAGTTCAATAGAAAAAAAAGGATAAAACCAAAACCAAAACTAGTATGTAAGATAAACTCAGGTGATTCCAACAAGCATACAACTGTATCTTTTTAAAGACTGTTGTACAACTCAGTGTATCTGAGCATGAGGCAGCTCTGTAAGATCTATGGGGTTTCCGTTATTCTCTGATGACCCCTTATTTAGAAAATGGTGTATGCAGGGTATGTTTTCAATACAACTAAGTGAAGTTCAACACAAACTTTGGCAGCAATGCTATCACTGAGGAAATTGAAATGTAAAAGGAATTTTATCCTAAAAATGTTTGCTGAAAAAAGAAATCCAATTGACAGCCCAAAAGTGCTCTTTAAAGAAAATAGTTTACATGCTTAGTTTCTTTTTCCCTTTTCTACGTAGTTTGCTACCTCTTTCATGGATAAAATAACATTTTTACAGTTAATTGTTTTTCAAGAACTCTTTTAAATCTTTTGCTTCTGCAAGAATGATGTATAGCCAATAATTCTTTAATAGATGATGGCAAGTTTGTTTTTTTTCTAATTTCATTATATTCAGTAATATTCCATCTTGCTCAAAGAGTAGTACTAGGAGTTCAAACTTTTGTGGCAGTGAATATAGCAAATATAATA